>NC_140585.1:1295903111-1296503111 GCF_964204655.1 Triturus cristatus | reverse complement strand
ACTAGGCCTGGGCTAAAATTCCGTTCCGCTTTCGGAAATTGCGATAATTTGACATTTTTGCGTTCCGCGGAGAGCGCGAAAATGTCAAAATTACCACAATCCGCATTTTACCAGAAATGTTTTGCTTGCTAACGCTGTAAAATAATACATTCTCGGATGCGTGCGATCGCCTTACCTGAATCCCCGCGTTCGCCAACAAGTTTTCCCCATCCGGTCGCGTTCTCCACGAGATGTTGGATTGATGGTAGCCATTTGCGCTGTCTTGCGACAGTTCGCGCCCGCAGTAACGTTATTCGTCGCGCGATCACGTCTTTCTTCTCGCGATCATGCACCGCGATACAAGTGAAAACAAGATGGCCGCGTCCGCGAGCAACCACATGGGTAAGTTGGCGAGCCGCGACCACGCAGAAAATACCGCGAATGGGCGGGAAAAAACCTTCCGCATCTTCGCGATATTTCCGCATGTTTGTGGAGATTTTTTACATTTTCGCGATAATTTGCAAAAGTGAATTCCGCAAATTCCGCCCACCCCTATACAATACCTTCGGGTGGAGTTTGCGCTATATAAATATGCAATAAACAAAGAAAAAAACTCTGCCGATCCCCACACACTTATAAATTGACTATACACTCTCCTTGCAGTACTCTATTGATCCAGTCTCTACGTACGTACTTGTACAATGAGCGAAACAAAGTTACATAAGCGAAATTTTCCCCAGTGCTAGCGGTAACATGGTTGCATACGCTGTCTACAGCACAATGTAATGTGGTAGGGCCCATGGGCAGCATCTTGCATACATAATGAACACACGGACACAGATAGATAGTTGAACAGGGTACAGGCACGTGCGCTCAACTCCTTTTTATTACCATGGTGACATGTCCAGTGACGAGTGTGCTGGGTGCATGTGGGGTGAGTGTAAGTCAGTGCTCCGGGAATGGTTGGTGGTGATAACAAGTACAAAAGTAATTATTGGATCATACACAGAGATTCAATCATAAAGGGTCTATGACTTTTGCTGCAGTAAGGTATGGGCACTACATGTGAAATAATACACAAAAGATTGTATCGTAAAGAGTCCATGACTTGTGGTGCACTGAGGTAGGGATGGCAGATCTGAAATCATACACAAAAGATTCTATCATAAAGGGTCCATGAGTTGTGGTGCACTGAGGTAGAGGCATCAGAAGCAATGAGCGTGTGCGGAGCCAGCGATGATACGTGGTCTGGGCTGGCAGCACTGTCGAAACATGTAGGTTTCAGGGATGTTATAGTTCAAATTGTGAGCTGTGCTGTCCGAAGTTTTGAGTGCCATTCAGTGTTCGTTTGGACTTGCAAGATGACTGATATAAAACAAGTTCTTGAAGCAAGGATATTAAAAGGATATTGTGTAGGTTTTGAGGGACATTATACTTAGTTGCGTACTGCACTTTTAATTAATGAATGAAGAGTCAATTTAATTGTGAGCTCTGATGACAGCATTGTAGGCAGGAGGCAGCGGTCAGCAAGGGCCCACAGGCACGTGGTGCTGAGTACAGGTACACAGGCATTGGCAACTCAGTGCGTGCAGCCAGCGATGATAAGTGTTGCATTGAGTTTGTGGCATGTGAAGGAACCAGCTTGTGTGGAGCCTGCGAAGATGCGTGGTGCGATCGGGCCGCACTGGTAGCAATGTCTTTTGCCTACTGAATTCTGCCTTATTTGGTCCACATGGAGATGACTTATAGTGCACTGAGTCAGCGATGATAAGTGTTGCATTGAGTTTGTGGCATGTGAAGTAACCAGCTTGTGTGGAGCCTGCGAAGATGCGTGGTGCGATCGGGCCGCACTGGTAGCAATGTCTTTTGCCTACAGAATTCTGCCTTATTAGGTCCACATGGAGATGACTTATAGTGCACTGAGTTAGTGATATCTCTGGCGCTCAGCGTGTGCACACTCTGTGATGATGCATTGTCCGAGGGGGCCGCACTGGTAGCAATGTCTTTTGCCTGATGAATTCTGCCTTATTAAGTCCACGTGGCATTGACTTGTGGTGCGCTGAGTTGGTGGTACCTCTGGCGCTCAGCGTGTACGCAGCCTGCGATCATGCGTGGTCCAGACAGGTCACAGCGGGATCAATGTGTCTTGCATACTGAACTGCGTCATCTGCAATCGGCACTGCATCTGAATTGTGAGCCCTGCTGTGCGCACTGTAGATGGAAGGCAGCAGGCGGTACAGACATAAGTCTGCGGTGCTGTGCCACTGGGTTCGCAGGGGGCCTGTGTCGAGTAGGCCTGCATTCATTGCAGCAGCCACATGGCAGGTTGAGGCCCACCACTCTGTCAGGCGCGTTGGCCTTTCCACAAGTGAACCACGCCCAGAGACCCAGCTTATTTATTCATACTCATACGCTGGAATGGCGTACGTTGGACCAGCACACTCCGCTTCCGCTTCGAGAGGGGGACAACACAGCTACATGACTGAGATCTTCCCCAATGCCTGAGGTAATATGGTTGCGTCCACTGTGCACAACACTACAAGTATCAGTAGTATATGTCCACATGGAGAGGTTTGTGCTTTGCATAGTGAGGTCTGTCCAGCACATCACCGCTACACTTGGTATTGTGTGCATATTATTGATGGGTGACTTGCGTCCTTCACACATACTTGGTTCCCACCTCTCCCAACATTCAGCTATTGTGCGGCTGAGGGGCCATGGTGTTTTGGGAAGGTCTGTTGTCCTATTATGCACTGCCTCAGTGGTAGTTGGGGGGGTGTGGTCAGGGGGGAGGCCCTGGGGTGGTGGCGGTGAGTGTTGTGGCCTTCTTGTGTGTTGGAGTCTCATGATCAGTAGCTCTATGATGTGTTGGTCTTTACATGTGGCTCTGAGTTGGGCTCCAATTCACACTGTAGATAGTCGTCCTGCTTTACACCAGTTAAAGGCTGATGTTAAATTCTTACTGCTAATTCGACTTATCGCCTGATTTTTGGATCGCATTTTGTGGGTTTTTTTGCACGGGAACGCCTACTCTGTATATAATAAACATTAGTTGTGGCTCTCATTTGTGGTGATTTTTTGACGGAAGGTATCGATGGAAAAGTGGTGAGATTTGTAGTTTTCAACAGGTTGAGAATGAGATGATAATTTAAAAACACAGAAAAAAAGATAGGTTTAATGAACATTATAATCAGAATTTAGCATTTAAAAAAACATTTAAATTCACTAAAAAAACCATAGGTTTCAGGGACGTTATAGTTAGAAATTAGCATTTAAAAATCCTTAGAAATTCACTGAAAAAACCATAGGTTTCAGGGACGTTATAGTTAGTTGGATATTTCACTCATACAAAACTATAGAAATTCCCCCGTTATAGTTAGTTGAGCTAATTATATCTCACACCCCCAAAATGAACTGCTGATGACGTCACATATTACATCATTCATGACATGGTCAGTGACATCACTGATGACATCACTGATTACATCTCAAATGACATCACTGATTACATCACTTATTACATCATCCACATGACAATCTGATGCACCGCCTCACACCCTAATATAACCTTTGATACTCCCCCTGTAAAATACAGAGTTCCATTTTAAAAACCATCGAGACACCGAAACCAGTTACTACAAACGCACTCACTAATTCCTTGGTCTACAGACACATGCACTCAATAAACCATGCAGCCAATCATACATGCAGTCACTGATCAATACAACTCTATCATATACAGTCATACAGCTATACAGACACTGACACACCAACATTCATCCTACTCACTCATGCACTCATCGTAGTCAGTCATGGAAAGAATGACTCATAGTTCCATTTACTCACCTACACACTTATACACACACCACCTCATTTATTCATACAGATACTAACGCATACTTACTCTCTTATATATTCACTAATACAAGTATACACTCATCCATACAGCCACTCTCACAATCACTGACTGTCACATATAGTCATTTATATACTCCAACTCTCACATATACTGCCTTTTACATATGTAGTTACTTGGATATGCATCACTGAGACATCCAACCTTTCACCAACACATCCATACACACATTCACCCACCCATACAGCTGTTTCCACATGCACTCTTAAACTCATACACCCAGTGAATCAACCACTCACTCACACCTCCCATCCACCCACACACACACTCAGTATTCCATACAAATACTCAGGCAACCAATAAATAACCCATAAAGACACTCATGTAGCTACTGACCAACACATGCAGCAGCTTACACAACCACAGACATAGTGATACAGACATACAGACAGATTAGTCACTAACCCATGCATTCAGTAAGAAACATGTAATCACTCACTTATACAGTCAGTCAAGCACCTACTAAATCCTTCATCCAGACACTTATACATCTAGTTATTCTTCAATACACCTTGAAATATATATGAAACATATTTAAACTTTACAGAAATACACATTCACTGGATGATGTCATCAGTGATGTCATTTGAGATGTCATCATTGATATCACTGACCATGTCATGAATTATGTCATTTGTGACGGCATCAGCAGTGCATTGCGAGGGTGCGAGTTATAGTTAGCTCAACTAACTATAACGGGGGAATTTCTATGGTTTTGTATGAGTGAAATGTCCAACTAACTATAACGTCCCTGAAACCTATATTATTTTTTCAGGGAATGTCTAAGGTTTTTTAAATGCTAATTTCTAACTGTAACATCCCTGAAACCTATGTTTTTTTCAGTGAATATATATATGTACATATATACATGCTACACATACAGACCTAGGCTAGGTACATTTAGGCAAATTACTTAGGGGGAACAATGTAGGAATATGCAAGTGCTACTGTTTTTATCTGAACTGCTTATGTTCATCTTGTTAGCACTATGGTAGAAATGTATCTACTATTTACTATATTGGTACTTACAATCTCTTTCATATGTGTCTGTCTCCTGATTGTTGCAGCAAATGTTTCACACAGAACTGATGCTAGACCAATAAATACTTATTGAAATGTCCTAATCGCCATCGTATGTTTTTTTCTGAGAATAAATGGTTCAATGGTTGCCAGAGACTACCTACATCACTGTAAGATACAGGCGGGTGCTAGTGACACTGTATAGCTAGCTGGTCTAACGGCTGACATATCTTGTGTGGGTGTCCGGAAGCGTTTGGGACACCAAGCCCTCAGTTTCGGTCATCCAAAACACGCATTTTCTGGGGGATCCTAGGAACTTGCGAAGGCAACCAGCAGTGATGTTGGGTCTCCCACACAGGACACACAAACATTTGGCTCTTGGTGTGCTGGGAAGAATTCGGCCTTTTGCCAAAACAACCAAAATTGGAATTTTTTTTTATTTTTTTTTAAAACCTTTATTCGTATAAGTCAGATACACAGCTATTCAGCCGACATCCCGGAGGTTCGGCAGCTCATCAATCGACAGATGAAGTCATCCATAGCTCTTATGCAGGATAAAGACAAAGGTTTCATTTTTAAAAACTATCTAGAATAAACACAACAAGCAAGGCAGTATACATCATACGTTCGTGTCAGTTCCCAACGAGGGGGCGGCCCCATTTCCAACATCAAATCAAAGCCACCGATCGAGAGGATGAGGGAGAAGCAGAGGCGCTAACATTCTAATGGAGGTGCATCAGAAAGACCCAGATCGGAAGTGAGGCTAGGGGGAAAGTTGCTCCTCTGGTGGTTCAGTGGCAGGTGGCAGACATATGCCCCCCCTATACTGGTTCCAACCTCCCCATACCTTATGCCATTTCTTAGGCCTCCCCCGCGCACTATACACCGTTTTCTCTCGAAACATGCTCCAGTCCATGTTGCCCTTCCATGCATCCAGGGTGGGCGGGCTATGAGAGCCCCACAGTCGTGCTATATCTCGCTTAGCCACCATATTGCCTAGGGTCACCCATTGAGTCTGCGCAGCGTCATAATCTGTAGGACCCCACACATTCAAAAGACAGCGCCGCGCCTCTGGATGCAGTACAATACCCGTGACCTCCTGCATCACAACGTGAATCCGCTTCCATAACTCCGCAATCACACCGCACTCCCATATAATATGTAGGAAGGTGCCCACCATCCCGCAGCCCCTCTTACACAGCCCATCCTCGGAAAAACCCATATGGACCAGCCGGGGCCCAGTGAAATAAACTCTATGCAGTATCTTAAGCTGGACCAGCCGTAGCCTGGCGGGGATCGCGACCTCCTTAGGAGTGGAGACGGCGTACTGCCAATCCTCATCGTCCAGCTCAAGGCCGTCCCTAGTCCACTGATCCCGCACCCCCAGGAGGAGGTCGGTCCGAACGTTCACAAGCTTTTTGTAGATTAGGGAGATTGTGCTCTCTGGCATATGGCCGTCCAGGATCCGGTCCTCCAAAGGAGAGGACTCAGGCACCTTTTCCCCCTCAACGAGGACCGACCGCAGCGCATGGCGCACCTGCGCATACCGAAAGTATTCCGTGCCCTCCAGCACATATTCCGTCCGCAGCTCGTAAAACGACTTAATCCGCCCCTTGGTCAGCATGTCCCCCACCCTGGAGATGCCGATCAGATCCCATTTCTCGAATCCCTTAGAGTGCCAAAGTTTCCCCAGCATGTCGGAGTCATACAACGGAGTGGCGAGGGTGAGCCTATCCTTCCAGCCCAGTGCGTTCGTGACTGTCTTCCACACGTGCACCGCCACCCCGGTCGGCCCCGTGAGGGACCCAGCCGGGGGCCTCGAGTAAAGTGCTCTATAGTAGCCACCCCCACGCAGCAACCACCGGTCCATCGCAAAGCCAGGGCTAAGCGCCGGGCCGTAGACTCCATGATTGATCGCGCTCAGTTGGGAGGCCCAATAGTATCTTCTGATGTCGGGAAGCGCGATACCCGCATCGTACCAAGGGAGAGTTAGTTTTGCTATCGCTATACGCGGACGGCCGTCCCACAACAGCGAGCGCTGTAGACTCTCAACCTCCCGAAAGTAGCTGGCCGGAACCAGCTCCTGGGTGTTCTGCAGGGCATAGAGAAAACGGGGAAGAGACATCATTTTGAATAGCACAGCACGGCCAAGGAGGGAAAGCGGCAGCCGCCGCCAGCCCGCCACGTCCCGCCGCAGACGCGCCAACGGAGGGAGCAGGTTCCTCTCATACTGTACCGTTGGGTCGGCAGAGATATAAATCCCAAGATACATGAAACCCTCCCGGGCGATCTGGATCGGGCAATTCCGCGGGGGAACCGGGACGTCTCCACACAGGGCATACAGATATGACTTCCCCCAGTTAATGGTTAGTCCCGAATTCCTCCCAAAGGAAGTCAAAATGTCGCAGACAACTATGAGGGACTTCCGGGGTGAAGTGAGATAGAGCAGAATGTCATTGGCATAGAGGGAGATGCGGTCTTCGTGGTCAGGTGACCATCGAATCCCCCTCACATCTGGGTGCCATCGTATCCAGGCCGCCAGCGGCTCAAGAGCAAGAGCGAACAACAGCGGCGACAGAGGACAGCCCTGCCTGGTACCCCTCCCCAGGTCGAAGGGACGGGACGCCCTACCGTTGACTGCGACTTTAGCGAGAGGTCCTTCATATAATAGTCTCACCCAGCCCACAAATCCGGATCCGAAGCCGAATTTCGCAAGCGCAGCCCACAGATATGCCCACTCTACCGTATCGAAAGCCATCGTTGCGTCGAGCGCTGCCACAATGGCCGGCTCCCGCATCGTCCCCACCCTTGCGATCACTCCGTGGATGCGCCTAAGGTTCAACGCGGTGTTACGATGCGGGAGGAACCCAGATTGGTCAGGGTGGATCAGATCCCCGATCACCCTGACCAGACGGTTAGCAAGGATTTTGGCGAGGATCTTCGGCTCGGCATTAAGGAGCGAGATCGGCCTATATGAGCTGCACCTGTTCCTGGGCTTGCCATCTTTATGAATGACCACGATTGTTGCCAGGCGCTGGTCGAGCGGGAGGCAGCCCGTCTCTCGCGCCTCCACAAACATTGCTCGCAATTGCGGAGCGATCTTATCCGGCCGGAGTTTGTAGAACTCAATTGGCAGGCCATTCGGGCCCGAGGCCTTGCCCGGACGCAATGAGCGGATAGCCCCCGTGATTTCGTCGACTGTGATATCGCCATCAAGATCATCCCTGTCTATGTCGGAGAGGCAAGGCAAAGCAAGATCGCGCAGGAGTTCACACGAATCCCCCACTGGCCTGTCCGACACGGAGGTATAGACCGTGCGGAAGTAATCCGCAAAGCACTGGACTATGCCATCCGGCTCCGTGACCTCGACGCCATCCGCCGTCACGAGGTCCGGCACAACACGATTGACCCGCTCCTTTTTATCCAGCCACGCGATTAACTTCCCGGCCTTGGCCCCGACGTCGTACAGACGGCCCTGCTGTTCTCTACTCAAGGCTTTGGCCGCGTCCGTCACAAGGGCCTTGTACTCCGATTGCTTAAGGCTCAAATTATGCAGCGCCGCCGCCGTGACCTCCCCCTCCAGCGCCAGCTCTAGATCTGCGATCTCTGCCTCAATCTGGGCGACCTCCACGTCTCTCCGACGCTTGGCTGCTGCTATCAAGGAGAGGGCCTCACCCCTGAGCACTGTTTTGAACGCTTCCCACAAAGACACCGCCGACGTGACCGAGCCGAGATTTTCCTGGAAATAACGATCGACCGCCTTCAGCACCGCACTACGAGTCGTAGGGTCCCTGAAATACCACGGGTTAATTGGGGCCACCCTACCCCCCACTCCTCTACCAACCTCCATACAGATCCACACCGGAGAATGGTCAGAGATACCCCGTGCCATGTGCCTGGCCTCAGAGACAAAGGAGGCGTGTGCAGCTAGGGTAAGCACATAATCAATTCTGGAGAGACTGCCATGCGCCCCTGAATGGAAAGTGTATTGTCGCTGTGTGGGATGCAACAGTCTCCAACAATCAACCAGACCAAGGGTATCCACAAAATCCGGAAGCCACTTCTGAGCCCCCCCCGAACTCCTTGGCGGGTGTCTGTCAAGCAATCCGGATCCAACCGCATTGAAGTCGCCACCCACCACCAACATTCCCTCTGGGAGATCCAACAATGTCCTCTCTAAGTCCGCAAGTGTAGAAGGCTGCAGTGCAGGAGGGACATAAACCGACACCAAAACCAGCGTCCTGCCCTCCCACCTCCCCGCTACTGCCGCAAAGCGTCCCCTATCATCGACAGTAGTAGAGTCAACCTCGAATGGCAGAGAGGACCTGACAAGTATTCCCGCCCCTCTAGAGCCCGAGGAAAACCCGGAGTGTGCGACAAATTTGTAGCCTTTCCTGTTGAGCGCATAGCACGTGTTACCAATCAAGTGCGTCTCTTGCAATAAGACAATATCAGGGGTACATCGCTTCAGAAATTGCAGGACAATCCCACGCTTAATACGATCCCCCAAGCCATTTACATTCCAACTGAGTATTTTTAGGCCCCTACCCCCCATCCCAACATGTAAGGAGACCACCACCCCCCGCGTGGAACCGCACTCGAGTCACAGAAGCTTGCATCTTTACGCCTTGCATAACCAAAAACAACAACAACCCCAACAACAACCCCCATCCACCCCCCACCCTGCACCCCTGCGTAAGCTCTAAAATGCCCCCCAACTTGCAGTGTGCCTGTCGCCCCATACTAAGACTAATCTACAAGAAGAACCCCAGAGGAGGAAAAGGCTCCCATACTGCCCCCGCTACCCCCCGGACTATCACCCTCCCGGGGGAACCGGAGTTCTAGTACTTAAGTCCTGGCTCATTGTTCATCCCCACCACCGTCTGCTCCACCGGAGTGTTCCACGCCAGTCCGTCCTTGGGGCAATGTGTCCAGCCAATCTC
Organism: Triturus cristatus; assembly: GCF_964204655.1. Taxonomy (NCBI): domain Eukaryota; kingdom Metazoa; phylum Chordata; class Amphibia; order Caudata; family Salamandridae; genus Triturus; species Triturus cristatus. The sequence goes on along the minus strand of NC_140585.1, from coordinate 1,296,493,253 downwards.
CGACCATGTCCGGTGACTCAAAAAAGAAAGTCCGCTCTTCGAACACCACACGCAACCTGGCCGGGAAGAGCATGGCGTATTTCAGTCCCATCTCTCGTAGCCTTCTCTTGACCGCCAGGAAGCCTTGTCGTTGCCTCTGCACCATCTGGGTAAAGTCTGGATAGAAACTTACGGTAGTGTTCTGGAATGGCATCGGGCCGGACACCCGCGATGCTTGCAGAATGGCATCTCGGTCCCTGAAGTTAAAGATCCTGGCGACAATCGGCCTCGGAGGTGCCCCCACCTTGGGCCTCCCGCCAGGGACTCTGTGGGCCCGCTCGACAGTAAAGAACTTACTGAGGCCTTTGGGCGCCAGACGGTTCACCACCAGGTCCTCCACAAACAGGTCCACCGACTGTTCCTCCGAATTTTCCGGGACCCCAATAATGCGCACGTTGTTGCGCCTTGCACGGCCTTCGAACTCTTCCAACCGTCGGGCAAAGTGATCATTTGCAGTCCGCAAGGTACGGACTTCCAGCTGAAGGCCGGAGACGTCGCCCAGGAGGCCGGCAGTCTTGAGGTCCAGGGACTGGACCCGCTCATTAGTTTTCCCCAGGTCTGCCCGAATCAGATTGACGTCGATCGATATGGCGTCCACTTTATGCGCCAGGGTCTCAAATTGTTGCCCGATAGAGGACTTCATCCCTTCGATGGCCCCCATGATATCTTGCAGGGTTGGTTCCGCGGAGGGGGGCGACACGTCCTTCAAGGCCTCCAGTGCCTGGCCCGATCCGCCCGGAGACCCCTTCTGGTGGGCATAGCGGTCCATGTTGTTAGTCTAGGTGTAGCCTCCCCGCCTGGTACTCTTGGGCTTCTGTTTTTCGGCGTCCGATTTGCTCGACATCGCAATCTGCCGCTGAGACAATCTCCTTGCCCTTACAGAGTAGACAACCGTGCAACCAGTGATTGGCATCACGCCCAAGCCCGGGCGCGGTGGAGACAGGAAAGCGAAAGTGAAAGTGAAAGTGATAACACCTTCCTTCCGACGACTCGCCCCTCGCACGGCCGCTGTTGTTCAATTAGTGCACGGGCGCTGTGCCAACGCAGGTCCCGGGCCCCTTTCGGGGAGTAGGCCACAAACTTCCAGGCAGTACAACTTCGGTCTCCGGTGGGCGATTTCGATCCGGACAGCGGCTCTCGCCTCAGCAACGGCTCCCCTCCAATATTCCGGGCGTCGAAAGCAGGATAATAGACAGGATAGCTGCCGGAGGGAGCGAGGGTCTCGGGAGCTCTAGGCTCACGCGGCCATCTTGATCACGCGCTAAGCTCCTCCTCCCAAAATTGGAATTTTAAACCAACATTTCCTTTCCTCCTATGCTATTACTGAGCACCATGGCTTTCAGACACTCTCAGTTGCTCCAACCATATATATGAACATATTTGAAAGGACTTGAAGGACTTTTAACTTATATATTGGATCTATAGAGTTTTTAGGCACTTTTAATAGGCTTTTTAGACATTTTTATTCTGAACCTTTTTAACAATGTTAAACGATTAATTAGTGAAACATTTACTTTTAGTATATCTTCTGGTCAGATGAGGAGTGGGTTTTTCAACGTACCCCAATATAGGTCTGGGTAGTCACTTAACCTTTCGCCAATATTTCCTTGCCATTGTATTACATAACGGTTTTTGGTATTGACCATTTACCTATTTAGGTGCTGCATAAATGTTGTGTGGTTTTCCCAGAAATTTATTATGCATGAAGATTCTCAGAATCACAGCAGGTTTAACATCTTCTGCACAATAACTATGAATAACGTTCATCCCTTCCGTCATCCTCAGCTGACATGACACAGCAAGGTAGAACCCCTAAGGGTACCTTTAAGGTATGTATATACACCATATCTTTGCTAGGGAAGGCAGAGAAGAAAGACTTCCATGCTAACACACTGACACGAGACGCTGAGGTTCATGCATGCAGACACTCCAGCATGCAGTGCTCTGACATCCCTTGCAGGGTGCCCACCTCAAGACCAAGATGGGGTCCTTTATTCTCTCACACCAGGTAATGGGGTTGGCTTCATCCTAGGAGGATCCACCTACACACATGCTAAGTACACTTAGGTACATCTAGTTAGGGTTGCATCGTAGGAGTATGCATTATTAAAGTCATGTATTTATATGCTTCCATATATTCATTGTTTTAGCTCTATGGTAGAAATCTACCATCCATTTACTCTTTTGGTTCTTATACTTGTTTATATCTGTTTCTGTCTTATGGTTGTTTCAGCACACCTATTTTCCACTAGAATGAAGCTGGTTCAATAAATGCTTATTGAAAACATCCCCACTGTTTATTCTGTGTATCTCTCTGAGACAAAGTGAGCACAAGTGACTGAGCGAAAGTACTGTAATGTTTCAACGATCCCTGATGGGAGATGGTTGTCATGTTCAATAGTTGCTAGAAACTATTATCTCCTTAGTAAGAGGAGTTTATAGTGGTACTGTGAGCTAGCTAGTATACAGGCAAATATATCCGGTGGGGGTGTAGGTAATCAGTCTGGAACCAATCCCACAGTAAATGTGCAGATCCTATACAGACTTAAAGGAACTACATGACACAATCGGTTGTAATTGAAATAAAAGTTGGGATGGTTCAAACAGGATTGTTCACTGGCCAATAGAAAACTGAGAAAGGCCTTACAGGATACCTCACGAGACACGGACAAAATTATCAGATTGAGAGCTATTTACAAATCTGCCATGAATGAAAGGAAAATAGAGATGAAAGATAAGATCTGGGAAAACATAATACAGGCTCTGGCACTAAAGGATAATATCCTTTTTTGGAAAGCTATAACTCAGCCATTCCTGAAACATATAGATGATCCTAGGGTAGAGGTATTTGTGCAACAGGGGGACTGGATAGAACACTTTGGCACTATTTTTAATCCCAACAGCTACCTTATAGAGCCGCCCACCTCAACCGTATATTCTACATCTGCTGTGGATATCTCATCTATAAGTTTAGAAGAGGTCATGAGCGCCCTAAATAAAGCTGCACACGGAAAGGCTTCATGCCCCTATGGGTTCCCAATAGAGACATTTAGGACACATGCTACTTTACGGGCCCCTCTGCTAACACAAGTGTGTAACACAACAATTAAATGTTTCCTCCCTGTTACCTGGACAGAAAGCACAATTGTTCCAATATTTAGAAAAGGACACAGAGGGGACCGAAAATGCTACCGCCCAATATCCCTCCTGGACTCCAGCTCCAAATTAATGGATAGAATCCTCTTGGATAGGCTCCAACAGTGGGCAGAGGAGAAACATATTCTCACTGATGCACAGTATGGGTTCAGGAGGGATGTTGGAATGATAGAACAATGTGTCAACTTACATGTGCTTAATTATAAATATATTGTTGCAAAAGGGGGTCATGTTTATTCATGTAGTGCATTCGGTTTGGTAAACTACAACAAACCATGGAAAACTCTTTCGGACATGGGAGCCTGATGGGTATTCTTAATTGTCTGTCCCAAAGGTATTCCCATCTGACTGCATGGGTATGCTATGGACGGAAGGGGGAATGTACCCAAAGTTTTAAGGTTGCCAGGGGATTCAATAGGGGTATGTCCTTGCCCCTCAGCTCTTATCACTAAATATAAATGAGGTGGATGACACGTCACTAAAAGTGAAGGCTGACGCCCCCATGGTTGGATCCCCCCCAGTTCCAATCCTGTTATATGCAGACAATGCTGTCCTTTTATCTAGAACAGCAAATGGGTTGCAGCTCCTGATCTATAACTGTGATACATTTACGGAAAACAAAGATATGAAGATAAACCTGGAGAAAACAGTCATCATCGGGAGTGGAAAAGGAAGAGCAAAAAGAGGACACATCATGTTAGGGGAGAGAGATTAGCTGAGACTCAAAAGTTTCATATCTAGGAGTCCAAATGCATGCTTCAGGGTGCTGGGAAAGCCAAATAAATACCTCCAAAATGAAATTCCTGAGAGCCATAGAATCAATCTTTTTATATTTGCGAGTAATGTAGACCATAAACTGACTAGAGAAATACTGATTTTATATAAAAGTAAATGCCTCCCAAGTGCTGGTAAAGGTGCTGCATTGCGGGGATGGACAAACTGCGCCCCCTTGCAGACCTTAGAAAGCCTGTTTTTTGGCTTGATTGCTGGCTGTGCCAAAGACTAGTTCATCATATATAACCCATAAGGGAGTGGAAGTTCCTTTTATAGAGGATGACCTACATGCCAGCCCTGTCCTCTTGTGGCACAACATATGGAGCAAAGTAGGGGCAGAGTTTACAAAAGCCATTATATCAAACTGCCTAACTTTTGAAGCTTTAAGAAAAACAAGATGGCTGACTCATATAGACAGCCACCTAAAAAAAAGTGATAATAGTATCGGAGCCAAGGATACTGTCAAAATTCTACAATACAGCAAAAATGAAGTCAAATCTAAACTCAGGGAGAAGAGAGAGATAGAAAGGGATACCCACAAGTGCAACAAATCCACGGTGTGTAGATATCTCTCTGGGCCGGTATTAGTGGGCCCGCAAAATTATCTGTAAATGGTAAAGAACACCCAACATAGGTTCTATCTCACCAGATCACATCTAGGAACAATACACTTAAGTGTCTCCTTCCCAAAAATAGGGGCGTGGACCAATACATTTCCAAAATGTAATACTAGTCAAAGCACAATGCACTTTATTCTATTCTGTAGTTTTTATAAGGAACTTAAAAAACAATTCCAAGTGCCAATTTTTTAAACTGGCAAATATATCTACTATGCTTTCAATTATTTATTTGCTTTGGAAATTGTCAATATTTGTTTTTCTGTCATTCGATTCATTATATCTGCCCTGGACAGAAGAAAAAAATCTTGACATTTGGAAGTTTTCAATTACGAGGCTGCATTTAAATCTTTTGAAGATGTTTATAGCAATACTTGTTTATGTATCTGTTGAAAGCTTCTCTCTCTGGTAGAATTTTCTAACTCTATCATATGGATGTCTTTACCTAGAGCAAGAAGCGGTCATCATACATTGTTCTTGATATTATCATAGTTAATCGTTTTATATTCTATCAACTTTTGAGTAATGAAAGGAGAAAGTGAGTGAAATGTATTATATTCTAAGATTCCTCTATGAACTCTCTGATGATAACGATAACAATGATAATGATATTTGTTTGATTAACCAAACTCTTCTGAATATGTGAGGGGAGCACCAGGTGACTATAATCTTCAATATGGCGTACCACTAAGTAGGTCGCTGCCATTTTCTTACCTTTCGAGATCCTCTGTTGCTACGCACAAACTTCGTAGGCTTCTGTCTTTGGGAGAGGGCACTGAGTACAAGCTATGTGTCATATTTTGACTTATCATTTGTATTGTTTTTATTGTGTACTTTTATGGCTTTATACATATAAAATAAATAAAGAATGAATTAAGGAATGAGTTGAAAACAGAACAGGCTTAGAATGTTGAGTTCTGACTTACATGCAGTGGAACAAAGAAGTGTAAAATTACTCTCTTTGTAAGGCGTGGTTATTGGTGAGTCCTGTGGCTGGTAGGACACTACAGTGAGCATTAGCCTCCTGCTTACAGATGGCCCATCTACAAAAGAAAACGTCTTCAGCCCTCCAACACTAATGCTTCCTGCGTCAAGCTGCTTCCTGTTTTGTTTTACAGCAATGCTGTGTCCCGTTTGCAGATAAGTGATTGTTTCTTACGTTGTTAATATGCTTCATAGTTTGCTTTCTTTGGTAGCTCAGCAGATAGTCCTGCTTTGATGTTCTTCATCTGCTTCCTTTTGCAAGGGATTTCACTCCAAGTGGTACATTTGAAACCAAGTGCAAGGCTTCTATAAAACGAATCTGTTTATATTTTGTATTATTACATGCAGAGCCCTTCAGGCAGATTTCTGCAGTTTCTATGGTTAAAAAAACATATTGAATAACTGTCTGACTTAATGATGGCAGTTATATACTACTTCTCGTCTTTTGTAGTTGCTGAGCAACCATAAATAACAAGGAATTGGTCCCTTATGTTGCTGCGTTGCTTGGCAAGTGTGTTAAACATATGCGGCCAAAGAGCTGGTATACTGATATTTGTTCTGGAGAGGAATCTCCTAAACATGCTTTTGCAGCATCTACTTCCACTGAGGTGCATACATGCCAACCCTCCCAATTCAGATAGGAGACTACTGAGTCTAGTCTCCTTCCTCCTGATTCCTGCATGCACAAACCCAATTTCAAGTTTTGTAAAACTTCCAAAATTGTTAGGTTGATGCCTTTAATGCAAAGTCCACTCTACCCCACCAAGAATTACCTCTGCCATCAAATGTTCATGCTTTATCCTTAATTTGTGGAGGAGGAATTTAGAGCATTTGACAAGCGTGAACATTTTTATAGGCAGTTTAACCCAGCGCGAACAAAAACAGAGTTTTGAACTCTTTTTTGTTTGAGCTATATTGTTAAACTGGCAAAAAATAACTGCTGATTGTCACCATATATATCATAGATCAATTCAGGCAGATTGCTTCTGCTTCAAAATATATTCTCCTGACTATTTGTAAAAAATCTACAATTTTTCTGCTCTAATATGTCGGCATGTGTGGAGGTGCCCAATCCCCAACAATTGGATATTCTACAGTAGATGATCAACAAGGCTGTGAAGGGGCCTTTAGAGCCATGGAGTGTCCTTTTGTTCCCAAAAGAAAACCTTCTACCCCTTAGAATTCTGACACAGATGTTTCTGTGAAACAGGTGGTGCAGAAAGGCTTATAAGTCAAGTGTCAGGTCTACTTTCTCCCTTGCAGCTCCATTGAACAGGAATGATAAAGATTACTTTTTTTAGCAATTTAGATCCAAGGTGCCTGACTCTTTTTCTGACCACAAAGCAATAAGACATCTGCTTTAAAAAGAAAGGGAGGTTGTAGAGAAATCCACATTTTGCAGGTTTTTGGTTAAATGCTATATCCTAGATTGTTTTCAGGAGTTCCTGGCACAAGTAAAGGCTTTGGTTACTGGACTATCGTCTTGGCATATGGTTGTCTTGGAAGATGTCTCTTCCTTGTAAGCTTCAGATGAAAAAATTGAAGGAGCAATCAGACGGGCCTACGCTGCTTCCAACTTTGCCATTTGGAACTGATGCTGAAGCCACATATGCAAAACACACACAATTGATGGACGGAATGCAGAACAAATCAAAACATTCACCCCCAGTCAAGAGATCTGGTTTAATTCCATCATTCTTTTGCTCACCAAGCCACCCTAGTTTAGACCTGGCCATATGCAAATCAGTCTTGACCCTGTGCCTCATGGGAACAGTCCAGCCCGAACTGCCAAGCCAGGTCCTCCCTGGACCGGAAACAAGCATCCTAGGAATGGTTTCAGGGTTTCACCCCTCTTTAGCCAGGATAGCTTGATTCCAGTGGCACAGTGAGCCCAGGACCCACGTCTGGGTATACCTGGCGCACTTAGGGCGAGAAAGCAAAAGACACACAATTGATGGAAACCCCAAAACCGGTCCTAGGATGCTTGGTTCCAGTCCGGGTATGCTCAGACGTGAGTTCCGTGCTCTCCATGCCGCTGGAATCAAGCTATCCTGGCTGAAGAGGGGTGAAACCCCAAAACTGGGAGGACCTGGCTTGGCAGTTCGGGCTGGACTGTTCCCATGAGGCACAGGGTCAAGACTGATTTGCATATGGCTGGGTTCAAACTGGAATGGCATGGTGAGCAAAAAAACGATGGATTTAGGCCCAGAACTCTGTACTGGGGTGAATGTATGACATTGTTCTGCATTCTGTCCATCAACTGTTGTTTTTGCAGATGCCACATATGCAGCCCAATCTCTGCTGCCCGACTTCTAAGCTTTACATGAAAATCTCGTATAGGGTGGAGACAGTATGTCAAGGTTACCCATACGGAGCTTACATTTCCACAAGGGACACCTTTGACTTAGAACCTGGAACTTAGACTACTCCCACAAAAATCTGGTATCCCACATTCCTTTCCCTGGGAGTTAGCTGTGTGGTCAGCTGTTGAAAAACCTTGTGTATAAATCAGCCAAAGACAGGATGATTTTAATGATCCCTCTGACCCACCTACAGGGTTAGAGATGCTACTTTTCATCATGCCTTCTGTACTGTAAGAGGAAGAAACTAGCCTTTTTGGGGAAACTGGGGCAGCTGTGCTTCCAACAATTCCCGGCCCAGACTATAGTCAGTCCTACAGTCCTCCTCCAGAATAAAAAAAAAGCGGTGTATACTCAACAGCTCTGGCCTAGTGCTAAAAATGCCTCGTTATTCATCAGCCACTTCAGCTCTCAAGAAGCTGCATTGGCTGCCTATACAGAAAATAATTTTATTTAAGATATTGGTGATTACTTTCAGAGCCTTAAGAGACACAGGACCTTAATACCTGGTAGCCAAGTTCACTCATTATTTCATGGCTAGGACCCTCAGATCCTCCACTACGAACGTTCTTAGGCCCCCCCACCTTTAGGTATAAAACCAAAAGAGGGAATTCTATCGCATTGTTGGGAACTAGAGCATGGAATCTCATGCCCGCACACCTAAGGGCGATGGAATCAGAGATTCAATTCAGAAAATCACTGAAAACCTGGATATTCGGGCACACGGATGAATTCTGCTCTTCACTTGTATAGTAGGATCTCTCTCATACTTCCCAGTCAATCTGTTTTTTTCTGTGTAGTGCCAGGATGCTCCCTTTTGAGCAATTGCTGCGCTTTACAAATATATAAATCAAATCAAATCCTCCCAAGAGTAATGACTATGGCAGGAGGGTGAGAGGAAGGTTCCGTCAATTCTCCCATGTACGGAAAGCGTCAATAATGGACTTGATAGTTCAAATTGTATCAGAAGAATAGAAACCAGACTTTCCTCCCACTTTACATGATTTCTTCTTTCCTACTCCTATTCCAAGATTTCCCCACTGACAACACTCTCTATCTCAGGAAATATCGGACCTGTTTGCAAAAGGGGCAATAAGACCAGTTCCAGATGAAGATCATGGACAGGGTTGTTATTTACCCCCTCATGTTTCTTGTCCATAAACCCGCTGGAGACTTTTCCCCATTTCTGGACTTAAAGAGGTGTACTGTACATTAGGTACAAGATGGGTTCCATCCAGTTGATCGTCCCTCCATTTATTCCAGGGATATATCTAGCCTACTAGGACTTATTCGATGCCTATACACATTCCCATTTATTAAGCTTCTCAAACATTCCTAAGATTTGCAGTTGCAGGAGAATACTATCAGTTCTGAATCCTGCCCTTTCTTCAGCCCCAAGATTCTTCACAAAGACCTTCACTCCTTTGGTGGGTAATCTTCATACCTTGGGCATTTTGGTTTACCCCTACATGGATGATTGATTAATCTGTGGTTCTTCTTTCTATACAGTTTTGGAAGTAGTCTGTCAGATATGCATGATGTTGGAAGACCATGGATTCCTGCTAAACATGGATGAAATCCCACCTTTATTCATCACAAACTCTATAGTTCATCAGGGTCCTTAAAGCAGTGGTTTCTCCCTGGGCTGAGGCGAATGAAACTGATCTCTTATTTCCAATCCCTGTTTCAGAGACGTTTGGAAACAGCAAGGGGGCTGGTTAACAGCACAGGGGGATATACTGTAGCAGCCCTTCACCTTGTCCTTTGGGTTCATCTTCATGTTTATCACCTAGTCAACCACCTTTTAGCCCATTGGTACCCAGGCTCAAATAACTAAAATACAGAGATTCCAGTGATTCAGAACATTGTTCAAAAAGTACAGTAGTGGTTGGTGCCAGACTATTTGATCAAGGGAATTTCTCTTTCTCCTCCTCGGCTGGTTTTGCCCTCAGATGTCAGCAGGTATTGGTGGGTAGCCACCTTGGCCAGGCTCTCTGTTCAGGCATGTTGATCAGAAACAGGGCTGAGAACTTCCTCCACCTGGAAAAAATTGGCAGCAATTTTCAGAGGTCTCTAAGCTCTTGTCCCTTATGTTCAGAATTTGTCTGTTCAGATTCATTCAGACAGCCAGGTAACCAGGGTCTACATCAACCACCTGGGTATCTACAAGCTCCATTTCTTCAATCTATTGACAGAGGAGTTAAGGACAACTGAAGAGAACAATCTACAGTTTCTCTCTGCAGTCCATCTTCTGGTGAGGGACAATGGGTCGCCTGACTGTCTGTGTTGGATCTTTCCATCCTCAATGGAGACATCTCTATTTTCCCAACCTTTTGAGTCACTGCTGGTGACCCTGGGCACCTATGGCTGGACCTCTTTGCCTCTCTGGAGTATTCTCTCCTTCAGGATTATTACTCTCTCTTCCCCCATCACCGGGAGTACTGCAGTAGATGCAATTAGTATTCCCTGGACAAAAAATCCCTTGTATCCTTTTCCCATAATCATCCTCAGCAGAGTTCTGCTGAAAATCAGATCGGGTGGAAGAGACTGTGGGGCCCCAAATTGGTTTTGCCAATCTTGGTATGATCTCGTTCTTCCGTTGTCAGTCCTATTTCCTCTAATTTTTCCAACCTCTCAGATGGTTGGGTCCAGAATGGGGTACAATATGACTATGAGATGGAGTTTTCAACTCTCCCAGTGATCTGTTTTGTTCACACTGCTCACAATCATCTAAAGCTCCAGGGTCTGCAGGATAGAATTAAGGGACAGCTTTGAATGGGGGCTATAGTTGCTGTTCCCCAGCATGTAGAAAAGAGGAAATAGTTGCTATTCCCTCATGTTTTTAGTCCAAAAATCATCAGGGGAATTTTGGCCTGGTTCTGGACCTGGAGGATATCTAACATTTTGTGCCTAATGGGAACTTCAAAATGGTGAGTCCTAAAGATAAACTATAAAGTATAAAGAAGCTTATTAAGCGCTCGAATGCCAGATGCGTCTTGGCGCTAAAGTGTGAAAAGATGACGAAGGTGGAGGCTAGTAGCTACTAGAGATTGAACAGCTGGAACTTCAGGGCTTTCGTGAAAGAAGAGAAATTTGGCTGAAGACGTAAAGCAACAGGAAGGTTGGTCCATAGCTGAGCTGCACAAGTAGAAAATAAGCGGCCGCCCCATCTGACACGTCTATATCTGGAAGTGCAGATAAGGCCAAGATTGGCCGATCGTAAGTCTCGAGGGGGAAATTAGAGCCTGAACCTGTTTTGATAGTCCACAGAACCACCACCATAGTGAGCCTTGTGTACCAGGCAGAGTGCCTTAAACTCAATTCTCTGTTGAACAGGAAGCCAATGTAATGACCTTCTTGCCTTAGAGGTAGGGTGACCCTTTGTAAGTTGTAAAACAACACGGACAGCGGCGTTCTGCAAATATTGAATTTGCTAATCTGATACTTATCAACGCCCAGAAACATCGCATTACAGTAATCGAGTCTGGACATGAAGAGGGCAGCCGTTACAGTCTTCTGGAGTGCCCTGGGGATGAAAGGAAACATTTTGCTAAGGGTTTTGAGCAGAAAACAACAGGCTGAGGTTATACTGTTCACCTGAGCTGACATGTTCAGTTTGTTATCAAAGATCATATTATTCGAGATTTCTCACCTTTCCCACAGGTAGGGGACATTTCCCCGCCTCTGGCGGCCACCACCGGTTACTCTATATTGGTGGACCATTCCCGAATTCGATAACTTCTGTTTTCTCTGTGTTAATTGTTTTTAAACTTTGGCTCATCCAGTCCATGATGTCCTTAAGGCAGGCATGGAACCTCGCCGCTGTTAACTCTGGTCTGGCGGATAGTGAGATAACCAATTGCGAGTCATCCGCATAGGACACAAAAGTAAAGCTGTGCTTCCTCACTACACTGGCAGAGGCCTCACATAGAGATTAAACAGGGTAGGGGACAAGGGTGAGCCCTGTGGAACACCGCAGGGCAGGTTGAACTTGCCTGATTGTAAACCCTCCCAGTTCAGTGTTTGCTTTCTGTCATCCAGAAAAGAGGAGAGGAGGGCTAAAGTCCGCTCACTAATCCCTGCCTCCTTTAGTCATTGCACCAACACCGTATTATTAATGGTGTCGAATAAAGCCGACAAATCAAGGAGGACTAGGATTGCCCTCCCTCCCCCATCGACTGCAGCCCGGATTCCCTTCGCTGCAGCGATTAGAGCAGACTCAGTGGAGGGTTTTGGACGAAAGCTGTGCTGTGATGAGTCAAGCAGGCTGTTACAGTCCAAATACTCGGTTAGTGTTATATTCATGTGTCTTTCCATGAGCTTAGCTACTAGTGGCAGGCCAGAGATTGGTCGATGGTTTTTAAAATCAGTGGGCTCAAGCGTAACTTTCTTAAGAATCGGTCTGACACTAGCAGTCTTCCAGGCGATAGGATAAATCCCTGATGCCAGGACTTGGTTGATCAGAAGCGTAAGTGTTGGACTAATCTTCTCTGCCGCCAAATGCATGACCGACGGGGGACAGGGATCAAAAGCTGAGCCCGATTTGGTAGATTTTAAAATGTCGGTTACTGCCCCAACCGATAGAGACCCAAAACTCATAAGGCTACATTGCAGAATTTCCACAGCCTGGGGAAGTTGCTGTATGCCTAGAACAGAGTGTGGAGTTGACAAGTTGGAGAGGTCATCATATATTGTCTGGACCTTATCATGAAAGAAGGTCGCCAACTAGTTGCAGAAATCCTGTTTGGGCTGAACAGACTACCCTGCTGAGGTTTGGCCAAAAAACCTCCCTGGGATGTTCCTTGCCTCTATTGATCTACTGGATGCATACTTGAATGTTCTAATTAAAACTCTTCTGAGAGATTTTTAAGATTCTTTGCTCTTGGGCACCATTATCAGTTTTGTGTTCTACCATTTGTTCTGCTTACAGCTCCAAGGGATTTCACTAAAAGCCTTGCACCTTTTGGTGGGCAACCTTCACCCCAAGAGGCTGGGGGTCTTTCCACACTTGGACAAATTGAAAGTCTGCTCCTCTTCTTTTTCCAAGGCTCAGGAAGCAGTCCAAATTGTATGCAACTCTCTCACAGAGCATGGTTAGCTTCTTAATTTGTCAAGTCTCATCTTGCCTTCCCAAGAGCTTCAGTTATTATAAGCCCTCTTCAAGACGAATGTGAGGAAAGCCTTTCTTCCACCCTCCGAGCAGGGGAAGCTGAAAACTCAATAGAGGAATCTTTTGAGTCTACATTAGGCTTTAGCATGGGACTGGTTAACAGTGCAGGGGGACATGGCAGAAGATTTACTCCTGGTACTTTGTGCATATCTCTACCTGCATCATCTTGTGTATCATCTTCAGATTTGGGATACTAAATCTGAAATACAAGTGGTTGGTTACACTCCTGTTGGAAGTGGTCCTCAAATTCCAGTGGTGGTTGGAACTCACCAATCTGGGGAAATGGGTTACCCTTTCTCCAGTCCTGCTAGTGACTGTTACAACGAATGCCAGTAGTCTAAAATGGGGGGGGGGTGCGACTTTGAAGGATCTTTTAGTCCATAGGCTGTGGACAGCCAAGACATCCCACAATTCTTCCAATTGAAGTGAGTTGGAAGTGGTGTTCAGAGTTTCCTTACTTTGGCCCCTTGGATATTGTGGAGAGCTACAGTGATGCACACAGACTATTAGTCAGCCTGGGGTTATCTGATACTTTTGGGGTGTCATTGCTTTTTTCTTCTTGGCCTTTCTTGCCAAGAGAATTGGGATTTGGGTCCAATATGATCTCTCTCTCTCTTGGCCATCTATCTGTCAGAAAAGACATGGGCATGCAGGTCCTTTGAGCTGCACATTCGCCTCCTCAATCAAGATGTTTCTCCATCCTCTCCATTTCCAGGAGATAGTTAAGAGGTATGGGAAGCTATTTCTGGATCTCTTTGTCTCGCATCATGATGCCCAACTTGCATAGTCCTTCTCACTTCTACCATCTCAGAATGCTTGAAGAGTGGATCCAATCAGTTTTCGACTGGGCCAGTGTTGTGCTGTTTTCTTTCCCTCCACTCCCTCTGATAAGAACGTTTCTTTCTAAGATCAAGGAGGAGAAGGCAGAAGTTCTATTAGAGGTGCTGACCTGGCTCCATTGTAGTTGGTTTCTCCTCCTCAAGCACTTCTCTCCTGCTTGGATGTTTGCTCCCCCTCTCAGGGCCCATCTCTTCCAGAGAAGACTCTCCACTGCCTGTCCCTAGGAGTTTGGAGTTTAAAGGCTGGTGATTAAGGCTGGAGGGTTTCAGTATTGCTACTGATACTGTTATGGAAGTTTGGAACCCCAGAATGGGTAGCATAATGAAAATGTATGAAAGGCACTGGAAGAACGTTTCAAGATGGTGTGCCAATATTGCCTTACACCCAATCCATTGTGAAGGAAATCTTATACGTTTTGAGGGAAGGTTTCCTTCTGGGTGTGGCAGTTCCTACACTTTGCAGCCAATGGGCATCGATCAGAGCTATTAGAGGGAAGTCCCTTGTCACATTTATGTATGTTGACTTTGAAGACTTTCTTTTTAGTCTCTGTGACATGTAGCAGAAGGTTGGATGAGATTTCTGCCATCATGTGTCTTGAACCTTTTATTTAATTTCTTCTCAGACAAGGTGGTCCTCCACCCTAATCCTGCTTTCATCCAAAAAGTGCTTCTTCCTTTCATGTTCCTCAATGTCTAATTCTCCTCTCTTTCCTTCTCCCTCTTTATTTGAGGATGAGCTTTTCCACACCCTGGACCATTACAGAGCTCTGTCTATCTGTCTGGAGCAAATAGCTCCATTCAGCTGGTTAATTTTCAATTTTGTTATGTTTAGCCTGGCAGATAAGGGCCATCATCCTATGTCTTATAACCTGAGCCGTTAGATCCGCACCCATATTACCTTGACTTACCAGAACATTGAAGTTCATATTCTTCAAGGAGTTCAACGCCTCTCCACCAGAGGCCTAGCTTCTTCATGGGTAGCTTTCAAGGGGTGTTCTCTGAAAGATATTTGTGCGGCTACCCCTCAAACTTTTATTTCTCATTATAAGTTAAGGATGGGGAATGTTTTTTCTGCATCTTTTGGTTCATCAGTACTATAAGCAGTTCATTGGTTTATGTAAAGGTGTTTTCTGAAATAAACATGCAGAGTGTCACATTTCTCATTGGTGTATTGCCTTTATTATGACGGTCAACATTAACTTTGTTCTGTTGTACCTGACTTCGGTATATGCTCATGTGTGAGCACTGGGACGTGGAAGAAGGACAAGACAGGTAATGACCCCATTACGTATCAGTAATCTTCATTATATCAAGTCATAGTCTTCTTTGTCCTAGTCCTAGATTTCCTAACACTCCCCCTCCCCCACCCCTGGGTATTGGATTTACTACAGGAAAAACTAGGATTATCAATATGGGGTCCAAAGATCAAGCACATGAAGGAATAATATGAATTAATGTTGTTCTGAATTTGTTTTTATTTTATTAGTTATCTTGTATCCCCTGTGTATATGTAAGGAATTTTGTTTTATTTTAGGAAATTTATTTTAACCCTTGTAAGAATAATTAGATCTTCACTTACCTCATCTGAAATCTATGTTATATGTATGCAGTTGAAATTTGGGATTGTAATAAAAAAAAAAAAAAAGAAACTACTCTTTTTACACATCTAGCTTCGCACAACATCATCATGATGCTTTGAAAATCATGTCCAAAGCCTCTTTACACACCATGTACAAATGCCTTTCTATCTTCAACCATGGGGCGACAGAGCTATCTACATATTATAACATCACTAATCTATAAAGTACATCACAAGGCTGCTTTCTATTATTAATGACGAGAATCCGGATAGATTTGAAGAGGAGGGACTTCAGCTGACACCGAAGATCCCTGCATGTTGAGACTACACCCCACAGCGGTCTGGCATCTTGAGAGGGGTGTACAGTTTGTAACCAAGACGGGGTCCTTTTTTTAATTTTTTATTGTCATTTCAAATTTATACAATGTATAAACAAAGAAATCAAAACCCCCCAGACTGTTGCACAACAACATCCATCATCCAGTGATTACTTAGTGTACAAGTTGCCAGTAGTTAATAGTTACAACGGGTATTTTACACTGCTCAACTAATCCCTTGGATTTGTTTGCAAATAGTCAATCAGGTAGGACCAGTAGTCTCTTGGCTTGGCGCCAGTGGATAGTTCTTCCTCGTATATATGCAAAGCCTCTCAACAATACGTCAGATCTTGTAGCCATTGTCTAATCGTTGGAAAAACTTTACTATCCCAGCACAGCAAAATTCTACATTTTCCTAACAACAAAGCTACTACACAGAACTTGCGTTTCCTGGAGAGCACACCCAGAACCAGACCCAACAAGCAGGTGCGAATGGTACATTCAATATGTGTTCTCACCATTTTTCCCAACTCTCTCGTAACATTTGGCCAGTACTCATTTACTCTTGTGCAGGACCAGACAAGATGTAGGAAATCGGCCGTATCAGCCTTGCAACGCTTACAGTGTGCATCTGGTCTTAGGCCATAAGCGTATAACCTTGCTGGGGTATAATACGTTTGGTGTAAGTATTTATAATGCACCATACGCAAATTGCCATTTGGCGTAAGCACACCAGTGAGTGCACATGCCATGACCCATTCCTCCCTCGTAAGGGGAGTTTCCAGTACCACATTCCACTTTGTCATTGCATGGACCGTCGTGGCGGCTATATCCTCCTGCAATTTCACGTATAATTTAGATACCATGTGTGCAATGCTAGGTGTAGTGAGCATCCACTGCAAGGCTGACAGTTGAGGTGGTTCTGCAGGATAGGAGGGATAGAGCTTTTTAATCACGTGCTGCAATCTATAATATGTGAACCGAAACAGTAGTGTCTGATTACTGATGTATGTAAGGTCGCTGGGCGTTCTAAATTTACCATTGTGATACAAGTCCCTCATTTTAGCTATACCCACATGCTTTAATTGGTCCAGGCCTACTTTTTCTTGTGTGACTGATAATTATGGGTGATGTAATAATGGTAATGCCGGAGCATATAGCCATAGTTTGCCTACTAATTTCCCCATTCGGAGCCAGGCCGCATTTGTCGTGTCTATAGTATTTATATCTCGATTATGAAGAGGGGGCCGACGATGTGTAAGGATAGCTGATAGTGGGATAGGGAGCGCATCGCCTTCCTCTATTGCTACATGTGTAACATAGGGGATCGTATGATACCAATAGTGCGCAAATTGCGCCTGAGCACATAAGAAGTAAAGTAAAAAATCTGGGACCATAAATCCCCCACTCGAGAATGGTAACGTAAGTGTGTGTAGCTTAATACGGGCCTGAGCGCCAGCCCATATCAACCTCGTCACTAGTGCAGTTAATCATTTAAAAATCACAGAAGGGGGAGTGATCGGTATATTATTAAAAAGATTTAGGAATTTAGGCAGGACTACCATTTTTACAATCGCTAGTCGATCGGCCAATGATAACGGTAATTGTATCCATCGGTCGATTTTGCCCTCCATGGAATCTAGCGCTTTGCCGTAGTTGGTACGAATTACAATCTTCGGGTCACGGTGAAACCAGACTCCCAGATACTTGACCGGGTCTGATTGCCATTCCAGAGCTACACCATCTGAGGTCATGGACTACTTGGAAGATGTGGTGATTGCTTGGTTATCTGACACACATAGGGAATATTTGTCCTTGCCCATCACGGTAGAGGAGGTCATGGAAATTATTAAGTCACTGCCCAATGGTAAAGCGCCCGGCCCTAACGGGTTCACCTGTGAATTCTATAAGCGATTTGTAGATCAATTGGCGCCACATCTGGTTGAGATGTACGGAGATGCACACGATAAACAATTATTACCACCCACACTGCGAGAAGCTGTGCTGGTTACCCTCTTGAAACCACACAAAGACCCTGAATGTTGTGAATCATATCAGCCATTGTCTCTCATAAATTTTGATAACAAGATATTTCCACAGTAAACCCGGATCTTCTGTACTGGGATTATTCAAAGCGAAATATTCAGTGTTAGCTTGACTGATAGCGTCAGTATACACTGAATCTAGTAGTGCTTTCAAATTAAATCTCCAAGTGTAAGGGGGTGGTGTGTGATGTGGTATGTTAATAAATAGCAACACTGGGTTGTGGTCTGAAAACGGTCTGGGTATGTGTCTCACCTCACGTGTCCATAATAGTACCTCAACAGTACCCAACCAGTAGTCTATATGAGACCAGCTGTTGTGTGTCGCTGTGGTGTGTGTGGCCTCCCTTCTACCTGGATTGCGAGTTCTCCAGATATCACGGAGATGTACTTCTCTCATAATATTATGCACCACTGCTGCTGCCCTGCGATGCGGTTCTTTAGATCCTGTTGATCTGTCTAAGTCATCACACAGTGCAACATTGAAATCACCTCCCCAGCATATAGCCATGCCCGTCAGATCATTTAGTTTACTACAAATTTCGTTATAGAATTCCGGGTCATCTACATTCGGACCATAGGTGTTGATAAAGGCAATTCTCTGCCCCCGTAATTTCCCCTTGATAATGACGGAGCGCCTGAGTTCATCCCGAATTGTACCATAAACTTGCAGCTGCGTCCCTTTTTTAACCAATATGATAACACCCCTGGAATAGGAGGAGTATGATGAACTATACACTGCTTCTGCCCATTTGCGCCCAATCTGAGTCGTAGACCTAGGAGCAAAGTGTGTTTCCTGAAGAAACGCTATGTCAATGTGGAGTCTGTCGAAATAAGCAAAGATTTGTCTGATCTTCTTCGGGTTTTTTAGCCCCCTGACATTCCAAGTTATCATATTTAAATGTGCAGGTCGTAGCCTATCTGCAAACATTGCTAGGGAAAGATATGTGTCTTGAAACGTGTAGTATTACCCCTACTTGTACAACTTATGTGAGTGAATGGAAGTCTGGCAACATCGAGCATGAAACCATATAGCTGGATATCCGCGATGTTTCTCAAGTACAACAGTCCGCAATACATTGTTCACCCCTGCCCTCCCCCCCACCCACTTCAGCACCCCAACCATGCCAAAGACAAACCCCCAATATAGTAACTATCAGAACAAAACCACTGCGTGGGGATCACCCGCTAGGGGGTACCGCCGAGTGCACACAACTCCACCCACCCATAGTGGATGTGGTCCGGTAAACCTTATATACACAGGTCTGCTTCTGACCAACAGGCTTATCCAGTGGTGTTAAAGTACCAGTTCGCTATGAATATCAGAACTACACATGCTATAAAGGAAATATTCCTCTCTCTACTGCAGGTGATACAGATCGTAGCTCCTACTTATGATTTACTCTATAAGGTCACCCACCCTATCTTCGCTTAGGGATAAAAGCACAGTAGAGTAGCCTGTAATATAGAAAAACCTATCCAGCAATATCACCAATCTCTTTACGACATGTGCACTATACGTGTATCTCCCTCTTCTGACTATAGCGTCTCATATGCACCGTTAGGAAAATAGTGTCTCTTCTCTTGCTACTCTACCCTTAGTTATGCGTTTGCATCAATATCTCGGAGGTCCATTTAGTGAGAAGGAGAGCCATACAGACCCTTCAGGCGGCTACATCGCAGATTACTTGTCCGCCTACCCCACACAAGCAGGACTCCGGTGTGTCATGGGGCATACAATGTACCTCTATTTCAAACCCTGCTGTGAGCAACAGGAAGACCGCTCTTATTCAGATTCAGGGTTCTGTCCAGTCTTCTTATGGTCCCGACGCTGACCCAGCAATTTTTAAATAAAGTCGTTCGCTGCTTTCGGAGAGTGGAGGTCCGTGGAGTGGCCATCGTGAGTCACCTTCAACCAGGCCGGAAAGAGCATTGCATACTCCACTCCCATATCTCGCAATTTCTGTTTTACGGGATTGAATTCCTTTCGTGCTAGTTGTACTGTCATGGTGAAATCCGGATAGAATGCTAAAGTATTGCCCTGGCAGGTCACCTTCTGTTTTTCCCGCGCCATGCGTAATATGGCATCCCGATCCCTATAATTCAGGATCTTGGCCACTATGGGTCTCAGAGTGGTACCTGGCGGGGGTCTGGGTGCCAAAGACCTATGTGCGCATGTCCTCTATGTAGGTCTCCATCCGGCCTGTATTTGTGGATTCTGGAATTCCCAGTAATTCGGATGTTATTGCGATGGGACCTCGCTTCCAAGTCCCCCACTTTGTGTTTAAGGCCTTCCACCACTTTCTCCATGTCCTTACACTTACGCGTTGTGGTTTGCGATTCATCCTCTACGGTTGTTATACACCTCTCAGCTTCGTCGAGTCGTTCCCCTTGTTTATCCAGTTTTGCCGACATATTGTCAACCCTTTATGTAAGGTAGTCCAGTTTGCTGTTTATATCCTGTAAGCTCTGTTGTATCGCCTTAAGGAGATGCTCCATTGCATTGTTCATCTCGGACCCCCCTTCCAATTCTGTGTCCGACAGCGCCGTGGCACCTTTGGTTTGCTGTTTAGTTTCGAATGAAAGTTTGGGTTGTTGCTTATCCGGCTTCCCCATGCTGTCAATAGCAAGCCCCTAAGATGGCGGCACTCCCTTCACTTTATCGCCACCCACAGGAAGATAGTGTGAAATGCGCGGCACCTGGTAGGTTCCTGTGCCCTCAGCCTTCCACGCGGCCCGATTAACTCTAGCATCCAGATGTGTTATACAATATTTACTTCCGTGGAGAACACCTGGTAGTCGCAGCCCTTGCTGTAGTGCCTCTTGTGCAAATCGGCCGTGTAGTTAATGCAGGCATCCAGTAGGGAACATATCACACTATTTGGAAGGCATCGTATCACCACGCACTGTCATGACCCATTTCTTCATGCGTTGCGACATGTGCAAGTATCGCCAGGCCTCAGGACACATTCCACCAAGCGCTATGCAGCCATTCCGCCATCCGGGAGACCACTGACCTCATGTCACGCGTCTGTGTCCAGCAGCAGTTACCGCACAGTCTCTGGGGACCCTGCATCCTTCAAGTTATATAGGATCGATGGTATACCGACTGCAAAGCTCTAGGACCCCCTTCTGCTCAACCACGCGGTCCCTGCGAGCACCTCTAGGGGGCCCCAGCCGCAATCTAGCCACCACACACAGCAAAGTAGGCGCCCTTGGTATGCGCGATGTTGATCGTCGCGTTAGATGAGGCTCAGTTCCACCAGCAGCTATGACCACTCGTCGCCACAACGGCAGATAATTCTCATTAGCATGGGGGCATATCCAAACTCAGTTGCGGGCCGCCATTTTGTCCTGGTGCAACGATGTACATTACATGCAGCAAACGGAGTCACTGGGCATTTGTACTCACTGCACGTCGTCTTCCGATAGTCCACTGGTCTCTCCCCCTCAGACGCACCCCACAGGAGTCAGAATCAATCATCGGATAGCCTGCTACCCGGCCGTGAATGGAATCCACATCGGAGAAGACGCAGTGTCGGGCGCCGCCATCTTGTGCCTTCCGCGCGCCTTTCCGCCGGAGAATCACTTAAGAAGTTTAGTGCGGGCAAATGGTGAGTCTGCAGCCTCAGATCCCTCGCATCATGTCTACGAGTGCTTCCGACGTTGGCAGTAGCTATTTTCAGCCAGTTACATCCCCGCATGCTCGCCATTTACGCCGTTATATGTCCCGGACCAGCGGAGCTGTCTCAGGAGCCAGCCATTCCGCCTTGCGCCCTCTAGCGCCCCCCCAACCAAGACGGGGTCCTTCATTTTCTCCCACCAGGTAATGGGGTGGGCTAATCCCTAGGGTAGATTATTGGCTCTACACCTACACACACTCTAGGTGCACCTAGAGTAGGGTTTTGCATAGTAGGAGTTCCTGTGAATGCTGGCTTGTTATATACCTGCATATAAAATGTTCGTTCAATAAATACATAAAAAATGTCCCAGTGTGTTGTCTATATATTTCTCTGAGTACAAATCAGAATGAGTTTCTGAGCAAAAGGTTCTGATCTGTTTCCAGCATCCGTGAGGGTTCAGGGTTGTGATGTTTAGTGGTTGCCAGAATCCATTTGCTTCCTGGTTGGTTAGGGGGGCTTACAGTGGCACTGTGAGCTAGCTGGTCTATAAGGCAACATATCCTGCAGGGATGCCTGGAACGAGTCTAGGCACCTTTCCCAAAGTTACTATTGCCCTAACAAATGCGCATGTCCTAAGGATTAGTTTGAACTGCACAACAGTAAGGTGCCCCAAGAGCTTAAAGCAAACTCTACAGAAAAACCCCTGTACCATGAGGATATTGCTTGAGTGTCTTGATGGACCAACTCTGTATTTCAGACTTTTCTAGTTCATGCCAGGTCAGCAATGTGCATGGGTAACAGAGACAATTGTTACATGAGGCAGCACTTCTCGCATTATCTGTGGCAGTGCATGCTGTGTAAAACCACTCATTATGTCTAAGGGTGGGCGTAGTGGGCGTAGTGTGGCTACGTGAAGCAGCACGTAGTGTGCCCAAATCTACGCACACTACGCGCTTCGCGTAGCCCCACTACGTGCCACCCACCTCCCGCCCGCCCTCCTTTTAAATAATATCAGCAATGTAAAATAAATTAAAGTAAAGAGACTTACCTTAAGCGCGGCGTCTCCGGGGCTCCCTCTTCTTCGTTTCTAATTTCTTCTGACAAATGCGCATGCGCGGACGCCCGCGCATGCGCATTTCTCGCAAGAAATGCGCATGCGCGGGTGTCCGCGCATGCGCATTTGCCAGAAGAAATTAGAAACGAGAAAGAGGGAGCCCCGGAGACGCCGCGCTTAAGGTAAGTCGCTTTACTTTAATTTATTTTTCATTGCTGATATTATTTAAAAGGAGGGCAGGCGGGAGGTGGGTGGCGGGTGGCAGGCAGCTACGCTTCGCCCTCGGCTTGTGCGTAGCGCTGCCCTGCTTCGCCTACTTCGGAAAGTGCGAAGCAGGCAGCGCTACGTACACTACGTGGGCGAAGCGTAGTGCTATGCCCGGGGTTAATTATGTCCCATAAGTGGTTTCCTCATTTGACGGAGAGCACAAGGAAGGGAGAAGTACCAGGATTACATGGATATAACACATGCCAGGAAATGCTCTAGCACAACTGGAATTCAAGAGCCAATCTGGGACATAATAGAGGTGAGTGTAATAAATACATTAATAATACTATTATTATTATTAATATTAATATTACTATATTAATATTAATATTAATAATAATAATAATAATAATGATAATAATAATAATAATAATAAAAATATAGCTAGAGAGGTGTGGTGCAGCGGCCAGGGCAGCTGACTTTGGAGCACAGGGTTCACGGTTCGATCCCCGGCTTTGGAGGCAGCTCAGCTCAGCACCATGTGACTCTGGGCAATAGCGCACTTAATTTCCAGCGCCTTGAGACCCGTAAGGGTCAGTAGTTTGTGCTTTACAAATATGGATTTATTTATTATTAACAATAATAATAATAACAGCAATAATAATAATAATAATAATAATAATGTATTACATACCATAATTCATATTAGTTCCCCCGAGTACTAGCAATTAATTCACCTTGTACTTTCTTCGATTTTCGGTTTGAAAATGCCCCCCAAACGCAAATGTTGTAACAGTCTTTACCGTCCTTATTCAGGATAAACCCTGTTAACTACCTTTCCCTTTCTAATGCAGCCTTACCTTCAGCGACTAACTACATTTGAAAGGCAAGAAATTAAAATAGGCTAATTCCATAATCGGGGTGGAGTTACCATTAGTGTAGCAGATGAAGTGGCACCACGTCGTGAAGGTTCTACTCCACCCACCACCTTGTTTGCCTTGCCCTTACTGACAGCAGTCTTCTGCACTGGGGGAGATCCTTCATACATTTCATGTGCCAAGGTTGAGTCATGAGGCCACGCTAAGCACCACACCACTCTCGACCTCAAGGGGGCTCACACTCCTAGCCGCAGGTAAGAGCTGTTCCAAGCATGCATGTATTATCTTGTGACGCTCTGTAGAATCAGTCTAACTTGGAGGAACAGACCACTTGTCACTGGAACTACAGACACCTGCAAAATATACCTAAAAACACAGCAGTGAAAGTCGGCTCCTAATTGAAGGGACAGGAAGGGCGGATTGATGTCAAGTATTTTGTTGGTTTGACATAAAGTAACTTTACATGTCAGAAATAAATTAAGACTTTCGTAGATTGTTAGGATAGTTGCAGAAAAAGCATTTTTCGCATTAAAATTCACATCCTCTTTCTCCTTTACAGATAGCTTCAGCTGACAAAGCCACTGTAAGTTGCACAGTATTTGTTAAACTTAGGCCTCCTGCTTTGAATAATTTATTTTCAAGGATGCCATTCCTGAATATTGAAGTCTAATTATGTGGTTCAGTTTGACTAGGCCACATACATATGTACGTATGGCCTCATGTATTTGTATAATGTAATAATATTAATGAGATGTACTGCACTTGAACAGATACAGAAAGTGCATTTACTGTGTAATCTCGACATTTATATGTGTGTGTATAATAATGTTACCAACAAATTGCAGTTCTCATATATAATTATATATGTCTGGTTTGAATAATATTATTCATTCTTATATATTCCTGTATCCATTTGAATAGTACTCTACATCTATATTGTAACTGTATATGCATCTGGGATCGTGCATTAAAAAGTGTACTGAGATGCTTGCCGCACTAAGTCGGCCAAGGCCCTTAAGCATTTGGATAAATTGACAATTTGTTGAAAAAAAAAGCCTTTTGTGTCAACGTTTTCACCTGTAACTTCTTCTAATTATGACAGCTCTTTGAAACCAAACCCACACATTTCTGAAAACTAGACACCCGGGGGATTCCACAGAGGTATGGCTTGCATCGATCCCCCAACGTTTCCTTACCCAGAATGCCCTGCAAACCTCAAATTACGCTGAAAAAATCACCTTTTTCACACATTTTTGTGTGGGAAAGTTGTGGCATCACCGGCCTGACACAAATTTCCTACCACCCAGCGTTCCCCCGGGTCTCCCGATAAAAACGGTGCCACACTAGTGTGGGAGGCCCAAGTACCCGCGACAGGCAAGTCCCTAAATTTGAGGTTTGCAGGGCATTCTGCGTAGGGAAACATTGGGGGATCCACGCAAGCCATACCTCCCTGGAATCCATCGGGTGTCTTGTTTTCAGAAATGTGTGGGTTTCGTAGGTTTACCTAGGTGGCCTCTGAGCACCGGGCCAAAAACCCAAGTGACCCCCCTTGCAAAACCAGGTTGGTTAGAGATAGGCAATATTCATGTCGCCGCACTACGTTGTGGGCCCTTGCCTGTCGCGGGTACTTGGGCCTCCCACACGAGTGAGGCACCGTTTTTCTTGGGAGACCCGGGGGATCGCTGGGTGGTAGGAAATTTGTGTCAGCCCGGTGATGCCACAACTTTCCCACACAAAACTGTGTAAAAAAGGTGATTTTTTCAGCTAAATTTGAGGTTTGCAGGGCATTCTGGGTAAGGAAACGATGGGGGATCCATGCAAGCCATACCTCCCTGGAATCCCCCGGGTGTCTAGTTTTCAGACGTGTGTCGGTTTGGTAGGTTTCCCTAGGTGGCCGCCGAGCACCGGGCCAAAAACCCAAGTGACCCCCCTTGCAAAACCAGGTCGTTTTGAGATAGGCAATTTTCATGTCGCCTCACTATGTTGTGGGCCCTTGCCTGTCGCGGGTACTTGGGCCTCCCACACGAGTGAGGCACCGTTTTTATCGGAAGACCCGGGGGAATGCTGGGTGGTAAGAAATTTGTGTCAGCCCGGTGATGCCACAACTTTCCCACACAAAAATATGTGAAAAAGGTGATTTTTTCAGCTAAATTTGAGGTTTGCAGGGCATTCTGGGTAAGGAAACGTTGGGGGACCCAAGCAGGCCATACCTCCCTGGAATCCCCGGGTGTCTAGTTTTCAGAAATGTGTGGGTTTGGTAGGTTTCCCTAGGTGGCCGCCGAGCACCGGGTTAAAAACCCAAGTGACTGCCTTGGAAAACCAGGTCGTATTGAAATAGGCAATTTTCATGTTGCCTCACTATGTTGTGGGCCCTTGCCTGTCACGAGTACTTGCGCCTTCCACACGAGTGAGGCACGTTTTTATTGGGAGACCCGGGGGAATGCTGGGTGGTAGGAAATTTGTGTCAGCCCGATGATGCCACAACTTTCCCACACAAAAATGTGTGAAAAAGGTGATTTTTTTCAGCTAAATTTGAGGTTTGCAGGACATTCTGGGTAAGGAAACGTTGGGGGATCCACACAAGCCATACCTCCCTGGAATCCCCCGGGTGTCTAGTTTTCGGAAATGTGTGGGTATGGAAGGTTTCCCTAGATAGCCGCCAAGCCCGGGGCCAAAAACTCATGGGACCCCCTTTGCAAAACCAGGTTGTTTTGTGATAGGGAATTTTGATGTCTCCTCAATTGGTTTTGGGCCCTTGCTTGATGCGGGCACTAGGCCTACCCACGCAAGTGAGGTACCATTTTTCTTGGAAGACTTTGGGGAACGCAGGGTGGGTGGAATTTTGTGGACCCACGAAGATTCCAGAACTTTCCACCACAGAAATGTGAGGAAAATGTGTTATTTTGGACACATTTTTAGGTTTGCAATGGATTTTGGGTAACAGAACCTGGTGAGAGCAAGTCAAGTCACCCCATCCTGGATTTCCCTCGGTGTCTAGTTTTAAAAAATGTACAGGTTTGCTAGGTTTGCCTATGTGCCAACTGCGCTAGGGCCCAAAATCGACAGGTATGCACATTGCTAAAAAAAGTCGGAGCCCAGTGGGCTTTCTGCTGCCCTGGGGGGGAATTGGGGAAGAGGGTTACATCCCGATATGCCCCTAAAGGGGCAGAAAGACTGTGGCTATTTTTTGTGGGGGTGGGGGCATTGGTATGACCATTTTGGGCAGCCCCCACGCATAAAAAAAGCCTGCGTACTCGCTGGAGCCTAGCCCAGGGGGCAGATCATGGGCCACTGCCACCATC
Organism: Triturus cristatus; assembly: GCF_964204655.1. NCBI lineage: Eukaryota > Metazoa > Chordata > Amphibia > Caudata > Salamandridae > Triturus > Triturus cristatus. The sequence continues at coordinate 1,296,466,312 of NC_140585.1, read as the reverse complement.
TGCCCTGCCGGGGGGGGCAGACAGACTGGAATTTCTCTGTGGGTGGGGGTATTGTAATGCCCATTTTGGGGAGCCCCTACCACTACACTAATGAAACAAAAAAATCCATGGTTTCTAGTGGGCTTTTTGCGCCCTCCAGGAGGGCCAGATTGGGGGCTACAGCTCCCATCTGCCTCCTGGGGGGCAGAAAGACTGTCATTTTTGTGGGGGGATGGTGGGGGCATTGGCGTGCCCGTTTCGGGCAGCCCACACCCAAAAACAATTGCACAAAAAAAATCCCTGTTGGATAGTGGGCTTTCTGCCCCTCTGGGGGGGGCAGATTGGGGGCTACTGCCCCATCTGCCCCCCAGTGGGGGCAGAAAGGCTGTTATGGTAGCGGGGGTGGGGGCATTGGCGTGCCCATTTAGGGCAGCCTCCACCCTAAATAAAATCCATCACCCTAAATAAAATTGCGCGAAAAAATCCCTGGCGTCAGGTGGGCTTTCTGCCCCTCCGAAGGGGCAGATTAGGGGCCAATGCCCCATCTGCCCCCTGGGGGGGCAGAAAGTCTATAATGGTGGCAGGTCTGTGGGGGCATTGGCGAGCCCGTTTTGGGCAGCCTCCACCCTAAAAAAAACCTTCTAAAAACAAATCCCTGGTGTTTAGTGGGCTTTCTGCCCCCCCGAAGGGGCAGATTAGGGGCCAATGCCCCATCTGCCCTCCAGAGGGGGCAGAAAGACTAATGATTGCAGGGGGGGTGGGGGCATGGGCATGCCTGTTTTGGGCAGCCCCCACCCTTATTTTTACTTCATAAAAAAATCTCTGGTGTCTAGTGTGCTTTCCACCCCCCCCGAAGGGGCAGATTAGGGGCCAATGCCCCATCTGCCCCACGGGGGTGGGGGGGCAGAAAGACAATAATAATTGAGGAGGATGGGGCATGTGCCTGCCCGTTTTGGGCAGCCCCCACCCCTATTTTTTTTTTAATCCCTGGTGTCTAGTGGGCTTTTTGCCCCCATCTGCCCTCCAGGGGGGGCAGAAAGGCTGTAATGGTGGCAGGTGGGTGGGGGCATTGGTGTTTCGGGCAGCCCACACCCTAAAAAAAACTAAAAACTAATCCCTGGTATTAGGTGGGCTTTCTGTCCCCCCAGAGGGGCAGATTTGGGGCCAATGCCCCATCTGCCCCCCCGGGGGGGCAGAAAGACTGTAGTAATTGGGGGTTGGGGTGGGGGTATGGGCCTGCCCGTTTTGGGCAGCCCCCACCCCTATTTTTCTTTTTTTAAATTCCCTGGTGTCTAGTGGGCTTTTTGCCCCCCGGGGGGGCAGATGGGGGCAGTAGCAGGGGGGGCAAAAAGATTTAATGGTGCCAATTTCATATGGGGGGAGCAAAGGCCCTTGCCCAAGGGGCCACTCCCCCCTCCCTGGTGTCTAGTGAGTGGATCCCTGCGTGGGGATCGCCCTCCTGTGGCGATCCCCAAGCAGGAATCCACTGGAGAGATTCTCCCCTTTCCAACGATACCTCTCCCGTCTTTCTACGTGCTCAGGGGGCTGAGATAGCCCCCTGAGCACGTAGAAAGTGAAGCAGGGGGGGGCCTCGGGAGCTGGGGAAGCTCTTCCCCAGCTCCCGAGGCTATTTTTAATTAAAGGAAATCCCTCTGGTGCCCGCAGCAGAGGGATTCCCCAGGGAATGCCTCATGACGAGCTGGACTCGTCATGGGCACACAAGAACTGTGCGCCATGACGAATCCAGCTCGTCATGGTCATTCAAGGGGTTAAACCCTTGCCAGGCTGATCAATGTTAGGAGCCCAGGGGGGTTACAGCTGTAGCCCCCAAGTCTCCTAAGGAGCACTGACAGCGCTGAAAAGCCTGTTCACATGCTGTTTATGAGCATAAACAGAATAAGTCCCAAAAATGGTAAGGATCATGCATTCATGTGTAGGTATTGTAATTAAGAACTCACTTTGGTGCGGATTGGTTCGTCCTCCTGAGTATGAGGTGCTAGTGAACCAAAGAATGCGAAATCCCCAACATGTGGGGAGCGTCCCCATCCGCACTCTAATTCAAATAATTTAAATGATTCAAAATTTAGTCCAAATGTGATTACAATAAAGATTTTATTTTCTTGTATTTTCTTTTCTTTCTGTTATCTGGTTCATTTAAACCTTAATTGTCCATTTTCAAAGTTTTCCCTTTGTAGTTCGTTATAACTCAAATAAATATGCCCAAAGCAATTCAGGCTGCACCCTTCATCAGGGGGTGAGTCCTATAAACATAGAATAAACTAAACTCAGTAAAGATCCCTACAATTTTTACAATTTGAAAACAATTATTGGAGATACCCATGCAGGTTTACTCACCAGCTCTTAACAGCACTAGCAGAGCATGAACTGTTTTCAAATTGTAAAAATTGCATATATCTTTACTGAGTTAAGTTTCTTCTTTGTATATAGGACTCCTCCCCTGATGAAGGGTGCAGCCTGAAATGCAATGGGCATATTTATTTGAGTTATAAAGAACTACAAAGGGAAAAAGTTGAAAAAGTTGAAAATGGACACTTAAGGTTTAAATTAACCAGATAACAGAAAGAAAAGAATACACAAGATAATAAAAATAATTTCTTTAAATCACATTTGGACTAGATTTTGAATCATTTACATTATTTGAATTAGAGTATGGATTGGGGACTTTCCCCACGTGTTGGGGATATTGACATTTTTATTAGCATAAACAGCAAGGGAGCAGCATCTAGATTGGCTCATCAGATGCAGGGGTTGGTGGAGGGGCGAGATGGTCACAACTTCATGCACTCCTGAAGCCAGCAAGTCACGACGAGGGATCAGAGGGCACAGGCAGCTTGAGAAGCAATATAGCATGCAATGGGAGGCAGACAAATGTTGACAAATGTCAGTGCAAGGCCATTCTTTGGGGTTGCATCTTACTGCAAACCCTCAGCGTGGAGCAAAGGTCAGAAGGAAGATGGTGACCTCCTTCCCTCCACTAACACCAACAATGATATAGATCTCCAAGGAAGGGCTGCCCCTGCCACTAGAACCAGCAAGTGGGCCTTGGGGCCCCAGGGCTCACCTGCAAGAGGACCTCAGAGGTGCTCCTGACGACTGCAGCCTTCATCCAAAACCTGTCCTCTTTTTGCCTGCTGCCACTTGGGGACCAGCAGCTCTTGGTGCAACAGTGCTGGGACCCTCTCTTTGTCCTGGGTCTTGCTCAAGAGAAGGTTGATATTGACACAACAGACATTTCAGCACCCAGTTTGCAGAAACAGATTCTCCTGAAGCAATCTGATACTGAGGATGAAATGCGGAGGCTTGCCCCACTTGGTGCGACGTTCAGAGGATAAAGAGTTTCATGGGCAAGGTTTGGAGCTTGGACATCAGTGCAAAAGAAGATGCATACCTTAAGGGTAATGTTCTATTTAATCCAGGTAGGAGCTACCAAACTATTTGTAGCACAAAGCAGGTGCAAACCTGAACAAATAAATGTGCTGGAAATGTAGAACTTGCTTATGTATCTATCTAGGGTTTTCTCACATCATAAAAACACTGGATATGCTTCATACACAATGTATATATTCATACAAACCAAGAAGGATATTGCATCTAAAATGTATGTTTATTTTGCAATGTGACTGTACATATCACAGTGCAGCATGTATGCCAGCATTCTGAATCAATGCTACAAAAATATTTATTTAGACATCACATACTATTCAAGGGTGGGTCATTATGTTAGTATAAGGGGTAACATTGTGCATTGGGTTGAACACCTGCTGCTGGTATTAGAACACAACCTCAACAACACAAATGTGAGCCAGCAAATTAGCAGGGAGACCTGAACCAAAACCAATGGTAATGAGTGATAACATTCAAAGTAGTTACAAATGAAGGCCTTAAAAATCATTAAGATGACACTGTTGCCTACGTTATGCAGCAATATCCAAATTTATTTCGGTTTCATGAGCTACTTAAGTGATTTACCAAAAAATCACAGGATGTTGAGCCGATGCCGAGATTCAAACCCAGATTTCCAGCTCCCGAATCTGACAGCTCTGGCCACTGTGCCACATCCTCTCCCTGATTAATAAATACAGGCAGCAGTTCATTTAGGCACTATGAATAACATATATCACATACAATTACAAAACTCATAAGTATTTCTACCATTAGCTTTGAAAGGATATATGGCTGAATTATTTCTACCGCTGAAACCTAATGGGATTGGCTGTGTGTAGTAATCCGTTTATTTTGATATGTGCTGCTGGTGGTGCATTAACTCTCAGTCATATACTAATAGATTTATATCTGAAATAGTCAGGTTATACAGAGCTTTCTGCAGCCTGTGGTGCACTAACTCACTGACTTTGAAATTAACCTTTGACCTTCTCTAAAAAACAGGTGTCTTGGTCAACATTATTATGCTTTGCTGCAGCAGGAAATGTGTCCAGGTTACAGATATGTTTTGGATGACCAAGCATGTTAGAAGCTGTTTGCCAAACTGTTTAAAAGGAGCCAAGGTGAGACACAGCACCATTTTAGATGTCTGAGAGCGTTTGTGTGAATTTAATGACTGGGCCTGCAAGGTGTTCTATCTGCAGAGAAGGACTGAATTCTCAATAGCCAGTAGCTCTTAAGATCACAAAGAGCAATATGTGAATATAATTGTTTTGACATCCAATAAGTTTAATGACTATTACAGCTAGATACATGCTACAAGTTTTCACAATCTCTGTCCAAAGCTGTTGGCACTATGCATTGTGTTACAGAAGTGCTTTATGCACCCATCCTACCATACACCCATCAATTTATCCAAACTCCCATCAATAACTCAATATATCCATCCTTCCATTAGGGTTCTATCCATAAATCCACATCTTCCATCGTCCTGTCCATCCATCTTGCCACCAAATCTATTTACTTGACCCCCCATTCACTCATCAATCCATAAGTCATCTTTCCATTCTCCAAGTTATCCATCCTTACACAACAATATCTGTTCTACTATCCAACTCATTCACCCATCCACCCCTTCCTTCCTGCATCCCGCATTTCATTCCACAATCTCATCCATCCAGCCATGACCCACACATCCTTTCATTCACCCATCAGCACATTTGCCCATTCACCCATCCATCCTCCTATAACACATTTATCCACTCACCCACCCATTCATCCATCCACATTACCAGTCATCCATCCATGCATACATACCTGCTTACACGCAGACACCATTCCACCCATCCACAACTGGCAAATAACACTGATTGGTATCTGCACAATTAATGTATACAACGTTAAGGCATTCCATGTCAGAGATTTAGTTTCTGTGTATATTTCACATGTTTTATTTAAACTTGCATTCCTTAAGAGTGCTCACCATTTTCAGAATGTTGTATTTCTGTATTTTTTTGTGAAACATATTCCTCTAGTACAGTGCATACTTTGAACTGAGTCGCCTTCAGTCGCTTTTAACTGACCACCATTGAGAGTCTGGAGCAAAGGCCAAAGGCAGTGCAAATTTTTCACAGTGCCTGTCAGTGTGTCAAAAGGTTGTTCATAATAAGCGGTCATCCAATCCTTTGCCTCTCTGCTTAACAAACAGAGCAATTGTCACTTATTCCAGTTGCAATTGTGCTTCTGTGCAACTATGTATGAAGGAGGCACTTTGGGGCATATTAACATGCCAGGCTATAAAATTATCGCCGCATTAGCGGCAGAAAACTGCCGTTAAAACGGCGATAATGGGCTTGATAATATGCTCAATGGAATTCCAATTGAAGCCCATGTTAGACGTCCTTCACATTTAACATGGGTTTCAATTGGAATTCCATAGAGCATATTATCAAGCTCATTATCGCCGTTTTAGCGGCAGTTTTCTGCCGCTAAAGCGGCGATAATTTTATCGCCTGGCTTGATAATATGCCCCATAGTTGCCAAAATATTGAGAGTGCAAAAGCAAATGAAAATATGCTGCTTACAGGTGAATCTGTGTGTTTGTGGGTTGCGAAGTGCAGTTCTCTGGTTAAACTGGGTAAGCAGCTATCTAAGTCATTATAATATGAAATCTCTTTAGTGATATCATAAATACACTTTCACAATTGCTTTATTAACTTTCTTGCTTTCCCAAATTTGCTTGAAAATGCATTATTTGCCCACTCTTTTTTTAAACCTTTCCCGAACCCCACCAAACTTCTCCTTATGATGTTCGGGCTCGCTCGCTATACTCGCTTGCCACGCTCACTCGCCACAGGGCACCCATCACCCACTTTTACCCCCCACTACCTTCAAATGTTACCAGCCTCCACTGACTAGTGATTCTGCATTTTTATACTACGTTTCTGAGACTAATTTATATCAGGTTGGCTTTCAATTTGTAATAAATCCTAACGTAACCCCATCCTCTGACTCAGAGTTTTACTGTGTGGCCAAATGGGTTACACAGTAATTGTTAAATTGTGGTTGATCCTAATTCCTTTTATTCTTCAGGCACCTACAAACTTCCATTGCTGGGGGCAAGGAAGAAGGAGCCTAACTTTGGTGCGTTAGCAGATGCAGCATGAATCAGAAAACGGAGGTGCTGAACCTCTGGTGAATAGGTTGAAGCTGCTTGTCGACTCACGCTGTGGTCCTGACCAACTCACTTGCTTAATAAATGAAAAGTTTAATCAATATTTTATAAAAACAGGATTATGAGTCATTTTATTAAAACAATAAAGCCTGAGGGAAAAGCTAGTTACTAAAACTATCAGGCATCTGTAATCTGAGACGTAGCTCTGGTATTGAGGTCTGAGCTTGGAGATCTCTTTGCTGTGTGAGGCTGGATCTCTGTGTTCTGTGACATATATGAGATTACTGTGCAAGGCCCAAACCTCCTGGAAATTCTGGGAAAATTTAGGAATGGTAGTGCTGTCTAAAATAAAAATTTGCAATGTCTGTCTCATCTGAGAGACAGTTCTGCTGAAGACAGCAAAGGTGCGCACCTTTTGTGGTATTTGATGTGTTTCTCTGCTGTGCAATGCCTGACTATGTGCATTATTTGACACTTAAGGGAAGGTACTGGAAAATATTTTATGAACAACAGCCTTAGCCACTCACGTCCCCGGTCAGATTTAACACAGCCTTCGTGAAGTACAAAGAAATCTGCAGTGAAAAAGACCTCAGACTCCAATGTTTTTAAATGAACATCTCTAAATCCAACCAAACGCCATGAGGCTATTCACATTCCAGTACTCACTAAGGGCCAGGTGTAGGTGGCCAAATACCGAGCGGTAACACAGAAATTCACAGAATTTCTGCGTTACCAACCAGTATTTGGCTGAGTGCAATGTAGGTGAGTTGAAACCTACTTGAAAAATAAGGAATCGCAGGATAGAGATTCCTTATTTTGCTCTTGCATTTAAGGAATCGGAAATACCGATTCCTTAAATGCAATGTAGGTAGCACTAAAAATAGTGCACTTCAGCCTTAAGGAATCGTTAATTACCACCAACTTCTAGTTGATGGTAAGTAGCGACTTCCTTTGCAAAAGCACTTTTTTGCTTTTTTAAATGTGCCATGTGGCACACATCCATGCTCTTAGGGCATGTATGTGCGCCACATGTGCACACATGCACATTTCAGGGGTGCAACAGGGTGTCCTTTGGACACCCTGGCACCCTTCAAATAGCTCCTGCTCTTAGCGATTCGGTAATACCGAATCGCTAATAGTGAATATCTTCCCATTCATTCCTATGGGCCTCCTAGCCCATAGGAATGAATGGGCAAGTATTCCTTAATAACGAATCTCAATTACCAATTCGCTCTTAATGAATTTTAAGGAATCGCTAATATTTTAGCGATTCCTACCTACATTCCATTTAGTGAGTCCTTAATAGCGATTCGGTAAAAATAGCTATGAAGGACTCCCTAAATTGAAACCTACATCTGGCCCTAAGTACTCTGCTCACCAATGCCTTCGGCAATCACAGTTTAATTACTTACCCTTTTTGGAAGATACAGTTTTTTGTGTAACTGTCAAAACATTACACAAGATTGGTGAACTAGAATCACCTCCTGGCATAGACATCCCGTCTCGCCATTGTTTTAAAGAAAGTTGTTTTTCTTTCTGATATCTGGAGGGAATCCTTGACCACCCAGGCATACAGTGGTCATCCCTGACCTACACTGACCACCCTTGAAATCCAGTTAATACTCAAAACACCAGACCATCTTTACAGTCTATGTTTACCACCTCTAGCATATGATGACTGCTTCTGGTGTGCAGAGTCAACTGCTAAATTTGATTAGTGTACTTGCCTATGATCTGAAATGCCAAGCTGAGCAATCGTGTTGAACTTGGGCATGCGATGCAATGATTGAAAATATAATCACAACTGGTCCATATAGGATATTAGTAACCAAGGGGACTTGATCAAAATAATAAACCCCAAAATTTGGACTAACTTCGTGTATTTGCTAAAAATTAGAGGCTGTTATTTGAGAGAGCCTTTACATATTCTGAAAATAATGAGGCAGTGTTTGGTACTTTTTCATTAATTTGAAAAGCTTGTGTTTTGCACAAAAGAGTTATTTTATGACATTTGTAGATGAAGTTTGGGCCAAAACAAATACTTTTCCGAAAAATCTCGAATTAGGAATTTGAGGAATAAATCTAGCTACTTTTGGATTATTCATTCGGATGTTATGGCTCAATTTCGATAGTACTACATTCTCTTCTGCTATGATGATGAATGGGATATATAGATCACGTTTTTTTTGTACTGCAGAGTGTATATATAATGGATGTTTGAGACCCGAGCCCGTAAGACAGTAAACCTATGTCATATTTCTGCTTTTTGAGGTCGAAACCTACCAGATAGGTCTGTTTGCGCAAGACTTCCTTCTTGGACATATTTTGAAGGCTTCTCTTGGAGTGCATTCTGCCCATTGCTTACTACTGGTTGTGCGTTTTGTAGCACACAGTTGCCTGCTTTCTAAATGCTGGCTTTATTTGTTTTAGGCTGTCCAGCATGCCTTTGTCGTTCTGTCGGACCATAGCCTGTTAACAATCTCTCTGATTGTCTTCTTGCATTCTTACACAGGTGCTTGCTTCCTTGAAACTCCTTTTTTCCTTTTCATGAGACACTTCACAAGAGAACATGTGTTTTCAGATGCTTCCCTTCTTCTATACTTGTTAATGAAGCAGTAAAGGAGCTGTATTTCTTAGAAAATGTTTCCTGTCTCCTATGTATCCCTTTAACTGATTCTACTTATCCTTGCCACTGCCAGTAAATCAATTTTGCATGCCTGTGAGGAAAAATGTTCTGCCTAGGAGCTTGTTTATTTTGGCCAGTGCTCTTTACTAATAGCATAACTTCCATTTCATGCCCATGCCAAAAGCGCTGGAAGTAGAGGTGTGGGGGTTGCTGAAATACCCACAAAATACCCATGCTGGAATTCTAGGAGAGAATGAGTAAGAAACAGGCCTATTGGTGTACATTCAAAGACAGAGGTCAGATTTAAGGATTTGACTTCCAGCGAGTTTGGTGTTTACTTTTCTTTCTTTCTCTGACTGCAAATTGAGAGGATTTATGTAACAATCTTGCTAGGTACTGGAGGTAAGAAGGGTTGTAGGATGTTATATTTTCGAACACGCAACTAAATTTAAATGCCTGTAAATTAACTATACACATATTTTTGAATGATCAGAATTAGGAAGCACAAATAATGCAAATTTTGTTTGTAACTCTAAAGCGTGGTGGAAACAAATATTTTAATATGATCAAAACAAATCAATTCACTGGGTGATGCTGATTTCCACACATTACTGTTCGTGCGCTGTATAATTTTATCAGTAAAACTATATGTCTGTGCAAATGTGATGATAATTTTAATTGAAAATGTGTTTGCTGTAATGGCAGTGCACTACCACATCATGTATACTTCACTCTACAATACTCTACCCCACCCTCTATGCCAATCCATTCTGTAACACTCAACTCCACTCTATGCCACTGCATTGTACAACAATCTTTGCCACTCCATGCCACTTCATGCTACACTTCTCCAGTCAACACCACTGTACTCCAGTCCACTCTACGACACGCTACACCACTCAACTCTGCACCACTCTACTTTACTCCTTGACATGACACTCTATGATACTCCACTCTGTGACACTCCACACTACTCTTCACTCCACTCTATGTGGCTCCACTCTACGCCACTACGCTCCACAAACTTTTACAACACTCTACACAACTACACTCTATCCCAGCCTATGTTACTCCACTCTGTCACTCCACTCTATGCCACTCAACTCTATGCCACTCCACTATATGACACCTTACTCCACTCTATACTACGCCACTTTATCCCACACTAATCTATGTCACTCTATGCCACTCCACTCTACAACACTCTATTCCACTGAATTCCACTCCACTCTATGATACTCCCCTCCAGCCTACACTACTCTGCTCTATGCCACTCTACACCACTCTATTGCACTACATTCCACACCATGCCACTCTACTCGACAACACTCAACGCTATGCCTCTCCACTCCACGCTACTCCACTATATGTTTTTCTACTTCACTCAATGCCACTCCAGTCTATGACACTCCTCTCAACTCTATGCCACTCGACACCCCTCCACTCTAGGCCACTCCTTGCCACTCCATGGTAAGCAACTCCACTCTACATCGCTGTAAAGCAATCTACTTTCTACACTATACTCCATGACACTTTACTCCACTCCACTCTATGCCACTTCACTGTACACCACTCTACTTCACTGCATGCCACTTTACTCCACTCTATGCCACTCCAGTCTCACCCACTCTGCTCTATGCCATTCCACAATACTCTCTGCCACTCCACTTTACATCACTATACTCCACTCCATGCTACTCCACTCTTCGACACTCTATGTCACTCCACTCTACAACACTCTACTCCACTCTATGCCACTCCACATAACTCTATGCCACTCCACTACAGGCTTCTCCATAGCTCTCCACTCTCTGCCACTCCACTCTATACCACACCACTCTATGCCACTACACTCTACAACACTCTACTCTATGCCACTCTACACCAATCCACATCACTCCACTCTCTGGCACGCTGCTCCACTCTATGCTACTCCATTCTATGTCACTATATGCCACTCCACTCTCGACACTCTACACCACTATATGTCAATCAACTGCACTTTACTTCACTCTACTCCACACCACTCCACACCATTTCACTCTAAGCCACTCCAATCTACGACACTTTACTTGACTTCACTTTATTCCACTCTATGCTACTCCACTCAATGGCACTCAAACCAACAACATTCCACTCCCCTCCATGACACTTCACTCTACAGCACTCAACGTGATTTTGCTTCTCTCTATGCCATGTCAAGGCACTCCACTCTACCCCACTCCATGACACTCTACTCAACTTCAAACCAGTCCATTCAACAACACTCTACTTCACTCTACTCTATGCCACTTTTTTCCACTTTTTTCCACTAGACTCTAAGCGACTATACTCCATGCCACTCTATGCCTCTCTATGCTGCTCCACTCAATGCCACTCCACACCACTTCACTCTATGCCACTCCACTCCAAGCCACTCAATGGCACTATACTCTACACCACCCAACTTTAGTCCACTCCACTCTACAACACTCTACTCTAATCTACTCTATGCCACTCTACTCCATTCTTCACCTTTCCACTTCACTCTACGACACTCTATTCCATTCTATGCTATTCCATTCAGTGTCACTCTATGCCACTCCACTCTACAAGAGTCCGCTCCAATCTACACTTTATTGCACTAGATTGCACTTTACTCTATGACATTCCACTCAATGACACTCCACTCTACGTGCAACTTCACTCGCCACTCCACTTTATGCCGCTCCACCCTACTCAACTACTCTCTATGAAACTTTACAACACTCTATACAACTCCACTCTATGCCTTTCTACATTACTCCACTCTGCTCTACTCTATGTCACTGCATTCTTGACACTCCAATCTGTCACACTCCACTCTATGACACTCTATTCCACTCTATGCCCTTCCAGTCTACACCACTCTATGCCACTCCACTCTGTGACACTCTACCACTCGACCACACACTACTCCACTCAAGAAAGAAGGAAAACAATAATGAAAGCAAATAAAAAGAAAAGAAGGGATGACATATGGAAAGAAAGAAAGAAAGAAAGAAAGAAAGAAAGAAAGAACGAAAGAAAGAAAGAAAGAAAGAAAGAAAGAAAGAACGAAAGAAGGAAAGGAAGAAGGAAAGGAAAAATAAAAGCAAGAAAGAGTGAAGAAAAAGTAAGAATGAAAGCAAGAAAGATGAAAAAGAAAAAATGAAAGCAAGAAAGAAGGAAAAGGGAATGAAAGCATGCAAGTAAAAAGAAGGCAAGAAAAAAGACAAGAGAGACAGAAAGCAAGAATGATGGAAAGAATGAAAAAAAAGAAAAACAACAGTAATGGAAAAATTATAGAAAAAGAGAAACCAAGAAAGAAGTAAATAAGTAATGAAAGAAAAAAGGAAAAAAAATGTGAAAAAATGGAACATAAAGAGAAAGAATGAAGGAATGAAACTATGACAAATCCAAGGAAAGCAATAAAGAAGAAAAAGAAGGAAAAAAATGAGAGGAAAAAAGCAAAGAAGGAATAAAAGAAAAAGGAAAAACAGCATCACACAACGGAAGAAAAATGAAAGGGAATGAAGGAAAAAGAGAAAGAAAAGGGATAAAAGGAAAAGGAAAGCAATAAATAGGAACACAAGAATGAAAGAAAAAAGGAGAGAAGTAATGAACGTATGAAAGAAAAGAATGAAAAGGAATGAAAAAAATAAGGAAAGAAGAAAGTAAGAAAAGAAAATAGAAGAAAGAAAGAAAGAAAGAAAGAAAGAAAGAAAGAAAGAAAGAAAGAAAGAAAGAAAGAAAGAAAGAAAGAAAGAAAGATGAAATTAAAAAAGTGCTGCAAACTAAACACAATGAACATTGATTTTCTTCCTGGGAAAAGAATATTAAGGAACATTGGTGAAACTGAGTCCAGAATAAACATGTTCTGAAGAACTGTCCACTTAATTCTGAATTCTGAATTCAAATGTATAATATTGATGCTTCCAATAATGTTTTTTTTTAATTGAGAAGAGCATTAGGTTCATGATTTACATAGTATACTTAAAATCATTATTAAAACCAGTTTGTACAAAAACCCAAAAAAGACAGCTTCTTAATACATGATGAAAAAAGCTATGCCTCTAGCAGCTAGTCATATACTCATTCACAGATCAACAATGTATAATTTTTTTTAAATTTTTTGAAAAAAGCAGCACTGAAAAAAGGTTACTAGTACATCTAAACTGCAATACCAATAAAGTGCTAGTACCTTATTATCGCCTAAAACCATCATAACTACAACATCTTAAAAAAGATTATGGCTGTAGCAGCTAATAACATCCTTAACCGATAATACAGAATACATCATTCTATAAAGTGCGACAACTAGAAAAGTTCTAGTGCTTCTAAGGTGCCATATAGCAAAAAGAGTGCAAGTGCCTTATAATGAGAGCTGCTACATCAATTTTATAAACACGAGTGTTGAGATCCCTCTTTGGACTTTTCTAAATCATTAAAAAACGTCCAATTTATTTTTAATTTCCTAGTGGCCCCCATCCGTCTAGCATAGGCTTCTTCGAATTTTCTTGTCCTTTTCATTTTATTGAACCATTTCAAATGAGTGGGATCTTCAATAGATTTCCAATTCTGCAGAATTAGAGAATGAGCTACCGTACAGGAAATAAATACAAAGGCTTCTTCGGCCTCAAACAAAACCCTCTTCCCGATTGCTTACTCAATATCAGAAAAAACTGCCTCCCAAAAAGGCCTGAGCCGTGTACATGCATAAAAAGTATGGTGCCATCCACCTTCTCCATCCATCTGGCAACGAAAGCACTTGTTCTCAACTCCTGGGAATCTTTTTTTTAAGGAAGCCGGAGTTAAATAAGAAAGCCATCGTGATAAGAAGGCCATCCTTTTAAAATTCGCGGCACGCAATGATTTACTTCCTAGATAACAGATGGCCTCCCACTCCTTCAAGGCTAACCTACATCCTGTCTCCCGAGCTATTTTACCCAAATGGTTCTCTATCACGGGAGCTTGGCCCTGTAGTTGTAGCAGCCTATGCCAGTTTCCTACACCATTAATTTGGCCCCATAGAGAGCCAACGTCAATTGATTAGGGGCATCCAATATACCACTGATAATCTTTAACCAGTGAACAATTCGTAAATATTCAAAGAAAGCCGGTTTCTGGTGGCCCTCTGCCCTTACCACTACTTCTTGCCAAGAAATCAGCCTATTTTGAATTATAAAATGTCTTAGCTCGGATAATCCAAAGCCTTCCCATATGTTAATATACCTTAATTTCAGCTGGAAACCGAGACTAGTACACTCTCTCAGTTTTAGATATTGGAGGCCCGAAGAGCCTGTCTTCTTAAAAGGGACTGGAGTCTAAAAAAGTGATCTTTTAAAGTCTTGTATCTTGTCTTTTTAGGAAGTTTGGAAGTTTTTAAAAACACTTGAGTTTGTGAACCAATTTCTTGCGTCATCTTATCTACAAAAAATGTTGTCTCTGGTACTTTTGGATCCCAACAAGCCAGACGCTAAATCTGAAAAAGCGGCCTCATAGTATGTTCTCACATGCGGCAGAGCTAAACCCCCTTGTACGATAGGTAATTGCACGACAGTCAATTTCACCCTTGGAACTTTCTTGGCCCAAACAAATTCCCTAAATAGGGTTTACATTTCCCTAAAATAAGACTGATTTATCTTGATTGGAACATTAGTGAATAAAAAGATACGCAACGGAAGTATGGACATTTTGATGAAACTCTACCCACTATAGAAAGGGGGAGTGATATCCATTGAGCCAATCGATTTTTAATCTTATCCTTCATTCTTAAATAGTTCAATTCAAATAGCTGTTGGTACTGGCTAGATACAAATATCCCAAGATATCTTATAGGATCAGACTTAGTTGCTTGTATCTTTAAGCAAGATGGGAAAGAATTCAGATCTGCGTTGAGGGCAAGAACTTCGGTTTTATTGGCATTTATTTTATACCCGCCTATTTGTTCAAAATTGAAAAATTTCCTTAAAACCATTTCGAGGTTATCTTTATTCGGAGTCAGGTATAAAATAATGTCTTCTGCAAAGAGTTTCAGCTTGGCCATACTAGGGATCAGCGGTTGAATTGCAGCATTATTAGGTATTTTAATTACCAAAGGCTCTATAAAAAAAGTAAAAAGCAATGGCAAAAGTGGACAGCCCTGCTTGGTTCCGCGGTTTATTTTTATGGTTCCTGCACAACTTGAGTTTATTACTACCAGAGGCGTAGCTCCCTGGTACATATTACGTAACATAACCTGGGCAGGAAAACCAAACTGGCCAAGTGTAATGAACAACGTTCTCCAGTTCACAAGGTAGAAAGCTTTCTCAGCATCAACCATTACAATACTTGCCGGAATAAGATTTGTGTTATAATAATCCAAGGCATGTATTAAAAACTGGATATTAGCCACCATTGATCTACCTGCTATGAAGCCAGTCTGATCTATGTGGATTATCTCTTGGGCGGCAGGTAAAAAACACTCTGCCCACACTTTCATCAGGATTTTAAAGTCTGAATTCAAAAGACTGATGGGCCTATATGAATATACATCTACCGGGTTTTTATCTTTTTTGACAAAGAACACAATTATTGCTTCTTTAAATTCTGTGGGGACTAAACCACCCTTTTTTACAAAGTTAAATAATTTTTTTAAGGGGATAACTAGTTATTTTAATAAGACTTTATAAGACTCAATAGGGAAGCCATCCTGCCCACAAGGTTTTGCCCCAGCTGCTGTTTTTATGGCTGCCACGATCTTGGCAGCTTCCACATCCAAACCCAGTTCATTGATCCGATTATCTGACAGTTTGGGAGCATTCATATCCTCCTCCACTGAATATTCAGTAGAGTAGAGCTGGCAAAAATGGTCAACAAAGATCTGTGGGATATCGCTGCCATTAACCACTTCTCGACCAGTCCGGGGGTCTAGTACTTTAGAAATTATAGCCGATTCTTGTTTTTTTCTTGTGGAGTTTGCCAACATTTTACCAATTAACTGGCTTTCTTCATAGACTCTTTGATGAAAAATTTGTGAATTACAAACCTCCTCTAAAATGAAAAAGTCCCTCAACGCTGTTCTTCCCTGCTCATATTAATTTGGGAGAAGCTGAAGTTGAAGAGCGTATTCCTGACCCACCTCTACTTGCAATTTAGCTATCTTAGTCCTCGGGATGTTGGACTGGGTGGCCATAAAGGCTATTATCTGCCCGGGGGCTGCCACCTTTAACCCCCCCACACACTGAGAAGTGTGCTGCAGTATTCTCGTTGATCTGAAAATATTCCGAGATCCACTCTCTAAACCTTTTTACCCAGTCCACTTCCTGCAAAAGGAGACGGTCGAGCTGCCACCTGGGCCGCTCCCTACTTTCTCCCCCGAGCACCATTTCTACCCTGACATAAGCATGATCTAAAAACGGGTTACATATAATACCAGCCTCTTGGACCTGGAGGAATCTGGAGGTAAGAAAAAAATCAATTTGAGATGCCGTCCGAAAACGGTGTAAATAACAGGTATAGAATTCCTAGTCTGGATTTATTTCCCGCCATGGATCCGCCAGTTGGTATTCTTGTCTGATGGCTTTGACTAATTTTTTTGTATTTGGTTTTAGTTGTTTTTTGTTCTTGTTGGAAGTGTCCTTCCTTATGTCCTGTATACCGAGGTCAAACCCAAGATCAAGCACAAGACTTAGTGGTGCCCCTAATCTCTTTAACTCCCTCGAGCTTAGTAGAGATGCCTCCATCCTCGCTAATTGCAGCTCAGGTACAAGGATTAACAGGCGAAACTAGGAGGACAGTGATTGATACCTCAGTGAACTTGATGGTTCCCTAAATGCAATGGGGAAAGAACTTACCTTATTGCGGACCACGCCGCCATTGCCAGGAGTCACGGAGAGCCACTGAGTGCTGCCTGCAGCGTCGCCGCCCCGGGACTTCAGTTCCCGGCTGCCTCAGCGGCGGTGCATTCTCTACACGCTGCGCCAGTGCCAGGAGGCGCATATAACAAACGCTGAGGCTGGAGGAGCTGGGCGAAAGAACTTACCTTATTGCGGACCACGCCGCCATCGCCAGGAGTCACGGAGAGCCACTGAGTGCTGCCTGCAGCGTCGCCGCCCCGGGACTTCAGTTCCCGGCTGTCTCAGCAGCGGCGCATTCTCTACACGCCGCGCCAGCGCCAGGAGGCGCATATAACAAACGCTGAGGCCCGCTTCGCGGGACGTGCCGGGCGAAGCCCGGGCCAAGGGCAGGCCCATTTTAGCCCGTTCTAGACCGGACAAGGCCGGGACGGGCTTGGTCTCTTTCATGTACTATCTACAGTAAAGGTCAGTCTGTGGAATCCTCATATTAAAATTTTGTCTGTGCAAACTATCGACGCTAGGTTAAGTACTATATGCATACATAATGTCTGCTTCTCCACCAATCTGTAGAGATAATGCCAAAGACATTAGAAGGCCAACAGGAGGAGCGTTAATGGGCACTCTGGATAATTTTTTAGTTAGAGTGTCCTCTGCCCTTGCCAAGGATATTGAGCTTACAGAAAAAAGACTATCACTTGACATCGCCTTTGAAAAAAGATCTTCTATGGGCAGGATAGCTGAAGCTCGATCTCCGGATTCACGTTGGAGTAATACCCAAGATTCATTGGCGTTAATGACTTCCGTAGAGGAGGGGGGGGTGCAGGGGCCACCAGAGCTACCAGAACTAGTAAGACCCCTGACCATTGAGCCTCCCGGTATCGCCAGTATATTAGATAAGAGTATAGACATAGTTACCCCTGCTGTGACAGGAGGCATACGCTATGACAAAATTAAAACTCGGTCTACTACTAGCTCCAAGGCGGTGCCGTCCAAAAGTGAACAGGGTCTCTCTTCAAAACGGAGCCGTAACAGTAATAAAGTACAGACCCCCGGAAAGAACAAAAAACCTAGCAAAGCTCACTCTGTGAATAAGCCCGTAACTCAACCTGGAAGTACTTGCATTGCAAGTGAAGATATAAACAACGTCCCTTCTGATGAACAGAATAGCACAAACGAGATGGGTCCATCCTTCTGGTTAAAAATGGAACATTTGATTAAGAAGTCTTGGGCCCCATTAAGTGAACGTTTGGACACAATTGACTCTAGATTAATATGCCTTGAACTATTGCTAGCCTCATCCCGGGGCAGGGAAGGGAAACAAACCACTGGGTCAGTAAGTAACCATGCTGGGGGAGGGGGAGAGGGGTCTATTATTATAACCCATGGTGCAGAAATACCCCCCTCTGTCCCCAGGGGGCCTATAGCTCCCAGTAAAACGGCTGCAAGTGAAAACTTGTTAGTACCCCGGGGAAATCCCCCTGAACCAGTCTCAAACAACTTATTAAGGGTAGCACATTTCGGTGATAGGGGAATGCTGCTGCAAAGAGAGTCTGGTAAGGCCTTAACACATGAAGTAGCATCGCATAAAAACATAAGGGCCTATAGCGAAGCTCCGTTACCAAACATCCAGCTTCCTCCAGAGTCTGCACCCTATGTAGTGGTTCTGGTGGGGGCTCCTTCATTATGTCAGGGTAAAAGGGAATCACACCAGGAGTTAAAGAACAAGTGTATCCATTGGCTCAACAAGAATTGTCCACTTCCAATACATGTCTCAGCTAAAATTCTCCACGCCAGAAGAGTGGGCTGGGTGGGGTACAAACCAAAGTCACTGGGGGGGGATGCATAGTTGTTAATTTCAGGGACTGGAGGACGGTGGATTACATTTGTGATTGGTACCAAAACGACTCGGTATCAGTTATTCACCCCCTTCCCCTGTCTTATTTCTATGCAGCTGCGTATCCAGAGAGGGGTAGTAACCAGCATTATGGAGGACAAAAGGAGAAGTGGATCGGGGAGAATATAGCGCTGTGTAATAGGTTTGACGTGCTATCTGGCTTGGAAGATTGCGACTGACTTCAAGGGGATAATTTAGGTCAGGAGGAGGTCAATACAGCCCCCAATGAGGCAGAGGTGGTCGAAGTACAAAGGGTAACTGCTATAGATAGCCTAGTGGTTAATACCGATCCCCAAACTTCATCCTGTAAAATCTTGAGTTGGAATATTGCCGGGATGAGAAGTAAGTGTAGGGATAGGTCCTGGTTGGAAGAGATAAAGTCCTATGACATTATGGCATTTCATAATTTTTATATAGATGGGTATACACATTTTTTTATCCCTGCTAAACAGGCCCAGTATGGTAGAGCACAGGGAGGGTTAGTAATGTTTTTTTCCCTGAATTTGAATGGCTTATTAAAACAGATCGATGCAAGCTGCCACAAATGTTTGGCAGTGGAGCTATCTCGGCCACATTTTGGGAAATTATTACTGGTTAATTTTTATAATTCTCCCAATAGCGAGTGTTTAAATACATTTTTAACATGTCTAGAGGACTTTTTAATAGCATATAAAGCAAAAAACCCGTGGGCTGAGGTTATTTTTTTGGGCGACTTTAACATTCACCCATGTGGACAAAGTTGTATCTTTGACAATTCGGATGGTCCCCCATATTCTGCTCCTGTACATTTTGTGCAAGGGGAGACCCTCGAGAAACTTTTGGCTACCACAAAACCTTTATGAATCGGGATGTATTGTGGGAGGCCCAGGGTAGCTACCTTTAAGGGTACGGACACAGGTACAATCATAGACTATATTTTTATGACTGCCCCAGTCCTAGGCAGTTTTGTTTCTTATAAGGTGGGGTCTTCTGTTTTTAGTGATCATAACCCTGTAATTTTAGAAATGGCCCAGGGGGCCCAATTAAGTTTTACAGTATCCGAGAATATGGCTATCAGTCGAGAGGTGATACCAACGGATCGAGGCAGGAGATTGAAATGGTCGAAAGTAATTCCTGAAATTTTTGTGGGGGAGGTTTTGTCTAATACAGAGAAGGAAGTTAGTATCTGTCTGGATATTGATGCACCAAATATACTGATTGTAGAGGCTTTTGAAATTATTTGTAAACATATCAGTAGTAAGCTGACGAAGCAAATGCATCCCACAACTACCACTAGGGGGAAAAGATGGTTTGACAAAGACTGTACTAGGGCACATTCTGCTCTTCTTAAAGCATTAAAACATTGCCCCAGAAATAGGGAGCTAATTAGGGGGTTAAGGAAGTCTTATAAACAGGCCAATCCGATTTATGAAAAATCAGATCAAAGATGAGGCATGGGACAAACTTTTGTCCCAGGAGGTCTTGAGGGACAGTGGGAAATTTTGGCAAATTATCAATGACCCTTTTTTTTCCGGTGAACATAACTCACGACTTGATTGCAATATCCAAGATGAGCAATGGACTGCCCACTTTGAGAAAATTTATGGTAGTCAGGGGGTTGAGAGCCCACAAGAATATATTTTTAATTCAGAATTAGCGTCAGTAGTGGTCTTCCAGGAGAGTGAAGTATTTAAAACAATAACAGAGACTAGGATAAATAAGGCGCCAGGTCCGGATGGAGTCCCTACGGACCTCTTTAAAAGTCACCCTAGATTCTGGGCAAGGGTACTTACTAACATATTTAACGCATCAGGCTCAAATATTATTCCCATCTCTTGGTCAAAATCCATTATCATTCCGGTCTTCAAAAAAGGGCAAAGAGATGACCCATCCTGTTACAGGCCTATCTCCCTGATAGACTCTGCTGTGAAGATACTAGGCAGAGTTATTTTAGCTAGGTTGACAGATCATTTTGAGGGAAGGGGGATCCTGTCTAACGCTCAATATGGATTCAGAGCCAAAAGGAGCACATTAAATCAATGTCTTAATTTACAGCTCCTTATTATTAAGTACACTGTTGCTAAAAAGGGTTCCCTCTACCTGGGATTTATGGATCTATCAACAGCCTTTGACCTAGTAAATAGGTCGAAGCTGTGGCAAATTTTACTTAATATGGGCATTTACAGTGCATTAGTTAAATTTCTTGCTGACCTCCACTGTGGCTTGATTGCTTCTATACGAGTCACCCAAGACGGGAGATGCACAAGGCATTTTAAATTAGAAAGAGGGGTTAGGCAGGGGTGCATTTTGTCACCCCTACTTTTTACACTATATATTAACGCATTAGAACCTGCCCTGAAGGGAGCCTCGTTAGATGTTCCGAGAGTAGGAGACACAACTATACCAGTTCTCCTTTATGCTGACGATGCGGTTTTACTGGCCCGCACTGGAGTCGGTCTAAATAAATTGTTAATGAAGTTTGACAAATTTATGGAATCACTTGATTTAAAAATAAACGCAAAAAAATCTCATGTAATGATAGTAGGGGAACAAAGAAAAAAGAAAAATATAATGACTTTTTTGGTGGAAAAGATGAGGTTAGTAAGGTCCCTGTTTTTACATACCTAGGTCTCTTATTTGATGAAAAGGGGTCCTGGGGTCCGCAAATGAAACTTAAAAGAAATGTATTTGCAAGATCCACATCAGCCCTTATGGGTTTCTCAAAACGTTTAGGAGCCAGACCCATGGAAGCCAGTTTAAAGGTTTACAAGGCAAAATGCCTTGCAATAGCTACCTATGGTTCCGAGATCTGGGGGTATGTCTCACAAGACCATCAGATCCAAGTGGTGGAAAATACATTTCTAAGAACCTTATTATCTGTGCCACAGTCAACCCCTACTTTTTTGATACATGTGGAGATGGGGCTGGATTATGTATCAGATAAAGTGAAAATTGCCCCGATATTATGTTGGCTCAAGACTTGGCTCAATGAAGAGATATCTTTGAACCATATGATCCTGAAAGATTGCCTGGCTCTAGATATGGCCAGTAAAATCCCGTGGTTAGCATACATTGAATCAACTTTTAAAAAACTCGGCCGGCCGGAGCTTTTTTCGGCTTCGGATACCATTAAGAAAGCAGACATGGATTTGATAAAAACTGCCATGGTAAACCTTCAACTAGCGGAAAGGGAGGAATTAGAGCTGAAAAAACCTCTGGTTAGACTACACTTTGGGTTAGTGAGTCTACCAGGTCTGGAACTCTACCTGAAGCTAGTTACACGCCCCTTTCATCGTTTTCTGTTAATTAGATTTCGATTTAATTTAATTCATTTTTCTCTGGGAGATTTCCCCAAATGGGGTGTACCGGATAATGCTGAGCCTTGCAAGTGTGACAATTTGTCACCACAAGATACTTTGCACTTTGTCATGCTCTGCAAGCATTACTCAGACATTAGGAAAAGGTATTTATTACCGGTGCTAAAGGAAATAGGGTTTGCTCAGGTTAGACTGGCACTTATACATTTACAATTATTGAGTAGTGTCCGGACTGTTTTACATGTCGCTAATTTCTTAGTGGCAGATGCTCGAATCAACAATATGAAGAAAAAAGTAGGTTCAGGGTATGCTGTACTTTGACCTGGTACGATGCTGTGGTTTTTATTCTGATTTTATTATATGGTTATGACCTTTTAACTAATTTTAAGTATAGTATTTATTATCCATTATTAACTGTATGGAATTTTTATTGTATACCCTAGTATGGATATGAGGGGAGTGTGTCATAGGTCCCTGTTTTTATGCCTTATATAATGATAAGTAATAGCATTTATGGTGCTTTATCTGTTTTTACCCTTTAATTGTTTATTTATGTTAATTACTGTAATTGTGTCTTTTTGTGATATTAATTTATCGAATAAAAGTATATGACTGACTGACTGACTGACCCTAAATGCAACCTCAGACTCAACCTCAACCCCAATCAGGATGCCAAGGGAAAGAATTGCCAGAAGCTGTACCTGCTCGGGCAGATCCCAAGGCTGGAAATACTAGTATTGGGGACGTTGATGTACAAAGCAATTCCAGCCAAAATACCTAGACTTAGGGTGTCTATCAGTTAGATATGAGAGACATGTTGAATCCAATATTGGAGGAGGTCCACGAAATGAAAAAAACGCAACAACAAGACATCGCCTCTCTGCATCAACGGCTGGGGAAATTAGAAGAAGTGATGACTTGCTTTCCCATCAAACTTCAGGAGGCGGAAACCAGAATTTCAGCGTTGGAGGACCAAATGAACTTGGTAACTGGAGAGGTAAAGGAGGCGGCTAAAAACAAAAAAATACCTGGAAAACAAATTAGAGGAGCTTGAAAACCACTCTCGGAGATCCAACCTCCGGATCATTGGGGTTCCCGAAGGTATTGAAGGCTCCCAAACCTTCCTTTGGGTAAACTCATTTATTAAACAGAAAGTTCTTCCTGAGTTTGAGGGTGATCTTACGATTACAAGAGCTCACCGCATCCTGGCACAACCTTTTCCTAATTCTACGATACCAATAACAATTCTGCTGAATTTCACAGACTTTCGTATCAAAGAAAGAATCACGACAAGAGTGATCCAGCAGAGGCAGCTTTTAGTAAACGAGACTACTAAGTGTTGCATTTTTTCAGATTATGACTGCCGCTGCTGTTTCGAGAAGGAAATAATTTTTTCAAGATTCTTCATTTGTTTGAAGCTCATGGTGCTCAAGCATCAATCACTCAACGTTCGAACTTGAGAGTCTCAGCGAAAGGGACATTTTTTATGTTCTCTGATTTAGAAGAAGCCCAGGCATTGTTGAAAGAGATTTCAACAGGATCCAGTATATGAAGCAATGCCATTCAGATAGAATAATTATATGGCCTCAGTCTCTTTTAACATGAGATATTTACATTCGTTAGCCAACTTTGGATTGCTTTAAAAATATCTCTGGGGGTTTGGGGCAAGCGGGACCACCTAGGGTGCGATTCCATGGCACCCAGGAGGTTAATTGGAGGGGCAAAATGTGGCTAGTGTGGTCACCAAGGGGTTTTTCATATTTTGCGGGGGGGGAGCTCTTCCAGGGTGGGAAGGGAGTGCCTGGGGTAGGATTCACAGCAGAAAAAAGAGTACGAGCAGAAGGTACAGTGATTGCAAAAGTCAAAGTTTTGGTAGGGAGTGGGCCAGGAGCCTACTCCAAAAGTAGAACTAATCATAGAAACTAGTAAATGTAAGATCCTACCAGTCAACGCAATTGGAATGTTAAACAAAAAAAAGTATGGCGCTCTTATTAGATGGCTAACATCACTAAATCCCCAAGTTTTGTTTTTTCAGGAGACACATTTGAAATCTAACTCTCCCAAATTATTTATACCCAAGGCTTTTTCAAAAGTTTTTGTTTGCGTCTTCAGGCCTTGCGGTGCGAGGAGTAGCAATCTACTTCTCAAGTAAACTTCCCTGGGAATTTTTTACAAGTGCATAGGGATACATATGGGAGATTGATCTGAGTGGTAACTAGGCTATAGGGGAAAGTGTTGAACTTTATAAATTACTATGGCCCTGTTTCGGATTATATCATATCCCTGGTCCAAATTAACGATCTATTGATAGGAGCCCCCGGCCAGGTGATTTTTGGAGGGGACTTCAATTTTATACAGGACATAAGGATGCTTCCAATAACTTGATACAGAACAGTTTCAAAAGCACGCAATGTGTTATACCGTTAAATTCCTTATGGAATGTTCTTTGTTTATTTGAGAACGTCAAATAAACAAAGGACTTACCCCAAATGAAATTTACAGCAACATTGAAAGGAGACAGGAACTAATAAAGCATGGAATGTGGCCTGTGCTGGTATAAAGCATGCTGCTGTCAACTCAGACTTTAAACATCAAAGTGATACACTAAAAGCAAAAACATTTACACAGAAAGGAATTGGCGGATGTACTCCTTGTGAAAGAACAAAATGCAGTCACTCAAAGTGACATTATCCAGTGGCTGAAGTGGACTGACCCCCTCCATCATGCTGTGTGCTGCAGTTGGCAGAAGCAAAATGTGAATGACTGACCAACAGACCACTTGATGAAATAAGCTGGCTGAAAGCCCCTTTATATAAGTATATTGAACATATATATATATATATATATATATATATATATATATATATATATATATATATATATATATATATATATATATATATATCGAAAGCACTCCTGCGCCTGTACCCTGGAAAGCGCCTGTAGATCCACAGAAAAGGAGCACGGACCACCACTGGATGCAAAAGTTTGTTTATTTAAACTCGAGGTAAGTCAGCCATGACGCGTTTCGGCTCCGTGGAGCCTTGATCACATGACACGCCATGAAGTCACCTGATGGTTTATATACATTTTTTTCTCTTTTTGCTCACATTTGATTGGTTACCGTTTTGCTTTAAATTTAAAGTGACAGTGCTTAATAGTGCCCAGTTGCAATGATTTTTATACGGGGTTGATTTGAAAACATCTCGGTAAAATACCGCGGTCTCTAGTGACAGTTGTGGTTACATATACACACACACACACACACACACACACACACACACATATATATATATATATATATATATATATATATATATATATATTCACTGAAAAAACCATAGGTTTCACACACGTTATAGTTAGGAATTAGCATTTTAAAAACCTTGCAAATTCACTTAAAAAACCATAGGTTTCACACATGTTATAGTTAGCTGGACATTTCACTCGTGAAAAACCAATCCTCTGCTGATGACATATGTGTCTTTCTGAAAAATAAATATTTGTAATATATGTATAGCTAAAGATGAATGGAAGAAGACAAGGGTGAATAAGTGTCTAAATACAGTGATGTAATATCATCAGCAGAGGATTACTTCAGGCAACTATAACTCACGCGACCGCAATCCTCTGCTGATGACGTCAGATATTACATCACTGTATTTAGACACTTATTTACCCATGTCTTCTTCCATTAATCTTTAGTTATACATATATTACAAATATTTATTTTTCAGAAAGACACATATGTCATCAGTGATGTAATATCTGACGTCATCAGCAGAGGATTGCGGACGCGTGAGTTATAGTTGCCTGCAGTAACTATAACGGGGGAATTTCATTGGTTTTTTACGAGTGAAATGTCCAGCTAACTATAACATGTGTGAAACCTATGGTTTTTTAAGTGAATATATATATATATATATTCATATATATATATATATATATTCACTGAAAAAACCATAGGTTTCACACACGTTATAGTTACGAATTAGCATTTAAAAAACCTTGCAAATTCACTTAAAAAACCATAGGTTTCACACATGTTATAGTTAGCTGGACATTTCACTCGTAAAAAACCAATGAAATTCCCCCGTTATAGTTACTGCAGGCAACTATAACTCACGCGACCGCAATCCTCTGCTGATGACGTCTCGGTCTCAGTTTCTGTCCAGAAAGCAATTTCAATTACAGCTCCACAAGAATCGATATTTTCAAATTTATTCGCAAACTTAAACTCACCAAGTATTACACCATCAAAAAACAAGTCAACACAAACGATGCCAGCAATGAAACAACCCAAAAAATCAAAGAAAAAGCAAAAATTGTTTCATCTACCAAGCAAAAAATTACAAGTGCTCCTAAATTACGGCAAAATCGAGAGCTATCCAGCTCAGCTACCAATCAATGCGAGAACCTCGTGGCTGGTGATCTACTAGTGATGAAAACTCTCCACTCACTGAGTGACAACACTAATGACCTCGACAGTCAAAGTATCAACACACAAGAACTGACTGACATAGAAGGTATCAACATCTCCCTTCCTGGTCTAAGTCCCTTCAAACCTACCTCCACATTCGTCCCTACCATGCCCCGTGATGCGATAGATATTTTTCACGACAGGATTATTGAAGAACTAAAGAAAATCCATGTAACTAGAATCAAGCAAAATCAAAAGGGACTTTACTCCAAACATCAACCACGTACTTATTTCCAATTGATGAAAAAACTCAGCACTAATCATGAGATCATCATTAACAACAGCGATAAAGGTGGGAATATAGTACTTTGGGGTAAGAAAGAATACAAAGCTGAAGCCTATCGACACCTAAATGATGAAGAATGCTACCGCAGAACCAACAAAATCAGTAAAAACTACAAAGACGACCTCACGATGTGGAGAAGAGACAATTTGATCTGCAAGGACGAATTTAATTTTCTTTACAACCCTTACCCTGTACTTTCAACAATTTATTTCATACCCAAAGTTCATAAAGGTATTAATCCGGTACAGGGTAGACCAATCATTTCTGCCAAAAAAAGTATCTTTGAAAACACTTCTTGTTACAGTGATTATTATTTACAGGACTTTGTAACTCAACTACCAACATATCTACGTGACAGCAAAGATTTTTTGTGCAAACTCAATAATCAGATTTGGTCCTCAGAATACTGTTTCATAACGTTGGACATTTCTTCACTTTACACCAGTATCCGGCACACTGATGGAATTCAAGCAATTGAATTTTTTCTCAACAAAAGACCCATTGAACGTTATTCGCACAACAAGATGTTGATTTCTATGATCCGTTGGTGTTTGTTCAATAACATTTTTACTTTTGATGGTACATTGTTTCAACAACTGCAGGGAGTTGCGATGGGGGCATGCTTCTCCCCCAGCTACGCGTGTTTACACGTGGGCTGGTGGGAGGAGCATGTCCTACAGCGAGAGCACAGGTCTCTGTGGAGCAAACATGTCATTAGGTGGTGGCGATATATCGATGACATTTTTGTCATTTGGCGTGGTACGCATGAGGAAGCTGAGGATTTTGTCAATAAAATCAACATGAACACCATCAATCTACACTTCACTGCCAATATAGACAATTCAGTCTGCAACTTTCTTGACATTCAAGTGTACATTGAGAACGATCACATAGAAACTTGTGTGTATCGCAAACCTTCAGCAGGTAATAGCATTTTACATGCTAACAGTTACCATCCAGCCCACACCATTACCAGTCTCCCCTACGGCGAATATCTATGCATACGCCGAGCTTGTAGCAACTCCAATGAGCTGATTCACCACCAAAACGAGGCCACACAGAGGTTTTTAGAGAGAGGATACAATCCTCACAAACTCAAATCAGCCAGAGACAAGGCCAACAGCATAGACAGATTGTCATTACTAAGCAATACTGCGCATTTATTAAATACTACCACAGTAAATCCTGCAGATGATTCCCAGTGCAATCAAGTGGCCTGCAGGCTTATCACCACATATAGCAGACAGGCCAAACAAATCAAGACCATTATCAACAAACAATGGCCTATTGTTTTGACAGATTCTACGCTCAAACAAGTACTCCCCATTAGGCCTGCCATTACTTTCCGGAAAGCTTATTCCATGCATAATGACTTAGTGAGATCTAGTCCTGAATTAACATCCAAAGCCAGTTGGTTATCTCCCAAATCAGGATTTTATAGGTGCAGTTCCTGCCGCGCCTGTAAATTTGGGATAAATACAAACAGCTACACCACTGCGTTTTTGACAGAAAGTTACCCTATCAAAGGGCACTACTCCTGCAGAACGGAGTATGCAGTCTACATGCTAGAATGCACTTGCGGTCTGAAATACGTCGGCAGCACCAAGTTACCGGTGCATGCTCGCATTCTCCAGCATTTGCGAGCCATCGTCAATTCAGATCCTGCATATCCGGTGGCCAGACACTTCAAAATGGTACATGCTAACAATCTCAATTGTCTCAAATATTGCGTCCTAGATTCCGTACCCAGCCTCAAAAGAGGAGGTAATCGCGAAAAGCAATTGCGGCAATTGGAGTCACGCTATATCATCGAGCTTGACACCAAATATCCCCATGGTCTTAACACTGGTGAAGACATGCACCATTTTCTTTAAGCAATGCCTGGCCAGTATATGTGGTAAAGGTACCAGTCATTTGTTGGGCCTTTTCATCCCATGTTGCAGAACCTTTGTCTCCGAGCCACAATTATTGGTGCATTCCATCCTTTTGCCAATGATCATTCCGTCACTACCAAACATGTGAATAACATCGCAAGATTTTTCAGTGAATTGATTTGTAACTGTTCAAACTTCAGTATTCATACTGACTTGATCATGTGATTCTATTAGATATATACATTCATTTGGAGTCTTTACTGAATGAACAACATATTTCGGGTTGTTTTTTAAGGGGGATCCCTTAGGTCAGCCTTAGGTTTTCATATCTCCAACTTTGATAGAGTATTTTTTAATCCCTCTCCTCATTGGAGTCGGTGTTTTTTCGGCTGACTTACTAAACCCAACCTTTTAACCACTAGCATTTTTACACATAATTTCATTGGCACCTGAGCACTGAGCACTTTTTTTTGGCATACAAATCGTGGCACTCTTTTGTATATATCTCCAAACATGGATTTAACCATCTACATTTACTGTTCTTGGGATGCTATCCCGGTTGATCATTTTCAGTGTATCAGTGTACATGTACACAGCTGTCAACTGACTTTGTAACTTGTGGAATCATAATACCTGTCACCAATAGGGTATTTGTACCTAGCATCTAAATCTTCCAGTTTTATACAACAGATTGTATTTCGTTGCTTTGTATATATCATGCATTAATTCAAAACATGGAAGTCACTGTGGCCAACAGACCAACCACTTACAATAATACGTTATTCGGCTCGACATACCCATTGAGAGATTGAATCACTGTGTACAGCTTACATTGTTAATTATTAATTTCTCAACTAATCGAATGTGTTAACAAAAGAAATTATTAGTTTTTGATATTTTTAGCGCAAGTTTAAAAATTTTTAGCAGTGTTTTCAATGTTGCTGCTAGGAATTCAAAATTTAGTCTTTAACATAATGATTCAACACGCAACAGTATTTTTTCTATTTCCTTGGCTATGCCTTTTGATTTTCCTCAGGTGTTTGTTGGTGTTTTCACTTTAAATGCACTGTTATGCATGTAACGCGGTCATGTGAGCAAGGGCCGAGTGGCTCGAAATGCGTCATGGACTAGGCTCGTAATCTATCTTGAATAAATACTATTTCCGATTCAAGTTGTCCGTTCCTATTGTTGTGCGAGACTGCACATTTGGGAAGTTTCTTTGATAGATATATATATATATATATATATATATATATATATATACACACACACACACACACACATATATATATATATATATATATATATATATATATATTCACTGAAAAAACCATAGGTTTCACACATGTTATAGTTAGCTGGACATTTTACTGATAAAAAACCAATGAAATTCCCCCGTTATAGTTACTGTAGGCAACTATAACTCACGCGACTCTGCTGATGCTAATACTGTATTTAGACACTTATTTGCCTATGTCTTCTTCCATTAAATTTTAGCTATACATATATTACAAATATTTTTTTTTCATAAAGACACATATGTCATCAGCAGAGGATTACGGTCGCGTGAGTTATAGTTGCCTACAGTAACTATAACGGGGGAATTTCATTGGTTTTTTATCAGTAAAATGTCCAGCTAACTATAACATGTGTGAAACCTATGGTTTTTCAGTGAATTTGCAAGGTTTTTTAAATGCTAATTCCTAACTATAACGTGTGTGAAACCTATGGTTTTTTCAGTGAATTTGTACGTTTTTTTAAATGCTAAGTTACTTTACGCCATTTGTGGCGTGCGCGCCCACTTAACGCAGTTCGTTCCGGGCGCGCACGGTGCGCTTCGCGCACCGTGTGTGCACAATGAGCACGCGGAGCGCTTTGCGCACCGCGTGCCCACGTTACGCTAGATGGGCCATGAACGCACGATGCGCTTCGCGCACCGTGCGCACATGGAGGACATATGATGAGCATCTACGATTGGCTCCTGAGGCGGAAAGCCGGGAGCAGGGGCAAACCATTTTTAAACTTACTGTGTTGTGTTTCTATTTGCATATTCTTTTACCAGCATCTCCTGAACTCTCACGAACAGCGCTACTCGCTGCAACGATTCCCCTCCTTCAGCCGCCATTCCCGAGGGCGAGGCGAGACACGCCCCCTCGGCTGGCCACGCCCCCCCGCCATACCTACAAATAGAGCGCGCTAGTGGCAGGCGTCGCATCTACGATTGGCTCCTGAGGCGGAAAGCCGGGAGCAGGGGCAAACCATTTTTAAACTTACTGTGTTGTGTTTCTATTTGCATATTCTTTTACCAGCATCTCCTGAACTCTCACGAACAGCGCTACTCGCTGCAACAATTCCCCTCCTTCAGCCGCCATTCCCGAGGGCGAGGCGAGACACGCCCCCTCGGCTGGCCACGCCCCCCCGCCATACCTACAAATAGAGCGCACTAGTGGCAGGCGTCGCATCTACGATTGGCTCCTGAGGCGGAAAGCCGGGAGCAGGGGCAAACCATTTTTAAACTTACTGTGTTGTGTTTCTATTTGCATATTCTTTTACCAGCATCTCCTGAACTCTCACGAACAGCGCTACTCGCTGCAACGATTCCCCTCCTTCAGCCGCCATTCCCGAGGGCGAGGCGAGACACGCCCCCTCGGCTGGCCACGCCCCCCCGCCATACCTACAAATAGAGCGCGCTAGTGGCAGGCGTCGCATCTACGATTGGCTCCTGAGGCGGAAAGCCGGGAGCAGGGGCAAACCATTTTTAAACTTACTGTGTTGTGTTTCTATTTGCATATTCTTTTACCAGCATCTCCTGAACTCTCACGAACAGCGCTACTCGCTGCAACGATTCCCCTCCTTCAGCCGCCATTCCCGAGGGCGAGGCGAGACACGCCTCCTCGGCTGGCCACGCCCCCCCGCCATACCTACCTATAGAGCGCGCTAGTGGCAGGCGTCGCATCTACGATTGGCTCCTGAGGCGGAAAGCCGGGAGCAGGGGCAAACCATTTTTAAACTTACTGTGTTGTGTTTCTATTTGCATATTCTTTTACCAGCATCTCCTGAACTCTCACGAACAGCGCTACTCGCTGTAACGATTCCCCTCCTTCAGCCGCCATTCCCGAGGGCGAGGCGAGACACGCCCCCTCGGCTGGCCACGCCCCCTCCAACCTCCCGACCCACCAGCATAAAGCATGTGTCTCAGTAGGAAGCGCAGCGGACGAGCGCAGCGGGCGCGACTTTTGCGCGCCGAAGGCGCGCCTAAGGCAAGCCCGTCTGCGCCCGTCCGCGGCCGGACGGGGCTAGGGGCACGATATTCTGCCAAAATAACGTCTTATTCCTCAAAAGAACTCATCGCCCTTCAAGGCCACTGGCCACTTCCCGATCTCACCCGCAGGCGCGTCTCCGCTTTAGGCCTCGCCTCTTCCTCCCCCACGACACTACACTCTCTGTTGCATACCCCCCCGTCACCATGTCCCCTCCCACCCGACCCTCACCCCACTACCCCACCCTTGTCTGTATTCCTACTCAACACCAGGTCAGCGGTCAAGCACCACCACGAGCTGTTCGTCCTACTCGATTCAGAGAAACCTGACCTACTGCTCCTGACCGAAACCTGGTATAGTGATTCATCCCTTCCTGTTCTCCTAGCCACCCTACCCCCCTCTTATGTGGCCTTACGCGCCGACCGCCCAGCAGGCAGGGCCGGGGGTGGGGTCGCCTTTATCGCCCGGTCGGAATTGAACTTTCAATCACTTCCCTTTCCCCCTATCCCCTCTGTTGACTTTTTGGTTGTCCGTTCTCTGCTATCCTCCCCTCCTATTACTTGCCTATTAATGTACCGTCCTCCTCAGCCTTCGCCCTCATTCCTACCGGCATTTCAAGACCTGTTGGCCAACTTGGTGGTCAACTACGCCTCGGTCTTGGTGCTGGGAGACTTCAATTATTGGCCCTCTGACCCACATGAGGGTACGGCCTCTAAAGAATTCACTGAATCTCTCCTGTCTTTCAATTTTATTACGCATATAACTGTCCCTACTCACTCTCATGGGCACATACTCGACCAGGTCTGGTCCCTCAACCTCCCAGTGGCTTCGACAGCCGTCTTTCCCTGCCCCTGGTCTGACCATGCCCTCATTTCCCTCTCCATTCTCCGCAACCCGGTATCAAAAACTCCGCATGCCAAAAACACCTGGGCGCGGAACTGGAACAAACTGGATTTCCCCTCCCTGACCTCCCTGCTTCGAAACTCCACTCCCACCCTCTCCGGCTTATCATCTACCTCTCAAGCCAAAGCCATTAACACCTGGCTGGCTGGTGGCTGTGATTCAGTGGCTCCCTTACGTCGCATTTCCATCCGTCGACCTAAGGATTCCAACAGATGGTTTAACGACCATTTGAAAGAGCTTAAACTGAGCGTCCGACGGGCGGAGAGGCAATGGAGGAAAAATTACTGTCCTTTATTAAAAACTTACTTCCTCACATCACTGGCCAAATATAAAATAGAAATTCTGGCTGCAAAAACCGCCCATTTCTCTGCAAAAATAACGGCCGCTGAAAATAAACCCAGGGAAATTTTTGGCATAGTAAACGACCTGGCATTCTCAGATCGAACCTCACCCCAAATCCCCCCTTCCCAGCCTCTCTGTGATCAACTCAACGCCTACTTCCTGGATAAGATTGTCACCATCAAGGCCAACATTCCACCACCTTCACCTGCATTCGTTGATCCTTCCCCTCCCACCGTTCAATGCCCTCTCACCTCCATCCCCCTCCTTTCTCAGGAATCATTTCTGGAGATCCTTCCCAAAGTAAAGTCGGGGTCTCCGGCGGATGTCTGCCCGGCACGCATTTTGCAGCAAATTTACTCCTGCTGTTCTGAACCCCCTATCGCCTTCCTCAATAGCTCCCTTGCGCAGGGTGTAGTGCCCCCCGCGCTAAAGGCAGCTACTATAGTACCCATTTTGAAGAAACCTGGCGCGGACCCTTCCATCTCGGCCAACTATCGCCCCGGCACGTCACCGCGGTACTCAGCGCCCATATTGAGACTAACGGGGGGCTGGCATCTCGCCAGGCCGGTTTCCGCCCCAGACATTCGACCGAATCTGTTGTGGTCTCAGTCCTAGATAATCTCAGAAAGGGTTTGGATGATAACAAACACCAGGCACTGGTCCTCCTTGACTTGTCCGCCGCCTTTGACACGGTGGACCATACCATCCTACTGTCCCGTGTCAGGGCGGCTGGAATCGGGGGATCAGCCCTGGTTTGGCTCTCCTCCTTTCTGAGGGACCGCACCCAGGCAGTGCGGCTAGGCATCTTCTCTGCCACTCCCCTCCCGGTCACCTGTGGTGTTCCCCAGGGATCCTCTCTTTCCCCCCTGCTCTTTAATCTCTATATCTTCCCTCTTATCTTCGCGCTTCAGCAGCTGGAGGTCACCGTGTACAACTACGCGGATGACCTCCAGCTCATCTTTGATCTGTCCTCCTCTCCCCTCTCTGTCTCTAGTTTCCAGTCTACCATGACATTTATCAGGGACTGGATGAGCCACAACCACCTTAAGTTGAACCCGGATAAAACCGAGTTGGTTCTCACTGGTGGTTCATCCAGCCCCTGGAACTCTCTCTTTTGGCCCCCCTCTCTTGGGCCCGCACCTTCCCCCTCAACCACGGTTAAAACACTGGGTGTTAAAATAAATAATCACCTCACCCTTCACCCACAGATCAGCTCCGTGGTCTCCTCTTGTTTCCTCACTCTCCGCACCATCCGCTCTGTTTCCTGCTTCTTTTCCCCTCAGGCACTCAAGATCATTATGGCCGCCCTGGTGATATCAAAACTGGATTATGCCAATGCCCTCTATCATGGCATTCCAGCTTACAGCCTGCGGAGACTTCAGTCGATCCAGAACCAGGCGGCCCGGCTGGTTTACGGCCTCCCACGCTACCAC
This sequence comes from Triturus cristatus, assembly GCF_964204655.1. Taxonomy (NCBI): domain Eukaryota; kingdom Metazoa; phylum Chordata; class Amphibia; order Caudata; family Salamandridae; genus Triturus; species Triturus cristatus. The sequence continues at coordinate 1,296,431,524 of NC_140585.1, read as the reverse complement.
CATTCCACCCCCCTTCTCAGGGAGCTTCACTGGCTTCCCGTAAAAGAACGCTCCCTTTTTAAGACGGGCTGCATGGTCTTCCAGGCCCGCCAAGGCACTGCCCCCGCCTTTATCTCTTCTTTAATCAAATCCTATGTTCCCACAAGACACCTCCGGTCTTCCTCTAAGTCCCTTCTTCAGATTCCCCGCTTCACACGTAAAAAGTGGGGTGGGGCCAACTTTTCCACCTTGGCTCCAACCTTCTGGAACTCCCTTCCTGACCATCTCCGTTCTGCTACCCAGTACCTCTCTTTTCGTCAAGATCTAAAAACCTTCCTCTTCAAACAGGCTTTCCCCGCTTAGCTCCCCATTCTTATCACTCTTGTCTCTCCCCTCAGTTGCCGATCCTGCCCACTAGCGCCAAGAAACCGCATGGTGTACGCTGCGCTTTAGAAATGTTTTAAATTAGAAATTAGAATTATCGTTGTGACAGGTAAAATATATGTCTTGTTTAGCTCTAATAAGCCATGCGCAAAAGGTGCCCTTCGGGCACCTTTTGCACACGGGGTGGGGAGAATGTGGATATTTTTTATTTTTTTTATTATTTCTTACCGTACGCGTACGGTAAGCGTAATCGGCGAAATTTTCGAAAAAATTAAAATTGCCTTTTTTCACTTGGGGGATCGTTGGGGACTCCCTCGACATGGCTAGGTGCTTGGGAGCTGTGTAAACAGCCCCTTTACATGTTTTTGCACTTGGTTTTTCAACCCCCTGTCAGAGTGCGAGAGAGAAAATGGAGGCCGCCGCTTCCTGGTTTCGACCGATTCGAATGTTTACTAAGATCTAAGGGCCAATCAGAATCGCGCTCGCGCACGCCACCGTACGCGTATGGTAAGCGCACCGTAAGCGCACCGTACGCTGGCTCAGATATATATATTGATTTAAAGGCTATTTTCTCAGAATCTACTGAACAGATTTACACCAAACCTACAAAAGGCACTTCCTTGACCTGAGGACTACCTCTCTGCCAAATTTCAAGTAATTCTGTTCAGCCGTTCGGGCTGTAGCTGTGTCTAAAGGTCCTATGGAAAAATGCATGGGAAAAACGCGTTTTGGGACCCCCCTTTTATCTCAGCCCCCGCTTGACGAATCCCCCCGAGACTTTCAGGGTAGGAGCGGAGCGTAGCGCCCCACCTATTTTGAAAAATTTGCGAGGATTCGTCAACCGGCGCCAAAGTTATTCAAAATAGAATGTTGCGGATTTCCTATGGAAACGTGGTCCTAACTATAACTACCTACTGGCGACCGCCAGTAGGTAATATACATATATATATATATATATATATATTCACTGAAAAAACCATAGGTTTCACACACGTTATAGTTAGGAATTAGCATTTTAAAAACCTTGCAAATTCACTTAAAAAACCATAGGTTTCACACATGTTATAGTTAGCTGGACATTTCACTCGTGAAAAACCAATGAAATTCCTCCGTTATAGTTAGTGCAGGCAACTATAACTCACGCGACCGCAATCCTCTGCTGATGACATATGTGTCTTTCTGAAAAATAAATATTTGTAATATATGTATAGCTAAAGATGAATGGAAGAAGACAAGGGTGAATAAGTGTCTAAATACAGTGATGTAATATCATCAGCAGAGGATTGCGGTCGCGTGAGTTATAGTTGCCTGCACTAACTATAACGGGGGAATTTCATTGGTTTTTTACGAGTGAAATGTCCAGCTAACTATAACATGTGTGAAACCTATGGTTTTTTAAGTGAATATATATATATATATACATATCTATATATATATATATATTCACTGAAAAAACCATAGGTTTCACACACGTTATAGTTACGAATTAGCATTTAAAAAACCTCGCAAATTCACTTAAAAAACCATAGGTTTCACACATGTTATAGCTAGCTGGACATTTCACTCGTAAAAAACCAATGAAATTCCCCCGTTATAGTTACTGCAGGCAACTATAACTCACGCGACCGCAATCCTCTGCTGATGACGTCAGATATTACATCACTGTATTTAGACACTTATTTACCCATGTCTTCTTCCATTAATCTTTAGCTATACATATATTACAAATATTTATTTTTCAGAAAGACACATATGTCATCAGTGATGTAATATCTGACGTCATCAGCAGAGGATTGCAGTCGCGTGAGTTATAGTTGCCTGCAGTAACTATAACGGGGGAGTTTCATTGGTTTTTTACGAGTGAAATGTCCAGCTAACTATAACATGTGTGAAACCTATGGTTTTTTAAGCGAATATATATATATATATACATATATATATATATATATATATTCACTGAAAAAACCATAGGTTTCACACACGTTATAGTTAGCTGGACATTTCACTCGTAAAAAACCAATGAAATTCCTCCGTTATAGTTAGTACAGCTACCTATAACTTGCGCAACCGCAATCCACTGCTCATGACCTCACATATTACATCACTCATGACATGGTCAGTGACATCACTCATGACATAACTCATGACATCTCAAATGACATCACTGATGATATCACTGATGATGTCATCCAGTGAACGTTTAATTTGCAAAAAAATGTATAAATATAGAGAAAGGCCTGTTAAAGAATAAGTGGGTGTACAAGTGTGTAAAGGGATGATTTTCTGTGTTCTGTAACTGACTCGACAAGTGAGTCCTTTAACTACATCCTACTTTAGACTAGTGCATAAACTGTATAAATGTTTTGTATGTGTCTGTGTGTTGGTGTATAAGTCGTGGCATGGTTTTGTGAATAGCTATATAAGTGTCTATATGGGTTATTGATTGCTTGTCTCAGTATCTGTATGAGTTCCTACGTGTTTGTGTGAGTAAAGTGTGTGTGAGTGTGCATAGATGAGTGAGTGAGTGATTCTATGACTGGATGTTATTAAAAGTGCATCTCTGAAGGACTGTATGGTTGAGTGAGTGTATGTATGGCTGTGTTATGGTTTGAATGTATATCTCAGTGGTACATTTGTGACTAACTAAATATGTAAAAGGCATTATATATGTGTGTAAGAGTATATAAGTGGTTAGATGTGAGAGTGTGTGATTGTGACAGTGACTGTATGGATGAATGTGTGCTTGTGTCAATGATTCTAATTGAGCATAAGAATATGATACTATTTTCGTGAGTGAGTGAACTTGAGTGTGTATAACTGCATTAATGAGTAAATGGCAGTGTGATTATTTGTATGAATGACTAGGTGTGAGAGTACCTCTATAGATGATTGTTAGTGTGTGAGTGTCTATATAAATATATGTATAAATTCATATGATACTTTTTTATGGACTGAATGTAACTATGAGTGACTGTACAGGTGAGTGTGTGGAGGTGAATGAAGATCTAAAAGTTTTTTTTTGGGTATGCAGTTATTAGTATTGCATTATTTATGGATTTGAGAATGGAACTGTGTAATTTTCTTTTGGTATATCAATGGTTTTATAAGGGTGTGAGAAGATGTGGTAATTTATCACATTGATGTCTTCAACAGTGACATCATCAGTGATGTCATTTGAGATGTCATGAGTGATGTCACTGACCATGTCATGAGTGATGTAATATGTGAGGTCATCAGCAGTGGATTGCGGTCGCGCAAGTTATAGTTAGCTGTACTAACTATAACGGGGGAATTACATTGGTTTTTTACGAGTGAAATGTCCAGCTAACTATAACGTGTGTGAAACCTATGGTTTTTTCAGTGAATTTGTATGGTTTTTTAAATGCTAATTTTTGAATTTTGAATTTATATATTTTTTTTTTATAAAAAAAAAATCCTATGTATTCATTTATATATTATCTGTATCCTTTTATTTGTTTTTGCTCTTTTTTTTTTACTTTCAATTAGGATAAAGTTGAACAGTTTATTTAATTTTTGCAATTAATTTTTCTCCACTTTTTTTTTTTTATATAAATTCTTGGGGTGCGCGCTAAGAGCGCGCACCTAGTACGTTTTCGTAAGTTTTTTATGAATACCGTCGTACGTTATTTATGTACGCATACATACGTTTCAGTGCGCGCTGGCAGCGCGCACCCAGTATGCATGCGTGCGTGCGACGTACGCGCTCCACGCCGTTCACTTCCGCATACGCTTAAATTACACGCGTGAACGTTCGCGTATATGCGTGTGCAACGTATGCGCGTTACGTACGCGCATATGACGTATGCACATGCGCTCCTACGCGTTCGCGCATGCGTAAACACAAGGTGCGCGCTCGGAGCTTGCTCAGTGCGCGCACCTCGGGTTATATGCATAATAAAACAACACTTCTAATTGGTTAACATTACTTTCAGTTTCTGATTGTTTCAACACCACACCCAATCCCCTCATGGCAAGTCATGTGATCAAGAATCATCACTTTTGATTGGTTTGAAGTACTTTCAGTTCCAGATTGTTCCCAAACCACACCTACTCCCCTCATTATTAGTTCTGATTCCTTTGGAGAAGGAGCTATTCTGTTGTTGAGAGACAATGGCTGAACAGCAACCATCTTCAGACACTGAGCAGGACACTCTTGAGAGGCAGAGGAACAGGAAGCAGAAAGACAGCTTTATATGGCAGTTTTTTACTTTCCCAGAGGGACAAAAAAAGGTAAATGCACCGAAAGTTACTTGTACATTGTGTCAAAAAGTCTTATCACGTGGGAATGCTAACAAGAAATATTCTTTTAGCATACACACAATGACGAGGCATGTTGAGGCAATGCATCCAGTATCTTTTCGTCGAGCTTCTGGAGCAAACCCTCCACCTGCTCAACCGACGACATCTGCAGCAGCTCAGCCGAGCACATCTTCGGCAGATCAGGCGAGCACTTCTTCTGCAGTGGTGCCTTTGCCTTCTTCCACACCTCTTTTTGGACCACCTTGTTTGGTGAGGTTGTCCACACGCTGCACTGATTGCGGTCGACTTATTTCTGTGGGTGAGACCAGTCTTGATCTCATTCAGAGAAAATTTGATGCGCATGAGTGCAGTAGGCCATAGATATTTTTTCATTTGTTTCGTTTTTCTGTTCCTGTTTCCCTACATTAACTCAAGGGCTCTTTTAAGAGCCACTTAAAAACTAAACCCCCCAAAAATTTTTGGGGATTTATTTTTTTTATTTTTTTGGGGGGTGCGCGCACCCTGCGCGCACCCTAGGATGTTTTTTTAAAAATTGTTTTTTTTTTTTTAATTTTATGTACAAAGAGAGGTGATGAAATGGAAGCATGAAAAGGGAGGATTGAGAAATACAAATGTTTTTCACTTATTTTTTTAAAAAAAATAACTTATTTGGAAAAAATAAATTTTTAAAATTTTGCAAGGGAACAGAATTTTGTTTTTTAATTTTTCTTTCTAGTTCTGCAAAAAAAGAAAAAAAGTATTAATATTCAATCATACATTTCAAAAAGCATTACATGTTTTTACATATTTTACAAAGCAATTTTTTGCCCTTTTTTTGCTGTTTTCAGAATTTTTTAATTTTCACTTAAAATAGTGAAAACAATTCTATTCATCATTTAACAGCGGGCAAAAAAAAACAATCTGAAAGATTGTTTAAAAAAAGCCCCAAAACTATCCTCAATAAAATATACCTTGAAAGAAATATTACATATATATTCCAAATACTTTTCTAGATGAATATAAATTTTCTAGATAAACCGTCTTTAAACCTTGTCGCAAAAGCACACATGCCAAAATAATTTCTGTCAAAGGAGTCCATAATTGATTTTATTACTTTTCCTTTAGGCCAAATAGTAATTTCAAAATCCTTTTTAAGTGATATCTTCAATTATAATCCTTTAAATTTACAAAAAAATGCTTTCTTCAGATGCAGTTTTTAGTTTTCAAAATTTAGGTTTCAGAAAAATTAAGTAAGAATTGGGAAAATCATAAGGCAAACGTTGCTTGAAAATCAATTGGGAATCATTACACAGTGTCCAGCCTTTTTCACATTTAAGATAAACTGTGTTATGTCCAGAAGTTACAGTAGGTCCTTCATGAAAAATTATTGCAACTGTAACAAAAGTTTTTCCAGAAATTGATAATTGTTGTCCTATAAACTTCTTTATTAAAGTATCCAATTTTGAACCATCAGCTCTACAACGTTGCATCATTAAAATTACATACTGACCATATTTCTGTAAAATTAACGAGGAAAACATGTCAGATTTACATTCAGAACATTCCATGTTGTGATTGGCATCTTTAACTAATTTACTAAAAGTCACTGATTTACTTTGTGATGATGGTAAAAATATGAACCTTTCTGAATCAACATTACTACTGCATGTGTTCATACAGTTTTCACAGCAATGTTCCCATTTGTAAGAGACACCAAATACGTTTTCTACTTCTACTCCTTCATCTTCAAGTACGCTCAGTATATATATTAAGAATTCCTGTGCATCTTGCTGGACATTTTCTTTAAACTGTGTAGATCCAGAACATACATCTAAAAGATTTCTAACATCAGAAGCACTTTCTATTTTAGTTTTATCATTACTCAGCTTCTCATAAAGGAGACTCAGCAGAGAACACAATCTTTTTCCATGATTTACTATTATCTGTTCTTTCAACTTTTCAAGATAAAATACAACATTCAGCACTACATTTGCATAGCAGTTGACACCAGAGCTATTTTCAAAATGGCAACCAACAACCTCTTCAACACTGTCCTTTTTCTTTTTCCTTGCTATCACATCACTGTCCTTTTTTTTTTTGTTCTGTTCATCCACATTACAGATATTTTCAAATCTCCTTTTGCGAGAAACAACATGTATTTCAATCACAGGATACTGACCTAAATGAGGAGCATAGGTTCTTCTTAATCTATTATACTCCTTTACACAGTTTGTATCAGCACTAACTTTTGAGTCATCAAAGTCTATCATAAATAAACCAGATAATGTTTTCACTCGTGACAGAGCAACATATGCCATACCTTCTTTGAACACAGTAGAACCAATGTTTACAAAAGCACTATCTACAGTCAATCCTTGAGACTTGTGAATAGTTACAGCATATGCTAGAGAAAATGGAAACTGCTTTCTACGCACATATAAGTCTTTCACAAGCATGAAACGAACTGAACAACGACAAATGTCTTTAACTTCTTCTATCTGATCAAATTTTATTTTTAAACATTCAATTCCATCTTTTTTCTGGTAATTAATAAAACCCACAACTCTTCCCATAGCTCCATTCACTAAACCTTTTTCAACATCCAAATTTCTCCTTAAAATCACTCGACAATTCATGCAAACATATAGATTTTTTTCTAATCCAGCTGTTTTGGAAATGTTCTTCTCTAGTGAATCCAATTTATTTTTCAGTTTGCCTGTTAATGTAATAGTAATTCTTTCATGCTGAATTTTGTCCTCTGCTTCCATTTTCTTAATCTCTTCCTTTTCCAATTTCAAAAGTTCCTCATTGAATATTGAGCACTCACGTAGTGTTGGCATTAAGCAGATTACAGTATTTTTTTCAGCAATGTTCTTGTATATGTTCTCTGCAACTATTTCTTCATTTGGAAATAAATTATGTAGTATCCTACTCTGTAATTCTTTTTTGCCAACTTCTGTGAGTAGTCCAATTCTGATATCTTTCAGAATACTTGCATAATCTTCATCGTTTGCTTGTCTCATATTGGTAGTGAGTTCTTTGTACTCAAAGAACGACCAAATATTCGCATTACCAATGCTTCCTAATGACTTCTTCGTGTCTTCATGTGTCACAGTATTAAACACTGGTTGTCCTTTAACTGGAGTGAGCTGCAGAAGATCCCCAAAAACTATGACGTGTTTTCCACCAAATAACACGTCATAGTCTCTCTTTAGAATTTGCTGCATTCTTAAATGCACAAAGGCAAGCATTAAGTTTGATACCATGCTTACCTCATCAATAATGAGAACTTGCATCTTCTTCAACACTCTTGAAACTTCGAAGCATGCTTCTCCAGTTAGCTTGTGGTATTCTATTTTATTCTCATGCTCCACTGGTAACATTATCAAGCGATGTAAGGTAATTTCTTTTATGTTATAGGCTGCTAACCCAGTTGGAGCAGTTACCCACAAGACAAATTTGAAGCTGTTTTTTGCTGTAGGTAGCTTCTGATGACTTTTATTAAGAAACGTTTACCAGTTCCAGCTTGTCCACTCACATACATCCTGATTGGTTCAAATGATGTGCATGAGCACTGTTTTTTTTCATGTAGTAATCCATGATCAATTTTTTTGGTGACTTCTTCATAAATTTGTTTTTGTTCTTCATTTAGTTGTTGTTCCAGATTTAGTAAGTCTATTGAATCTTCCTGTGCTTGATTCATAGCCGTTTCTACTTCAGTCATGGCTACTGCAGCTTCATTTTCTACGATTGGTTGTCCTAGGGGATCTTGACTAAGTGTTCCTGAACTTTGGCTGTCTTGAGAACTGTCTCTAGCTACTTCAGCTGCAATTTTTGCTTCCTGTTCATTTTCTTCATTTAACATTTGGACATAAGTTGTGAAAGTACTGCATTCTATGCTGTCTTTGCTAGCATTAAAAGAATCTTCATAGCTTTGAAATTCTCCCAGTAGTTCGTCCTCTGAACGCCATGGTTTAAACAGCTGTAAAAGAGCCAAGTAGTAAAATTCCTTTTTGTCAGTAGTGTCGCAACTCAGCTTCCTGTGATTTATCAAACTTCCTTTTGTTTGCTTCACCAAACATCCTTCCTCACCAATGACTTTATATTTTCCATTGTTGATGTCTTCTGTGGCTTTCCGTGAAAAAATGTAGTTCTGCAGCACTTCATAGAGACACATGTTCTCAAGATGACGACTTCTTTTTGGGTAATACGTGTCCAACATGTTTGTTTTCAAAATATCTGTACTTTCTGGGTCATTCTCGGCCAAATATTCAATTTCTCCAACAGATTTCAGTACCCGATTTCGCATTCCTGCAAGGCCTAATCTGACCCAAATTATTCTTCTGGATTTCGAGTAAAGACTTGCAGATGATAACCCATCTGAGCATTCGTAGGATCCAATTTCTCGATGCGATAACATCTTTAAACTGAAACTGTACAGCTTCTTACTGACAGTCTTCTCGTGAGAAATCTCTTCCCACATTTCCTTCAATTCTGTTTTGTCAGATTTAGTGATGTAAGATGTGACATACCGAGCAACAGCAATAGAATTGTCTGCCACATACTGAATATCCATGTTAGCATTCCACATGGATAAAATGACTGGGTTGTAGTCATTTATGTATTTTGACTCTTCTTTTCTTCGTAGGTTGTAGGTATTCTTAGGTGATTTCCTTGTAATAGTATGTCGCACAGCTGACATAAAACTGTTTACTCTTCCTTTTGAAAGAACAGGTCGCGGAAATACAAATCGACATTTTGTGTAGAATTTATCTTTGCTCTTGTACTTTCGCCGACAGTATTTTCCACACCGATGATTTTGAAAACGTAGAACTTGCTCTTTTAACTTTTTCTCTTGTGTGCTTTTAGGTATAGCACATGTTGCATATTCTTCAATGAAAGATAACACTGCTTCATCAGCATCTGTTCCAAATTTTGGGGCATCCTTGATCCACAACAGCATATGAATATGAGGAGCACCTCTTGCTTGGTACTCTTTTCTCCAAAAGAAATCCACTACTTCTCCAAGAGGTGGATTTTTTTTATTGCAGATGAAGGACATCACAGCCTCAAATCTATGATTGAAATATCTGCAAACATTAACCGGATCCAATGAGCACAGTTCTCCTGCTGTCTTGTATTCAATGTTTTTAATGTTTGAATTTGCCTCTCGTAGAAAATCCAATAAATCATCCCAAGCGTACTCGGCACAGCTTAGGGTTACAAACCATGTAGGAGTTCGTAAATTCCGTAACATGCATTTTAATTCTCCATGGCGTCGGTACCAATATTCATTTGTCCTACGCTGACAAGCCATCAGATTGATCAGTTGTGTTTCCAAATGATCATCTCGGTGCTGCACTTTCTCCATAAAATCCTTAGCAGACACATTATGTAGATGTACTCCACTTTTTAAAATGTGATTTACTGCATAAGATAATGCAGACAGGTCACTTTCAAATAAAAGATGAAACAAATAAGGAATACTTTGACGAAATCTTGAATCTTCAGCATATAGTCTTGTAGTCCGATACTCAGAAGCTGGAATCTTTTCTGGGCGTTCATCGTATCGTCCACCTTTTCCTGTAGGAAACAGCTGAGGAAAACATCGAGCTTCCAAGCTCTTCTCCCATACACTCACGGGAGTTCCTTTTGCTTTCTTCATCTGAAACAGATCAATAGTGTCTCCCATAACTTCTTTTGAATGAAGAGGATGTATGCTAAAATGTTCATAAATTTCTTCTTCTTTTGACTTGTCCACTTTTTCAATTTGTCCAGTTGGTGTTTCTGTGTCTTCTTGTAAATCTTCTTCTTCTTCATCTATATAAATTGATTCATACCATTTATTATTCCTTTTCAAATATAAATTTGCTCTTTGTACTTTCCGTACATCTACCAGCTCCTGCCAAATCTTCTTATTCTTTGTAGGTACACCATTAACCAGAATAACTAATGGTTCAGTTTCCAAAGTATCTGCATCAATAGTTTCCATATTTTTTTTCAAATCCAAGGGCAAATACACCACTCTTCCTTTTAAACCTCTCAGTAAATCTGAAGGAGGTAATTTACCAGTTTTGGGCTCCATACGTACTATGGTCTGGAACGGATGAACACATTGAATGAGTATAGACTCATATGTATTTAAATCAGAAAGTTCGGCAGGAATAACATCCAATTCTAAATTATTATGTACAGCTCTGGTCGGCATTCTATTTTCTTCTAACTTATTATAACAGTATTTACAAATACGCTGATCTTCACCCATTTCAAAACGATTTTCCAGAAATATATATGTTGCAAAATCCTTCCACTTATAATTATCTTCATTTTCACTTTTTTTATACAGATCAACATTCCTTGTTTGAATTTTATAATGGTTTCTCCGGCAACAAATACAAGTAATATTTGGCCTTTCATTAGAGATGATAGTAAATTTTGTCATTTCATCCTCAAAATTTTTAGTAATAATGAGTTCTACATTCTGTTCCTCATTTTCCTCATTAACTGTGTCCTTTTCTGCACTTTCTTGTTCTGGACCGAAGTAACAAAACTGAATCTCATCGGTAACCTTCACTACATCTGATACAGATCCACGGAACAGAGCATTATTTAACTCATTTAACTTTACTGCTGGACTTTTAGCAAAATACAATGTTCTCACAAACTTTCTCATTTCAGTATGATGAACAGCCAGCATCCTAAAATGATGAAAAACACTTTTACACACTTTTCTAGATAGACAAGCCAGAGAATGTCCTTGCAAACCAGTATTCTCTCTCACTCTGCATGGCTCTAGTGTTTGAAGCACCTTCATCTTCTGTTTTACACTCTTTTTACTATATTCTCTTAGAAAGTCACGTAATTTATCAATAGATTCCTGACGCACAGTACAAATACTACTACAGTTCCAAGTGTACACTGGGGCTTTTGGACGTCTCCCCATAGCCTCAGCAGCCATTACTTCTTCCTCATTTCTTGGGACCATTTTCTCTTTTTCCATCACACAACCATCCTTAACTTCATATGCTCTACCATTGGTGTCAACTGCATGCAACAAACTATTACTTTGAAGATAACTCTCTTCATTAAAAAATGGTTCAGTACTTGAACTGTGCTTCCATTCTCCCAAGAACACTTTACAAAAGTTACTTTTTTTCACTTCTCTTTTCCTTTTGCTTTGTGACTTCATTGTATTGACTAATTTATCTAATCTACGCATCCTATTCAAAATTAGAATAAAAAGTTTTCTTTTTATTTCCAAAGCCTTACTTACAATATTTTCTATAAAAAAAAATTTCTTAATACATTTTGATTTTTTCTTATATTTTTTCACATCCTTTAGCAAATTTAACATTACTCTTCTCTGAAACATTTTTCGACGAATGTTTTTAAAATCTAATTTTCGTGTTAAATCAGTTTTACATACTTCTGATTGTACATTAGCTTTTGTTTTTTGCTGTTGACTCTGTTGTTGCTTTGTACATAAAACACTGTTTGTTTTACATTTATTTTTGCCATTTTCTTTTTTTTGAAGATATTTTTAAAGAACACTTTAGTTTTCTTACCAGGAGAGTTTTTCTTCTTTCCATCACAAGCTTCTCCTCCTATTTTTTTCCCCCAGTTTTGTCCAGATATACTTGTTGTTGCTTTTCTTTCCTCTTTCTTGTCCTTAAAGGCATTTTTTTATTTTTTCACTGTTGCTCAGCAATACCTGCAAGAAACTTAAAAAAAAATCTTTTTTGTAATTATAATTCATTTAAATATTTTTTAAGCTTTTCATTAATTTCTAATGTTTTACCATTTGCCTCTCATTTGTGATTTACTGATTTGTGCAGAGTGCTAACCACCACAGTTGAAAAAAAACAAACTGCCCCTTTCCTGCAAGTGCAAGTCTTTCAGAACTACTGCAACACACTTTAAATCTCTGCCCACAATTCCTGTGCGCACACAGCCTCATGGTGTGATTCTAGGCAGAAAACAATATTTGATTGGCAATTTAAATGCACATTTACTACTGTGGTAGAGCAAGTGATAAGTGCTGTTACAGCCTGACACATTTTCCTTATAGTTTACAGAGACAGAAAACAGCACATTTCCTAACAGCTACTTCATACCATGAGTATCTGCAACCTGGGTGAGTGATTAGACTAGAGCAAAGAAAATGAGGCCTTGATGATGTTTTTATGTGTTTGCATTACACACTACTATCTGAAACATCTGCCCCTTTTCTGGGACTGCAATTCTTTCACAACAACAACTTCACAAATTAAATCTCTGCCCACAATTCCTGTGCGCACACAGACTCATGCCGTCATTTTAGGCACATAACACAGGCTGCCCCTTTCCTGGGACTGCAATTCTTTCAGAACAACAACTTCACAAATTAAAACTCTGCCCACAATTCCTGTATACACACAGACTCATGCTGTGATTTTAGGCACAAAACAGTGTTCCTGGATAGTACCAAATTACTGTTACAGCCTGACACATTTTCCTTATCATTTAGAGAGGCAGAAAAGAGCACATTTCCTAACAGCTACTTCATACCATGAGCATGTGCAACCTGGGTGAGTGATTAGACTAGAGCAAAGAAAATGAGGCCTTGATGATGTTTTTATGTGTTTGCATTACACACTGCTATCTGAAACATCACAGAGAACTAAGTACTACGCATGGGAGTGTTGGAGAAGCTGCTGCATGTGTGCCAAGAGTGTGTTTCTGGAGACTGTGTATTCTCTGGTGCAAGAGAGATGAGCAAGGAGACTTCCAGAACTGCATGAAGACTGCAGGGATGTATGTAACAGTGCATGTGTGCTAAGGGATAATTTGAGTAAAGAAAACAGGCTGCCCCTTTCCTGGGACTGCAATTCTTACTGAACAACAACTTCACAAATTAAATCTCTGCCCACAATTCCTGTGCGCACACAGACTCATGCCATCATTTTAGGCACATAACACAGGCTGCCCCTTTCCTGGGACTGCAATTCTTACTGAACAACAACTTCATAAATTAAATCTCTGCCCACAATTCCTGTGCGCACACAGACTCATGTCGTCATTTTAGGCACATAACACAGGCTGCCCCTTTCCTGGGACTGCAATTCTTTCAGAACAACAACTTCACAAATTAAATCTCTGCCCACAATTCCTTCATGCACACAAACTCATGCTGTGTTTTTAGGCACAAAACAGTGTTCCTGGATAGTACCAAATTACTGTTACAGCCTGACACATTTTCCCTATCATTTACAGTGGCAGAAAACAGCACATGTCCTAACAGCTCCTTGAGACCATGACCATGTGTTACAGGGTAAGTGATTAGACTAGATCAAAGAAAATGAGGCCTGGGTGACGTTGAATGTGTTTGCGTTACACACTGCTATCTGAAACACCACACAGAGCTGAGTACTACGCATGGGAGTGTTGGAGAAGCTGCTGCGTGTGTGCCAAGAGTGTGTTTCTGGAGACTGTGTATTGTCTGGTGCAAGACAGATGAGCAAAGAGACTTCCAAAACTGCATGAAGACTGCTGGGATGTATGTAACAGTGCATGTGTGCTAAGGGTTATTTTCAGTTTTGAACATATGGCAACTACCTGTGCCTTTGCTATTTTGAAAGGAAAATCTACCCTGTTGGTTTCAAATGTTTTAGCTTTTGCCTCTCATTTAAGATTAAGTGATTTCTGCTGAGTGCTAACCACCGCATTTGAAGAAAACAAGCTGTCCCTTTCCTGCAAGTGCATGTTTTACAGAACAACTGCAACACTAATTACATCTCTGGCCACAATTCCTGTGCGCACACAGCCTCATGGTGTGCTTCTAAGCAGAAAACAGAATTTAATTGGCAATTTCAGAGCACATTTACTACTGTGGTAGAGCAAGTGATAATTACTGTTACAGCCTGACACATTTTCCTTGTAGATCACAGAGGCAGAAAAAAGCACATGTCCTAACAGCTACTTCATACCATGAGCATGTGCAATCTGGGTGAGTGACTCCACTAGAGCAAAGGAAATGAGCCTTGGTGACGTTGAATGTGTTTGCGTTACACAGTGCTATCTGAAACAGCACACAGAGACTGTTTTTTGTCTGGTGCAAGAGAAATGCATGAAGACTGCTGGGATGTATGTAACAGTGCATAGTTTCAGCACACCTTTGAAACATCTCTGTCAACAATTCTTCTCTGCACACAGACTCATGGTTTGATGGTAGGCACAAAACAGTATTCCTCATTGTAACCAGAACATATGGCAACTACCTGTGCCTTTGCTATTTTGAAAGGGAAATCTACCCTGTTGGTTTCAAATGTTTTAGCTTTTACCTCTCATTTGCGTTTTAGTGTTTTCTGCTGAGTGCTAACCACCACATTTGAAGAAAACAAGCTGTCCCTTTCCTGCAAGTGCATGTTTTACAGAACAACTGCAACACAAATTACATCTCAGACAACAATTCCTATGAGCACACAGACTCATGCTGTGTTGGTAGGCACAAAACACAGGCTGCCCCTTTCCTGGGTCTGCAATCCTTACAGAACAACAACTTCACAAATTAAATCTCAGACAACAATTCCTATATGCACACAGACTCATGCTGTGTTGGTAGGCACAAAACACAGGCTGCCCCTTTCCTGGGACTGCAATTCTTACAGAACTAATGCTAATTTCAAATGTGTTGCCATTTTCCTCTCTTTTCTTTCAAAGTGATTTCTGCTAAATCCTAACCATCACAATTAAAAAGAAGCTGTCCTTTCCTTTCAACTGCAAATCTTACTTTTCAACAGCAACACAAATTAAATCTCTGTCAACAATTCTTCTCTGCACACAGACTCGTGGTTTGATGGTAGGCACAAAACAGTATTCCTCATTGTTACCAGTACACATTAACTTATGGTAAAAACACACTCCATAATATGTTACAAGTTCAAAACAGTTAAATATCTCCCAAACCTCAAAATGTGAATCATAACTTTTGTAGAAGATTCACAATTCTAATATTTATCTAAAAAATCACCACATACATCCCCTCTCAAACTCATAACTCACCTTTTAAATTAGTTAGTTGAGAAAGAAATGTGACACTCAAACAGCAGACTATCAGAGTCAGATTATTAGAGCTCTACACCTCTCTCCTCTGTCCAGAACCAGTAAATGGCACAGTAAATGGCAATGTTTCCCTCTCTTTTTTCACACATATACATGTTAATTTCAAATCTCAGTGCTTCCCACTTTTTTTCAAATGAAATCACACATTTCTATTGGTTGAAAACTTCAACCCCTTTCCAAATGTACCCTTCCCCCAACTTGACTTCTGCCTGCTTCCATAGCAACAGCTCATGGAACACTGCTGTGAGGAGAGAGGTCAGAAGTTCAGCATACAATGTTTCATATCCAAAGAGCAAGAGTGCTTGACTTTTCAAACCTAACAGCAAATCCATAGTAATGTTCTGTGGTAACACATTTTTCTGAACCAATACAAAACATGCTTTTAAAAATTTAAACATACAGCCTAGTTTTAACTGTAAAATGGTTTGAATCTGCCAATGAGTTCTTTTTATAAAAAAAAGTATGTGTGCCTCCATATTTCAACTGTCTTTCATTTCATATTGCCTTTCTACTGAAAGACACCTCCTGAGTGCATCCAGATCTCCTTGGAAGATGTTCACAGTGTGGATTGTAGGTCACAGCTATGTCTTCTGGAGTGAAAAGTTTGCAGAAAAAAGAGGTATGGTGAGAGACCTTGCTTTGCCAAATGTAGACATTAAATGGATTGGTCAGAGAGGGTTAAAGTGGCACCAATTAATGCCTTTGGTGAAAACCTTTCTACATCTCCCACAGCCTAACCTTTTTATTGTGCACTGTGGTGGTAATGACCTAGGCACTTTAACTGGGGTAGGTCTGGAAATGCTTATTAAGGACACCTTTGTGCAATTGATGTCGCTTTTTCCACAAACTGCCTTTGTATATTCTAATATATGCTAAATTCAAAAGTGGAACTGGTCCAACCAATATTGTCCACAGATTGACAAAGCAAGGAAGCACGTCAACAAATCTATTTCTGCTTTCCTCAGAGACTATGGTATGGGTTCTATATACCACAACAACTTGCGTTACAACATGCAAGACATTTATAGAGGAGATGGTGTACACTTCACTGATGAAGGCAACAGAGTCTTCCTCTTGAACTTTAGACTCTGCATCGGTACTTACTTGTAGGTACCAAAAAACACACAAAAAACACAAGGGCTCTTTTTAGAGCCACCTTATATCTAATCACTTAAATGCGATTTTTTATTCTTTTTTAAAAAAAAAAAAAAATTCGGGTGCGCGCTGAATGCGCGCACTCGGCGATTTTTTTTTCCAAAATATAAATCTTTTTTTTTGCCCTACAAGGTCCTACTGTGACCCCCTTACAATGCCTAGTGGGTCAATATCTCCCCACTCTGCCCTCTTTTCACGTTCTCCCCCTTTGTTTATCACCCCCTCTTTATGCGAGAGACAAAATGGCAGCCGTCGCTTCCTGATTTCCACCGATTCGAATGTATACTGACATCTAACAACCAATCAGAAGTGCGCTCGCGCACGGCAGGGTGCGCGCACAGGACTTGCTCAGTGCGCGCACGCTGCGCGCGTACAGATATATATATTGATTTAAATGCTAATTTCTCAGGAAATACTGAACAGATTTACACCAAACCTGCAAAAGGCACTTCATGGACCTTATGGCTACCTCTCTGCCAAATTTCACATAATTCTGTTCAGCCGTTCGGGCTGTAGCTGCGACTAAAGTCCCTATGGAAAAATCCATGGGGAAAACGCGTTTGGGACCCCCCCTTTTTCTCTGCCCCGGCTTGACGAATCACCCCGAAACTTTCAGGGTAGGAGCTGAGCGGAGCGCCCCATTAGTTAGAAAATTTTGCGAGGATTCGTCAACCAGCGCCAAAGTTATTCAAAATAGAATTTTGAGATTTCCTATGGAAACACGGTCCTAACTATAACTACCTACTGGCGACCGCCAGTAGGTAATATATATATATATATATTGTCATGTGATCAAGGCTCCGAGGAGCCAAAACGTTATGGCGGCAGAAAGGCACAAAATAAAATAATCAGCACTTAACTTTGGTCCGTGTCCGTTCATGCTGTGACGGTGTGGAGTGGCAATCGCAGCAAGCTTACGGATTCATTCATATATATATATGTATATATAAAAAAAAAGGTCTTGGCAAAAGCCAGAGCTAAAAAGGGCTAATAAGCCAGTAAGTGACAAAGAAAAAAAAATCCCTTTATATTTTATCTGTTTACAGCCACAGCCTTCTGAAGACAAGAATCGATTGGTAGACAAATAGTTCATATGTCCAGAAATGTTACTTAAATCCTGATGAAGGCTATATATACATATTCTAAAAGCTCAAACTGTGTATGCAAACTCTCAAAATAAATATTGAGCTAAGGCTTTATGGAAGAAAAGTACACCAGATGAACTTCACAAAAGCAATGGACTGAAATAATTGGATTACTTCACCAAGATTTAGTTTAGATTGTAGAAGGATGCCTGGGTTTGAGTGACTTTAGATTCTTGGCTATTAATTCTTGAAGCTGTGCCATGCAATGTATTTAAAATTGGAAAGAGAATCATAAGGGAAATATTTCAAATACTTTTTAATACAACATGAGAGACGCGTAATACTAGATTGATATATTTCTGATTAGTCATTCATTGACTTTGAAAATGTATGGCACAAACTGAGATACATTTCGTGTTTCAATTTACAATGTTGCGGTCCCTCAGGAAGATTGAACCACGACTCAAATTATGACGACAAAAAGCGTGTCAATGTTCAGTTAAGGTTAATTTATGTTCCGTCAAAAGTTGGAATTCACTTCTAGCAATTCCATTATCTGAATCATTTTGACCTGGTGTAAATCAGACAAAGTCCTAGTGAGCTAACCAGAGGGCTTTCTCAGTGGCAAAACTGTCACTAAGATGCAGCAAACTACAATACGCTCCCTCATAAAAACTCTGCCCAAACTGGAAAAACGCAATACCAAAGGGGATGATGGACGGAGCGTTTGAGCAAATCAAACACTCACCCCCAGTCAACGGATCTGGGTTTAATCCATCATCATTCTTTAGCTCACTCCACCACTCCAGTTCAGACATGGCCATATGCAAATCAGTCTGACCCTGTTCCTCATGGGAACAGTCCAGCCCGAGCTGCCAAACGTTGTCTTCCCTGGACCGGAAACAAGCATCCTGGGACCGGTTTCACGTTCATAAGCCTCATCAGCCAGGCTACCTTGAATCCAGTGGCAAAGTGAGAAAGGGACCCACGTCTGGGCATACCCTGCCAACTTAGGGCAAACAAAGCAATACCAAAGGGGCTGGGTCCAAACTCGAATGGCATGGTGAGCAAAAAACGATGGATTTAGGCCCAGATCTCTGTACTGGGGTGAATGTATGACATTGTTCTGCATTCTGTCGATCAATAGTTCTTTTTGCAAACTGGAAAAACAACAGGACACATTGTATTTAATTGTTTCTCATGTAACTCTGTACAAATAGAAAGAACTGATTGAAAACTTGAGTTGATGGTAATGGGCAAACCTTTTGACTATGCAGATGTTTTTTATTTATTTTATTTATGGGCTTTTTTGTTATAAAAAATGGATCTGCTTTGCACAACTGCCTTTGCCCTTCCATGTAGTGAGACTAGTCCCAGTCTCACAGCAATCTCTCTATATGTGAAATGGTAGTCTGGTTAAGGTAGACTTCCCCACCAGCTGGTGTCAAAATTGTAATGCCTGTAGGCTTGATGTGTCAAGACTTTGAGATGATTTCTATTGCAGTCCTATTCTTGAAAGTACACTACGATCTGCATGTCATGTGGCTGAGCCTGTTGGTTATTCACGTGCTCTGTCTGAAAACCTGTAAATATCCTACTTCATATGTAATGGTGCAGGTAGTGACACAAATGTTTGGTACGATCTGCAGGGAAGGAAGGGATAATGAGTGTTTGGTTCAGTTCCAGGAGGGTAGGCACTTTGTTCCAATAAACTAGGATTGTACTGTATTGAAACATTTTTAGAACACTTACAACCATGCATGGGTAGCTTTTTCGCCATGTAGTGTGTGTAGGTGGAATGGTGTTGTCAATCAATCAGAAACATTATTTTCATTTGATTTAAATGCATAAAAGTGCATACTTAAAACAATTCATGTAATACAGGCTGCAGTCTACACCGTACAATTACAATACAAATCAAGATAAAATGTAAGTTAAAATTATGCTACAAATAGATAAAACCTTGCAAGAATCTCAGATAGTAAGTCAATAAAATGGGATGCAAAAAAATGACAGTAAAGTAGAAATAAAAACAAAAGGTAAAAACGAAGTTCATTGCAACCAAAATACAAATAATAACTTCATATGTGCTAGATATGACTATGCCGATCTAGCCGACATTAGGGACTTAACACAAGGCCAATACACATTTAATTAATTCATAGGTGCTAAATATGAATATGCAGATCTAGCCAACATTAGGAACTTCAACACAATTGACGGTTGAAATACAGGTCAAAGTTTGCCTGTGGAGTAAATTCATTGAGGTTAAAGGAGCAGTCCATTAGAAGCCTCAAGTGTTTCTAATGCAGCTAGTTGAAAGGAGGTCATAGTGAAACAAACATATGAGGTTTCTAAATTTTGTAACACAGCAAGAGCCAATATTAGGCAGCGGAAGCTAAAACATTTTAGCAGAGGAATGATGTATAGTTTCCTCTCATTAACAAACATAGAAGGTGCAAAAGAACAATATGTGCAGAGTTGATTGCATTGAATTAATATTACAAGGACAAGGAGGAAGTTGAGAGATTGAAAATACGTTCATTGGGTGCTCCAACATGGTCGGTGTGTAATTTAGTCAGAATCTAATCAAGATATACCGGTGTTGGGTACTCTCTACAAAAGAAAGATATGATAAGGCCCCTTGCTGTGACTGTGGTAACCCAAGATAGGACGTAACAGAAGTTTAATAAAAATTAATAAAAAAGTTCCTTTAGCCTAGATTTGGGAAAGCCTTCACAGGGGCTTGGAGTCTCATAAAGATCTGATAGACCCAATGATGCAAAAGTACGTCTTATGTAGGATAGCCATGGGATTTTGTGGGAATGGTCTAAGGACATAATATCTTTCAGGATCATTTGGGTCAGGTCGACACTGTTCCTTTTCCACAGTGATAGCAGGCCAGTTTGATGAAATCACTGATAAAAGGCATGTCGGCTTACTTGTGAGCAATAAAATTGTTACAGGCTGTTGGAACTGAAAGCAGTTGCTTAACAAAATTGTCTTCAACCACTTGCAGCGCTGTAGTATACACTATCCCCAAGATTGCTGCCCCACAGGTGGCAATGGATCTCGATTTAGCAAAATAGATTTTAATCATTTCCAGTAGTGGCTTACTGCCCAATTGTTTTAGAGAAGCAGAAAATTGCAGCTATACTCTTGCCCATATGGTCTTCCCTATTCTGTATCATCGCCCTCCAGGACAGTTTGGAATCAAAGACCACCCCTAAGTAGTTAAAGCTTGAGACCTACTCTATTTTTACCCCATCAAGATAAAATCTTGGTGTTTTTTTTCTTTGCACCCCTCATGGCCAAGATAAAGGTCTTAGTTTTATATACGTGGAGGTCCAGATCGGACATGAAAGCCCTGTAATCAGAAATGAGATTTTGAAGCGCTATGGGGTTCTGGCTAACAAAACTGCATCATCTGCGTATAACAGAATAGGGAGCGGAGTGGTCTGTGCTTGAGGGCTGTCTTTCGGTATTTTAACTAAAACTTTGTTCAGATTATTATCATAGAGGGCAAATAGAAAGGGGGCCAGAAGGCACTCCTGTGTGACCCCCCTTTCGATTCTTCAAGTTTTCGTGCATTCTCCACATCGAACCATAGCAGTAGCGTCAAAGGAAGACTCTCTGATAACATTAATTATTGTGGCCTCCACTCCTATGGCCTCCATGATTTCCACAGTTTGCAGTGTACCACACAGTCAAATGCATTAGAAAGGTCCATGAAGGCCATGTATAATTGGAATTTCTATACCAAGGAGTACTTCACCGCTAATAGTGTCAGATTACGGCATTGGTCAAAGATGCCCCTCCCCTGCCTGAACCCATACTGAACTTCTGTGATGATTTTCTTTTCCACCACCCAGGTTTCCAACTTGTTTAGTAGTAATCTGCCCATAATTTTAGCAGAGCTAACAGTGAGATGGGGCAGTAATTGAGTGGATATGAAGCATCGCCTTTTTTATAGATCGGTATGATCACTGAAGTTTTCCACAAGGGTAGGGGCCCGTTTAAGGCTACTGAATTAAAAACTACGGTCAATAGAGAGGACCACAATTCTTTGTTTGTCAGGAAAATATCCATAGGAACCCCGTCAGGTCCCACTGCTTTCAAAGCTGGTGACTGTGACAAGGCAATCTCTATTTCCTCTAGATCAAAAAAGAGACAAGTTTTGGTCTTAATAGGAGAACTAACAGGCATGGTAAATGAGCCCGGTGGGCTGGGGAAGATGTCCTAGAAATAAATTATGCATGGCTCCTCCTCTATGTGAATGTCCAGGGAAGGGCTGCCTTTGTCTGAGAGTAAAGCTGAATTGACCTCTCCCTGGGGGTCTTCTATCCCACATACCTTTGTCTCTGCCCCTGGGCATGTCCTAATGTTAAAGTCACCCACCCATACGATTTGTAAAAGATATGGTTGTTGTCCGACAAGGTCCTCTATGACCCTACCTATGTTCTCTGCTACTATTTCTGGGTTAGAGAAGTTATTGTTATATTAGTTTATTAACAGGAGGTACCAGGCATCATATTCTTAATTACTAGCATCTTAAAGTGAGGGGATGTTTTTATAAATGTAACTACTTTCTTTGCAAGCGTGTTAGCTAGCAGTGTCCGTAGACCCCCTTTGGCTCTGTCCCCTGTTGAGGGGGAAGCTGGAGTACGAAAAGAATGATAACCATTTACAAAGATCAGGTTTATCTCCCAAGTTTCTTGAATGCAGGTAATCTGAAAATCAGAGAGTACTTTAAACCACTCTTCATTATACAGTTTATTATTGAACCCTGCTTTATTCCATAATAGAAGAGAGTAGGTCAGATTAGATACACAAGAAATGGGCACATTTGTGGTGTTATGGATGGTCTGAGTGAATAGGTGTCATGATTCCAACCCGGGCGTTCCTCACTGTTAATCCTACTCTTTTCCTTAGGCCTTGAACTCTCACTATGGACTGGTAGTTCAGCTAATCGAAGCCTCTTTCTATCAATCTCAAGTAAGTCGCAGGAGTCAAGGTTTGTTAAGGGAGAAAATCTGTTAGATGTTGACCAGCGCATGCATTAGGCATTGACCTACTGCCCAAGGAAAGTGCTAAAGCTGTCTTAGAAGCCTTATTATGTGTGTGAGAGGGTGGTTTATAGAAGAAACCAGTGGTACAGGATAGATCTGGGTCACGCCTGTGGGTGCCGAGTAGGAATGGTATAATTGATCACCTACGATCTGCAAATTATCAAGCTTTAAAGCAATGCACTCATCCTCGTAAGATTATGGAGATGGACCAACCAAAGGAATTTTCCTGGTCATGAAAAGATGGTACCCAGCTATGTGACCTAATCTATTATGGGAAGAAAGCCAACGGCATGATTTGTCCATAAGTTGGATTGTGGATTCTTGTAATGTGGGCCTTAGCATGCAAACATTGACCAGAGTTAGAACAAAGGGGGAGGAAGTAGCCTAAGAGTTAGGGAAGTCAACTTCAAATCTGGAGAACCGGGTTCGAGACTCGGCAATGACGCTTAACATCCTGTGATTCTAGGCAAATCTCTTAATCTCCCCGGGCTTAACAAAAATGAACGTGTCCTCATGTAACGCAACTAGTGCTCATGTAAAGAGCTTTGATACCTGATTTCAGGTCAAGTTTGCGCCATAAAAACGTCAGGAAAAAAAATACATTAAAAAAGGGGCAGGCAGCAGGAGGAAGGTTGAATATTTGGGTTAATTTCTCTCAAATGCTCTGGGGGATGCTTTGTGAATGGCTGATAATGGGTTTACTATTGACCCTGGAGGGTCTAGGTGATGTGCGCCCCGCCCTGTGACTGATGGAAATGCAGTTGTTCTTCAACATAGGGGTAGGTACGGCCTCAAGGCCTGATTCTAATAAAGCCCTATATGAGGGTTGTGAACTTTGCCTAAAAAGATAGCCCTGATGTGTCATACCCGAATCTGGCCCTACTGTGCTCCCTTTATTGTCTCCCTTCTCCTAACATGCTATAGATGTGGCCATATGAAAACTGGTATGTCAATGCATAAGATGACTCATTTCAGCGGCGTTGTTGGATGCAAGACAACCGTTCTTTAAAATTTCCTGAATTTTTAAATCAACCAATCCCAGCCATAGCAGGATAGGATGTAGGAACTAGGTAGTCTTGTAAATTAGATCCTCTGTGGTGTAATTTGACCACAGTATCTCAGTGGTTACAGTACCAGGAGCTGTGGTAGTCCGAGAAGATTAAGTCTTTCTATCTTTCTTAAATTTAGTTGGCACTTGATCTTTTAAAGTTCCTCTTTTCCTTTTACCAGATATAGTTATTGACAAAGTGGACATGTTTGTAATAAGCAGTTGGTGGGCCTGAATGGACAGTAGAGTGTGCCTGTGTAGTTGGTTGTGTCAAATTTTGCTCTTAGGACCCCCGAGTATCTTGGCCTTCTATGTCCTCGATAGAAATCAGCGGTGGTCCGTCAGGTGCAAAACTGCCCTCCCCTAGATATAACCTCTTTTCTGCCTTAGCTATCTCTTGCGTAATTGCATTAGTGGCTTTGAGAAAAATGAATTAATAGTAGACATGGTTACCCCTGCTGAGGCTGCAGAAGTTGCCTTTTTTACCCATAATAGTCCTGGAAACTCAGATGACTAAATCAGGAGAACCATTGCAGGAAAGTATTTGTTAGAGGTGGGGCCCAGCCCAGCCTCCTCTGGGCTCAGATGTGCGCAAACGGGCCTGCCCTTGGCTCGGGCTGTGCCCGGGCGCTCCCGCACCTGTACCGCACTGCAGGAGACCAGTGTGATTTTTGAAAGCGAGTGGGGTTCCTCCCCCTCACGAAAAACACAGGTGTAAGCTAGGGACTCCAGCAAAGACAGCAGCAATGTCTGTTGGGGCTCAAGGACGCCAGTTACAGTCTCCAAAGCTGCGGGAGACCAGCATGATTTTTTAGAGTGAGTGGGGCTCCTCTCCCTAGCGAAAAGCACAGGTGTCAGCTGGGGGACCGAGTCCCACCCCAGCAAAGGCAGCAGCAATATCCGTTGGGGCTCAAAGAAGCCAGCGAAATTCTCTGACACTGTGGGAGACCAGCAAAGGCATCAGCAATGTCTGTTGGGGCTCAAGACAGGGTGTTGTCTATTTTGATTCTGTTTCCAAGTCATGATTGATGACCACAAAGGATTGGCTATCGTATTACGGGGTGAAGCCAGAATCAGATTGGTAAACCAGGCATTCAGGGTGAAGGGCCAGTGCCTGAGGTCCAGCTGTTGGCTGGTTTTTGCATGTTTTGAACAGTTTCAGGGTGGACTTTGGTTTATGGCATAGCTAGTAAAGCCTAAACATCCTCTCTAAAAGCCTATAGCAGAGTCAGACAAACTAATGTCTCCTCCCCATGTCCAGCGGGGCCTGGCAGTGTTCTTACCAGTCCCCTGTAGCGATGGACCATTAGGGTATGGGTCTGGCTTCTGGACAGCCAAGGACACAATATGGCTGCAGATTCATCCTGTGGGAAAGGGAAAAGGGGAATGAGGAAATTCTGCTGCGTTGGAGCCCTGGTGAAAAGAGACAGTTTCACCTTCTCATCTCCCTGTAGGAGGCCTGCAGAGTCCTTCATCTGACACCTCCCCTGCCAGGCATTAGTAGGCCAGTTATTCTGAGTAGTCCCACTCTAGCCCAGGTGAGAGGGGCCATTTAACACCTTTGTCTCCCTGTAGAAGACCAGCTTTGCTCTACCCTGCCATGTTCTCTGCAATTGCACAGGGCTCCACAGAGCTGTCCCTGCAAGCCTATGGACTGTGGGACTACTGCAGAGGAGAGAATGAGGGCGAGCCAGGTTAGAAAAGCTAACAAGGTAGGAAATCGAAAAAATGTAGAGGCAAAGACAAGGCTACGGAAAGAGTAAGAAAATCAAAGAGAAGCACTAGGAATGAGGATTAGAAAAAGAATGTGCTAAAAGGGCAGCAATAGCATACAATTGTGGTGAAGGCAGTGCTTTAAATGTGCAGGTACTTTCCAGTACTGAGTACTGCTTGGCTTGGATTAAACCCAGATCAGTTGACTGGGGGTGAGTGTTTGCAATGTTCAACACTCCATCCATCATCCCCTTTGGTTTTGCTTTGTTTGCCCTAAGTTGGTAGGGTATGCCCAGACGTGGGTCCCTGCTTGGCAGTTCGGGCTGGACTGTTCCCATGAGGCACAGGGTCAGACTGATTTGCATATGGCCATATCTGAACTGGGCTGGCAGAGTGAACTAAAGAATGATGATGGATTAAACCCAGATGAGTTGACTGGGGGTGAATGTTTGCAATGTTCAACACTCCGTCCATCATCCCTTTTGGTTTTGCCCTGCACTTCTTCGATTTTAAAAGGAGAGTGCCTGTAAATCTCAGCATTTCAGCAATACATTAAATGCAAGATTACCAACACTTTCAGGAGCAAACAGGTACTCTAAATAATGAGTAGCATTACTTCTGTATTTCCATTCATAGCACTGGATGAAAGAAGGGGGAGAGAGAGAATTACAGAGGAGAGAGAAACCGAAGTGAGTGGAAGTGAGCTTAAGAGATTAGAGACTTTCGAAAGGGTAACAAGAAGGATAAGAAGTAGAGAGCTAAAGGGTTTGTGAGAAGTTGACAATTATGTGTGTGCACATGCCTTAAAGAAGGAGAGGGATAAGAGACAGAGGAGAGAGGCCAGGCGATTCACTTGCTGCACTTCCTCGTGGCATGCAATTGGTGTGCATTAACTTTCTGTGATGCAAGTACTGCATCTGGGTCTATCCATGATATGCTTACCTCTTTATTTGTTGTGTGTATTTGTAGAGGCTGGCTGAATAATTCATCTAGTACTTCATTTTCATTTTTGTAAGCACAGTCTATACAAATGCCCCTTTTATAATTTAAAAGTACTCTGCATTAGAATGGTAATTTTGCTTAGCCTTTTATTAGAACACTTCACCTGCAGGTCACAGCAGATTTCAGCCACTGGCACAACTCATTGAGCCCTCTTGCTGGAGCCCATCACTAGTAAGACAGCCAACAGACCCCAGAGCCTTAATTAAGCTATTAGCAAGGCCACATTTGCAGCTGCTGATATCCTAGAACTCAGCAGTGAACCAAGCTAAGCAAACCCATCCCCTCACTTTTGGAGTACATTGGGGCATTCACAATACAGTACCTATGTCACTTCTAAGCAGGAGCCATTTGCCACTTTAAAGGGGCTTATAATTGGACAACAATGACACTTCTAAACACATCACTAAAGCTTTAATGAGCTGATACCTGAATTTCTAATAATTTTCTTAAAAAGGTTATGGGATATTTGTGGTTCTCAACCCATCCCCAGCAGTGAGGGACATTCAATATTTTCCCTTCACCTCCATTAGGCAGGGCCATCTTTTCACTCTGTAGCCAGAGCAGGAAAACAGCAAGAGACATTTTAAAGAATGAGCAATGGGAACAATGGCAAAAACCTCCACTTTCCAGGGCCTCTCCTGTTAAAATGAACTCTAGCTCTCTTTTTCCACACTTCTTACTTGTGATAAAAACCTCTCTGTCTATCTCTGACTCTGCCACTCTTCCTATCCTTGTCTCACCATGTTCTTCCTTTCTGTCTACGTCTCTTTATCTCCTAAGCTATCAGTTGCATCAGCATCTCATTATCTGTAAATACCCTTCTTTACCGATCTTTCCAATTTTTTGTCTACCTCAATCTCAATTACTCTTCACTTCATTGCCCACTGTTTACCTTGCATCTCTCTACCCCTTCCTTCTCTTTGTACCTCACCTTCTGCTACTTACTCTCTTTCTACCTATCTTTTTGTGTCTCATTTTTCCCTTCCTCATCAGTCACTAATTCCTTAGCCATATATATCTACATCCGTCCAACTACTTTTGTCACCTCTTGCTAACTGTCTACTTTTCTTTCCCTGCTTCAATTATCTTTCTGCCTCAGATGTTTCAATTTACCCCAGTTCTTGTACCTCACTTCTTTCTTTTCCCTCTGACTCTACTGATCTCTAGAGCTCTACATACTTACTCCTCAATCTCTATTTAACCCCTTAGTTGCTGGACTTCCCCTCACTCCCTCCTGTGCTGAGCGCCTCTTGGCTATTTTGGTTAGTTTGCACTTAGGGCTCCATAGGTTTTTGTCCACATAAACTATCCAGACCAATTTTGTGTCCTTCTTGACTAACATCCTGGGAACTCTAAAAGTACCCAGGGTGTGTGGATTCCCCAGGAGGGGTAGGAGAAAATAGGTAAACTATATCTAAATTCTGAGTTTTTTGGGAAAAATGGGAAAAAAGTGCTCTGGAAAAAAGTGTCCTTTTTTTCTAAAAATGGCATAAACAAATGGTATCCTATGCTAAAATCATCATCTTTTTAGCTTTTGAGAACATACAGAGCTGAAAATAAACATAAATGTTACTGCACTTTTGCCATTTTTGAAAGAGGTTGCCCATTTTTCCTATTTTATTGATCTCAACCTACTTCCAGCTTGTGGTGGAAACAGGGCCGGCTTTAGGGAGGTGCGACCGGTGCCACCGCACCAGGTGCTGACTTCACATGGGGGCGCCTGTTTGCTTAAAAGCACCTGCTGCTGCGTTCCTGGTCTCAAGCAATTTTCAGTCAACAATTAAAATGTCAAGAAAACTCTAGTGATTAATGTTCTTCCAGGCAATATCGGAGTTTTTTGTCTTAGTAGAAGTTTGACTCGTGGAAGTTTTGAAAGTAGCACAGGGGGTTAATATGCCTGCTTCAAAAAACATGTACCATGCAGATCACAAAGTGAATATAATGTAAACAGGT
This sequence comes from Triturus cristatus, assembly GCF_964204655.1. Taxonomy (NCBI): domain Eukaryota; kingdom Metazoa; phylum Chordata; class Amphibia; order Caudata; family Salamandridae; genus Triturus; species Triturus cristatus. Next base: position 1,296,402,776 of record NC_140585.1, on the reverse strand, counting down.
CACTGGGTTACTGCTTTTGTCAGAGACTTCCTTTTGTTAGTTTCAGTTTACAGTGAGCTATTAACTGGCATCAAATAACTGCGTGCAGACTTCAAGGTATAGATTAGAGCGTATGGATTTTTTCCCCAGACTTTCATTATTGTAATGTTGCAAAAAGGGTTCATTTTGGGTACAAACAGTTCTTGCTATTAAAAAGAGCCCCAATCCATTGTGTTACATCTTAAATTTAGAGTTTGTGCTTCTCCAGACCAAGTACTCTGCAACATTTACTATACACTGATTTACAGACCTACGATTGATTGTCTCTGTGTAATGTTACTGTGATCTAAAATGCTTTGACATCCTTCACTTTTATGAGTGCTGCTATAAAATTAATTAAATGCATCTGAGAAAGAGGTTATGAAGACTGTTAAAAGGGAGGTAGTGAGGGTATCCGTGACTGAGGTGGTCGTTGGGGTCGCCAAAAAACATTGTCGCACTGGCCGCCACCAGTGCTAAAGCCGGCCCAGGGTGGTAAGCAGTGTAAAACCCATGGGTAATCCAGAAAAGCTGTAGATTTATGAAAAGTAGAAAAAAAATTAAATCAACAAGGGGTCATATGTGTAGATCCCTCAAGTTTTTCCCAAATACATCAACCGTTGAAATAAAGAAATGCTGAAAATTAGCAGGGTAAAACTGCCATTTGTGACAACATTTTCATTGTAACTTTTTGTCACAATGGCTGATTTACAAAATAAATGTAGCTATACATTGGCTTGGTCCTTCTGGTTGCGGGGATACATTTGGATTGTAGGTTTTCCATGAACTTAGGTACTCAGAGACAACAACTGAGCTGCACCATATAATGTTTTTTCATTGTGTACCAAGTATAGACCAATACATTTGGTGAAATATGTAGAGTAAAAAATGGGTATCAAAGCAACCTATGTATTTCTGAAGTGGGCACACAAGATATGGAGTGTAGGAGCAGTGGTTATTTGTACATTTCTGAATTTGTGGGTAACCATACTAGCATATGAGTTAGAGAGTATTTTTCAAATCTCCTCTTTCTTACACACTGGCTTACATTTGGAAGGCACAAATGCTGCGAAGTCCAGTTCTTAATAAAAAATATCCTACTTTCCTATGCTCCCAGATATCTTCGGATAAAAATGGTACCTCACTTGTGTGGGTTGGTCTAGTGCCTGGGAAAGGAAATGGCTCAAAAATGCAACATGGATGCATCACATTTTATCACTCACAACTGACTAGTTTTTTGCAAAGTGGGTAGCTGTGAATTTTGGACCCTAGCTAAGCTGTCACCAGAGAACCCTAGCAAACCTGTGCATTTTTTAAAACTAAACTCCTAGGGGTATCCAGGATGGGTTGACTTGAATTGCTCAAACCAGATTCTTTTACCCAGAATCCCTCACAAACCTCAAACATTGACTAAAAAAACTAATTTTCCTCACATTTCTGTGATGGAAAGACCTGGATTTTGTGGATAGTCACAAACTTCCATCTATCCAGTATTCCTCTAAGTCTTCCCAAAAGAATGGTACATCATTTGTGTGATTGACTCATTTTACTTTCAGTTTGAGGTCACTTTAGGTGCCTCCCCCTGTGTTGGCCAGCAGCCGACACATGCAATGGGGAGTTAGTGCACATTTACAGTTAAGCCCTTTTTACCACATTTCTATTCACCTCAACTCTCTCTTTCAAATACACCTCTCAGTATCCCACCTGTCTCTAACTCTCTATCTCCTATTATCAATGCCTACTTCCACTTCTCTTCTTCCCTACCCCATGTCTTCCTCACCCTGTTCTCAGCACCTTATAGTCCTTTCCATCTCAGTGCTGTGTCTAATTTCTTCCCATATTTTACCTCTATTTTACTGCTCCCTCAACCCCATATATTTCTTTACCTCTTAACTCTGTCTATGTCTTACCTCTCTCTACATTTGTCAGCAGCTCTACCACACCACTCTCTACTTCTAGCCCCTCTTTTTAAACTGCCATTGCCTTTTCTCTCTCTTTCATCTCCCTCTCTGGACCATCTTTTTACACTCCCCTTCTTCCTGTCTTAATGTCCCCTTTATTTCTCAACATTAACTCTAAATCTACTTCACCTTTTTTTCCCTACAAATAATCTTTTTTCCAATGCTCACCGCTCTCAATCTACTTTTCTCTCTAATTTACTGCCCACTGTAGCTAACCTATCTTTCTGTACCCTACTTCTCATTCTGCCCCTTTCTGCCTCAATTCTCTCCAGCATTTTGCAGTAATTCTTCCTCATATTTCCACCTATTTGTAGAGGTTTACAGCTCTGTGTCTCCAGCTCTCTCTAGCGAAGTCCTCCTACTACCTTACCTTTCCCTCTAACTCACTCTTCTGTACCCCCTTACCTATTTACATTTCATGATCTCAATCTCTAGCTCTCTACATACCTACCTCATTCCAAAATATAATCTGTCACTCTCATAGACGTTTTAATGCATGGGCAAAGTCGGCTCTGGCCCAGAGCCCCATCGTTTCATGGGGCCCCCTGGAAGATCCAGCTCTATTCTGTAGTCTTCCTCCAATGACCTTGAATGATTCTTCAACAAATTATTTTAAATGCCGTTTTCCTTGAAGTGATGCGTGGGAGTGTATCACGGACAATTTACAGAGAAATGCTGTGATTATGATTCATGGAACATTCGTAGAAATTCTTTATTTTAAAGCAAAACAGGACCTCACATGGGACAAAAGGGAGGGGGGTTACAGAGATAATTTGCAATATGAGCTGCTGCTGTGTTACAATATTGAAAACAGACATCACTATCTCTGAATACTAGATGTAAACAAATGTAAAATTTGGACCAAAGTGCCTGTGCCCCGTCATTGACTGGCCAAAGAGGGCAAGAAAGAGCTGAAACGGGATAAGAAATTCAAATCTGTTCCGAACAGAGGCCCCAAAATAAGTTTGACCCAGGGCCTCAAAAATTCTTAAGATGTCCCTGGTCACTCTACCTCCCTTTTTCTAGCTGCTTTTCCTCTTTTGTGACATTTTCATTACCCCATTGTCCTTTCTATTTTGTTCACTCATGAGAACTGTAGATCACTGTCTGGCCAGAGAAAGAGAGGAAGGACTAGGCAGGGGAAGAGAATTAAACAGAAAATTATTATATTCCACCAAATAAAACAGTGAAAATCTTCAGGGAAGTGCATTGAAATTCATCATTGCAGCAAGAAAACCATTGGTCAACATAGATTTATTTTTAATTACAAATATTAGGCAATAAAAGCTCCAATATCAAGTACTCTGTGCTTATGTTTTAATAATATGCACTGGTCCACTAAGCATTAAGTAGTCACCCTTAGTGTATCTTTTGTACAATTAATGGAACTAGCATGTTAGACAATGATTGCAGATAAAATATTGCTTTTGCTTGATATAATGTTTAGATCCAAAAACAAAAGAAATGGCCTTATCAATTCTTGTTCAAGCTATTATGTTGGTACTATTTGGCTGGCAGACCTCAGACAGCTTCAGCTTCCAGCGTTTTTTGCGTGCTCCCATTTCCAAGGTTCACATATAATTCAGTGTTCTTTGAAATCATGATGGGTACTATTAGCTGCAAACATGCAGAAAAGTCACAGCTGTTTTGCACAAGGGCCCAAACATAGGTCTTGTCTGAGGCTCCAAAAATCCTTAAGATGGCACTGGAAACAAACAGCAGACCCGGGGTGTTTGTGACTTAAGGCTCACACCACACTCCCTTGTCATCTAGCGACCGAGTTGGGGTCTCCGGCAGGAAAGATAATGAAAGATGTGCTTCCTGTTTTCTAATTTCCACGCCTACTTTTTCCAGGTGGGACAGATACATGCAACTGAATTTTATAGTCCCCACCATCTGCAGGCTCTGAAGAAAAGGTTGGAGCAGGAGGACAAAGCAAAGAGCTAACCAGGTCACTGGTAGTTAGAAGACGCTACTTCAGATTCTAATTAATTTCCTTATGCCCTAGCCATTTCCTGTCCTGCCATGGAGGAAGGAATCATGGCCTAGACCAAGACCTTCAGTGGCCCAGTCCAACTCCTGAGACCCAGGCTGAAGGCATGTTACAACCCTCCCATCCACAACTATCAGGGGTAACCAAGCCCTTTGTTTTTTGTAACTCAGCAACAATGTGGATCACAGGGTCAGAACACCAACTCCATATAATTTACCTGTCAACCCCCCCACGCACCTTTACTGAGGACTGACCAACGCAGCCTGACCTGCTCTTCCATCTTGGCTTCAGACTAGGTTTCTGTGATAATGAGTGTTCAGGGTATAGTTGGCGGGGAAAGAGCATCTTACTTCGATGTGCAAGGCATTGGCTCTGCAATGTAAGCAGATTTTAAAGCTACAGTGTTTATAGTCTAGGCCAACGCTCGGTCCCTTATCAGCTTCAAATGTGTATATTATCACACATACTTGCAAAAATGAGCCCTTGATATGAATCCACCAGTATTTCATGAAAGACTGAGATCTGTAAATGTGGTGCATGGGCCAATTTTTAATCCCACCTGACCCTGGATGCTGCTCGCAGCAGTGTGGGGGATGAAGAGGTGTGAGAGAGACACACGGTATATATATACATATATACACACACACACACACACATACGGTATTATGAAATGTATGCTCTTTTTATAGGGAAATTTAATCACTGAAAACATTTTATTTCTACATGCTCGCTCTTTATTTTCTTTTTTTCTTTTTCTGTTTTATTGTAATCAAATGATTAATACAATAAAGTATTTTATTCATTCATTCACACAGTTTATGGTTTTCCGTAACCTTGCACCATTGAGAAGCTCCTAGGCCCCTTTATGGCATTTCTTATGATCATAGTCCACTTAGTAGGCTACGCACTTTTGTCTACAATGTTCCGGTCCTGAGACTTCTTTAACTCGGCTGTGTAAATAGCACCCTTGGCTGTCTGCAACTGCGTACTTAGATGGTACCAAGTAACATTCAGACATCATTCAGACCAGCAAACCCTTTCAAACCTTGGGGCATATTATCAAGAAACGGCGTTAAAATTATCGCCGCTTTAGCGGCAGAAAACTGCCGGTAAAGCGGCGATAATGGGCTTGATAATATGCCTCAGAGAATTCCAATAGATGCCCATGTTAACACCAGAACATGGGCTTCTATTGGAATTCTCTGCGGCATATTATCAAGCCCATTATCGCCGATTTAGCGACAGTTTTCTGCAGCTAAAGCGGCGATAATTTTAACGCCGTTCTTGATAATATGCCCCCTTGTGCGTTGAACAAGAGGTGCTGTTGTTGCTAAATTCCCTCCTCTTCCCCCACCACCCTTCTCTCCCATGGCAAGGGTTAACTCACGCTTTGGCGCCCTTGTGATGGTTGCAAAGCACACGCTTTGGGGCTTTGGACATTTTGTAATGGAGGCTTTGCAGGGCATGTTGGCGATGCAGTAAATGAACTGGCATTTGATTGCAGAAGCTGGAAGAGAGAGCAGGGTTAGTGACAATCTGTGCACTTACTAACTGGAGTATGTTTTTTTCATCCTTATTCCTCATTCCACAAAGTGAATGTCTTCCACCGTTATCATTTAATCATACATTTAGTCATTGGCAGCAAGACTAGACTAGAAAGCTCAGCGGGTGTCTGCTCCGCTGTGCAGTGCGGCCCCCGGGGAAGTGAAGGTTGCAGACCAGTCTTCCCCCGGGGAATTCGCGCAACGACCGGAAGGACAAGGTGGGGAAGGGATTAGAGGGGCAATGGGAAGGGGCGGGATTTGGGAGATTTTATAGGTGTCGGGAGAGGAAAAGCCAGCCTCTTCCGTACACCTGAGCACCACTGGGGGGATATAGAAATTTTTTGTGGTCGGTAAGCGGGTGGAGGGGCAGGTGGCCGATTTGTCGATTGGCAGGGGTTTTTTCCATAGCTGCGGTTGTTCAGGGTAGTGTGCGAGGAAGTCCCTCAGGTGCTACGGGCTGATGGCGAACTTCGGGCGATGACTGTCTGTGCCGCGTTGAATGTGCGTGGCCAAGCGGGCTGGAGTCACGGTAGGCTAATGGTTGCGGTCTTAGTCTCTCACGCTCAAGTTTGTGTTCAATTCCTCTCGTTATTGGGTCGGTTTCTTCAATTAAAAATGGAGGCAATACTATTTTAAAGTGCAAGTGCTGCTCCGGAAGGGGCTTGTCCTCACAGCGAAGGCGACAGCAGGTAGGGGGAGGAACATCCCGAGATTTGCCACCGTGAGGCAAGGGGGTAGGCGGCAGGGCCTGTGCGAGCGTCTGCACGACACCATGATGCACGCCGCCATTACTTTCACAACGGGGGCGGCCTGGAGGCGCGCGCGAGTCAGTGCTGGGTGGGAGGCGGCCTGGGGGAGGGGCGTTCTGGTAGAAACGTCTGGTAGCGGAGGCTGGCTGCGAGATGGGGGGGTGGTGGCTTTAGGGGGCTTAAGCATCGCCTCTGCCCGGTACTGGGAGTGAGCTGGATGTCCTTCGAGGGCGGTGGGGGGGAGGGGGGGACGTTGAGCATCTCCTGGTGGTGACATGCATGGGCCCTGTCTGGGGGGGGTTTTGGACAGGTTTTGGAATTTTTGGGCCTCCCTACCGTGGACATGCACCCCTTGGGGGGGGTTATGGGTGTGTCTGGGTGCACTGGGGGGAGCGCGTGTGGGGTTGGGCCTTGAGTTGCGTTTTCTGTGGGGAAGGGCCTGGGGCGCTGTTGCGGAACGCAGGTGGCATTTTTGGGGGTACCGTCAAAATTGGGCGAGGGACTGTCTGCATGGCACGAGGCCCGGTGGTGCTCGGGGCCCACCTGGTTGGAGCGACCTGGTGGGGGGGGAACCAGGACTGGTAATTGTGCCGGCAGTAAAGGGGGATGCCAGCGGGGTGCACGACGGCTTCAGGACGCTGGCCGAAAGCAGTAGGGGGGTCCGCGGCAGCCTGCCCTCCGCCGCGGGATTGCACAGCAAACATTTCAGAATTATGAATTTTTTACGAAGTGATAACCACAGTGGGCGACAGTTGGCATTGATGTCTGAGGGCGAGTAGGGGATTTGTTGACATGGATGTGGTGGGATGCAGTAGGAGCGGGGAGTGGGTTTGTGGAATGGAAGATGCAGTGCGAATGGGTCTGAGGTTGAGTGGGGTTGCCAAGGAGGGTTGGGGGGGCAGGTAACCGGACTGTTTTGTTGTTGCTACAGGAGTCAAATACGGCTACAGACAAGTGCGGAGGGCACGGCGGCAACAGGGAACACCATCGTTTGAGCAGGAGGAGGTCCTGTACGGACGCTCAGGTATGGGTCTATGGCTGAGGTTTTGGGGTGGGGGGTGAGAGGCACAGACGGAGAGTCTGCGGCTGGTGGGTCGGGGTGTGCACTTGGCTGTGAGGGAGGTGCAGGTGCTGCGGCAGCAGGCTGCGGGAGGACAGTTCGGGCCACGTGATGGGTTGGCATGGGTCCAGACGGACAATGTGGTGCCGGGAGACTGAAATGAGCACCCTAGTTTCTGGTAGGGAAGGTTAGGCAATGGTATTCTATTGGATAAATATTGTGCAATTCTTTGCCAATGGTCACTGTGCACTATCTGTGAGCGGGCTGCATGGATAGGGAGCGGGCCGACAAACAGGTTACTTGTTACTCTGGGTGCAGGTACAGGTGGTGGATGGTCGTTCACCGCGACCGGGGACTTGTCACAGGCAAAGTTTTGGCTCAAAACTCTTATCTGTTTACTCTGGTTGCAAGCAAAGGTGGTGGATGGTCGTTCACCGTGATGGGGGGGTACCTTCACAAACAAGGATTGGCCCGACGCAATGTTCTTTGTTAATCTGGGTGCTGGTACAGGTGGTGGATGGTCGTTCACCGCGAAGGGGGCTCCTGTCACAGACAAGGTTTGGCCCAAAAGTTATTGGTTACACGGGGTGAAAGCAAAGGTGGGGCATGGTCTTTCACCACGAGGGGGCATCTTTCACAGACAGGGATTGCCTAAAAATGTTATTTGTTTGCGCAAGACGCATGTTAAAGTGGTGGCTGGTCGACCACCGGGAGCCAATACGCGCCGGATGCTTTAGGTGCACAGGAACTTGGGGTACAAGTGGTACTGTGTAGGTTGGAACCTTTCGCGACTGACGGTTGTCCCATTAACTGTAATTTACACGAGATGCACAAGTTTGGGTGGTGGATTGGGTCTTCCACCGGGTCTCGCAGTGTCGGCTGAAGGGAGGCGAAAGGTGCCCAGGAGCTGGGAGGGGTGGTGAGTCACATATGGGCGTATCCACCCCTCGGGGGGGAGAGAACGATACACGGCTGACTGATAGCGGGGCGCGGGAGGCAATGAAGGAAATTCAACAGAGGATGCTCGGAGGGCAAGTGAAGGGGAGAATGGGGAGAGGAAGGAGGTCACCGAGTGAATGGGGAAGAGTCAAACAGGTGACATGGTTCTGAGAATGATGAATGGAGAATGAGTCGGTATGGGAGGGGGAAAGTATATTTATTGCATTTATGTACTATGTAATAAGGTCTAAAAGATTGCAACCTTGTCCTAATAAAATGGCCTTTTACGCTTCCAAGTAACAGCGTGGAGTGTGGTTCTTGCGCGATTACGAGCAGAACTCCTCGTCGAAAGCTCCAATCTGACTGATTCGCCGGGTACAGAGCTCCACGTACATCCCATAGACCACGAATTCCAGGTCTAAAATACACATCGGAGGTCTAGTTCCTACATCAGCTATCCATGCTTGGCCTTTTGGGGGATTAGTAGTAGCGATTTTATTAAATTCTACTACTAGGAATTAATATGTTTCCTACAAAAGACCCGAGTGTAACCTGTAGGTCACTCATTACAATCCCAGGTAATTGACAAGAGTTTTGGGGTTAATGCACCCGCTGTTGAGCCCTGTGGGGTAACCTGCAGGTCGCAGTCTCTACTGTCCCTGTAATCTAACTCAGAGGATTAATGTACCTGCCGCGGAGTCCTGCTTTACCCTTGCTGGTGACAGGCGACATTGACACTACATTAGACCAGGGGACAACAGTGCGCCTGCAGCGGGCCAGAGCCCCCCAGAGCGCAATGCATTCTGGTAGTTTGAATCTCATTATCTGATGATGCGTTTGAAGATAGTAAACAGCGAAGCCCAAACTTAGACAGTTCTTTCCAGCGGGAAAGGCATGCCACCTCCAAATATGATCAGGACAATTTGCGTTATGTCATCTTACAACTATTTCTAGTTAAAGCGGGGAGCTCCTCAGACTATCTGCACTACCGCTCCAGTCCCACTTGGGCTTTAAAACCGGCCCAACCTAGAAAAGCAGGTGCTCCTCTGAAGGAGAGTCTGTTTCATAGAGTAAGATTTTGTGATGTAAATTCGTCTTTTCTTTCTTTATACTTAAACCCTTTTGCTGCCCCTTTCAGGTGATATATCTGCAGGCCGGGGCTAATAAATAATCTTGCAATTAGGGAGAGACACTCTTGCAGATCGTAGAACAGCATGTTACGCGCCCTCTTGGTGGCCGGTGGTGTTTGTGAGTACTCACCCTCCGGGAGGACGAATCCCAGCAGAATCAGCAGCATCAGATTGCTCCCCATCGTCTTTCCGCTTTTCTGATTGGTTAATCCGAATTTGGGGCTTGGACCCCGAGTGGGTCTGCTTCACGGTGGTGCCTTGAGTCTCGCACGCTGCCTAAGATATGCGCACACCCCACTCTAGGCTGTTGCATGTACCTTCACACACCGCACGAGTAACTTTAACCTTGTTGCAGCATCACAGGAATATGTGCCATCTGTTGGGAATATTAAACAGAATTGAAAGGTTTGTGACACCTTCTGGCCCCGGGCCTCCCTCTGCACACAGCCCATGAGCTGCCCTGCACAGCCAGTGCGTACAGACCGCCCAAAGGCTGCTATTTGCACACGAGACCTCGGAAGAACATTCTGTGTTTGTCCTGGGCACAGTACATGCGGACCTCCCAGTTGGACATGGCGCCCTTGGTACAGGGTCTGGGTGTCTATGGGCCTGCGTTGTAAACAAAGGCCTGACAGGGTCAGGGAAATCATCAACACCTGGGTTATAGTGGGCTTGGTGTACAATTACGCAAAGATCTTGTTTCCAGATGTTGATATTAGAAATTGCAACTTCTCCACCTCAATGGAATGTACACCTGCATCCTGTTGTACATTTACTCCAAACAAGCAAGTTGACAATTAAAAGAGCAATGAAAGTTGAAAATGTGAGCATAACCAGCCAAACAACTAAAAAATATGGTCCTCTTTCACCCACTGTGCCAAGAGTAAAGTTTCCGAGGCTGATCTTGACTGGCCTTGTTGTAATTTGGTAGATGTTTCTTTAGCAATATTTGTCTGTCAGTACTTTGAGCAAAATGTTTTAGGGGAAACAAAGAAGAAGCATACTGCTCATGTGAGTGCCTCTAAATTGAACTGTCTTACCTAAGGTGTTAAAATAATTGAGTTGAAAGCTTTTAATGCACAATAAGTTGAGTTTAACAGCTGTCTTCGCGTGGTGTTGCCTGGAGGCCAGCTCAGTTCCAACTGCCCCAAGAGAAACAGTACAAAGTAGACAAAGGCAACCAGGATCGCTACTGACATTCCAGCTGAGCTAACAGCTATAACGTAGCTCCTACCCTCAAAGTCACGAGGAGACAAATACAAACGAAAACGAGGAACAGGTTCACCATAAAAAATGGACAAGACATTGCAACAAAAAAGTTTTGAGGGGAGTAAATGGTATGTTCACAATAAAAAAATTCCCTTTTGTATTGATCAAAACATCTACAATGAGGTAATGAAACCAATACTATGAACCAAAGAATAATAATAATAATAAATCGAAAAAGACAATGTATATATTACCCTTCAAGCAAAACCTACCATCAGGGTTTAAACAATAGAGAAGAGTGGGAAAGATTGGTTAGGTGAACTATATAGAGCCAACAGGTTTATGCAGGAAAAATACTTGTATACCCACTTATAATATATGGGTATACACTGTTATGATGTCTTATATACATTAGCCCTCAAAGTACGAATAATTTTCGGTTGTGGATAAAATGAGAGTACTACTACATGGAGGAGACGTTGATAGAAATAGGAAACAACGATAGTAATTTTTGATATACATCAGTCCTTAGTATATTAATAATTGGGGGTAGCCATTAATATCAATTATTATGTATTGTCCTCCCAATGTGTAAATATTGAAATAAGCACACTTCGAATTAAATCAAAAAAGGCTTTTAGACGTACAATAATTGGGTTAGTTTGCGTCTTGTAAAAGATAAAAGAATACAGGCTATGGTACAAGATCTAACAGCACTTGGTGGACTGATTTTCTGTACTAATCTAGATACATAGTTTCTGGTGTAATTAATAAAAGTTCTATTGAACATTGCCACCACAATTGTATCTGATTGTAAATATATATATATCCAGCTAAATAGATAACATTTAGGTGCCGATTCCTATCCTGGAGAAACCGGGTACGAACCGTCGGACGGAGCATTTTCTCCGTCCGATTCGTACCCGGTTAAAAAACATTACAAATATGCAAGTACGATTCGTATGGAAACACAATTTCCCTACGAATCATACAAAACACCGACCGACGAAAATATCCATACAAATGTGATCCGGGAAAGCGCCGACGTGACGTCGGGACGCATTCAGGCTGCGTTTCACGAACCAGGAAGTACGATCCGCACCAACGTCACCCCACACGGATTATATTTTCTGACTGCCAAAAACTGCCGGGAAATCAGGACGACGCACACAAGGAGCACCTGTAAGCGACGGACAGCCATGAACCCGAACCTACGTGTCATCCCAGCCCTCATAGCAGTCCACCTGCTCTACAGGAACCGACGCAGACGCCGCAAAAGGTCAGAACAACACCCAGGGGCAAAGGGGGGGGGCAGGGGCAGGACACACGACCCCCACCCAAGTCACAAATCATACATGCCCTGGACATAGCTGACCTTCAGGGCCTGGTCACTTCGAGGGGGTGGGGGCATGTCCAGCAACGCATGCGTCCGCCACAACGGAAGTGGGTGATGACGCGAACCGGTAACACAACTAGTCCGGTACGTACCGTACCCACGCTTTCAGAGCGTGGGTACGAGTCGTACCACGCCCACCCCTACGTCACCCCAACAATGGCAGTACAGCCCGTACCCACGTTCTAAAGGCCTGGGTACGGTGTGTACCCTCACGGCATGCCAACAATGGGGGTACGCACCGTAACCACGTTCCAAAGGCGTGGGTACGGGTCGTACCCAGGCCTGCAGAGCGTGTGTACAGGTATGTATGGCGCGTACCCCCACCCCCGTATGTACGGCACGTACCCCCACCCCCGTATGTACGGCGCATACCCCCACCCCCTTATGTACGGCACGTACCCCCACCCGTGTATGTACGGTGCGTACCCCCACCCATGTATGTACGGCGCGTACCCCCACCCGCGTATGTATGGCGCGTACCCCCACCCGCGTATGTACGGCGCGTACCCCCACCCGTGTATGAATGGAGCGTACCCACACCCCACCAGTGTATGTTCGGAGCATACCCCCACCCGTGTATGTACGGCGCGTACCCCCACCCGCGTATGTATGGCGCGTACCCCCACCCGTGTATGAATGGAGCGTACCCACACCCCACCAGTGTATGTTCAGAGCGTACCCCCACCCGTGTATGTACGGCACGTACCCCCACCCGTGTATGTACGGCGTGTACCCCCACCCGTGTATGAATGGAGCGTACCCACACCCCACCAGTGCATGTAGGGAGCGTACCCCCACCGGTGTATGTATGGAGCATACCCACACCCCACCAGTGCATGTAGGGAGCGTACCCCCACCGGTGTATGTCCCGAGCGTACATGGCCAGGCATAGGAGGGGTGGGTGCGTATCACTCCCAGCAGTGCCCAGACACAGGAGGGGTGGGTGCAGAGTCCTCCCAGCAGTGCCCAGACACAGGAGGGGTGGGTGCCTATCACTCCCAGCAGTGCCCAGACACAGGAGGGGTGGGTGCAGAGTCCTCCCAGCAGTGCCCAGACACAGGAGGGGTGGGTGCAGAGTCCTCCCAGCAGTGCCCAGACATATGAGGGGTGGGTGCCTATCACTCCCAGCAGTGCCCAGACACAGGAGGGGTGGGTGCCTATCACTCCCAGCAGTGCCCAGACACAGGAGGGGTGGGTGCCTATCACTCCCAGCAGTGCCCAGACACACCAGACATATGAGGGGTGGGTGCCTATCACTCCCAGCAGTGCCCAGACACAGGAGGGGTGGGTGCAGAGTTACCCAGCAGTGCCCAGACACAGGAGGGGTGGGTGCCTAGCACTCCCAGCAGTGCCCAGACACAGGAGGGGTGGGTGCAGAGTCCTCCCAGCAGTGCCCAGACACAGGAGGAGTGGGCGCAGAGTCCTCCCAGCAGTGCCCAGACATATGAGGGGTGGGTGCCTATCACTCCCAGCAGTGCCCAGACACAGGAGGGGTGGGTGCCTATCACTCCCAGCAGTGCCCAGACACAGGAGGGGTGGGTGCAGAGTCCTCCCAGCAGTGCCCAGACACAGGAGGGGTGGGTGCCTATCACTCCCAGCAGTGCCCAGACACAGGAGGGGTGGGTGCAGAGTCCTCCCAGCAGTGCCCAGACATAGGAGGGGTGGGTGCCTATCACTCCCAGCAGTGCCCAGACATAGGAGGGGTGGGTGCAGAGTCCCCCCAGCAGTGCCCATGGAAAGAAAAGTGTGCAGTACTGACAGATACAATGCCCACAATTGTCAGTCAGGTGCTCAAAGACCCTGCAGAACACGGTACACATGTGTGCGGGGCTGGGAGTACACACATGCATAGTGTGTAAAAGGGAACATGTCCACATGAAGTCACGTCAACATACTCGAAAGTCAAGTACAGTGACCACCCAGGATGCCACGAAGGATGCAGGTGGAGACATTGCCCAGCATGCATGGGCAAAGTTGAATGGATCCGTCACACACCAAGGATATGTAGACACAGCTCAGTACAACATTTAGGCAACACCCTGCAGGGAAGATGTCAGGGTCCCCAGAGGAAGGAACACACCTTGGGACAATGTCACCATGCAGTAAGAGCTTACATGAACAAAGTTATTTTGCAAATACCTTGTGATGGCACACAGATACCAGGGTCCACCCTATGAGCAGCACACTACTACATTTCCCAGACACCTAACACATTATCCACTCCCCAAATCATGGAGCAGCACCACCAACAGAAATACCAGAAAAGCATTAGTGTGCAAAAGAAAATAAATGCTTTATTCAGCATGGAAATCAAAGAGGTTGTCATGTGTATGCTATTAACAAGCCCCATAGGGCAGTCCATATTTCCATCCCTGGTGGGGGACACATTGGGACACGTGTCCCCTGGCTTGCTTGCACAGTTCATAGTTCCTTGTCTTCCACAGGGGTAGGGGCATCATGTGGGGGGGAAGGACCAGGCACCGCTGGAACAGGAGGGGCAAGGGTAGGTGTTGTGGGTGCAGGGACGGAGGACTCCACCACAGGGGGAGGGGCAGCGCCAAAGGTGGAGGTGAGAATGGCGCTGCACACGGTTGCAAGGTCCTCCAGCGTCTCCCCTGCACCCGAAGGAACCACAGGCCCCAAGGAGGGGGGGGTCAGAGGGATGGGTCGCAGCGCTACTGGGGGAGGGTGTGGACAGGGGGGGGACTCAACTACCCTGCCGGTGTCCTGCCTCCACCGCTTGCGGGTGGAGCCACACTGGGGCTGATGGACAGACTGGGCAGGACTGACCCTGTGTCCGACTCTTGGCCTGGAGAGCTGAGGGGAGTGGATTTGGAGGCAGGGGGTTGTGATGAATGTGGACTCCCACTGTGGCTGTGTGTCTTACGTTTGGCCCCCGACCCAGTGGGTGTGCCTACTTCACCCTGTGTGTGTGTGACAGGAGGTGTGCGCTTGGGCTTCCCTGGTGGTGTGGTGCCTGTGTCTGGTGGGGTGCATGCATGGGTACGTCTGGGTGTGCTTGGGACAGGCATGGGAGTGGGAAGTGTGGATGGGGCAGGGGTAGTGGGGGGGGCGTAGCGCTGCAGGAGACCCACTGCTGCAGTCAGTGTCGAGTCTATGGACCTCAGCAACTGGCGTTGGTCAGACTGCGCAGCTGAGATGCCCTCCATGTATGCCTCCATCCGGGTGAGCACTCGTGTGTGGCCATGGAGGACATTCAGCATCGCAGTCTGACCAACCTGCAACTGGCGCAGGATGTCCACAGACTCGGCATTCGCGGCAGCAGTGGAGACAGGGGCAGGGGGCGCGGTGCCTGGCAAGAAGGAGACACGTGGTGACCTAGCACGGCGGGAAGGGACCAGAGCAAGTGGGAGGCCGGTGATGGGAACGGAGGGGGCGGGTAGAGATCGAGTGTTGCTTTCAGCTGTGGGAGCAGCCTCCACCCCCTCTGGGAGCTCAGCCTCGGACCCGTCAGCGTCATAGTCGGTGGTGAGACTGGACAGGTCCTCCGCCTCACTCCCCTCGGCCTCCGTGCCACTCGATGTGCCAGACAAGACAGCACTGCTACCACTGGTGCTTGCTCCCTCCTCACGGTCCGTGCCTGTGTCTCCTCTGAGTCCCCCGACGATGCTGTGGGCAAGGTGAAGAGACAGGAAATAATCAGACACCAGTATACATATGTCACATGAGTCAAATCTACATAGGTCACAGTGCATAGCCTGAAAAGCAACATGAGTAACATCTACAAAACAAGGTACATATGTAGGCCCTGCAACACACAGCTGGTTGACCCACCATGTCACTGAGAAACAATGGAGAGCATGACCCAACAGCAAATTACTTGACATCAAATGGGACAGAGGAGGCAGGCTCTGGGGACAATGGTGCACAGCATCTGTACCACACAGCGTTGCCAAAAAAGGGATGAGCAGGAACCATGTCTATTAACTTTGTGCACATGCTGCAAAGCTAACGCATTAAAACATGCGCAACATGACTGGGTCACTGCACCTTGAGTGTATGTCCAGACAAACATCACACACAGGCCAGACCTAGCAAGGAGACATCTGATTTTGACATGTAGGCCTTGCCCGCACAAACCACCCCCTACCTGAGACAATGTGATTGAGACAGAGGAAGTACTTACACCTCTTACCCTGGGATGAAAACACATGTGCTGCACTAAATCCTGATTGTACATAAACCACCCCTGTTGCACCTGTCCACATACATCATTGACAACCAACCATCATCAGATTGTCGTACCAAGACACACAGGCACTGCCCACTGTGAGTATGCACAAGCAAAATTGGGTCACACTGTACAGTGGACACAGGTAGCACAGTTTACGTAAATACAGATGAGGCCAGGGTACAATGCCACAGAGCCCAACCTATGCCGAAGACACAGAGAATGTCCACATTGTTGGATGACACACATGATACCTAGGAAAAGGTGCCACAGGGCACGGTAGTGGCCACACTCCTCCATGGTCCTGGATGGATATGACTGCAACTGAAGCAACCGTCCCTGCACTGTGCATTACTCCCACTCATGCACATCATGTCAGAGGGCACAACATTGGACATGCATGCTGTAAGGCAGTACACATTAAAAACACACTCCTATGTTGGGACTCAGCATCAGTGCCAACTGACATGGACCACACAATGACAGAACTGGACAGGGCACAGGCAAGGTCCCAAACCTGTAAGACACCACCCCCACACATGATGCTGCAAGCATTGGGCACTTGGATTAACTGCCAGCCTAGATTACCTTGTGCAAGAGTGACTACACACAGACCAGGGAACACATGGCAAGGAGGGGAAGGGAGGAAGAACAGCACCGGTTTACTTTGCGGAACAGGTTATGCACTGCACATTTAAACCCTGGCAGTGTATCCATGCTACTGCGCACTTCCAAAAGCTGGTGACACACAACAAACACACATGTACCTACCCCCTTCCTGCTGCTGCTTCTCCTGTAAGCGCCCGTCCAAGTCGGGGAAGACCACCGCCAGCACACGCTTATGGATGTGGGTCAGACGCCGGCGCCCACGGTTCTTGTGGCTCTCAGGTGAGTCCCCAAGCAGGACCCGTGCAATCCTCCTCGTCCAGCACCGGATATCCTGCCAGCGTTTCCTCACCTGGGCTAGGCGCCGCTTCCGACCCTCTGTCTACCTCACGGCACTGACAGCTTGCTTCCATATCTCCCCCTTGGCATGGACGCCTACCTGTGAGGATGCAAAAGTGAGAATACTTTAATACACCTGAGCAATGACACAGAGACACACATATCATTAATTTGTCTTGTTTGAACAGGTCATGGTATGCAGGCAACTCATTGCACCTTTGGCATAGGGACATTATCCTCTGGGGAAGGCAAAAGGCACTACGTGGCATTGAAAGTACACAGGTGGCATGAGGGGTGCCACACAATCAATGATCCTTGATCACACTGTGCATCACAAGCTACACCAGGATTATGGACAGCACCTCAAGGCAGTCACATGCCCCAGCCCACTGACGCAACCTCAACAGAGTACACAGACACACACAGGCACAGGCCAATCACCTGCCATTGCCAACTTCGGGTACAAACCTCACTCTGCCCATGTGCCACTAGACTGGGGGGTGTCACAGGTGTGGGGCTGGCCCAGCACGGCAGTCACACAGCACTGCTCCCTGCTCACATCACATGGCCAAGGTATATCCATCCCTCATGCAGCTGGTGTGCATCTGCCGCTTGCTCTGCTTGCTGATTGCCACCTCTCCGCCTGTGCTGAGTTTTGCTTTCTGTGCCCCTGCCTCATTCTGCATTGTGCCCCTTCTCTGTTCTGTATCCACTGCCTGCACTAACTTTTGCCTTCTGTACCCCCGCCCGTTGAGTTCAGTTTCGCTCACACACTTTTTTCCTTCTGTACCGCTGTCCCCGCCGCTCCTTTCCCGCCGCTGCGTCCCTGTGGCCCCACCCCCTTGAATCCCATTGGCCGCCCGCTCCCGCCTCCCAGCTGCTCCTCCCTCCCTCTCCCACTCATATGGAGGCCGCGCAGCGGTAGAAAGAGCGACCTTTGACCCTGCCATCAGGTAGGTCGCCCCCTCACCGCCACGCGGCCCCTGTGTGTCAGGCTTCCAGACGTCTGACACTCGCATCTGCCGCTTGCTCTGCTTGCTGATTGCCACCTCTCTGCCTGTGCTGAGTTTCGCTTTCTGTGCCCCTGGCCTCATTCTGCATTGTCCCCCTTTTCTGTTCTGTATCCACTGCCTGCACTAACTTTTGCCTTCTGTACCCCCACCCGTTGAGTTCAGTTTCGCTCACACCCTTTTTTCCTTCTGTACCGCTGCCCCCGCTGCTCCTTTCCCGCCGCTGCATCCCTGTGGCCCCGCCCCCTTGAATCCAATTGGCCGCCCCGCTCCCGCCTCCCAGCTGCTCCTCCCTCCTTCTCCCACTCATATGGAGGCCGCGCAGCGGTAGAAAGAGCGACCTTTGACCCTGCCATCAGGTAGGTCGCCCCCCTCACCGCCACGCGGCCCCTGTGTGTCAGGCTTCCAGCTGTCTGACGCTCGCATCTGCCGCTTGCTCTGCTTGCTGATTTCCACCTCTCCGCCTGTGCTAAGTTTCGCTTTCTGTGCCCCTGGCCTCATTCTGCATTGTGCCCCTTTTCTGTTCTGTATCCACTGCCTGCACTAACTTTTGCCTTCTGTACCCCCGCCCGTTGAGTTCAGTTTCGCTCACACCCTTCTTTCCTTCTGTACTGCTGCCCCCGCCGCTCCTTTCCCGCCGCTGCATCCGTGCGGCCCCGCCCCATTGAATCCCATTGGCCGCCCCGCTCCCGCCTCCCAGCTGCTCCTCCCTCCCTCTCCCACTCATATGGAGGCCGCAAAGCGGCCGCGCAGCGTCCGCGAGCAGCGGTCGCGCCGCTGGCGTGCCGCTGGCGTGATAAGGCAAGCCCCTCTGCGCCCGTCCGCGCTCGGACCGCGCCCAGCGCCAGGACCCCTGGCCCCCTTGAACGCCAGCCAATACGACGGACTTACGACCCCACCACCTTTAACGCACTCAACACCGGCCGGAACCCCGCCTGCTACCGAGCCACCCCGAGATGCACCCACGGGCCCTTCACCTGCCAAGACTGCAAATTCACCTGCCTCCGGACCTGCACCGCTCCTGCCAAGTCAGACACCAACAACAACCACCTCAAGTGCATCCTGCTCAACACCCGCTCCATCCACAGGCACGCCATCGAACTCTGGAACCTCCTCGACACAACATCACCAGACGTTGCCTTCCTCACTGAAACCTGGATGAACGCCTCCTCAGCGCCCGACATCGCCATAGCCATCAAGGACTGATACAAGATCACCCGGAGGGACCGCGTCAACCAGACGGGAGGAGGCATCGCCATCGTACACAAGAACACCATCCGCATCTCGACCAACTCCGACGAAACCTTCACTGCCGCCGAACACCTCCACTTCCAGATACACACCGACCCCAAGACCACCCACAGAGGCACCCTCATCTACAGTCCCCCCGGACCACACACACAATTCAGCGAAGACTTCGCAGACTTCATCAGCCCGCGCGCCCTTCCCTCCGTTGACTATATCCTCCTAGGGGACCTCAACTTCCACTTGGAGAACAACAAGGACTGCAACACCACCACCCTGCTGGACAACCTCGCCAACCTCGGACTCAAGCAACTGGTGAACACCCCCACCCACTACGCCGGCCACACGCTTGATCCCGTCTTCTCATCCAGCAAGCACATGTCCATCAGCCACTCCACCGGACTCCACTGGACTGACCACAGCTGCATCCACTTCAGCTTCAGAAGAACCACGAACCTCCACCACCCGCAACAGGTTCCTCGCCGGAGCTGGAGCAAGATCACCGCCGAGCAGCTCACCGCCTCCCTCAGCCAGAACCCTCCCACCAGCACAACGGACCCCAACGAAGCCGCCAGCAACCTCACCAAGTGGCTGACCGCCTGCGCCAATGACCTCACACCACTAAAGAACCCTCCCAGCAGACCCGGCAGCAAGAAAACCCCCTGGTTCACCGACGAACTCAAGGACTCCAAGAAGAACTGCCGCACCCTCGAGAAAGCCTGGCGGCTCAATCAGACCACAGACAACAGGACCGCCCTCAAGCACGCCACCCACAAACACCGTCAGCTGATCCGCGCCACCAAGAAAACAGCACTCAAAGAACGACTGGACAACAACGCCCACGACAGCAAGGAACTCTGCAGCATCATCAAAGAGTTCTCCAACCCCAGCGCCGGAAACAACGACATCACTCCCTCACAAGACCTCTGCAACTCACTCGCCTCGTTCTTCCACCGCAAGATCGCCGACATACACAACAGCTTCAACGCACAGACCACACACCCTACCACCGAACCGACGCCCGCCACCACCACCCTCGGCAACTGGACCCCGATCAGCACCGAAGACACCACCCACACGATGAACACCATCCACTCCGGATCCCCCACCGACCCCTGCCCCCACCACGTCTTCAACAAGGCCGACGCCATCATCGCACCCTACCTCCGGGACATCATCAACACCTCCTTCCACACTGCCACCTTCCCGGAGAGCTGGAAGCACGCCGAGCTTAGCGCCCTCCTGAAGAAACCAACGGCGGACCCCACTGACCTCAAGAACTACCATTCCATCGCGCTCCTTCCTTTTCCTGCCAAAGTCATCGAGAAGACCATCAACAGACAGCTTGCCGCCTTCCTCGAGACGAACGCATCCCTCGACCCCTCGCAGTCCGGGTTCCGGGCCAACCACAGCACCGAGACCATCCCGGTTCGCAGCAACCGACGACATCAGATCCCTGATCGACAACGGGGAGACAGCGGCCCTCACCCTCCTGGACCTCTCTGCTGCGTTCGACACTGTCTGCCACCGCACCCTAGTGCAGCGCCTCAGCAACATCGGAATCCAAGAGAAGGCACTGGAGTGGATCATCTCGTTCCTCGCCGGAAGAACCCAGAGAGTCCGCCTCCCCCCGTTCAGATCCGAGGCCACCGAAGTCATCTACGGCGTACCACAAGGATCATCACTCAGCCCAACCCTCTTCAACGTTTACATGAGCCCCCTCGCAGCCATCGCACGACAACACAACCTCAACATCATCTCCTACGCCGACGACACCCAACTGATCCTCTCCCTCACCAACGACCCCGCCACCACCAGAGCCAGCCTACACGACGGGATGAAAGACGTCGCCGAGTGGATGAAGAACAGCTGCCTGAAACTGAACTCAGACAAGACGGAAGTCCTCATCCTGGGATCATCCACCTCCGCCTGGGACGATTCCTGGTGGCCCCCTGCCCTGAGCACCACTCCCAAACCAACGGACCTCGCGCGCAACCTGGGCTTCATCCTGGACTCCTGCCTCTTGATGACCAGACAAGTCAACGCCATCTCCTCATCATGCTTCAACACCCTGCGCATGCTACGCAAGATCTTCAGATGGATCCCCACAGAAACCAGGAAGACTGTTACCCAGGCACTCGTCACCAGCCGACTGGACTACGGGAACACCCTCTACGCCGGAACCACAGCCAAACTTCAAAAAAGACTCTAACGCATCCAGAACGTCTCCGCACGACTCATCCTGGACATCCCCCGACAAAACCACATCACCGGACACCTGAGAGACCTGCACTGGCTAACCGTCAGCAAGAGAATCACGTTCAGACTCCTCACCCACGCACACAAGGCTCTCCACGACCTGGGCCACAAGTACCTCAATGACCGCATGACCTTCTACATGCCCACCCGCCAGCTACGATCAACCAGCCACGCCCTCGCCACAGTACCACGCATCCGCAGAGCCACCACCGGAGGAAGATCCTTCTCCTACCTGGCAGCCAAGACTTGGAACTCCCTCCCCATCCACCTTCGGCTAACCCAAGACCATCTCTCCTTCAGGAAGCAGCTCAAGACCTGGCTGTTCAAGCAGTAACGCACCCCTCCCCCCCAGCGCCTTGAGGCCCTTCCGGGTGAGTAGCGCGCTTTACAAATGCCGTGATTGATTGATTGATTGATTGACTCCCCATATGCACTCACCCACATGACAGGGGACTTACACACACACACACCAATGTCCAGGGGACGAATACATCATTTGGACACTCACAGCACAGGTACACTAAACAAACACACATCTATGGGTACTGTCACCTGTCACACGGGAGGACCACAAAATCACATCAGGACTGTAGCAACAACATTCCCAGGAGGAGTAGCCAGGCAGAATGTGGCATGCACCATGCATTGATTGTCACAGTAAGCAATATGCAAGTGAGGAGTGCACACAGGAACTACAGCATGCACTGCCTGGGAGACATGAGGCCTTCCCCACCCTGGGACCCACTCTAAACAACATTGCATGTCTGTCACACAGGGACACAATGCCAGAAGTCACAGTCACAAAAAAGGGGCACAGTCTAAGCTAGTGGAGTCAGCCCTCACCTGCTCCCCTGGTCGACCATACAGCATGGTGTACTGTGGGAGGATCACATCCAGCAGGGCAATGTTCTCCTCCTGTGTAAATGGCTGGGCCCTCTCCACAGACCTGGACATGGTGCCAGAGGAATCATGAGCAGGAGCAGTGTTGTGGAATGAAAGGATGTGCAGGCAAGTGCTCTCTCATGGGACCTGGCTGCCTTATATCTGCCTTGCTGGCCTGTTTCATTTACAGGAGTACAGAGAGATTGGTCAGTCTCATTAGCATCCTACGTTTCCTCCAATCCCTTTAAACCTACCCCAGTGAGTGGCTTTGCATGGTTTAAAAAATGAGCATGATGTCAAGTCAACAACCACTTTGCAACAAAGTATATTGTTTCCAACCGACTTCTGCTGGCCACCTGATGCAAAAATTAAAACTGTAAACTCGGTTTCCATGACAACCAGCATGCATTTAGGCCATTATACTTGTCCCTCATGTGTCCCCTATGTAATTTCAACATTTTCACACAGGTACGGTGCGTTCCACGGCCCTAGGGCACCCCAAATGCAGTGATACGGACCGTACACGCGTGTGTAGGGTCCCTATCACTATGTTTGTGTCGCCGTAGGCGTACGCCATGATGATACGGACCGTACACGCGTGTGTAGGGTCCCTATCACTATGGTTGTGTCGCCGTAGGCGTACGCCATGGTGATACGGACCGTACACGTGTATGTAGGGTCCCTATCACTATGGGAGTGCTGGCGTATGCGTACGCCATAGTGATATGGACTGTACACGCGTGTGTAGGGTCCCTATCACTATGGGAGTGCTGGCGTATGCGTATGCCATAGTGATACGACCCGTACACGCGTGTGTACGGTCCGTATCACTATGGCGTACGCATATGCCAGCACTCCCATAGTGATAGGGACCCTACACACGCCCTCAGAGCATATGTACGGTGTGTTTCACACCTGACAGTGGTGACAGGCGGCACACAGACAGGAATAGAGCTGTCATACTTGGCCAAGGCTGGACATCAAGGCATTGTCTGTGCAGTACTATATGTGTCGGGCACAGGTGTGTCAGGCTGTGATGTGGCACATTACTCCTGAGGTGTGAAGTTAATTAAAGTATGATGAGCTGTGTACACATGTCAAGTGTGATGGTGCACTATGTGCCACACATCCCCTTCACTCCATTAACATGTGTGCATGTAGTACAGACTTGTTGAGCCATGCGTCACTGGCATGGCACAGTCACCGACACCCGCAACTGTCCCCTGATGCCAGGTACATGGAATATTACCCCTGAGATGTGAATGCCCGCATTGCACGCTGTAACTATGTCATGTGTGTGTCATGTGTTCCCGTAGGTTTGCTGTAGGTGTTTGGTCAAATGCATCTGCAGTTGCTGTAATCAACATGTGTCTGTGTGTAGATGGGCATGGCACACTGTTACGCACACCAGCCCACATGTGTAATCCGACGTTAGGTGTCTATGTATGCATGGACGCGGAGTTTCATAACAAGGACATATCTGCATACTCTCAATGTATGTGTGATCAGTCTTGACATGTACTCCTTCATGGCAAGGTGTGTGGTCTGTCATTTTTCAATGGCATGTGACCTGTGCATCTAGTGTTCCGCAACCTGTCTGTACAATAAACATCCTTCTTCTGCACGTATGTGGATGTCTGTAACTCCTGTAATGCGTCTGCCTGTTCACTTACACTGGCCCACAGCTATTTTCATGGCATGGCACATTGAGGTTGAGAATCGACGTTTGTAGCTGGCTCTTGGTAGGAGTGTCCCCTGCCTGGCATACGTGTCCAGGGCTTATTGCACAGACCTGACTCTGTATGTAGCATATCTGTATTGCCTGGTGAACATGTGCTCAGTACATTGACATTGGTGGTGTACTGTACACACTCTTCGTTGTCCCTTCTAATTCACTGCAGGGCTCCGCCTCTCCCTCGACCAATTCCGGACTTGGCTGACCTGAGGGAACATGACTGTATACGCCGCTACCGCTTCCCCCAACATTTGATTGAGAACTTGACGACACGGCTGGCACCACACCTCCAACGGCTACACAGGTATCCTACTGCACTGACACCCAAGATGAAGTTGATGGCAGCCCTACATTTCTTTGCCACGGGTACCTTTCAACATATCATTGCTCACGTTGATGGCATGTCCCAAACCATGTTCAGCCGTGTGCCGCATGATTTTTTAGAGGCCATGTTGGTTCACCTGGATGAGTTCATTAAATTCCCAACTCCTGAGCAGTTGACAGGTGTCAAGCGTGAGTTCTATGCCCTGGGAGGGATGCCCCATGTCATTGGGTCCATAGATGGAACACATGTGGCTTTGGTACCACCACAGGCACAGGAGGTAGCGTATAGGAACCGCAAGCATTACCACTCCATTAATGCCCTTGTGGTATGTCTTGCCAACATGGTGATTTCACATGTCTGTGCTCGTTTTCCAGGATCAGCACACGATGCCTACATCATGAGGCGTAGCAGGGTGCCTGAAATGATGCTGCCACTGCACAACGAACGGGCATGTATTGTTGGTGGGTATACTCTGTCAGTCCTGTATTTAGCGTCATCTTCCTGTCTTACTGCTTCTCCTGACCCACTTTTGTCCATGATGTTTCCATGTAGGGGACACTGGCTATCCCAACATGCCATGGCTGATCACGCCTCTCCACAACCCCAGCACGGCTGCCCAGCACCGCTACAACAATGCCCATGGGCGGACCAGGCGAGTGATAGAGAGGACGTTTGGCCTCCTGAAGAGCCGATTCCGGTGCCTCCACAAGACCGGTGGCGCACTCCCATATGCACCGGTGAAGGTATGCAAGATCTTCCTCGTGTGCTGCATGCTGCACAACATGGCAGTGGAGAAAGCTGTGCCACTCATCCTGGATCCGGATGAGCAGGACCATCCACCCGTGGAGGATGAAGGGCTTGGTCACGAGGCAAGTGATGTGGAGGAGGAGGAGGCGGAAGAGGACATCCGGAGTCGGCTCATATGCAACTTCTTTGCTTAGTGGTGAGTTCCAGTGTCTCAGTGTGCACGCATTGGGCCGTGTATGGCATGTGTTGCAATGTGTGTGTCCATCTGCATGTCTGCCAGGTGAGTCAGAGGTGTGTTTGGATGTGTCACTCGAGTGATGGTGCAATAGATGAATGTTCTTCCAGAGTCATCATTGTCACCTAGCATGTTGACAACCTTATACGTGTCGAGTACATGCACATGCATGCGGATGTGCTTCTAATGGCTGACTTCTGGTGTGTCTCTCATCCACAGGTACTTGCGCATGCTGTCTGCTGGTGGCATTGTTGTGCTCCTGCTATTCTTCATGAACACAGCAACATGTGCTGAGTCAGCGTTACATGCACGGACACGTTTGAAAATCTCCTTAGGGTAAGGGATGCAGCACGGCTTTTTGGGTGTGGTATTTGTTTTGATTGTGTGTGCACTGCTCCTGTTCATGTTTGGATACTTAGCATACATGTAGATTCACCATGGGGTGCATGACATGGAGCTGAATTCACCAGAATTGATGGTCAGACTTGCTGACAGTCATCTGTAATGGGATTGTGGATTGTGATGGAGCCATCACTGTGTGTAACACTGCCCTCGAAAACATACGGGTTGCACCGGGTTGACATGGTGTGTGAATTCCCCATTGGAGGCTCAATGGTGTATGGCAGCCTCTCCGTGAGCAGCAGGGGGTGTTTAGCTGTAACCCGTCACTTGTGTACCAGTGCTATGGATTTCCAGCATCTGTGGTGCACAGGGGGGTGCCAGTGTTGGTCCCACGTGTTCATCCACATGACCTGTGTATGTGTTGACAGAGTTGCATTAGCATTCCGACACACATGACTAATAAAGGTGTCCCTCTGCCTCCAAGGTGCCTCATCTCTGTCAATGGTTGTCTGTTGCCACTGTGCATGCGGCATGTCTGGCATAGTTATCAGAGATGGTGCATATGAGTCTATGTGTAGAGTAGCAAGATGCATACTGTTTGTCAGCGATTAGAATCGGTATTGTACATGATGTCCATGGCTGTATAGGTATTGTGGCATGTCAGTCTTCACGACGGCCACTGTGCTGCATGTGCATCCATTGTGTGTGTGTGTGGCATGTTGAACTAGACATTCCTTCCTTGACATACACCTTTTGCATAGTTCCTTCCTGTGATCCTTGTCTTTGTGTGCAACTTGGGGCATTGTTTTCTTGACATGGCGCATGCTGCTGCAGGGCCTGCAGCAAGGGCACCCAGTGTCAACGGAAACGAGCTGGTGTTCATCATGGATTGCTTGCTGACATGTGCTATGCTGATCAGCAGCATCTGTGCCTCATGCTGCAGCACACTCTGCATTATGCACAAGTTCCCCAGTTCCATCCACCTCAAGGCAAGAGAGACCATCCCCCAGGTCAACTACGACATCCATGTCTAATCCTACCCTGCACTCTACGGACATGTGCGTTACAACTCCCATGATACTTGTCCACATCCAGGGTGCATCTGCACAGCTCTGCTTCTACATCCGGCGACCAGGCCACATCAACGTCCAACAGCGATCAGGGGAATGGATCACTGCCAGCTGCAGGATGACCTTCTCAATCCACACACACACTCAGGATGCAGCCCACAACCCCAACACAACCCCATTGTGCCATCTCCATGCACCCAACCTTAGCCGGTCCACCATTCTCCACATCCACCTGAGTCTAGCATACAGGCCATGGTTCTGCCACCTGTCTACAAATACCTGGGAGTAGCACCCCAGGACACTCCACATGATCCCTGACCTCTGCGCATGACTGTTGCTCTTCTAAATAGATCTGTGGGCACAGTTGTGCAGGCACCCCCTCAGCTGGTTGGGCCTATCATGGGTGAGTATGGTGCTCCATGTCTGTATTGGATGATACATTGTGACCCATGTGTGTCCTGTGCCAGACTCAGACCCCAGGGTATGCATGGTTGGAGTTGCTTCACAACTCAGGCATGGTTTGGCTTTACAACACACACATGTAGTGGAATTATGCAAAATGACAGCATCATCTCGTGATTGTGAAGATATTTATTTGTGGTGGGGTAGGTGTTTGGGGGGATGACATGAGGTGATTGGAAGTGTGGAATCCAAAGTTCACTGGGTGAGTTGGTATCCTTGCCAATGGAAGTCATCAGACTCTTTGCCACAGTCATTGTCAACATTGGTCAGACAGTGACCAGCAAGTCCATGTGGCAGAGAATGTCATTTGCTGTTGTGCTGCTGTTGGGCCAGAGGGCCAGGTGCCAGGCCAGGTGACCTGGGAGATGGTGATATTCCGCTGACTCTCACGGTCTTTTGCGTGGCCGACCCACCTTCCTGCGGGGACCCTCAGATGCAGGCCGTGACGATGCTTGGGATGCTCCGTCAGATGAATCCTCCTCCTCCTGATCCCTCCCTGTGGGTGGTGATGTTCTTCGCCTGGTGGCACAGGGAGGGTTGCCCATGTTGTCGGCAATCCGACGGAGTACACGGGTCATTTCCGTTTGCACCGCCACGAGCTCAGCCTGTCTTGCCTCCATCCATCCTTGGTGTCGCTGTTGACTGGCATATTGCTCGGCCTGCATGTTCTTTATCTCATTGAGGGTCTCCACTACCTGGCTGAGGCCCCTGGTGTCATGCCGGTATGTGTCCAGGATGTTGCTGACGTGTGACATTACCGGTTCCTGAGCCAACTGGTCAGGTTCGCGCCTCCGCCATCCTCCACTCCCACCACCCCTGCCCACTTGCACCTGGCCTGCCGTTGTGGGCACATCGGGTCTCCGGGACCCCTGAGGGATGGCATTTGCGGTGTCGCCTGCCTCCTCCTGGGTGCCCGGAGAACCTTGTCCCTCCTGGACAGACTGGCTGTGTTGTTGTGTGCGGGCAGGGCTCCTGGGTGTGTTCTGGCATGTGGCAGGAATGGGGGTGGTGGCTGGCACAGTTGTACCTGACGCAGGTGCTGCAGGTGGTTGGACACCAGAAGGGCCAGGTTGGCCTGGGTCGTCCATGGAGTGGTGAGAGTCATCGCTGCCGGTGGGGTCCTCTTCACGCAGAGCCTGGTCCTGTGAGTCTTCCCTCCAGTGTTGGGGGGAGATCGACGACGTTGACCTGTGTGTGAGAGAGACAATGTTAATTGTGTTACATGCGACATCCATGTTTCATTCATTTTTGAGTTGGCACAGTTCCTCTGGGTGGTTGGATATGGCTTGCATTCCTCTCGCAGTGCACTTGTGCATGGGTATGTCCCTTGGCCACAGCTTTCGACACTTTACCTATGTGTGACACAATCTTAGTTGATGCATCTTTTTGGAACGCTGTCAGCAGTGTAGTGAGCGGGCGTAGCAAGCTATGCAGAGCCGCCTTACGTGTTGCACTGTACTTTGCCAAATGGTGTTTTTACCATGCTATTTGAGAATGCAGGTAGGTAACTTGAGCATTTGTGACAGGGTTCTACCAAACACAGTGGGTAGGTTTACTGGGTGTAAGGTTAGGTTTGTGCCTGCAGCACAGATGTACTCGTGCACAGATTGACACATGGCCCAGTGTTTCTCACAGGAAAAAGGGGGGGTTCAGGCACTGCCAAACCTTGTCTACATGCACACAGTCCACCTGCTGACGAGCGGACATGGCCACACCACCCAAGGGTGATTTGGTCTCCCTCTGTCTCCCTTTCTCCCTCCCTCTGTCAGCCTCCTCCCTCTGTACATCTCCCTCTGTCAGCCTCCTCCCTCTGTCCGTCTCCCTCTGTCAACCTCCTCCCTCTGTACGTCTCCCTCTGTCAGCCTCCTCCCTCTGTCCGTCTCCCTCTGTCTCCCTTTCTCCCTCCCTCTGTCACCCTCCTCCCTCTGTCCGTCTCCCTCTGTAACCCTCCTCCCTCTGTCCGTCTCCCTCTGTCTCCCTTTCTCCCTCCCTCTGTCACCCTCCTCCCTCTGTCCGTCTCCCTCTGTCTCCCTTTCTCCCTCCCTCTGTCAGCCTCCTCCCTCCCTTTGTGTGTCACCCTCTGTCACCTCAGCCCAGCTTCCTGGGCACACACAGTTTGCAGGTCTTTCAAAGGCCATTGGCTTGTTCATGTGGGTTTGTTTCTAATCTCCGGGCACCCTTTGGGCGGAGTGTCTGAGTCTGCGCTGCTGCTGTGGCGGTGTGTGCTGACACTCTTCCAGGGTGATGCGTCTTGATTAGCTGCTGTTATGTGCAAATTGTGCCTTCATACCCATGTCATCCGGCAACGTGGCCAACATTTGCAGGCAACACAGTACTGTGTGGGGACAGACTGTTTGTATGGCAGTGCCCTAGGCCATATGGGCTGAGGGCATTGTTGTGTGCTTCAGAGTTGCTCTATGTTAGTTTTGGGGCCCACCCTCCCGGCATCGGTGACATCCTGTCTTGTGTTGGTATTTTGTGTGGCCTGTGACATGGCACGGCCTTGCTTGGTGCATGGGGCATGGAGGCGCTAGGGGCATGTGTGTGTTTTTTGAGTGTGGTTGTGTCCGCTGCTGGCTTTGGGGGGTTGCGTGCATGATTGGGATTTTGGTTGTGTATGGCGTTCCCCCCATGTGAGGGGAGTTGTTTGTGTACTCACCAGGGTCTGGGACTCCTTGTACTCCGTCTGCTCCCACCGGCGGCAGCGTGGCCATCACCTTCTCCTCCCAGGGATGGTACTGTACCAGTCTGTGGGGCGGCCCTTCTCCAGTGATGTTCCCCTGGTTGTGATCGTCCGTCATTTTGCGGCGGACCGTCCTCCGCAGATCGTACCACCTGGCTTGGCACTCATGCCTAGTCCTTCTGGTGGCCCCAACAGCATTCACAGCATCGACAATCCTCTGCCACATGGCTGATTTTTCGGATATGCTGGTCCGTCTGACCAATGTTCCAAAGAGCTGTGGCTCGACTTTGATGATTTCGTCGACAAGGACCTCCAGCTCCTCCTTTTGTGAACTTTGGATTCTTGTTAGTGGGCATGGTGTGGGGTGTGGGTGTGGATGGTTGTGGGGGTGTGGGTGTGGACGGTTGTGGGTGTGTGAGTGTGGTTGTGAAGGTGTGTGTGTGTGAATGTGATGAGGGGGTGTTTGTGATGGTGGTTGTGGTCTGGCAGTAGTGGATCTGTTGCAAGGGATCATGGTTTGTGTGTGTTGGGCCTTTTTATTGGTCCATTTGTGGGTTTGGCTGTGTTTGAACTTTGGGTGGGTGTGTTTTAAGGAGTGGTTGTGCTTTGGGCCTCTGTTTAACTGTTTGGCAGTTGCAGGTCAGTGTATGGGGTGTATTTGGGCTTGTTGGACATGTTTTCGGGTGTGAATCGAATTGACTCTCCTTGTGTTGTTTTGGGTTGTCCTGGTTCAGTACGTGTGTTTTTGGCGTCTGTACGGTGTGTACATGCACTGGTGGGGTGTTGGTACGCGTGGTACATACACTGGTGGGGTGTTGGTACGCTCCATTCATACACGGGTGGGGGTATGCTCCGTACATACACGGGTGGGGGTTCGGCGCGTACATGCACTGGTGGGGTGTTGGTACGTGCCGTACATACACTGGTGGGGTGTTGGTACGCTCCATTCATACACGGGTGGGGGTACGCTCCGTACATACACGGGTGGGGGTTCGGCGCGTACATGCACTGGTGGGGTGTTGGTATGTGCCGTACATACACGGGTAGGGTGTTGGTACGCTCCATTCATACACGGGTGGGGGTACGCTCCATGCATACACGGGTGGGGGTACGCTCCGTGCATGCACTGGTGGGGTGTTGGTACGTGCCGTACATACACGGGTAGGGTGTTGGCACGCTCCATTCATACACGGGTGGGGGTACGCTCCATGCATACACGGGTGGGGGTACGCTCCATACATGCACTCGTGGGGTGTTGGTACGCGCCGTACATACACGGGTAGGGTATTGGTATGCTCCATTTATACATGGGTGGGGGTACGCTCCTTGCATACACGGGTGGGTGTACGCTCCGTACATACACGGGTGGGGGTTCGGCACGTACATGCACTGGTGGGGTGTTGGTACATGCCGTACATACACTGGTGGGGTGTTGGTACGCTCCATTCATACACTGGTGGGGGTACGCTCCATGCATACACGGGTGGGGGTACGCTCCGTACATACACGGGTGGGGGTTTGGCGCGTACATCCGCGGCCAGGGGGGGGCGTTTGGCGCATCAATACGGGGGCTGGGGGGGGTGTTCAGCACGTATGCGGGCACATGTCTCGATGGTTGCTATAGGAGTTCGGTCCGTACGGTGTTTTTTCCATACGGTTGTAAAATCGGTAGGACGGGACGGATCGTACTAGCACGGTCGGACTTCATTTTTCTGATTCGTATGGTAAATCGTCCGGGGATGTGTCGGACACATTTTCCAACCTGAGGACGTGTGGGGAAATTTTCCCAATGCGATTCGTATGGACTTTTTCCCATACGAATCGTACTTGGCAGTTTGTACGCTACTTGTACGATTTGTACGGTAAAAATACCGGATACAATTCGTACGGGGACATTTTTTCCAGGATCGGAATCGGCCCCTATGAAGGGATTTTTCCTTACATGAATTAGTCCGCTTTAGTGTTGTTCGCATTAAAGTTTTACAACGACTTATTGTGAATTGAATGCCCCGAACTACTAAAATGGCCACCAGTGACGTTGTCACGCAAACTTACGTAGCACCGTACTATTTATTCGCGCGAAGTATGGCGACGGTGTCGTTGATACACCGCATCCCGGCAGTCAAGACGGTATATGCTCTACACTGTAAGAAGAGTGGACTGAATGCTGTAGGGCGAAATTTATTTATAATTAATTTATTTATAATTACATTTGCCATGGACGTCGGGCTGTTACGTTTGGTTCGGCGGTGTGGTTTATAATCGGGGGTTTTTGTGTTTACATGCCTCCTTGTATCGGGGATTGAATATCAGATTTATCCAGTTTAGACTGCATTTATTGCCGTTATGGAAACTAATACGGCATAATACAACTGTGTATTAACACGGTTCGTCATTTGCTGATGCACTGAATCAAAGTAGATGGGATGTGTGTCAGTGGACTGGTTAAACCAGTTGGACATTACGTTATAGCGTTGGCCCTTTCAGAAATAAATGGATTATAATAGTTGGCTTATAGTGGATGACTCGTATGTTTAGATGATAGCCCTTGTGTTTGTATCATTAACCTATGAGTTAAAGTCTGGGTTCATTGGGGCGTCCTCGGGGAATGAGTCCCCTTTCAGTCAGAGGAATATCTTAAGGACAAATATTGTATTTTCTTTGGATAACTGTTTGCCGTGGCCATAATGGTATAGTTATGTTCTCCGGTTTGTATTTCAGGAATTAACTTCAGAACAAATAATCTGAAATTCAGAAGTCTCTAATGATTGATAAATAATGTCGGGAGTTACCTTTTTAATTAATTGAATAAAGGATTTTAAGATCGTAAAGGAAAAAATCATTGTAACCAATTCGAGCCTTTTGGTGAGTCATTTTTCATTTTCATTAAAACTATTATCAATGAATAGGTGTAGTTCTGCATTGGTGCGCATCAACTGGTAAATATATATAAACATTTTTTGAATCAATAGGGTAATTGAAGGCAACAACCCTTGACTTTCCAAATAGTGAATTCCACAACTGTTGAGAGATTTTAGTGACATATTACGCTCGATTACGGGTGAGTCCATTAATTTAAATGTTTGATTAAACATAAAGATCTAATACTACATTTTTGTCATTGGTTTATCAAAATCTCTTTATATTTCTTA
Organism: Triturus cristatus; assembly: GCF_964204655.1. Classification (NCBI taxonomy): domain Eukaryota; kingdom Metazoa; phylum Chordata; class Amphibia; order Caudata; family Salamandridae; genus Triturus; species Triturus cristatus. The sequence continues at coordinate 1,296,369,493 of NC_140585.1, read as the reverse complement.
ATAGAATAAGACGAAGGAAAACAATACCCTTTGGTTGCATAAAGTTTTTTAGAAAAGCGAGCCGTATATACTTTATGTAAGTATATGCCTGGTTAATTATATATATAATTTTAAAAAACGTATAGATTTATTGAGTAGGCGTTTGATTAAGCAATGTACATATTACATGCAATAAGCCATTGCTTACAATATTGGAACTAATTTATTGTTTCTAAGATTCTATTATAAAAATAATTTTCTATCTAAATGACCTTACTAGGTCATGTTCTCTGTATGATTATCCACAAATTATCCATGGATTGTCCTACTCTAAGTATCTCTATTGGGTTCAGTCATACTTAACTTGATTTGGATGTATCCCATATAGGTATGATAGGGTACTTTAATTTGTGCACCCTAGTGGTGAACCTGGGAGTTTTATTATTCGAATAGCTTGTCTTTTTATCAATGTATTTAAACTATACAGAACCAAAGAAAGAGTTTCTTCTCAGCACACGTTATATGCCTAATTGTATGCATCTCGATTTTTATTTTTAGATTTTTATTTAATTGAGTGAGCAGTTATTGTTTTTATGGTGTGGGTCCTGAAGAAGGTGTTATTAACTACAGAGTACACCGAAACGCGTCGACAAGAGGACACAGTCAAACTGTTTTTAACCCATTATGTTGTTTTATTATTGTTATTCTCTGTATTGTTGAAATAATTCTACTATTCATGACATTTTTAATTGATTTACTGTATGAAAATACTACTGATATTACAAATAAAATCTTCTTTGTATAGAATTGGTAATGAAGAGGTATAATATCTAATGCTTTTTAATACGATAGTGTCAAAAAAACTTTTTTGATACAGGCATAATAAATCGAATTAATAATCATTTTGACTTCGTGATGCTTGAAGGGTAATATATACATTGTCTTTTTCGATTTATTATTATTATTATTCTATGGTTCATAGTATAGTTTGCTGCATTACCTCATTGTAGATGTTTTGATCAATACAAAAGGGATAATTTTTATTTTGATACTTTGTGTACCCGGTCCCTTTTGGTGTATTCTGGGAGACTCTCTTATTTTTTTATATAGAAGGTACAGCTCATGTAGCTGGAGAGTAATTTATTGAGTGCCATGGACACTCTTCGAACCTTTGGGTTTTCGGAAGACCAATTTAATAAAATGATTAATAGTACATCCAAAACAATCAATACTGTAACCATAACAAAAAATGATGACGAAAAATTGAATAATCTGTGGAATTTAAAGAAAAAAATGATACGCACAGAATTACATTCAGACTTCATAATTGAATATTGTAAAAAAGGAATAATTCCCAAAGGATTGCAAATTAAAAATGAACCTGGCCTTTTTGTTAAGAATGAAAAATTTAAGGAGAACTGGACCTTAATAGCCAATCGTTGTAGTCGCGATTGGATGCTGCTGATAATAGAGACAGCACAGGAAATAATTATAATCGAAAGGGAAGAAATAGAAACGCTAGAGAAACAACTTAAGGACAGTATAGCAATGGAAGAAGCTAAACGTAAATTGGAGGAAATACAGGAAGACATAACAGTATATAGGGAATACCTAATTAATAAGAAGTCCAATAAATTGAGAAAAGATATTGCTAAATTCAGTGCGGAGTCGGTTTATCCCTATTTACAAAAAGGTTACTATGATCAACCAATTCAAACTGGCTATGTCCCAAGGAATAATCAATTTAATCGGAACAAATATTTTAAGAAAAATGTTACGTTTTCCGATACCTCGTACAATAGTTCAGACTCCGAGGGTGAAAGAAATACAGAAATAAGAACCAGAAATGATCCCAGAGAGGACGTAGCAGGAAACAGTAGGGATTACCCGGTTTTTTTAGGACAACAGCGGAGACATCCTCAAACTTTCAGGACAAGAGGGAGGGGTCAATCAGGGAATCAACAAAGAGAAATTGGAATAAGGAGACCATATATGAGAACACGCAGCCAGAAAGATTGGGATTAAATATTGACTCCCTTAAAGCACCCATTATTAATATTTCAGGGAGGGTTCTCACTGTGGACGAAATTTCTGTTTTAGAGAAGGGTCTTGGATTTGCACCTAGTGCACAAATTTGTAAATACTCAATGGAGAAAGATGTACGAGATTTATTTAGGAAAATTAGAATTAAAAAGTTTTTTGAGGGAAAAGAGCTAATGCAGACTAATAATAATAAATCGGGTATGAAACCTCTTTCCACTTGGACCCCGGCTAGTAATCTGGTAGGTGAAGAAGTTAATCTATTTGAGAAAGTAGTTACTAAAGGTCTAGAAGAAATGTTAGAACAAAACTGCTGGATGCATAAGAATCTAACTAACAATCAAAATAGTGCTCTCAAGAACCTTCAGAAATGCGATTCCATCACAATTAAACCTGGTGACAAGGGTGGCAGTATTGTTGTTCTTGACACATCTGATTAGGATAGGAGAATACAAGCTTTGTTAGATGTCCCACTACACTATAGAAAATCCTATTTAGATGAATGGAACAAACTAAAAGGGAAAGTTAATAATCTTCTCTGTCTAGCAAAGGAAGACGGAGTGATCTGTGATGAAGAATATAGATTCCTACATGATGACCACCCACTTACACCAGCCATGTACGGGCTCCCAAAGGTACATAAAAATATTACCGATCCACCCATGAGACCGATTGTATCTGGTATTGACTCTATTACTGAACCTTTGAGTAAATATGTTGACCATTTTATTAGACCTCTAGTCAAGGAATTGCTATCATATATTAAGGACACTACAGATATGATCGCGAAAGTGGAAGGACTTAGATTCAATAAAAAAGAGGAGTGGCTGGTATGTTTGGACATTGAGTCCTTATATGCAAATATACCCCAAAAAGACACAGTTGAAATGATCAGGGACATCTTCAGTCAAGGTGATAAAGATCTTTCACCGTTGGAGGTGTTCATTGTAGAATGTGTAGAAATCATCCTTATGAATAATATCTTTTTGTTTAAGAGTGATTATTACTGCCAAATCAAAGGTACCAGTATCGGAGCCACATGTGCTCCCAGCCTGGCATGCCTATATGTAGGTAAATTTGAGGATCGACATATCTATAATGAGATTAGTCCTTATTTTGACAACATCAAGCAGTGGTCTAGATTTGTGGACGGCGTGTTTTTTATCTGGCAGGGAAATGAAATGGATTTGGTATCTTTTTTGCAATGGCTTAATTGTGGTGATAGCAATTTGAAGTTTACAGCGAACAGAAGTCAGGACTCTGTTGACTTTTTAGATATCACAATAAAAGTACAAGATGATATATTATCAGTTGAACTTTATACTAAACCATCTGATAGGAATACTTTGCTACATCATACAAGTCATCATCCAAAATGCCAAAAGGACAGCATTCCTTTTAGTCAATTCTTACGTATTAGACGTAATTGCAGTAATAGAAAAGATTTTGATTTTCATGCTTCATTCTTGCAACAAAAATTACTACAACGGGGATATCCCAAAAGGCTGATAAAGAAAGCCTATAAGAGAGCCAAATATTATAATCGTGATAGTCTTTTTGAGACTCACGATAAGTCCAAGAATGTAGAACAGGGAATAGTAATGGTTACTAATTTTAATGGGCTGAGCAATAAACTGAAGAATTTGATCAACAAAAATTGGTCCGTCATGAATAGACCAGGAACAATGCCCTTATGCAAACCTATATTCTCATATAGAAGGAACAAGACTATATGTAACCATCTAGTAAAAACATTCAGGGAACCCAAGTCCAGTATACAAACTAGTATCCATGATGGAATGAAACTGAAAGGAAATTTCCCGTGTAGTACCTGTACACATTGTAAAACGATCATTAAAGAACCAAAAGTGGAATTAACCCCTTCGCTGCTAGGCCTTTTCCCCTCCTGTGCTAAGCCCTTTTTGGGCTATTTGAGGTAGTGCGCGCTTAGGCCCCTGTAACTTTTTGACCACATTAGGTATCCACGCCAAATTTGCGTCCTTTTCTTCCAACATCTTGGGGATTCTAAAGGTACCCAGGGTTTGTGGATTCTCCTAGAGGGTTCCCAGAAATTAGTCAAAATACAGCAATTTTTTTTTTTTTGGTGAAAAATGTGAAAAACGGGCTGCAAATGAAAGCTTCTGGGTTTTTCTCTGCAAATGGTATCAAAAAAGGGTTTGTGGGGCTGAAATCACAATTTCTCCAGCTTTTAGGGAATGACAGAATTTTGTTAGAAAACCAACATTTTTTTCACAGTTTTGGCATTTTTCTGGGACATACCCTATTTTTGCTATTTTTTGTGATTTAAACCTCCTTCCAGTTAACGGTAGAAAAGGGTAACAAAACAATAATGGATCCTGGAAAGCTATACATTTTTGAAAAGCAGACAAAATTCTGAATTCAGCAAGGGGTCATTTGTGTAGATCCATCAAGGTTTCTTTATAGAAATTTACAGGCAAATATAGGAAAAATTAAAAATTTGTTGAAAAAAGCAGCCTTTTGAGTCAACGTTTTTACCTGTAACTTCTTCGAATTATGACATCTCTTTGAAAGCAATGTACCGTTACATCCGGTAGAACTTCCTGGTTGTGGGGACATATAGGACTTGTAGGTTCACCAAGAGCCCAACGAACCCAGAGTAGAAAAATGAGCAGCATTTTGTAATGTTTTTTTTTTTTGGTCAGGGTATATAGCAATTATTGTGGGAAAATGTATACATGGAAAAATCGGTATGAAAGTCACCTATGTATTTCTGAAATGGGAACAAATTACAGAGTTCAGAAACAGTGCATATTTGCACATTTTCGAAATTGGGAATACTCATATTTGCATGACAATTATTGGTCATTTTTCAAAATGACTTTTTTTTTACACAATGTCTTTCATTTGGAAGGGAGAAATGCATCAAAAATCAATAGGTAATAACAGTTGCTTTACAAATTTGAACTACCCTAAGTCTCCCGAGAAAAATGGTACCTCACTTGTGTGGGTAGGCATAGTGCCCACGACAGGAAGTGGCTCAAAACCTAAGGTGAACACACCACATTTTCACACTGAAAATTTACACTTTTTTTGCAAAGAGTCTAGCTGTAGTTTTTGAACCCTAGCCCTGCCGGCACCTAGGGAAACCTAGCAAACCTATACATTTTTGAAAACTAGACACCCAGGGGAATCCAGGATGGGGTGACTTGACTGCCTCCCACCATGGTCTGTTACCCAGAATCCCTTGCAAACGTAAAAAATTGACAAAAAAAACACATTTTCCCCACATTTCTGTGATGGAAAGTTCTGGAATCTGCGTGGATCCACAAATTTCCACCCACCCCGCGTTCCCCAAAGTCCTACGAGAAAAATGGTACCTCACTTGTGCGGGTCGGCCTAGTGCCCGCGACAGGAAACGGCGCAAAACGCAACGTGGTTTTGCAGTGAAAAATGACCCTTTTTTTGGCAAAGTGACTAGCTGTAGATTTTGTACCCTAGCCCTGCCGGCACCTAGGGAAACCTAGCAAACCTATACATTTCTGAAAACTAGACACCCAGGGGAATCCAGGATGGGGTGACTTGACTGCCTCCCACCATGGTCTGTTACCCAGAATCCCTTGCAAACGTAAAAAATTGACAAAAAAACCACATTTTCCCCACATTTCTGTGATGGAAAGTTCTGGAATCTGCGTGGATCCACAAATTTCCACCCACCCCGCGTTCCCCAAAGTCCTACGAGAAAAATGGTACCTCACTTGTGCGGGTCGGCCTAGTGCCCGCGACAGGAAACAGCGCAAAACGCAACGTGGTTTTGCAGTGAAAAATGACCCTTTTTTTGGCAAAGTGACTAGCTGTAGATTTTGTACCCTAGCCCTGCCGGCACCTAGGGAAACCTAGCAAACCTATACATTTCTGAACACTAGACACCCAGGGGAATCCAGGATGGGGTGACTTGACTGCCTCCCACCATGGTCTGTTACCCAGAATCCCTTGCAAACGTAAACAATTGTCAAAAAAAACACATTTTCCCCACATTTCTGTGATGGAAAGTTCTGGAATCTGCGTGGATCCACAAATTTCCACCCACCCCGCGTTCCCCAAAGTCCTACGAGAAAAATGGTACCTCACTTGAGCGGGTCGGCCTAGTGCCCGCGACAGGAAACGGCGCAAAACGCAACGTGGTTTTGGAGTGAAAAATGACCCTTTTTTTGGCAAAGTGACTAGCTGTAGATTTTGTACCCTAGCACTGCCGGCACCTAGGGAAACCTAGCAAACCTATATATTTTTGAAAACTAGACACCCAGGGGAATCCAGGATGGGGTGACTTGACTGCCTACCACCATGGTCTGTTACCCAGAATCCCTTGCAAACGTAAAAAATTGACAAAAAAAACACATTTTCCCCACATTTCTGTGATGGAAAGTTCTAGAACCTGCGTGGATCCACAAATTTCCACCCACCCTGCGTTCCCCAAAGTCCTACGAGAAAAATGGTACCTCACTTGTGCGGGTCGGCCTAGTGCCCGCGACAGGAAACAGCGCAAAACACAACGTGGTTTTGGAGTGAAAAATGACCCTTTTTTTGGCAAAGTGACTAGCTGTAGATTTTGTACCCTAGCCCTGCCGGCACCTAGGGAAACCTAGCAAACCTATACATTTTTGAAAACTAGACACCCAGGGGAATCCAGGATGGGGTGACTTGACTGCCTCCCACCATGGTCTAATACCCAGAATCCCTTGCAAACATAAAAAATTGACAAAAAAAACACATTTTCCCCACATTTCTGTGATGGAAAGTTCTGGAATCTGCGTGGATCCACAAATTTCCACCCACCCCGCGTTCCCCAAAGTCCTACGAAAAAAATGGTACCTCACTTGTGCGGGTCGGCCTAGTGCCCGCGACAGGAAACTGCGCAAAACGCAACGTGGTTTTGCAGTGAAAAATGACCCTTTTTTTGGCAAAGTGACTAGCTGTAGATTTTGTACCCTAGCCCTGCCGGCACCTAGGGAAACCTAGCAAACCTATACATTTCTGAAAACTAGACACCCTGGGGAATCCAGGATGGGGTGACTTGACTGCCTCCCACCATGGTCTGTTACCCAGAATCCCTTGCAAACGTAAAAAATTGACAAAAAAAACACATTTTCCCCACATTTCTGTGATGGAAAGTTCTGGAATCTGCGTGGATCCACAAATTTCCACCCACCCCGCGTTCCCCAAAGTCCTACGAGAAAAATGGTACCTCACTTGTGCGGGTCGGCCTAGTGCCCGCGACAGGAAACTGCGCAAAACGCAACGTGGTTTTGCAGTGAAAAATGACCCTTTTTTTGGCAAAGTGACTAGCTGTAGATTTTGTACCCTAGCCCTGCCGGCACCTAGGGAAACCTAGCAAACCTATACATTTCTGAAAACTAGACACCCAGGGGAATCCAGGATGGGGTGACTTGACTGCCTCCCACCATGGTCTGTTACCCAGAATCCCTTGCAAACGTAAAAAATTGACAAAAAAAACACATTTTCCCCACATTTCTGTGATGGAAAGTTCTGGAATCTGCGTGGATCCACAAATTTCCACCCACCCCGCGTTCCCCAAAGTCCTACGAGAAAAATGGTACCTCACTTGTGCGGGTCGGCCTAGTGCCCGCGACAGGAAACTGCGCAAAACGCAACGTGGTTTTGCAGTGAAAAATGACCCTTTTTTTGGCAAAGTGACTAGCTGTAGATTTTGTACCCTAGCCCTGCCGGCACCTAGGGAAACCTAGCAAACCTATACATTTCTGAAAACTAGACACCCAGGGGAATCCAGGATGGGGTGACTTGACTGCCTCCCACCATGGTCTGTTACCCAGAATCCCTTGCAAACGTAAAAAATTGACAAAAAAAACACATTTTCCCCACATTTCTGTGATGGAAAGTTCTGGAATCTGCGTGGATCCACAAATTTCCACCCACCCCGCGTTCCCCAAAGTCCTACGAGAAAAATGGTACCTCACTTGTGCGAGTCGGCCTAGTGCCCGCGACAGGAAACGGCGCAAAACGCAACGTGGTTTTGCAGTGAAAAATGACCCTTTTTTTGGCAAAGTGACTAGCTGTAGATTTTGTACCCTAGCCCTGCCGGCACCTAGGGAAACCTAGCAAACCTATACATTTCTGAAAACTAGACACCCAGGGGAATCCAGGATGGGGTGACTTGACTGCCTCCCACCATGGTCTGTTACCCAGAATCCCTTGCAAACGTAAAAAATTGACAAAAAAAACACATTTTCCCCACATTTCTGTGATGGAAAGTTCTGGAATCTGCGTGGATCCACAAATTTCCACCCACCCCGCGTTCCCCAAAGTCCTACGAGAAAAATGGTACCTCACTTGTGCGGGTCGGCCTAGTGCCCGCGACAGGAAACGGCGCAAAACGCAATGTGGTTTTGGAGTGAAAAATGACCCTTTTTTTGGCAAAGTGACTAGCTGTAGATTTTGTACCCTAGCCCTGCCAGCACCTAGGGAAACCTAGCAAACCTATACATTTCTGAAAACTAGACACCCAGGGGAATCCAGGATGGGGTGACTTGACTGCCTCCCACCATGGTCTGTTACCCAGAATCCCTTGCAAACGTAAAAAATTGACAAAAAAAACACATTTTCCCCACATTTCTGTGATGGAAAGTTCTGGAATCTGCGTGGATCCACAAATTTCCACCCACCCCGCGTTCCCCATAGTCCTACGAGAAAAATGGTACCTCACTTGTGCGGGTCGGCCTAGTGCCCGCGACAGGAAACGGCGCAAAACGCAACGTGGTTTTGCAGTGAAAAATGACCCTTTTTTTGACAAAGTGACTAGCTGTAGATTTTGTACCCTAGCCCTGCCGGCACCTAGGGAAACCTAGCAAACCTATACATTTCTGAAAACTAGACACCCAGGGGAATCCAGGATGGGGTGACTTGACTGCCTCCCACCATGGTCTGTTACCCAGAATCCCTTGCAAACGTAAAAAATTGACAAAAAAAACACATTTTCCCCACATTTCTGTGATGGAAAGTTCTGGAATCTGCGTGGATCCACAAATTTCCACCCACCCCGCGTTCCCCAAAGTCCTACGAGAAAAATGGTACCTCACTTGTGCGGGTCGGCCTAGTGCCCGCGACAGGAAACGGCGCAAAACGCAACGTGGTTTTGGAGTGAAAAATGACCCTTTTTTTGGCAAAGTGACTAGCTGTAGATTTTGTACCCTAGCCCTGCCGGCACCTAGGGAAACCTAGCAAACCTATACATTTTTGAAAACTAGACACCCAGGGGAATCCAGGATGGGGTGACTTGACTGCCTCCCACCATGGTCTGTTACCCAGAATCCCTTGCAAACGTAAAAAATTGAAAAAAAAACCACATTTTCCCCACATTTCTGTGATGGAAAGTTCTGGAACCTGCGTGGATCCACAAATTTCCACCCACCCTGCGTTCCCCAAAGTCCTACGAGAAAAATGGTACCTCACTTGTGCGGGTCGGCCTAGTGCCCGCGACAGGAAACGGCGCAAAACGCAACGTGGTTTTGCAGTGAAAAATGACCCTTTTTTTGGCAAAGTGACTAGCTGTAGATTTTGTACCCTAGCCCTGCCGGCACCTAGGGAAACCTAGCAAACCTATACATTTTTGAAAACTAGACAACAAGGGGAATCCAGGATGGGGTGACTTGACTGCCTCCCACCATGGTCTGTTACCCAGAATCCCTTGCAAACGTAAAAAATTGAAAAAAAAACACATTTTCCCCACATTTCTGTGATGGAAAGTTCTGGAACCTGCGTGGATCCACAAATTTCCACCCACCCCGCGTTCCCCAAAGTCCTACGAGAAAAATGGTACCTGACTTGTGCGGGTCGGCCTAGTGCCCGCGACAGGAAACGGCGCTAAACGCAACGTGGTTTTGCAGTGAAAAATGACCCTTTGTTTGGCAAAGTGACTAGCTGTAGATTTTGTACCCTAGCCCTGCCGGCACCTAGGGAAACCTAGCAAACCCACGCATTTCTGAAAACTAGACTCCCGGCGGCTTCCAGGGAGGTATGGCTTGCGTGGATCCCCCAACGTTTCCTTACCCAGAATCCCCTGCAAACCTCATTTTTTGCTCAAAAAATCACTTTTTTCAAACATTTTGGGGTGGGAAAGTAGTGGCATCACCGGGCTCACACAAATTTACCACCACCCAGCGTTCCTCCAGGTCTCACGGTAAAAATGGTGCCTCACTTGTGTGGGAGGCCCAAGTACCCGCTGTAGGCAAGGGCCCCAAACGTAGTGAGGCGACATCCAGATGGCCTATCGCCAAACCACCTGGTTTTGCAAGGGGGGTCACTTTGGTTTTTGGCCCGGTGCGCGGCGGCCATCTAGGGAAACCTACCAAACCCAGGCATTTTTGAAAACTAGACACCCGGCGGCTTCCAGGGAGGTATGGCTTGCGTGGATCCCCCAACGTTTCCTTACCCTGAATCCCCTGCAAACCTCAATTTTTGCTCAAAAAATCACTTTTTTCACACATTTTGGCGTGGGAAAGTAGTGGCATCACCGGGCTCACACAAATTTACCACCACCCAGCGTTCCCCCAGGTCTCCCGGTAAAAATGGTGCCTCACTTGTGTGGGAGGGCCAAGTACCCGCGGCAGGCAAGGGCCTCAAACGTAGTGAGGCGACATCAAAATGGCCTATCGCCAAACCACCTGGTTTTGCAAGGGGGGTCACTTTGGTTTTTGGCCCGGTGCGCGGCGGCCATCTAGGGAAACCTACCAAACCCAGGCATTTTTGAAAACTAGACACCCGGCGGCTTCCAGGGAGGTATGGCTTGCGTGGATCCCCCAACGTTTCCTTACCCAGAATCCCCTGCAAACCTCATTTTTTGCTCAAAAAATCACTTTTTTCACACATTTTAGGGTGGGAAAGTAGTGGCATCACCGGGCTCACACAAATTTACCACCACCCAGCGTTTCCCCAGGTCTCCCGGTAAAAATGGTGCCTCACTTGTGTGGGAGGCCCAAGTACCCGCGGCAGGCAAGGGCCCCAAACGTAGTGAGGCGACATCAAGATGGCCTATCGCCAAACCACCTGGTTTTGCAAGGGGGGTCACTTTGGTTTTTGGCCCGGTGCGCGGCGGCCATCTAGGGAAACCTACCAAACCCAGGCATTTTTGAAAACTAGACACCCGGCGGCTTCCAGGGAGGTATGGCTTGCATGGATCCCCCAACGTTTCCTTACCCAGAATCCCCTGTAAACCTCAATTTTTGCTCAAAAAATCACTTTTTTCACACATTTTGGGGTGGGAAAGTAGTGGCATCACCGGGCTCACACAAATTTACCACCACCCAGCGTTCCCCCAGGTCTCCCGGTAAAAATGGTGCCTCACTTGTGTGGGAGGCCCAAGTACCCGCGGCAGGCAAGGGCCCCAAACGTAGTGAGGCAACATCAAAATGGCCTATCGCCAAACCACCTGGTTTTGCAAGGGGGGTCACTTTGGTTTTTGGCCCGGTGCGCGGCGGCCATCTAGGGAAACCTACCAAACCCAGGCATTTTTGAAAACTAGACACCCGGCGGCTTCCAGAGAGGTATGGCTTGCGTGGATTCCCCAACGTTTCCTTACCCAGAATCCCCTGCAAACCTCATTTTTTGCTCAAAAAATCACTTTTTTCACACATTTTGGGGTGGGAAAGTAGTGGCATCACCGGGCTCACACAAATTTACCACCACCCAGCGTTCCCCCAGGTCTCCCGGTAAAAATGGTGCCTCACTTGTGTGGGAGGCCCACGTACCCGCGGCAGGCAAGGGCCCCAAACGTAGTGAGGCAACATCAAAATGGCCTATCGCCAAACCACCTGGTTTTGCAAGGGGGGTCACTTTGGTTTTTGGCCCGGTGCGCGGCGGCCATCTAGGGAAACCTACCAAACCCAGGCATTTTTGAAAACTAGACACCCGGCGGCTTCCAGGGAGGTATGGCTTGCGTGGATCCCCCAACGTTTCCTTACCCAGAATCCCCTGCAAACCTCATTTTTTGCTCAAAAAATCACTTTTTTCACACATTTTGGGGTGGGAAAGTAGTGGCATCACCGGGCTCACACAAATTTACCACCACCCAGCGTTCCCCCAGGTCTCCCGGTAAAAATGGTGCCTCACTTGTGTGGGAGGCCCAAGTACCCGCGGCAGGCAAGGGCCCCAAATGTAGTGAGGCGACATCAAGATGGCCTTTCACCAAACCACCTGGTTTTGCAAGGGGGGTCACTTTGGTTTTTGGCCCGGTGCGCGGCGGCCATCTAGGGAAACCTACCAAACCCAGGCATTTTTGAAAACTAGACACCCGGCGGCTTCCAGGGAGGTATGGCTTGCGTGGATCCCCCAACGTTTCCTTACCCAGAATCCCCTGCAAACCTCAATTTTTGCTCAAAAAATCACTTTTTTCACACATTTTGGGGTGGGAAAGTAGTGGCATCACCGGGCTCACACAAATTTACCACCACCCAGCGTTCCCCCAGGTCTCCCGGTAAAAATGGTGCCTCACTTGTGTGGGAGGCCCAAGTACCCGCGGCAGGCAAGGGCCCCAAACGTAGTGAGGCGACATCAAGATGGCCTATCGCCAAACCACCTGGTTTTGCAAGGGGGGTCTCTTTGGTTTTTGGCCCGGTGCGCGGCGGCCATCTAGGGAAACCTACCAAACCCAGGCATTTTTGAAAACTAGACACCCGGCGGCTTCCAGGGAGGTATGGTTCGCGTGGATCCCCCAACGTTTCCTTACCCAGAATCCCCTGCAAACCTCAATTTTTGCTCAAAAAATCACTTTTTTCACACATTTTGGGGTGGGAAAGTAGTGGCATCACCGGGCTCACACAAATTTACCACCACCCAGCGTTCCCCCAGGTCTCCCGGTAAAAATGGTGCCTCACTTGTGTGGGAGGCCCAAGTACCCGCGGCAGGCAAGGGCCCCAAACGTAGTGAGGCAACATCAAAATGGCCTATCGGCAAACCACCTGGTTTTGCAAGGGGGGTCACTTTGGTTTTTGGCCCGGTGCGCGGCGGCCATCTAGGGAAACCTACCAAACCCAGGCATTTTTGAAAACTAGACACCCGGCGGCTTCCAGGGAGGTATGGCTTGCGTGGATACCCCAACGTTTCCTTACCCAGAATCCCCTGCAAACCTCATTTTTTGCTCAAAAAATCACTTTTTTCACACATTTTGGGGTGGGAAAGTAGTGGCATCACCGGGCTCACACAAATTTACCACCACCCAGCGTTCCCCCAGGTCTCCCGGTAAAAATGGTGCCTCACTTGTGTGGGAGGCCCAAGTACCCGTGGCAGGCAAGGGCCCCAAACGTAGTGAGGCGACATCAAGATGGCCTATCGCCAAACCACCTGGTTTTGCAAGGGGGGTCACTTTGGTTTTTGGCCCGGTGCGCGGCGGCCATCTAGGGAAACCTACCAAACCCAGGCATTTTTAAAAACTAGACACCCGGCGGCTTCCAGGGAGGTATGGCTTGCGTGGATCCCCCAACGTTTCCTTACCCAGAATCCCCTGCAAACCTCAATTTTTGCTCAAAAAATCACTTTTTTCACACATTTTGGGGTGGGAAAGTAGTGGCATCACCGGGCTCACACAAATTTACCACCACCCAGCGTTCCCCCAGGTCTCCCGGTAAAAATGGTGCCTCACTTGTGTGGGAGGCCCAAGTACCCGCGGCAGGCAAGGGCCCCTAACGTAGTGAGGCAACATCAAAATGGCCTATCGGCAAACCACCTGGTTTTGCAAGGGGGGTCACTTTGGTTTTTGGCCCGGTGCGCGGCGGCCATCTAGGGAAACCTACCAAACCCAGGCATTTTTGAAAACTAGACACCCGGCGGCTTCCAGGGAGGTATGGCTTGCGTGGATCCCCCAACGTTTCCTTACCCAGAATCCCCTGCAAACCTCATTTTTTGCTCAAAAAATCACTTTTTTCACACATTTTGGGGTGGGAAAGTAGTGGCATCACCGGGCTCACACAAATTTACCACCACCCAGCGTTCCCCCAGGTCTCCCGGTAAAAATGGTGCCTCACTTGTGTGGGAGGCCCAAGTACCCGCGGCAGGCAAGGGCCCCAAACGTAGTGAGGCAACATCAAAATGGCCTATCGCCAAACCACCTGGTTTTGCAAGGGGGGTCACTTTGGTTTTTGGCCCGGTGCGCGGCGGCCATCTAGGGAAACCTACCAAACCCAGGCATTTTTGAAAACTAGACACCCGGCGGCTTCCAGGGAGGTATGGCTTGCGTGGATCCCCCAACGTTTCCTTACCCAGAATCCCCTGCAAACCTCATTTTTTGCTCAAAAAATCACTTTTTTCACACATTTTGGGGTGGGAAAGTAGTGGCATCACCGGGCTCACACAAATTTACCACCACCCAGCGTTCCCCCAGGTCTCCCGGTAAAAATGGTGCCTCACTTGTGTGGGAGGCCCAAGTACCCGCGGCAGGCAAGGGCCCCAAACGTAGTGAGGCAACATCAAAATGGCCTATCGCCAAACCACCTGGTTTTGCAAGGGGGGTCACTTTGGTTTTTGGCCCGGTGCGCGGCGGCCATCTAGGGAAACCTACCAAACCCAGGCATTTTTGAAAACTAGACACCCAGCGGCTTCCAGGGAGGTATGGCTTGCGTGGATCCCCCAACGTTTCCTTACCCAGAATCCCCTGCAAACCTCATTTTTTGCTCAAAAAATCACTTTTTTCACACATTTTGGGGTGGGAAAGTAGTGGCATCACCGGGCTCACACAAATTTACCACCACCCAGCGTTCCCCCAGGTCTCCCGGTAAAAATGGTGCCTCACTTGTGTGGGAGGCCCAAGTACCCGCGGCAGGCAAGGGCCCCAAATGTAGTGAGGCGACATCAAGATGGCCTATCGCCAAACCACCTGGTTTTGCAAGGGGGGTCACTTTGGTTTTTGGCCCGGTGCGCGGCGGCCATCTAGGGAAACCTACCAAACCCAGGCATTTTTGAAAACTAGACACCCGGCGGCTTCCAGGGAGGTATGGCTTGCGTGGATCCCCCAACGTTTCCTTACCCAGAATCCCCTGCAAACCTCAATTTTTGCTCAAAAAATCACTTTTTTCACACATTTTGGGGTGGGAAAGTAGTGGCATCACCGGGCTCACACAAATTTACCACCACCCAGCGTTCCCCCAGGTCTCCCGGTAAAAATGGTGCCTCACTTGTGTGGGAGGCCCAAGTACCCGCGGCAGGCAAGGGCCCCAAACGTAGTGAGGCGACATCAAGATGGCCTATCGCCAAACCACCTGGTTTTGCAAGGGGGGTCTCTTTGGTTTTTGGCCCGGTGCGCAGCGGCCATCTAGGGAAACCTACCAAACCCAGGCATTTTTGAAAACTAGACACCCGGCGGCTTCCAGGGAGGTATGGCTTGCGTGGATCCCCCAACGTTTCCTTACCCAGAATCCCCTGCAAACCTCAATTTTTGCTCAAAAAATCACTTTTTTCACACATTTTGGGGTGGGAAAGTAGTGGCATCACCGGGCTCACACAAATTTACCACCACCCAGCGTTCCCCCAGGTCTCCCGGTAAAAATGGTGCCTCACTTGTGTGGGAGGCCCAAGTACCCGCGGCAGGCAAGGGCCCCAAACGTAGTGAGGCAACATCAAAATGGCCTATCGGCAAACCACCTGGTTTTGCAAGGGGGGTCACTTTGGTTTTTGGCCCGGTGCGCGGCGGCCATCTAGGGAAACCTACCAAACCCAGGCATTTTTGAAAACTAGACACCCGGCGGCTTCCAGGGAGGTATGGCTTGCGTGGATCCCCCAACGTTTCCTTACCCAGAATCCCCTGCAAACCTCATTTTTTGCTCAAAAAATCACTTTTTTCACACATTTTGGGGTGGGAAAGTAGTGGCATCACCGGGCTCACACAAATTTACCACCACCCAGCGTTCCCCCAGGTCTCCCGGTAAAAATGGTGCCTCACTTGTGTGGGAGGCCCAAGTACCCGTGGCAGGCAAGGGCCCCAAACGTAGTGAGGCGACATCAAGATGGCCTATCGCCAAACCACCTGGTTTTGCAAGGGGGGTCACTTTGGTTTTTGGCCCGGTGCGCGGCGGCCATCTAGGGAAACCTACCAAACCCAGGCATTTTTGAAAACTAGACACCCGGCGGCTTCCAGGGAGGTATGGCTTGCGTGGATCCCCCAACGTTTCCTTACCCAGAATCCCCTGCAAACCTCAATTTTTGCTCAAAAAATCACTTTTTTCACACATTTTGGGGTGGGAAAGTAGTGGCATCACCGGGCTCACACAAATTTACCACCACCCAGCGTTCCCCCAGGTCTCCCGGTAAAAATGGTGCTTCACTTGTGTGGGAGGCCCAAGTACCCGCGGCAGGCAAGGGCCCCAAACGTAGTGAGGCAACATCAAAATGGCCTATCGGCAAACCACCTGGTTTTGCAAGGGGGGTCACTTTGGTTTTTGGCCCGGTGCGCGGCGGCCATCTAGGGAAACCTACCAAACCCAGGCATTTTTGAAAACTAGACACCCGGCGGCTTCCAGGGAGGTATGGCTTGCGTGGATCCCCCAACGTTTCCTTACCCAGAATCCCCTGCAAACCTCAATTTTTGCTCAAAAAATCACTTTTTTCACACATTTTGGGGTGGGAAAGTAGTGGCATCACCGGGCTCACACAAATTTACCACCACCCAGCGTTCCCCCAGGTCACCCGGTAAAAATGGTGCCTCACTTGTGTGGGAGGCCCAAGTACCCGCAGCAGGCAAGGACAACAAACGTAGTGAGGCGACATTTGAGATAGGCAATGTTGATGTTGCCTCACTACGTTTGTTGTCCTTGCCTGCCGCGGGTACTTGGGCCTCCCACACAAGTGAGGCACCATTTTTACCGGGAGACCTGGGGGAACGCTGGGTGGTGGTAAATTTGTGTGAGCCCGGTGATGCCACTACTTTCCCACCCCAAAATGTGTGAAAAAAGTGATTTTTTGAGCAAAAAATGAGGTTTGCAGGGGATTCTGGGTAAGGAAACGTTGGGGGATCCACGCAAGCCATACCTCCCTGGAAGCCGCCGGGTGTCTAGTTTTCAAAAATGCCTGGGTTTGGTAGGTTTCCCTAGATGGCCGCCGCGCACCGGGCCAAAAACCAAAGTGACCCCCCTTGCAAAACCAGGTGGTTTGGCGATAGGCCATCTTGATGTCGCCTCACTACGTTTGGGGCCCTTGCCTGCCGCGGGTACTTGGGCCTCCCACACAAGTGAGGCACCATTTTTACCGGGAGACCTGGGGGAACGCTGGGTGGTGGTAAATTTGTGTGAGTTCGGTGATGCCACTACTTTCCCACCCCAAAATGTGTGAAAAAAGTGATTTTTTGAGCAAAAAATGAGGTTTGCAGGGGATTCTGGGTAAGGAAACGTTGGGGGATCCATGCAAGCCATACCTCCCTGGAAGCCGCCGGGTGTCTAGTTTTCAGAAATGCCTGGGTTTGGTAGGTTTCCCTAGATGGCCGCCGCGCACCGGGCCAAAAACCAAAGTGACCCCCCTTGCAAAACCAGGTGGTTTGGCGATAGGCCATCTTGATCTCGCCTCACTACGTTTGGGGCCCTTGCCTGCCGCGGGTACTTGGGCCTCCCACACAAGTGATGCACCATTTTTACCGGGAGACCTGGGGGAACGCTGGGTGGTGGTAAATTTGTGTGAGCCCGGTGATGCCACTACTTTCCCACCCCAAAATGTGTGAAAAAAGTGATTTTTTGAGCAAAAATTGAGGTTTGCAGGGGATTCTGGGTAAGGAAACGTTGGGGGATCCACGCAAGCCATACCTCCCTGGAAGCCGCCGGGTGTCTAGTTTTCAAAAATGCCTGGGTTTGGTAGGTTTCCCTAGATGGCCGCCGCGCACCGGGCCAAAAACCAAAGTGACCCCCCTTGCAAAACCAGGTGGTTTGGCGATAGGCCATCTTGATGTCGCCTCACTACGTTTGGGGCCCTTGCCTGCCGCGGATACTTGGGCCTCCCACACAAGTGAGGCACCATTTTTACCGGGAGACCTGGGGGAACGCTGGGTGGTGGTAAATTTGTGTGAGCCCGGTGATGCCACTACTTTCCCACCCCAAAATGTGTGAAAAAAGTGATTTTTTGAGCAAAAATTGAGGTTTGCAGGGGATTCTGGGTAAGGAAACGTTGGGGGATCCACGCAAGCCATACCTCCCTGGAAGCCGCCGGGTGTCTAGTTTTCAAAAATGCCTGGGTTTGGTAGGTTTCCCTAGATGGCCGCCGCGCACCGGGCCAAAAACCAAAGTGACCCCCTTGCAAAACCAGGTGGTTTGGCCATAGGCCATTTTGATGTTGCCTCACTACGTTTGGGGCCCTTGCCTGCCGCGGGTACTTGGGCCTCCCACACAAGTGAGGCACCATTTTTACCGGGAGACCTGGGGGAACGCTGGGTGGTGGTAAATTTGTGTGTGCCCGGTGATGCCACTACTTTCCCACCCCAAAATGTGTGAAAAAAGTGATTTTTTGAGCAAAAAATGAGGTTTGCAGGGGATTCTGGGTAAGGAAACGTTGGGGGATCCACGCAAGCCATACCTCCCTGGAAGCCGCCGGGTGTCTAGTTTTCAAAAATGCCTGGGTTTGGTAGGTTTCCCTAGATGGCCGCCGCGCACCGGGCCAAAAACCAAAGTGACCCCCCTTGCAAAACCAGGTGGTTTGGCGATAGGCCATCTTGATGTCGCCTCACTACGTTTGGGGCCCTTGCCTGCCGCGGGTACTTGGGCCTCCCACACAAGTGAGGCACCATTTTTACCGGGAGACCTGGGGGAACGCTGGGTGGTGGTAAATTTGTGTGAGCCCGGTGATGCCACTACTTTCCCACCCCAAAATGTGTGAAAAAAGTGATTTTTTGAGCAAAAAATGAGGTTTGCAGGGGATTCTGGGTAAGGAAACGTTGGGGGATCCACGCAAGCCATACCTCCCTGGAAGCCGCCGGGTGTCTAGTTTTCAAAAAGGCCTGGGTTTGGTAGGTTTCCCTAGATGGCCGCCGCACACCGGGCCAAAAACCAAAGTGACCCCCCTTGCAAAACCAGGTGGTTTGGCGATAGGCCATCTTGATGTCGCCTCACTACGTTTGGGGCCCTTGCCTGCCGCGGGTACTTGGGCCTCCCACACAAGTGAGGCACCATTTTTACCGGGAGACCTGGGGGAACGCTGGGTGGTGGTAAATTTGTGTGAGCCCGGTGATGCCACTACTTTCCCACCCCAAAATGTGTGAAAAAAGTGATTTTTTGAGCAAAAATTGAGGTTTGCAGGGGATTCTGGGTAAGGAAACGTTGGGGGATCCACGCAAGCCATACCTCCCTGGAAGCCGCCGGGTGTCTAGTTTTCAAAAATGCCTGGGTTTGGTAGGTTTCCCTAGATGGCCGCCGCGCACCGGGCCAAAAACCAAAGTGACCCCCCTTGCAAAACCAGGTGGTTTGGCCATAGGCCATTTTGATGTTGCCTCACTACGTTTGGGGCCCTTGCCTGCCGCGGGTACTTGGGCCTCCCACACAAGTGAGGCACCATTTTTACCGGGAGACCTGGGGGAACGCTGGGTGGTGGTAAATTTGTGTGTGCCCGGTGATGCCACTACTTTCCCACCCCAAAATGTGTGAAAAAAGTGATTTTTTGAGCAAAAAATGAGGTTTGCAGGGGATTCTGGGTAAGGAAACGTTGGGGGATCCACGCAAGCCATACCTCCCTGGAAGCCGCCGGGTGTCTAGTTTTCAAAAATGCCTGGGTTTGGTAGGTTTCCCTAGATGGCCGCCGCGCACCGGGCCAAAAACCAAAGTGACCCCCCTTGCAAAACCAGGTGGTTTGGCGATAGGCCATCTTGATGTCGCCTCACTACGTTTGGGGCCCTTGCCTGCCGCGGGTACTTGGGCCTCCCACACAAGTGAGGCACCATTTTTACCGGGAGACCTGGGGGAACGCTGGGTGGTGGTAAATTTGTGTGAGCCCGGTGATGCCACTACTTTCCCACCCCAAAATGTGTGAAAAAAGTGATTTTTTGAGCAAAAAATGAGGTTTGCAGGGGATTCTGGGTAAGGAAACGTTGGGGGATCCACGCAAGCCATACCTCCCTGGAAGCCGCCGGGTGTCTAGTTTTCAAAAATGCCTGGGTTTGGTAGGTTTCCCTAGATGGCCGCCGCACACCGGGCCAAAAACCAAAGTGACCCCCCTTGCAAAACCAGGTGGTTTGGCGATAGGCCATCTTGATGTCGCCTCACTATGTTTGGGGCCCTTGCCTGCCGCGGGTACTTGGGCCTCCCACACAAGTGAGGCACCATTTTTACCGGGAGACCTGGGGGAACGCTGGGTGGTGGTAAATTTGTGTGAGCCCGGTGATGCCACTACTTTCCCACCCCAAAATGTGTGAAAAAAGTGATTTTTTGAGCAAAAATTGAGGTTTGCAGGGGATTCTGGGTAAGGAAACGTTGGGGGATCCACACAAGCCATACCTCCCTGGAAGCCGCCGGGTGTCTAGTTTTCAAAAATGCCTGGGTTTGGTAGGTTTCCCTAGATGGCCGCCGCGCACCGGGCCAAAAACCAAAGTGACCCCCCTTGCAAAACCAGGTGGTTTGGCGATAGGCCATCTTGATGTCGCCTCACTACGTTTGGGGCCCTTGCCTGCCGCGGGTACTTGGGCCTCCCACACAAGTGAGGCACCATTTTTACCGGGAGACCTGGGGGAACGCTGGGTGGTGGTAAATTTGTGTGAGTCCGGTGATGCCACTACTTTCCCACCCCAAAATGTGTGAAAAAAGTGATTTTTTGGGCAAAAAATGAGGATTGCAGGGGATTCTGGGTAAGGAAACGTTGGGGGATCCACGCAAGCCATACCTCCCTGGAAGCCGCCGGGTGTCTAGTTTTCAGAAATGCGTGGGTTTGAAAGGTTTCCCTAGATGGCCGCCGAGCCCTGGGCAAAAAACCAAAGTAACCCCCCTTGCAAAACCAGATTACCTATTGTTACTACAGCGTGAGAATTTAGGAATAATACTGCAAAGAAAATGTGGCAGACAATTTGAGGTTTACAGGACAATGGGGATAAAAAATATTTTTCAAATCACTAGAGAGACATCACCATGAACTCCCAAGGGTTTTCGACAATATCTACAGTTGGTGGTTTATTCTTACATGGAAAGTGTACCTTGGCAGAGAAACAAAAGACAAAGATTCCTGCACAACCATCTATTCCTCAAACACACACACATACTGGTTGGATTTGGCACGAGGGCAAGTCATGGTTCAGTGTATTAAATTTTATTAACAAGAGATTTCACAAAAATGAAATGCACTGCCAATAATTAAATTCACAAAAAACCAAACCAATGACTTGCAGCTCGTGAGCTGTAAAGCCACGTCAAGGCACCAACCACTTTACAGGCCATTCACACACCTTTCATACGTGATACAAACAAGACCATTCGCACCACCAGGTACAAAAGCAACACAGTACAAAAATCACCAAAAAGGGACAAGGTACACCCTGCTTCAGAAAGACAAATATTACTGCACAGTCATCTAACCCGCAAGCACACACACATACTGGTTGGATTTGGCACGAGGGTGAGTGATGGTTCAGTAGATAAAATTGTATTACCAAGTGATTTCACAAAACATGAAATGCACTGGTAATAATTGAAAGGGCAAGAAACTGAACCATTGACTCACAGCTCGTGAGCTGTAAAGCCACGACAAGGCACCAACCTCTTTACAGGCCATTCATACACCTTTCATACGTGTGAGACATACAAAACCATTCACACCGCCAGCCGCGGGCCCATCACATAACAAAACTCACACCAGCACACAGCGCCATTCAAGGGCCCATCACTTTCACATGCCCACAATCCAGACACAGCAACTACACAGGCTGAAGGATTGCGTGGAGTGGCACTCAGCTAGCAGTGTGTGTAGTGACCAGCAGAAAGTCACTACTCACACACAGCCAGCCAAGCACCAGTCGACACACACCGCTAGCCAAACGCCAGTCCACGCACACCGCTAGCCAAGCGCCAGTCCAGGCACACCGCCATCCAATCGCCAGTCCAGGCATACCGGCAGCCAATCGCCAATCCACCTACACCGCCAGCAAAGTTCCAGTCCACGGACACCACCAGACAAGCACCATTCCACGCACACCGCCAGCCAAGCTCCAGTCCACACACACCACCAGACAAGCTCCAGTCCACGGACACCACCAGCCAAGCACCAGTCCACGGACACCACCAGCCAAACACCAGTCCGCACACACCACCAGCCCACACACACCGCCAGCCAAGTACCAGTCCACGCACACCGCCAGCCAAGCACCATTCCACGCACACCACCAGCCAAGCACCATTCCACGCACACCGCCAGCCAAGCACCATTCCATGCACACCACCAGCCACGCACCAGTCCACGCACACCGCCAGTCCATGCACACCGCCAGTCCACGCACACCGTCAGCCAAGCACCATTCCACGCACACCACCAACAAAGTGCCAGTCCACACACACCAACAGCCAAGCGCAAGCCTACACACACCGCCATCACATTTTGGATTTTTTTAGAAAAAAATAAAAACACAAACAAATTGCAAATAGATACAAATCTTCTAACAGAAAATCAGCAACTAAATACATTGCACTAACACCAACCTTGAAACAGAATCATATTTTCCAAAGAATACAGACCAGGCAGTTCACTTTACCACTCATGAATCTTCCCAGAAGTTTTTACGCGTGTGGTACGCTCGGAAACAAGCAGAGAGACACAGTGCAGGATGAGAGGGACAATCGGGGCAGTACATACGACTCTCCTTCCGCAAACCTCTTCGCCAACAGACTCTACATCTCCTACTGGGAAAATCTTTGGCGGGTGTGGGAGGAATGTGATCTGGAAAGTGGCGTTCTTTCAATCTAGCAACATCCTCCACCAGTCCAACTCTAGGAACACTTGCCTGTTCCACTACAACAAGGCTGCCTATTACAGACTCCTGAAACTTAGCAAAAGTCATCTTTGACTCAGGGCAAGAATCCTGGAACACAACAAAAGCATTAAACATTGCCAAGTGGAAAAGATGGATAGCCAACTTCTTGTACCAAATGTAAGCCTTACGAAGAGCAGTGTAAGGTTCCAACCTCTGATCTACTCTGTCAACACCACCCATGTGCCTATTATAGTCTAAAACACATACAGGTTTGCGCGCTTCAGCGACCTGACCCCAAACAGTCACAGGTGCAGTGCTTTCATCATGGATGGAAGTCAGCATGTAGACATCTCTCCTGTCTGTAAACTTCACAGCAAGAAGCTCCTGGCAACGCAACGCACTGCACTGTCCCCGCACAAGCTTTTGACAAACAAGTTCTTTCGGAAAACCTTTACGGTTACAGCGGACTGTGCCACAAGCAAAAGTGTCCACTTTGGCCAATTCCCTGAACAACCGCACACCAGTGTAGAAGTTATCTACATATAAATGGTGGCCTTTGTTAAAAAATCCTCTACCAAGTTCCCAAACAATTTTCTCAGTCACTCCAAAAGTGGACGGACAACCAGGGAGGTTAAACCTAGATTCCTTACCGGTGTACACCCTGAAATTAGAGACATATCCAGTCCTACTGTCACACAGCATATACAGCTTTATTCCATAGCGTGCCCTCTTACTAGGAATGTATTGCCTAAAAACCAAGCGGCCCTTGAACAACACCAAAGACTCATCCACTGCAATTTCTCTACCAGGGGCATAAATCTCAGAAAATCGATCAACAAAGTGATCAAGGACAGGCCTAATCTTAAAAAGACGGTCACAATCAGGGTGATCTCGTGGCAACGCTAAACCATTATCAACAAAGTGCATCATCCGAAGCAGAAGCAAATACCTGTCACGAGTCATGACTGCCGGAAAAATAGACGTTGCCATCAAGGGACTGCTAGACCAATATGAAGCCAATGATGGCTTCCTTAGCAAGCCCATCAAAAAAGTTAAACCCAAGAACTTCTTCATCTCTTCAACATTTGTGGGAGTCCACCGGGTAGCTCTAGAGTGTGGCTTAAGACTGGCACTGTTGTCCCTCAAAAACTGTTCGGCATACAAATTAGTCTGCTCAACAATCTCTGCCAAAAACACATCGTCCATAAACAACTGAAAAAAATTTACAGGCAAAAAGTTCTCAGTATTCACTCTAGAC
Source organism: Triturus cristatus (assembly GCF_964204655.1). NCBI lineage: Eukaryota > Metazoa > Chordata > Amphibia > Caudata > Salamandridae > Triturus > Triturus cristatus. The sequence goes on along the minus strand of NC_140585.1, from coordinate 1,296,345,296 downwards.
CCTGGAACACCAGTAAACTCTGGAAATTCCGGCTGCACCATGCCAGGGGCAACCCAGAGGTCATCACTTTCAACGGGAAGACTTGCAGCCCCAGCCTGCAGCCCAGATGTCTCTTGCCGCACTACACCAACGGAAAGGCTTGCAGCCCCAGCCTGCAGCCCAGATGCCTCTTGCCGCACTACACCAACGGGAAGCCTTGCAGTCCCAGCCTGCAGCCCAGATGTCTCTTGCCGCACTACACCAACGGGAAGCCTTGCAGCCGCAGGCTGCAGCCCAGATGCCTCTTGCCGCACTATCGGCACATCAGTCTCCTCCTCTAACACAGGCACTTCATCCGCACTAAGAGTATCTTCATCATCCGATGACCCCATACGGAGAGAAAACTCACTGCCAGAATCGTCCCCTGCCCCCTCTCCCTCAGAAGCAGAGTCAGTCTCTGACCCAATATCAGAGGAAGACTCAAACAGCAAACCAACAACCTGCTGAGCAGTCATCCTGCGGCTAGCCATTATACCTACTAAGATAGAAGACTGCACAAACAAGTCAACAACAACCAACAATGTACAAACCAAGTAAGTAAAGAAATGTGTACCTTATATCAATAAGATCAATGTACTCAAAAACTATACAATCCAAAATCAAAAGAGACAGCTGCACTCACCAGAAACAAACTCTGCAGTGACACAGCAAAGACCAACTAGAAACTAGAAAGAAGAAAAAAAAACAAATTACTCACAAGACAACAAAATACACATCGAGCACCAATGCAAAAAGTTTTTGAAACTCAAAAACCAAACATACTGCTATTATTACACCATTTGCAAAAAAAAACAGGCAGAGAAATCAAACACATTTGCATTGTACAAAAAAACAGTCTCTTACCAAACTACACAAACAGCAAAACCACCAGAACCAAAACGTCAACGTGAACAGAAGAAAAGCCTTCACCTAGAACAAAAAAGTAAACAAAAAAAACATTACAATTGGAAATCACAAAAAATATAACAATAAACATTATAACATGCCATGTCACTACCCAAATGGTCAATCGGTTTGTGTGCCAGGTCAGGCAGAAAACAGCAGGAAAAAAAAGGCTATTCAGTCCCGGGGCAGGTGAGCCAAATACATATAACAAATTGCACCCTGGAAGCGAGGGGTCACTTCTATTTCTAATTGAACTAATTCCCTGGTGTCTAGTGGGCTTTTCTGCCCCCAATGGGAGCAGAAACGGCAAAAAAATAAAACCGATCTGCCCACAGAGGGGGCAGAAAAGTCTTCAAAACATTTAGGGGCCCAAGGAAGCGACCCTTGCCCAAGGGGTCACTTCCTACAATAATATTTATATCCCTGGTGTCTAGTGGGCTTTTCTGCCCCCCCCCCCTAGGAGCAGAAACGGACAGAAAGACGACCAATCTGCCCCCAGGGGGGGCAGAAGAGTATTCTAAATAATTAGGCCGCAAAGGAAGCGACCCTTGCCCAAGGGGTCGCTTCCTACATAAAGAAAAAGACATCCCTGGTGTCTAGTGGGCTTTTCTGCCCCCCCTGGGGGCAGAAACGGGCAGAAAGACGACCGATCTGCCCCCAGGGGGGGCAGAAAAGTCTTCTAATCACTTTACCACCCTAGGAAGTGACCCTTGCCCAAGGGGTCGCTTCCTACATAACGAAATAGACATCCCTGGTGTCTAGTGGGCTTTTCTGCCCCCCCTGGGGGCAGAAACGGGCAGAAAGAAGACCGATCTGCCCCCAGGGGGGGCAGAAAAGTCTTCAAATTATTGGGCCCCCCAAGGAAGCGACCCTTGCCTAAGGGGTCGCTTCCTACATAGCATAAACGACATCCCTGGTGTCTAGTGGGCTTTTCTGCCCCCCCTGGGGGCAGAAACGCGCAGAAAGCGGACCGATCTGCCCCCAGGGGGGGCAGAAAAGACTTCCAAAAATTTTGCCCCCAAGGAAGCGACCCTTGCCTAAGGGGTCGCTTCCTACATAGTAAAAACGACAACCCTGGTGTCTAGTGGGCTTTTCTGCCCCCCCTGGGGGCAGAAACGCGCAGAAAGCGGACCGATCTGCCCCCAGGGGGGGCAGAAAAGACTTCGCCAAATTTTTACCCCCAAGGAAGCGACCCTTGCCTAAGGGGTCGCTTCCCAAATTCGAAATAACAAATCCCTGGTGTCTAGTGGGGCATCCCTACTCCACGATCGCGACGCTGTGCGCGATCGTGGAGCAGGAATGCCCTGTATTGAGACATCGGGGGAGAGGAAATACTCTTTCCTCTCCCCCGATGCCTCAATACTACAAATTTCACCGCCGCGGCCCCCACCGGACTACAAAAACCTACCTCTGCTCCCTTGGACGCGCTGGAAGAAATGGATTCCAGCGCGTCCAACGCTTCCTGATGACGCCGGCGCGCGCTGTGCGCGCTGACGTCATCAGAAAGCGTAGGGGGGCTCGGGGGGGCTCAGGGGTGGCGCTTCCGCTGCCACCCCCGTAAAGGGGGCGAAGATCGCTGCACAAGGGGGGGAGCGCCAGCGCTTCCCCCGGGGGCTGTCCTCATGACGGAACGGTTCCGTCATGAGCACAGCCCAACCGATGCTCATGACGGAACCGTTCCATCATGAGCATCGAAGGGGTTAAATGGCATATCACACTGGATGAATGATATGGTAAACTGTTGAACTAAAAATGTCGTTTACCTTATCATTTGTCCTTGTCAGAAGGGCTATATAGGAGAGACCAGCAGAGAAATGCGCTTGCGGCTCACTGAACATAGATCAGCATTGAAAAATAGCAAAAAAAATGCTCCTTTGGTTGACCATTGGTTAGAGATGAACCATAAGGAAGAAGATTTGAAATGGTTCATCCTAAAAAAAATGAAAGTATCATTACGTGGAGGTGACATTGAAAGAAAAAGGAAACAACAAGAGCAATTCTTTATGTCCAAATTCAAAACCTACCATCAGGGTTTAAACAATAGAGAAGAGTGGGAAAGATTGGTTAGGTGAACTATATTGAGCCAACAGGTTTATGCAGGAAAAATACTTGTATACCCACTTATAATATATGGGTATACACTGTTATGATGTCTTATATACATTAGCCCTCAAAGTATGAATAATTTTGGGTAGCGGATAAAATGAGAGTACTACTACATGGAGGAGATGTTTGTAGAAATAGGAAACAACAATAGTAATTTTTGATATACATCAGTCCTTAGTATATTAATATTTGGGGGTAGCCATTAATATCAATTATTATGTATTGTCCTCCCAATGTGTAAATATTGAAATAAGCGCACTTCGAATTAAATACTTTGAGGGTTATGGATGGGAATAATAGCGGGTATTTTTCCCTTTTCAAAAAATGCTTTTAGACTTACAATAATTGGGTTAGTTTGCGTCTTGTAAAAGATAAAAGAATACAGTAGGCCTGGGCGAAGCACTACGCTACGCTCGCGTAGTTTGCGAAGTTCGCGCTACTTCGCGCTACGCGAACTGCACGTAGCACAGTGCGAACACGCGTAGCGTAGTGTTGCGTAGTGCTGCGGTCATTTTTTGCTTGCTCGCGGTCCTCAACGTCAAGTTGGCGACCGCGAGCAAGCAAAATGACATCCTGGCGAGACTTTTTCCTTGTTCGCGATCGCGAGCATGGAAAATAAACCTCCCGGCGAGATTCCCAACGTGAGAAGGTCAGGTTTCTCATTGCGAGGGGTCGCGTATGCTCGCGACCGCTCGCGATGAGAAACTACCAGTTCGCGTTGAGAAAGCTGCAGCTCGAGGAAAAATCTACTCGAGCAGCAGAAAACTACAGCTCGCACTGTGCAAGATGCCATTTTCAATGATTGCACAGTGCCGGTTGCTTGTCCGCACTGTGCAATCATTGAAAACAACATCTTGCACAGTGCGAACATGTTACTTCGCAGTTCGCGAAGTGCTACGCGTAGCTCGCGTAGTGCGAACTTCACTTTGCGTAGCTTCGCGAAGTGCTACTTCGCGAACTACGCCCACCCTTAGAATACAGGCAATGGTACAAGAATCTGACAGCACTTGGTGGACTGATTTTCTGTACTAATCTAGATACATAGTTTCTGGTGTAATTGATAAAAGTTCTATTGAACATTGCCGCCACAATTGTATCTGATTGTAAATATATATATCCAGCTAAATAGATAACATTTAGATGGGATTTTTCCTTACATAAATTAGTCCGTTTTAGTGTTGTTCGCATTAAAGTTTTACAACGACTTATTGTGAATTGAATGCCCCGAACTACTAAAATGGCCACCAGTGACGTTGTCACGAAACTTACGTAGCACCGTACTATTTATTCGCGCGAAGTATGGCGACGGTGTCGTTGATACACCGAATCCCGGCAGTCGAGACGGTATATAGACGGTATATGCTCTACATGGTAAGAAGAGTGGACTGAATGCTGTGGGGCGAAATGTATTTATAATTAATTTATTTATAATTACATTCGCCATGGACGTCGGGCTGTTACGTTTGGTTCTGGCGGTGTGGTTTATAATCGGGGGTTTTTGTGTTTACATGTCTCCTTGTATCGGGGATTGAATATCAGATTTACCCCTTTTTTTAAATAACAACGATGCTTTATGCGGTTCAGACTGCATTTATTGCCGTTATGTAAACTAATACGGCATAATACAACTGTGTATTAACACGGTTCGTCATTTACTGATGCACTGAATCAAAGTAGATGGGATGTGTGTCAGTGGACTGGGTAAACCAGTTGGACATTACGTTATAGCGTTGGCCCTTTCAGAAATAAATGGAGTATAATAGTTGGCTTAGAGTGGATGACTCGTATGTTTAGATGATAGCCCTTGTTTTTGTAGCATTAATCTATGAGTTAAAGTCTGGGTTCATTGGGGCGTCCTCGGGGAATGAGTCCACTTTCAGTCAGAGGAATAACTTAAGGACAAATATTGTATTTTCTTTGGATAACTGTTTGCCGTGGACATAATGGTATAGTTATGTTCTACGGTTTGTATTTCAGGAATTAACTTCAGAACAAATAGTCTGAAATTCAGAAGTCTCCAATGATTGATCGGGAGTTACCTTTTTAATTAATTGAAAAAAGGATTTTAAGATCGTAAAGGAAAAAATCATTGTAACCAATTCGAGCCTTTTGGTGAGTCATTTTCATTTTCATTAAAACTATTATCAATGAATAGGTGTAGTTCTGCATTGGTGCACATCAAGTGGTAAATATATATAATTTTATTTTTAATCAATAGGGTAATTGAAGGCAACAACCCTTGACTTTCCCAATAGTGAATTCCACAACTGTTGAGAGATTTTAGTGACATATTACGCTTGATTACGGGTGAGTCCATTAATTTAAATATTTGATTAAACATAAAGATCTAATACTACATTTTTGTCATTGGTTTATCAAAATCTCTTTATATTTCTTAATAGAATAAGACGAAGGAAAACAATACCCTTTGGTTGTATAAAGTTTTTTAGAAAAGCGAGCCGTATATACTTTATGTAAGTATATGGCTGGTTAATTATATATATAATTTAAAAAAACATAGATTTATTGAGTAGGCGTTTGATTAAGTAATGTACATATTACATGGAATAAGCCATTGCTCACAATATTGGAACTAATTTATTGTTCCTAAGATTCTATTATAAAAATAATTTTCTATCTAAATGACCTTAGTAGGTCATGTTCTCTGTATGATTTTCCACAAATTATCCATGGATTGTCCTACTCTATGCATCTCTATTGGGTTCAGTCATACTTAACTTGATTTGGATGTATCCCATATAGGTATGATAGGGTACTTTAATATGTGCACACTAGTGGTGAACCTGGGAGTTTTATTATTCGAATTCCTTGTCTTTTTATCAATGTATGTAAACTATACTGAACCAAAGAAAGAGTTTCTTCTCAGCACACGTTATATGCCTAATTGTATGCTTCTCTATTTTTATTTTTAGATTTTTATTTAATTGAGTGAGCAGTTATTGTATTTATGGTGTGGGATCTAAAGAAGGTGTTATTAACTACAGAGTACACCGAAACGTGTCAACAAGAGGACACAGTCAAACTGTTTTTAACCCATTATGTTGTTTTATTATTGTTATGCTCTGTATTGTTGAAATAATTCTGCTATTCATGACATTTTTAATTGATTTACTGTATAAAATTACTACTGATAATACAAATAAAATCTTCTTTGTATAGAATTGGTAATGAGGATGTATAATATCTAATGCTTTTTAATACGATAGTGTCAAAAAACTTTTTTGATACAGGCATATTAAATCGAATTAATAATCATTTTGACTTCGTGATGCTTGAAGGGTAATATATACATTGTCTTTGTCGATTTATTATTATTATTATTATTATTCTTTGGTTCATAGTATAGTCTGCATTACCTCATTGCAGATGTTTTGATCAATACAAAAGGGAATTTTTTTATTTTGATACTTTGTGTACCCGGTCCCTTTTGGTGTATTCTGGGAGACTCTCTTCTTTTTTTGTATAAATGGTATGTTCACTCCTCATTCTCATTATCTTCCTCTCTTCAACTAGTGTCTTTCATTCTCATCAACCCCTCCTTCTCCATCACTCACCCCAGCCATCACTCTTCTCTCCCTTCTGTTCTACTACTTTACTCTAGTTGCTTCACTCTCCTTCTCTGGCTCTTGTCTCACTACTTACCATTTATCACTGCCTTCCTCCTCTCTGACCACTTTTCTTTCTCATTGCCACTCCCCACTGGCCTTTTTCTCCATCTTCCACCCTTCCCTCTCACTCTACTCGCCCATCTCTCAGTACAGGCCTCCTAACATTAGCCACTTTGCTCAACAATCCTCTGCTCTATCCCACTTCATTAGACTTCTCTTTCTTCCTCCTTCATCCAGCTCTCTCACAATCTTCATCACCTTCTCTGCAATTTGACATTCATCACCTCCTGCTGACCTCTAATCAACCCTCTGCCATTTATCAAGAACAGGGATGGCTGGCATCTCAGAAATGTTATACTGATGCCAAGACATCAAAAGTTTATTTTATAGGACTAGCTGTCTCACTCATGTATCCAAATTGAAAAAGTGAGTACCAACATTTGAACGGCAGCCTTCAGAACTCTTTACAAGAGAACAAGAAGAAGAACACGGCTAACAATTGTCATAAAAATATCAGGTTAACAATAAAGAAACACACAGATCCAGCAGGTTATATCGGGGGAGATAGCTCAAACAGTTCAAGTCAATACCGAAGTCATAAAATGGAATGTGGAGAAGTGATCATAGGTTTATCAACGGTGTCTCTTAAATTGGAAGATTTTGAGTTCCTTTTTAAATGTGGCAAGACTCAAGGTTGTGAGAATAACTATTAGAACATTGGCATGTGGAGCACTCCATTGAATACAGTGGAGTGTTCCAGGCTTCTACGGGCTGGGATAAGCCAGCAGAGCAACATTCCAATGTTATTTTTCATATCACAGCTGCTTCTGTGAACTGAGGCCTTCGTTTTTATTTATTAGAACATTTTGCCCTCTAGGCTCTACCGGCCGTTAAGTACATGCTCCCTTATTATAGACCCTTGCCTTTGGCTTGGGCCTTTAATGCTGGACTGGGCCTTTAATGGCAGGTAGAGCCCTCTAGGTCGGGCTCTAAGATATAGTGTAGAGTGTTCCAGAGTCTTGTTGCACTGCCATAGAATGCCTGTTTCAATAAGTGAATAACTTGCCTGAAAATTCCAGTAGGAGGCTTCTGAATTTCTTGATACCCATTGAGCTCCAGCAATTTTCAGTTTTCCACCTTATTTGAAGAGTGCAATGTTGTGGAAGACTTTGTGGGTGATGCATGCAGTCTTAACCCCTTAACTGCTGACCCACTCCTCAGTGTTGAGCCCTTTTTTGACTTTTGGGGTAGCTTGTGCTTAGGGCTTAATAACTGTTTTCCACTTAACCTATCCATGGCAAATTTGGGTCCTTGTTTTCCAACATCCTGGGGATTCTAAAGGTGCCCAGGGCTTGTAGATTACCCTGGAGGGGACAGAAAAATTAGCCAAAATGCATCTACATTTTGAGTTTTCGGGGGTAAAAGTGGAAAAAAGTGCTGAAGCTGTTTTTCCCCCTTGAAAATGGTATCAACAAAGCATTTGTGGTGATAAAATCACCATCTTCCCAGATTTCCGGAACAGGCAGAATTTTGTCAGAAAACCAACATTTTCTGCACAGTTTTGGCATTTTAGTGGGACATAGCCTATTTTTCCTATTTCGTTGTGCTTTCAACCTCCTTTCAGTTAGAGGTAGAAATTGATGGGAAACCAATAATGGATGCCAGAAAGCTATACAATTCTTGAAAGTAAACACATTCTGAATTCAGCAAGGGGTAATTTGTGTAAATTCTTCAAGGTTTTTGTATAGAAAGTAACAGTTGAAATTAAAACATATTGAAAATTAGTTGAAAAAACAACCATTTGTAGCTGCGGTTCCACCTGTAACTTCTTCTAAGTATGGCACATTTTTAAAAGCAATATACCGTTATATCCACTGGACCGTTATGAATGCAGGGGTATATACTACTTGTATGTTCGCCAAGAACCCGAAGTGCCCAGAGCCAATAACTGAGCTGAGCCTTGCTATGGTTTTTCGTTGTGTACGAAGTATACAGCAATTCACTTGGCAAAATATAAAGAGTGAAAAATAGGTATAAATAAAAACGATGTATTTCCGAAATGGGAACAACATGTGGTGTTTAGAAGCAGTGGTTACTTGTACAACTCCGAATATGTGGGTACCTATACCAGCATGTGAATTAGAGGGCATTTTTGAAAAGACTTCTTTTTTACACACTGTCTTACATTTGGAAGGCAGAAATATGTAGAAAGTCAATTGGCAATAACACTTTTTCTACTATTCTGTGCTTACCTAAGTCTCCCAATAAAGTGGTACCTCACCTGTGTGGGTAGGCGTACTGCCCGCACCAGGACACGGCCCAAAACACAAAGTGGGCACATCACATTTTTCCAGTGAAAACTCATCCTTTTTTTGCAATGTGCCTAAATGTGGTTTTCGGACCTTAGCTCAGCTGGCACCAAGAGAAACCTAGCAAACCTGTACATTTTTTAAAACTAGACACACAGGGGAATTAATTCAGGGTGGGGTGACTTGTGGGTTTTCACCAGGTTCTGTTACCAAAAATCCCTTGCAAACCTCAAACCTTCTTCACAACCTGGAGCTATAGAGGGAAAACACCAGACCGCCCTCCTCTCACAAATCATCAATACACAAAGGCCTGGCTGTAAGAGAGTTTATTAAATTTCAACCTTAGGACCTACTGCTAACGTGGAAATATCTATTTCTACCCACTCTTTGTCATCATGTCCAATTTCTCGCAGTCCTAGTACTCTCAACTTAATATTATTTTTAAAAATTGAAGAATCGCTGTCAGTCTAGTCGCCCAACTACAGATATCCTCCCCCACAGCATGTGAGTGAAGAACAATAACTGAAAATAAGTGAAAGAGTGAGAGGGCACCTCACGTATGCAACACCAGGGAGGCTACCAGCAGGTTCTCACCAGTATGCCCACGTGTATCATCATCGGTTGCCCACTCACAGAAACAAAAGAATAGTGTCCAATAGAAAGACAAGAAGAGCAGAGAAAACTGTCCCAACAACATACACCCCATGATGTGCAAAGAACAGTGTATTCCGTGCACATAAAATTGAGTTAAGATTCACTGTTAGGCTGCCCTCTTTATTCACAAATGTGAGCTTACTCGAATTAAAAGCACTGCATGTTGCTAACCTTTTCCAAGAAAGCCAACTCATTGCCAATTACGTTTGTTGTGGCAAATTCGTCAGGGGGTGGGGTTCAATCACTCGTCTCTCTGGACAATACTTTATGTGGTGCAACTGGGCTAGAGAGACAAAACAAGGGAAACAGCAATTCTATCTCAATGCCTTGGTCAACCAGATAAAACCATATTGCAGCGTAATATATATTCATTGATCTTAAATCTCAATTATATATAGTTACCCGGTGTCGGCTGAGGGCTTTCATACCAGCCAACACCAGACCAAAAGGGGATGTGTTCATCACTGTTACCCCTAATTTGGAAATCACTCTCGTTGCTGATTGTGGAAGTGATAAAAAACGTTGAATACTCAAACCTTGTCAAAAAACACAAATTCCTCACATTTCTGTGATAGGAATTTCTGGAATCTGCATGGATCAATAAGTTGTCACCCCCCCAGCATTCCCCAAAGTCTCCCAATAAAATGGTACCTCACTTGTGTTGTTAGGCCAAGTGGCCACGGCAGGAAACGTTCCAAAACGCAACGTGGGCACATTACATTTTTCTAGTGAACAGTGACCCTTTTTTTGCAATGTGCCTAGCTGTGGTTGTAGGGCCTACCTCAGCTGGCACCTAGGAAAATGTAGTAAGAAGATCCACGCAGGTAGAGTGTATTTAAATATGATTTATTCAAGCAGGTGTTATATCCTTGTCTTCTTCTTCTCCCTTCTCTCAGCCTGTGTGTGTGATGTCATCGGAATGTTCGTGGATGCATGGTTTGAAGTGGGGTCAGTTTGAGTGAGATGGGCTGAGCAGCTAGATGCTGCTCCCGGTGGGGCCTTCTTTTCCATCCTACTTACAATTAATACATCTACTTAACTACACCTATGGCTCCTGGATTACATTACCTGCCAGAGTACTTTCATCAATGTAACAGTGGCGACGATTGGAAGTAAAAAACCACGCGAAAACCTAAGGAACTGATGAAACTGCGCCTAAGTGAAGCAAGCTGAGCCTGAAAACAAAGCTAATCCACGCCTTGGATGCTCCACCGGTGTCTTTTATAACAGACAGCCTACAAAGGTACGTTTTGGGGCGTTGGACATTGTGTGGGAATGTTTTGATCTGCCTACAACCAGCCTACACAGTAATAAGCCTGATTGTCAACCCACTAGCATGCTGGATCTTAAGAGTGGTGAGGTTTAAATCTACACATCAATAGTTTTTTTGGCATCGGATTTGGCGTGTCGTTAAAGCTTCAAGCCAACTGACAACTTACAGAATTAAAACGTTTGGCTTTTGAAATGAACTGACTGTGTTCACTTTGAAACCCCCCTACAATTGCAAGTTGCGAAGAATTTTTGAAATGTTAAGATCTGGGGTTAAATATCGAACCTGATGTACATGGATGGCAATATGATGAGCGGATCACAGTGGAAACTAATGAAGCACAATGTGAAAGAGTTAAATTGCAGTTTGCGCTAATTTTAAGTTTCATATGTGGGCAAAGATCCGTTAACTGACTACGTTTAATTGAACTGGGGGCAGAGATCGTGCCTTTGTGGTCACTGTTCCTGTGGGCCCGATGTGAAATTGACTTGTTTTTAATTATTGGGTTTTGCTGCATGCTCCAATATGAGGAGACCGTGGAATTTGGTGTTGTTATGCGAAGATCTAGTCATGATGTAAATACGTCATCATCGTGCTGAGTGTGTGCCACCGAAATCAAACCAGTTTTAAACTGTTTTATTTGAGCTCTCCAACAATATTATGCTCATATTCCATGGAATTGTGTGTCATCTACGGAGCAATATTGTCCTCATTCCCCTAATTGCTCCGTTTAAGCCTTATAATCTGGATTTAATGTGGAGCCTATGTGTGATCCTCGGCAAAGCCAACCGTCGTTTCCGTCATGTTATGGTTTAAAATGAAAAAAGGAAAAAGTACCGTGACGTTGTTTCTGAGTGCCAGCCACCATTCTTTCTGAAGAATCTTGCAGCTTTGTCGTGTCAGAACCAAATTCCCCGCATTCCGGATCGTAGCGTGAACAGGCTGTAAGTGATGAGTCACCACGCAGTGATGACAGGAGAGTCGTAAATCTGAAGAGACGCACTACGTAATTACGTTTGGCTGACACATACCCGGAACTGTGGAATGTCCTGAGAATGCATCGTAACTCACTCTCGGTATCAACATGGCAGCGATGCGTCGTGGAGAAGCACATACACAGATCTGAAGAAGTGGGGCTGCGCATTGAATCAATGGTGTCTACTCTATTTATGTCAGTTTTGTGTTGCCAAGCATGAATCTTTCTGGACTATCGAGACAACTGTGTCTACTTTAATTATTTTAATATATTGTGTTTTTCATGGACGTTTATTATTGAACTGTTATCTTGAGTTTGTCAATTTTTATTTTTACAGCGATTTGAGCGTAATTTATTGGGCATGCCGTGCATCTATTCTTTCTCCTTGCACGTCAAATTTCAATGTTGAAGTCCACATTTTACAGTACAAGGAATTCTTTTCTGAATAGCACTTTTGTCGCTAGTGTATTGTGTTGTTCATAACGAGCCTTCATTTGTATGTGGAACCACTAGTGTATCATAATCTTGTACCATTTTAAATGTACATTAGTGGAATGTACGTGTGCACTATGTTGTGTGTTTTGTCTAGGCGTGCGTTTCAGGGAGTCAAGTATCCCGTGAGCGCTGGGGAGTCATGTACCCCTTAAAGCGGTTTTGCCTAGGTGTTGGTTTCAAGAGTTAAATACCCTTTTAAAGTGTGTCATATGTTTAGTCTAGGCGTGCGTTTCAGGGAGCCATGTATCCCGTGAGAGTTGGGGAGTCATGTACCCCTTAAAGTGTGTGTTGCCTAGGCGTTGGTTTTGGGGGTTAAATTCCCTTTTAATGTAAGTTATGTGTTGTCTAGGCGTGCGTTTCTGGGAGTTAGGTATCCTGTGAACGCTGGGGAGTCATGTACCCCTTAAAGTGTGTGTTGCCTAGGCGTTGGTTTTGGGGGTTAAATTCCCTTTTAAAGTAAGTTATGTGTTGTCTAGGCGTGCGTTTCTGGGAGTTAGGAATCCTGAGAGCGCTGGGGAGTCATGTACCCCTTAAAGAGTGTGTGGCCTAGGCATTGGTTTCAAGGGTTAAAATACCCTTTTAAAGTGTGTTAAGTGTTGTCTAGGCGTGCGTTTCTGGGAGTTAGGAATCCTGAGACCAATGGGGAGTCATGTACCCCTTAAAGAGTGTGTGGCCTAGGCATTGGTTTCAAGGGTTAAAATACCCTTTTAAAGTGTGTTATGTGTTGTCTAGGCGTGCGTTTCTAGGAGTCAAGTATCCTGTGAGCGCTGGGGAGTCATGTACCCCTTAAAGTGTGTGTTGCCTAGGCGTGCATTTCGGGGAGTCACGTACTTTTTGTGCTGGTCTGGCCAACTGGCATGATTTGTGATATTTTGGGTATTTTTGGATTGGATGAGGGATGGTGGTTATGGTGATGTCTTGTGTGTCAGCTTGGATTGTTGAATTGTATGGTCATATGGTGTTTTTGCATTAGTTAATATCGGATGAGTCGTCAGGTGGGGTTTCAGCATTGAGTTGTTGGTTTGTATTGTCAGGTGATGTTTTTACATGGGTTATTGTCGGAGGAGTTGTCGTGTGAGGTTTCTGCATTTAAGTGTTGGATTGTATTGTCATGTATTGTTTTTGCATTGGGTTGTGCTAGGTGAAATTGTGCCGTTCTTTATGTTTTGTGTGAGAGGTGTTGTCCTATCTTTCTTTTGAAATTAGTGTGAGTGGTGTTTTGTTATGTGGTGTGATACAATTAATCATACCGTTTTAAATTATTCACCGCGGTTTTAGTTCTTATTTTGTGCTGTATTGCTATTTCAAAATTTTATGTATAGTTATTCATACATTCTCGTTATTGCTTATTTGTAATCCTGACCTTGTCATCGTCAGGACTTACTGTGTTATTTTCTCTTGTATTCTTTTGTTTTTATTGTTTAAAGGAGGGAGATGTGTTATATCCTTGTCTTCTTCTTCTCCCTGCTGCTCAGCCTGTGTGTGTGATGTCATCGGAATGTTCGTGGATGCATGGTTTGAAGTGTGGTCAGTTTGAGTGAGATGGGCTGAGCAGCTGGATGCTGCTCCCGGTGGGGCCTTCTTTACCATCCTACTTACAATTAATACATCTACTTAACTACACCTATGGCTCCTGGATTACATTACCTGCTAGAGTACTTTCATCAATTTAACAGCAGGTAACAAGTTGAATAGTTCCAGACCACAGGTAGTTAAGTTGTGAAGGAGAGCCCCACCAGGAGCAGCCTGTCTGCTGCTCAGCCCATGCTCAACTGTCGCGTCACCTCTCAGTGTCCCAACATTCCGAGGCACAACAAGACTCCAACATTCTATTGAGCACAGAGCACAAGCACTGGCTGAGAAGTAGGTGTAAAATACATTACATTAACAAATGCAGGATACTAAATATTCCCTTACCTTACACAAGGGAAGCACAAGTCCTGTATATGAATGATTTATAACGAGAAAGAAAAAAGGAAGAAATAACCAGGAAGAACAAGGGTAGAACAGAATCAACGTCAAGGAAAAGAGTAAGCAAGGCAGAGCGAAGAGACAGGTGGAAGAAGACAAGTAGGAAGCAAAGAGCAAGTATACACAAATGGGAAAGACCCAAACTCTCCAACAATGAATACAATAGGAAAGCAAAGAAGTGACCAAACAGAAGAGACCGAAGAGATGAAAGAAGCGAAGAGTGAATATACATGAAAGGAAATGACGCATACCCTCCAACAAAGAGTTAGAATGGAGAAGGAAGCAGAGATAATGCGAAATAAACAACAAGTGAACAGAAAGACATAAACACACCAAAGACTACCCCCAAACATACCCACAGGCCAGGCAGGCAAACAAGGAAGGAAGGACAAGGCATGACGCGAACAGAACAGAAGACATACCCAAGCACAAGGAGAAGAGAATGCAGGAACTCCTCCTGAACAATGGAGAACGAGAAGAACACAACAGACAAGGAAAGGCAGAAGACGCAGGAATAGTAACAGAGAATGTGTATGGTCCAGATTCCAAAGATGAAAAGGAAGTGTACATCAATAGGAAAGCTGAACCGGAGAAAACAGAGAGGAAGCGAAGAAACACAAACAGTATCACTGTACTCCTCCCCATTTCCAAATAGATAATTCAAATAAGGAATGAGTTTAACTTTGCATATTTAAAACATCAATGTAACATCATAGAAAATACAAAGAAAGAAAATAGCAGCCAATGGGACTGATACCCATGACCATCCTCTACCCCAATGCAAAAAGGGTGAGGAGCACTGTGAATGGAACTAGGGCCCATGGTATAGCAGCCCATGTAAGGACAACCCCTATGTAGAGGTAAAAAGTAGTGCCATGTAGTTTTCAGAATTTTAAATCCAGCTGCCATATTTATTTGTCCCTTTTTCTAGATTTTCTTAAAATCACTCCGTGACAGATATGTTATTTAATGAGCCTGATCTGTAAAAGTCAAATGCACATTCGGACAATTTTTAATTTCAACCCACTTTTATCGCAAGATTATTGCACTGTTCCTGCACTAGCTAGGGTTCTTTTTTGCTTCCTTTTAAATCTTTGTATATGTGTTCATGAGTCACATGGGTTTAATATTTTGTTATGGTTTTTAGTAATCAAACAATAAATTTGACTTTGAATTTAGTGCCATCTAGTGATGGGACTATAACCCATAAGAAGCCCTATGTGAGGGTAATTGTGTAAATGTAAATGGGACTGTGACCCATGCAACGGTGCCCTGTGTAAGGGTGAAGACCCTGAGTAGCCTGTGTAGGCACAGGTACAGTGAGCAAATGGGGCTAAAACCCATAGCCATCCCTATGTAGGGAAGAATAAAGTGTACAATAGTACACATGTAAGACGAACAATGGACCCACGAAAGAGAGTACCCAGAGTATGAACGCAAAATGTAACCCATGTAGGCAAGTGTGTGGTGAGCAAATGGGGCTAGTTCCCATTGCCACCACTATATGTATGCATATGGTTGTAAACACAGAAAATAATACAATTGGCTAGATTACTGCATCACATTAACGTTTGATGACTGTCCAAGATAAATGTGTGCGTGTCACCGTAGACCTGTGTCACACACTGGAAACATCCATGGGTACAGGCAAATTGTAGTGGCAGACAAAGGTGATGGTGGCACCCACAGATAAAATGGAAAGGCTCCATGGGTACAGGCAAAATGTAGTGGCAGTCAAACGTGATGGTGGCACCCATAGAGGAAATGATAAGGCAGTACACAGAGAATCTGTAGTGGGCCCAAGAGGAACAGTCACAATATAGTACAGCTATTATCAGAATCCGTTGGTTTCAGAAACGTCATTGGAGCACTTGGGAAATGCCAGCATTCCGAAGGGAAGACAGAATGTACTCACCAACATTAATGACCTCCAACATTGATGACCTCCTGGGAAGAGACGAAAAACAGCGAGAACACGGCGCTGTACAGGACGGTACCACGGAAGTGGAATCCGGGTCCAACAATTTGCGTGCTGATGCCAACCAAAAGATGTTAATGTTAATGTTATGGGAAATTTATTAAGCGCGCAGCTACTCCTAGGAGTGTCCTGGTGCTGATTTGACCCCAACACAGAAAGCAGAATTAGCATATATTACCACTCTAGTATTGAAAAAGCCAAGTTTCCTCGCCCTTACGAAACTTTAAGAGGTCGCATTCCTGTCGCAGCTTGAGAGGGAGGCTATTCCATAGTTTTGCTGCGCCCACCTGAAAGGAGCGACCACCCTTACGAGAAAGGAAAAATTTGGGCACATTTACTAGTTGTTGTGAGGCCGAACGTAATGTTGTGAGGGGTTTATAGAGCTGAATCTTATTTCTAAGATAAGGTGCTCCAATTCTATTAATGGCGTTAAATGTTAAGACCAGGGATTTAAAACATATCCCGGCGAGACTTTTTCCTTGTTCGCGATCAGCAACATCAAGTTGGCGATCGCGAGAATGGAAAATAAACCTCCCGGCGAGATTCCCAACGCGAGGAGGTCAGGTTTCTCATTGCGAGGGGTCGCGTATGCTCGCGACCGCTCGCGATGAGAAACTACAATGTTCGCGTTGAGAAAGCTGCCGCTCGAGTAAAAATCTACCCGAGCAGCAGAAAACTACAGCTCGCACTGTGCAAGATGCCATTTTCAATGATTGCACAGTGCCGGTTGCTTGTCCGCACTGTGCAATCATTGAAAACAACATCTTGCACAGTGCGAACATGTTACTACGCAGTTCGCGAAGTGCTACGCGGAGCTCGCGTAGTGCGAACTTCACTTTGCGTAGCTTCGCGAAGTGCTACTACGCGAACTACGCCCACCCTTCGTTTTTAGCAGTCCAAAGCATGTGCCAGCCATAGATTGAACCTGAGTTTTCATAGTCAGATCGAAATCAATGTTTATTCCTAAATTCTTTACTGTGCATGCTGGCTTCGCAGGGGGGGGCGCAATTTAATGGCCACCATTGGCACCATTCATTATCTGGGGTGTGTCCAAAGAAGATAATTTTAGATTTATCTGAATTACAAAGTAACTGGTTTGGCTAAACCAGTTAAACACCTCAGTCAGGCAGATGTTAATTTTATTTCCATCGAACGTCTCCTTCTTTCCACACATAAAAAGCAATTGTGTGTAGTCAGCATGCGATATAATTGTTGCCCCATATTTGCAGCCAGTGGGCCTAAGGGGACCATATATATATTGAAAAGGGTGGGGCTCAACACCGAACCCTGTGGAACCCCTACATATAGGGCTTGAATAGGACTAGAGAAAGGCGGGGCCCAAATTGTCTGCTGACGATCACTTAAGAAGGAGGTGAACCATCTGAGAACCGTGCCCCCGATATTACTCTCCTTCAACCTAAGAAGGAGCCTATCATGGGGCACGGTATCGAAGGCTGCTGATAAATCCAGTAATATCAGTACTGATTTGCCTCCGATATGAAGTACATTTTTGATGGTTTCAACAACTTCTAACAGGGCAGTTTCAGTATTGAAATTTGTCCTGAAGCCTGATTGACTCGGGTGAAGCATCTGATTTTCGTCGATAAAATCAGTCAGGGTTGCGTTGACATACTTCTCTACCACTTTAGAAAAAAACGGTAGTAGAGATTTCGGCCTGTAGTTGCTGACTACTTGCGGATCTGCAGTAGGCTTTTTTAAAAGAGGGAGAATTTTTCCATGTTTCCAAATTTCAGGCAGCCTTCCCTCGTACAACGACAAATTTAATATTTTATTCACAGCAGGATTTATGACTTCGGCAATTGTTGACAGTATTTTTGCTGGAATAGGGTCAGTGGGTGATCCCGACTTTAAGGCTGACATGATCTTTAAGGAGGTTTCCTTAGTCCTAGGAACAAACTCCAACAGAGTATTCCCACTAGAAACATTTATAGGAGAAGAGTTAGGCAAGCTGCTAATCACATTCTGTCCGGAACTCCCAAATGAGTCTTGGATTTTTTGGATTTTATTATAAAAGAATTGGGCCATTTCCTTAGCCCACATGGCCGTGGGAGAAAAAGGGCTTTTTGAGGCAAGGGGAACTGTGAAATCTTTTACAATCTTAAACAATTCCTTCGCACAGTTCTCGGCTTGTTCATTTTTCCTGGCCAGGAATTGTTTTTTCCATCACAGATCTTAGCATAGTGGACCTTCAACGCAACTTTATATATTAGTTTTTCCTCTGGATCGAAGTTCCTTCTCCATCGCCGTTCTAGGATCTTACATGCACTTTTACTCTTTCTCAGAGACTCAGTAAACCATGGTGCCGAGTTACGGCCTTGCTTGGCTACTCGTAGTTTGATAGGGGCCAATTCCATGCTATACTCCTGGAGCCAATTTTCCAGCGCATAAACATCGTGCTCCAGATTGTTTTTGACCACCAGGGGAAATGTATTAAGCATATAAGCAGTTGATTCAGGGGTTATTTGATTAAAAGACCTGAACGTCTCTGAACGGGGATTACAATATCTCAAAGGTTTGGTTAAAATCTTAGCTATTGTAAAATTTATCAAAAAATGGTCAGACCAGAAAATATGCTCAGGGACCTCTACTTCCAACTTCGTAGTGGAAAAGATCTGGTCTAAAGTATAGCCTTTTTCAGGCGTGGGGTGTATTACATAAGGGGCCAACATAAAAATGTTAAATAACTCCTGGAGTTTTTCAGAGTCTGCATCCATAACTTGGTCAAAACGAATGTTGAAATCCCCTAAAATCAGACATTGTTCAAATTTGGCCATAATTGGTGCGATAGCAAGGCCAATTGATTCTAAAAAACTACCGGCCTGGCCCGGTGGGTGGTAAATCAAGACCCCAGCAATTGTTTGATGGGGGGACACTGTTACGCTGAAGCCAAGACACTCAGCTCCTATAGGATCCGTTAATAATATCTGTTGACAGACTAGAGGCTGTTTATAAATAATCGCAACCCCTCCACCTCTGCCTCCCTCTCTGTCCTTCCTCAGTATCCTATAGTCAGGAGGGAGAGCACTGGCAACAGAAGGGTTCGACCCTTCATGTAACCATGTTTCGGTGAGAAACATTATCTCCGGCTGACTCTCCAAAAGGAGATCATACAGCTGAAGTTCGTGTTTTTTCATCGACCTTACATTCAATAGAGCAATTTTTAGTTTTCCTTTCATTTGTCCAGCCTCACCTGGCGCACCAACACACTCCTTCCCGAGTTGGTAATCCTGGTCACTAGGCTGGACACTAAAGTTCCGAAGACAGCTGTTACAAAACAATTCGCTCAGGTCAGCCGCTAAACAGTGTCGGGGGCATTGACATCCATCCTTGTCCAGTTCCCTCAGTTGATGGCTACTGTACGCTTGTGCACGATGACAGTTTGCGGCGTTAACTGGATATAAACCGA
The DNA here is from genome assembly GCF_964204655.1 of Triturus cristatus. Classification (NCBI taxonomy): domain Eukaryota; kingdom Metazoa; phylum Chordata; class Amphibia; order Caudata; family Salamandridae; genus Triturus; species Triturus cristatus. The sequence goes on along the minus strand of NC_140585.1, from coordinate 1,296,325,557 downwards.
CATTGTTTTTGGGGCTCTGGTCTCTCCCGGGTCGCGGACGGGCGCAGAGGGGCTTGCCATGCGCGCGCCTTTGGCGCACCCGCGGCACGCCCGCTGCACGCGTCTGCTGCGCGCTCGCGCAGCGTCCCGCTTTATATGTGCCAGCTTGTGTAACCACTAGACCACTCCGAGCTCCAAAATGGCGGTCAGGGGAGGCGCGTCAGAGCACAAAGACCGTTTCCCAACTTCCCGCTTCCCACTTCCCTTGCAGCGCTTCGTTCGAATATCAACAGATTTAAATTCAGATTCACCCCACAGTATTAAAACAGGATTTTTAACACCCCAGTGACCAATTTAAAACATCGATCTAAAAACAAATAGCAGTATTAATTCCTCACGGAAGGATTTTAGGCTAAAAATTGGCATCAACCATATAACACATAAACGATGTGCAAATACGCAGTTGTACTTTTTTTAAAAACGGTGGCAGAGAGCAGCCGCTACTCTGTCAGGGTCGTGCACGCTCGCGCAGCGTCCTGCTTTATATGTGCCAGCTTTTGTAACCACTAGACCGCTCCCCAATCCAAAATGGCGGCCAGGGGAGGCGCGTCAGAGCACAAAGACCGTTTCCCAACTTCCTGCTTCCCTTGCAGCGCTTCGTTCGAATATCAACAGATTTAAATTCAGATTCACGTCACAGTATTAAAACAGGATTTTTAACACCCCAGTGACCAATTTAAAACATCGATCTAAAAACAAATAGCAGCAATAATTCCTCATGGAAGGATTTTAGGCAAAAAATTGGCATCAACCATATAACACATAAACGATGTGCAAATACGCAGTTGTACTTTTTTTTAAAAACGGTGGCAGAGAGCAGCCGCTACTCTGTCAGATGATGGCACGTACACTGCGCAAGTCCTGTTGACTCACGGCAAACGGTGTCACTTATTCAGTTCTTCCTTGGTGAAATGGCTGACGTAATAGAAGATGTTCGAGGAGACCCGCGTTGCTGCCAGAATGAGGTAAAATGAGTGCGCACATGGTTATAACTTTCAAATAAACAGTTTTAACGGCCCAACTGATGTGTGGAAAAAGTGCCAATGAAACTTGCTACAGTTTAAGGGTTAAACATGCGGCACGGTCCAACTGGCAGCAAAGACACCGCAGAAAATGTAGGAAACGTAGAATATGTTCATTGACAGTAACGCACACTATGAGGTGAGGATAATGCCTGAGCTTGATGAGAAGCACAACGAAAGTCAGTCACAGTATAGCCTTCAGTGACAAGAACACTTTCAGTCAGTATGACAAATAAATCACCAGCACTGTTCCACTCTGAATAACGTAAGCTTGGAATAAGGCACCCCAAATTCCAGGATAGAAAGTCAGCCACATCTATGCCCTATGTGACAGGCACGATACAAGGCCGCTCGTAGAAAATATATCACGGGCAATACTTTGTGTAGAAAGAACACTGGGGTGATGTAGAGACGTGAAAACACCCACACTCGTGTAACCTCAACATTGTTGATGTAAAACCATCTCAGTAGGAGCTAGCAACTGTAGAGCACCACAGAGGCTGTGTTGTAGGCAGAACATATTAGCGCTGTGTTACTTGCTGATGAAGATTGAGGGAAGAGGAAAAACTTCCCATCCATGTTAATATGCAGAATGATGATTGTCTTGATGACAGGATAACTGGTAGAAAGTTTCACAGTCCAAAGAAAGCAAACCATATGAGCATAGCACGCCTGAGCAGGGCTGTCTGATGGAGAGGACACTGGTGGGGCTGAAAGGCATAGTGCTTCATCTTTTCATGAGTATTTTTGTCTTCTTTTCTTTTCTTTGTGAGGCTTGTTTCTCGCTTGTTGTCACCTTTCATGTTGAGAGTCGAACATGCATGTTCCATGTTGGCAGCTTTATGTTTCCAGTGGATACCTCTTTGTGTACTTTTTGTTGCCGACAAATGTAGGCTGTAGTTCTGTTGTTTTCAGATCCTATTTTGTTTGACAGGTCTCCGAAGTGCAGATGTAACGTGTTGGTTCTTCGCCAGCTCGTCGCCAAATAAATGTAGTATGGAGATCCACTCAGGTAGAGTGTGCATAAAAGATGATTTATTCAAGCAAGTAACAAGTTGAATAGGTCCAGACAGCAGGTAGTTAAGTTGTAAAGGAGAGCCCCACCAGGAGCAGCCTGTCTGCTGCTCAGCCCATGCTAAACTGTCGCTTCACCTCTCTGTGTCCCAACATTCCGAGGCACATCAAGACTCCAACATTCCATTGAGCACAGAGCACGAGAACTGGCTGAGTAATAGGTGTAAAATACATTACATTAAAAAATGCAGGATACTACAGGAAACCTAGCAAGCCTGTATATTTTTGAAAACTAAACACCTAAGGGAATCTAGGATGGGTTGACTTCTGTTGATTTCACCAGGTTCTGTTACCCAGAATCCCTTACAAACCTCAAACATTTTAGAGAAAAAAAAACATTTTCCTCACGTTTCTGTATGGAAAGTTCTTGGAACTGTAGGGAGTCACAAACTTCCAGCCACCAAACATTCCCCTAAGCCTCTCGATAAAAATGGTACCTCATTTGTGTGATTAGGCCTATTCCCCGCAACAGTGAACGGCCCAAAACCCGCAACGTGGGCATTTTTCCAGTAAAAACGGAACCCTTTTTAAAAAAATATGCAAAGCTGTGGATTTTGAACCCTAAATCAGCCGGCACCTAGGAAAACCTAGAAAACCTATACATTTTTTAAAACAAGACTCCCCGGGGAATCCAGGATGGGTTGACTTGTGTGGATTTCACCAGGTTCTGTTACCCAGAATCCCTTGCAAACCTCAAACTTTTTAATGAATTTTCATCAAGCTTCTGTGATGAAAAAGTCTGGAAACTTTGCGTAGGCACAAACTTCCATTCACCCAGCATTTCCCAAACTCTCCCAATAAACAATGGTACCTCACTTGTGTGGGTAGGCCTAGTGGCTGCAACAGGAAATGACCCAAAATGCAACATCACATTTTTCCACTGAAAAGTGACCCTTTTTTTGCAATGTGCCTAGCTGTGGATTTTGAACCATTGCTCAGCTGGCACCTAGGGTAACCTAGCAAACCTATACATTTGTGAAAACTAGTCGGACAGGGAAATCCAGGATGGGGTGACTTGTGTGGCTCTCACCAGGTTCTGTTACCCAGGATCCCTTGCAAACCTCAAACTTTGTAAAACCAACATATTTTCCTCACATTACTGTGATGGAAAGTGATGGAATCAGCGTGGATCCATAAGTGTTCACCCACCCAGCATTTTCCAAAGTCTCCCAAGAAAATGATACCTCACTTGTGTGGGTAGGGTAGGCCTAGTGCCTGCGACAGCAAAATGCCCAAAACGCATTGTTGGCACATTACATTTTTCTAGTGAAAACTGACCTTTTTTTTGCAATGTGATTAGCTGTGGATTTTGAACCCTAGCTCAGCCGGCACCGAGGGAATCCTAGGAAACCTATACATTTTTTAAAACTCGACACCCAGGGGAATCCAGGAGGAGGTGACCTGTGTGGCTCTCACCAGGTTCTGTTACCCAGAATCCATTGCAAACCTCAAACTTTGTAACAAAAAAAAAGTTCCTCACATTTCTGTGAAGGAAAGTTCTGGAATCCGCGTGACTCCACAAACTTCCACCCACCCAGAATTCCTCAAAGTCTCCCAATAAAAATGGTACCTCACTTGTGTGGATGGGCCAAGTAACTGCAGCAGGCAAGGGCCCCAAAAGTATTGTGGAGACATCAAAATTACCAATTGCAAAACAACCTGATTTTGCAAGGGGGGGGCACCTAGGTTTTTGGTCCCAGGCTCGGCGGCCATCTAAGGAAACCTACCGAACCCAGGCATTTCTGAAGACTAGAAAACCAGGGGAGTCTCCACATTAAGTTTTCACCCTTTCCTGTCAGGGGTACATGGCCCACCCACACAAGTGTGTTACCATTTTTATCAGGAGACCTGGGGGAACACTGGGTGGTGGGAAATTTGTTTCAGCCCGGTGATCCCACAACTTTCCCAAAGAGAAATATGAGTAAAATGTGATTTTTGCAACTACATTTGAGGTTTGTAGGGGATTCTGGGCAAGAAAATGTTGGGGTCTCCACACAGGCCTTACCTCCCTGAACTCCCCTTGGTGTCTAGTTTGCAGGAATGTCTGAGTTTTGTAGATTTCCCTAGATGGCCGCCGAGTCCAGGGCCAAAAACCCAAGTGACCCCTGTTGCACAACCACGTACTTTTGTGATAGGTAATTTTGATGCCTCCACAATACGTTTTGGGCCATTACCTGTTGCGGTTACTTAGCCCACCCACACATGTGCCGTACCATTTCTTTGATTGGAGACTTGGGGGAACACTGGGGAGATGGAAGTTTCAGGTCATCACAAATTCTGGAACTTTCCATCACTTACATTTTAAGAAATGTTTATTCTTAGCTAAATTTGAGGTTTGCAGAAGTTTCTGGAAAAAAAAACCTGTGAGAGCTACGCAAGTCATGCACCCCTGTACTCCCCTCATCATCTACCAGTCAAAAATTTGAAGGTTTGCATAGGTGATGACTGAGCTAGGGCACAAAATCCCCAGCTACCTATAAAAAAAGTTATTTTTACCGCCACAAAAATTTTAATCTGCCAATAATTTGATAAAGTTAATCCACCACTTACACTGGTTGGTTTTGGCAGCTCCAGAAAAGCTGGCTTCAAAGCACAGATACTTATATAAATATTGAAGCCAAGACTTCTGAAGGTGAACCATAAAGCCACTAAGAGGCACCAATTGCTTTTTGGTCCATTCACGCTCATTTCAAGCACCATATACAAGACTTCCATAAAGCTAGCCATGGGCCCAGTCAAACTGATCACTTGCACTCACATCAACATACCTCAGTCATGCAAGCGCTCATCACATTCATACAGCACAAGAGGTAATGAATTTGACTACATTTTACCACCTGTCAAGTATCCGCCTCCTTCTTCCTGAACAATACCAAATGCATGTCGAGTGAACCTTTACTAATGTCTCCCATGACAGCCAAATGAGACTCAGGAAGACATGTCTTTCATGTGCCGTACCATTTCTTTGTTTGGAGACTTTGGGGAACACTGGGGAGATGGAAGTATGCAGGTCATCGCAAATTCTGGAACTTTCCATCACTTACATTTTAAGAAATGTTTATTTTTAGCTAAATTTGAGGTTTGCAGAAGTTTCTGGAAAAAAAAAACCTGTGAGAGCTACGCAAGTCATGCACCCCTGTACTCCCCTCATCATCTACCAGTCAAAAATATGAAGGTTTGCCTAGGTGACGACTGAGCTAGGGCACAAAATCCCCAGCTACCTATATTGACAAAAAAAGTTATTTTTACCACCACAAAAATTTAAATCTGCCACTAATTTGATAAAGTTAATCAACCACTTACACTGGTTGGTTTTGGCAGCTACAGAAAAGCTGGCTTCAAAGCAAAATACTTATATAAATATTGAAGCCAAGACTTCTGAAGGTGAACCATAAAGCCACTAAGAGGTACCAGTTGCTTTTTGGGCCATTCACGCTCATTTCAAGCACCACATACAAGACTTCCATAAAGCTAGCCACGGGCCCAGTCAAACAGATCACTTGCACTCACATCAACATACCTCAGTCATGCAAGGGTCCATCGCATTCATACACCACAAGAGGTAATGAATTTGACTACATTTTACCACCTGTCAAGTATCCGCCTCCTTCTTCCTGAACAATTCCAAACGCATGTCGAGTGAACCATTACTAATGGCTCCCATGACAGCCAAATGAGACTCAGGAAGCCATGTCTTTCATGTGCCGTAAGCACAATTACTGTGCTAAATCCAACACCTTCCAGTTTGCGGATGCAAGTTGAGGGGTGCCCGAGTATGCTGCAAAGCCGTTCCTTAAACTGAGCGAGCACATCTACTTTTGAAAATAAGGCTAACGTGGACATTTTCTGAAGCTTTCTAAAGAGAAAATCATATATTACGAAGAACAATAGAATGTGAAACATGGGTAGTCTGTGGTAATCTAGCATATTTCCAATCCACCGTTATGTGCAGTGACTGTAATGCACTTATCATACAGAAAATTGAACATCTACTAAGTTCTCACGGAGGATGAACATGGCAAGCAGGTCAAGCATTGACCCATAAGTATTATAGTAAATTCAATGAGAGTTTGGCATCAATTGATTTGAATCGATGGGTGAAGATGAAGTGATGATGTGTATCTGTACTACCTTTACTATCTGCCTTCTACCTATATAATATTCCTGGGAAAGCACACTACCCTAAGCTCTTCATACCTGTTTGTGTGTCTGTCCTCATCAGATTCCTGCCTTCCTGTTTATTTGTAAAGTGAGCTTATACTAATGCCTTCCATCTCTAGCTACTTGAAGCTTGAGAAAATATTTCTATCATGCACCATCAATGCACTCACTGTGCTACATCCAACTCCTTCCACTTTGTGGATGCAAGTTGGGGGTGTCCGAGTATGCCTCAAAGCTAAATCTCAAACTTTTGTAATAAAGTGTTTCTAATGCCTGGCTCTACTGATCCACTTAGCTATCTACAAAATACAGATCTGTTCTCTCCAGCACACCCTCTGCGTTACTTTATGGTGCCAAACTACCACTAGACAAATGTGAAATATCTTGCTCTCTAGCAGGAAAAAAAATCTTAACTCTGCAGCAGTACGACACTTTACTTCCTATCATGTAACTTCAAAAAGACTCATTATAGTTCTTTCACAGCCTCATTATTTCAGAACTGAAACATTTTCAATATGCTATACAACAAAATCCTAGTTGTTGCTTATATATTTTATGCAACTATCAAGCACTGACAAATTAAATAGAACTGGCTTGTAGGTTTAATATTGTTTGTTGTATTATACCTGGATGCCTTTATAGAAGTAACAAAGTACCAGTCAGGCAGCAAACTAAGCTAAGCACAGATTTTAAGCTTATGCGTTTTAAAGCCTCAATTACATCGGCCACACCTCTTTGAGAGACCCCCCAGTTTTTTTTTAATCCCATGCAAAGCAATGACAGAAAGATAGATCTCTCTCTGTGTGTATATATATATATATATATATATATATATATATATATATTATCCACCAAAGTTGCCCAAGCAAGCCCGGATGCACTCAGCTGCTGTCGGTAGTTTGTTAACCTGGCGGCCAGCTAATTCACACCAGATTAATGTGTCAATGCCCGACGCGTTTCAAAGTGTTAACTTCTTCCTCAGGGGCGGCTGCACAGAAATCATCAGGAAACACCCAGCATGCCTTTTCATATTGTCCCCGCCCTTAGTGGGTGTGGCTTAGTGCCCAGGAGCATGCTGGATCATGTAGTTCCCTCAGTGGGTTCCGTCGATTTCATTGCGGCAATAGTTTTCGTACCCTTGGTAGGGCTCCGGTTAGAATACTGGTCCATTCATGCCCCAACAGCAGTGCTGTATCAGTAGGGAATCGTTTCCCCCACAGCCTCTCTTGATTCGTTGAGATGGTGCAAGCCGGCGCGGCAGGGCTGCCGCGTATAGATTATCCACCAAAGTTGCCCAAGCAAGCCCGGATGCACTCAGCTGCTGTCGGTAGTTTGTTAACCTGGCGGCCAGCTAATTCACACCAGATTAATGTGTCAATGCCCGACGCGTTTCAAAGTGTTAACTTCTTCCTCAGGGGCGGCTGCACAGAAATCATCAGGAAACACCCAGCATGCCTTTTCATATTGTCCCCGCCCTTAGTGGGTGTGGCTTAGTGCCCAGGAGCATGCTGGATCATGTAGTTCCCTCAGTGGGTTCCGTCAATTTCATTGCGGCAATAGTTTTCGTACCCTTGGTAGGGCTCCGGTTAGAATACTGGTCCATTCATGCCCCAACAGCAGTGCTGTATCAGTAGGGAATCGTTTCCCCCACAGCCTTTCTTGATTCGTTGAGATGGTGCAAGCCGGCGCGGCAGGGCTGCCGCGTATAGATTATCCACCAAAGTTGCCCAAGCAAGCCCGGATGCACTCAGCTGCTGTCGGTAGTTTGTTAACCTGGCGGCCAGCTAATTCACACCAGATTAATGTGTCAATGCCCGACGCGTTTCAAAGTGTTAACTTCTTCCTCAGGGGCGGCTGCACAGAAATCATCAGGAAACACCCAGCATGCCTTTTCATATTGTCCCCGCCCTTAGTGGGTGTGGCTTAGTGCCCAGGAGCATGCTGGATCATGTAGTTCCCTCAGTGGGTTCCGTCGATTTCATTGCGGCAATAGTTTTCGTACCCTTGGTAGGGCTCCGGTTAGAATACTGGTCCATTCATGCCCCAACAGCAGTGCTGTATCAGTAGGGAATCGTTTCCCCCACAGCCTCTCTTGATTCGTTGAGATGGTGCAAGCCGGCGCGGCAGGGCTGCCGCGTATAGATTATCCACCAAAGTTGCCCAAGCAAGCCCGGATGCACTCAGCTGCTGTCGGTAGTTTGTTAACCTGGCGGCCAGCTAATTCACACCAGATTAATGTGTCAATGCCCGACGCGTTTCAAAGTGTTAACTTCTTCCTCAGGGGCGGCTGCACAGAAATCATCAGGAAACACCCAGCATGCCTTTTCATATTGTCCCCGCCCTTAGTGGGTGTGGCTTAGTGCCCAGGAGCATGCTGGATCATGTAGTTCCCTCAGTGGGTTCCGTCGATTTCATTGCGGCAATAGTTTTCGTACCCTTGGTAGGGCTCCGGTTAGAATACTGGTCCATTCATGCCCCAACAGCAGTGCTGTATCAGTAGGGAATCGTTTCCCCCACAGCCTCTCTTGATTCGTTGAGATGGTGCAAGCCGGCGCGGCAGGGCTGCCGCGTATAGATTATCCACCAAAGTTGCCCAAGCAAGCCCGGATGCACTCAGCTGCTGTCGGTAGTTTGTTAACCTGGCGGCCAGCTAATTCACACCAGATTAATGTGTCAATGCCCGACGCGTTTCAAAGTGTTAACTTCTTCCTCAGGGGCGGCTGCACAGAAATCATCAGGAAACACCCAGCATGCCTTTTCATATTGTCCCCGCCCTTAGTGGGTGTGGCTTAGTGCCCAGGAGCATGCTGGATCATGTAGTTCCCTCAGTGGGTTCCGTCGATTTCATTGCGGCAATAGTTTTCGTACCCTTGGTAGGGCTCCGGTTAGAATACTGGTCCATTCATGCCCCAACAGCAGTGCTGTATCAGTAGGGAATCGTTTCCCCCACAGCCTCTCTTGATTCGTTGAGATGGTGCAAGCCGGCGCGGCAGGGCTGCCGCGTATAGATTATCCACCAAAGTTGCCCAAGTAAGCCCGGATGCACTCATGATCCAGCATGCTCCTGGGCACTAAGCCACACCCACTAAGGGCGGGGACAATATGAAAAGGCATGCTGGGTGTTTCCTGATGATTTCTGTGCAGCCGCCCCAGAGGAAGAAGTTAACACTTTGAAACGCGTCGGGCATTGACACATTAATCTGGTGTGAATTAGCTGGCCGCCAGGTTAACAAACTACCAACAGCAGCTGAGTGCATCCGGGCTTGCTTGGGCAACTTTGGTGGATAATCTATACGCGGCAGCCCTGCCGCGCTGGCTTGCACCATCTCAACGAATCAAGAGAGGCTGTGGGGGAAACGATTCCCTACTGATACAGCACTGCTGTTGGGGCATGAATGGACCAGTATTCTAACCGGAGCCCTACCAAGGGTACGAAAACTATTGCCGCAATGAAATCGACGGAACCCACTGAGGGAACTACATGATCCAGCATGCTCCTGGGCACTAAGCCACACCCACTAAGGGCGGGGACAATATGAAAAGGCATGCTGGGTGTTTCCTGATGATTTCTGTGCAGCCGCCCCTGAGGAAGAAGTTAACACTTTGAAACGCGTCGGGCATTGACACATTAATCTGGTGTGAATTAGCTGGCCGCCAGGTTAACAAACTACCGACAGCAGCTGAGTGCATCCGGGCTTGCTTGGGCAACTTTGGTGGATAATATATATATATATATATATATATATATATATATATATATATATATATATATATATATATATTCACTGAAAAAAACATAGGTTTCAGGAACGTTATAGTTAGTTGGACATTTCACTTGTACAAAACAATAGAAATTCCGGTGTTATAGTTAGTTCAGCTATGCAATGCACTGCTGATGACGTCACATATTACATCATTCTTGACATGGTCAGTGACATCACTGATGACATCACTGATGACATCTCAAATGAAAATCACTGATGGCATCACTGATGACATCATCCACGTGAAAATCTGTTGCACCCCCTCACACCTGAATATAACCTTTGATACATGAACTCTAAAATACAGACTGCCATTTTCGAAAAAATAGACACATCAATACCAGTTACTAAATACGCGCTGACTGATTCCTAGGTCTACACACACATTCACTCATTCACCCATACACCCATACAGTCACTCATACATGCAGTCACTCATCAATACAACACAATCATATGCACTCATACACCTATACAGACACTCACACACTGCCACATATCCAAAGTTACTCACACACCTAGTCAGTCATGCAAAGAATCAATCATACTTCCATTTACTCACCTAAACCGTTATACAGACACCACCTCACTTATTCATATAGATACTAACACGTAATTACTCTCTTATAGAATCGCTGATACAAATACACACTCATCCATGCAAAACTCTCACAATTACTGACTCTCACATATAGATATTTATATACACCATCACTCAAATATACTGCCTTTTACATATGTACTTACTTGCACATGTACCACTGAGACATCCATTCACTCACCAACACACCCATACACACACTCACCCACCCATATAGCTGTTTCCACATGCACTCTTGAACCCATACACCCAGTGAATCAACCACTCACACATCTATGCACAGTCACACATATCCCACCCACCCACACACACACTCAGGCAACCATACAAATACTAAGGCAAGCAATCAATAACCCATATAGACATTCCTGCACCTACTCACCAACCCATGCAGCAGCTTACACAACAACAGACTGACTGATACAGACTTTCACAAAGTTTAGTCACTAACCCATGCATTCAGAAAGACACATTTAATCACTCACTTATACAGTCAGTCATGTACCTACTAAATCCTCCATACAGACACTTATACACCCACTCATTCTTCATTACAGCTTGGCATATATATAAAACAAATTTAAACTTTATGGAAACACACAGTCACTGGATGATGTGTTCACTGAAAAAACCATATGTTTCAGACATGTTATAGTTAGGAATTAGCATTTAAAAAACCTTAGAAATTCACACAAAACAACATAGGTTTCAGGGGTGTTATAGTTAGCTGGACATTTCACTCGTACAAAACCATTGAAATTCCTCCATTATAGTTAGTTCTACAAACTATAACTCGTGCGCCCGCAATCCACTGCTGATGACGTCACATATTACATCTACTGGATGATGTCATCAGTGATGTCATCAGTGATGTCATTTGAGATGTTATCAGTGATGTCATCAGTGATGTCACTGACCATGTCATGAATGATTAACTATGTAACAATGTTTTTGTTTAAGTTTGTTAAAATGGTGAGCGGCTGAAGCAAGAATAAGGACTTAGTTGTGGGGGGCTCCAGAGGTTCCCAAGGTTCCCAAGGCTGTGTTACAGTCTGCCTCCGCAAGACCGCTACACCCCAAGGGCTCACTGCCAGCACCCTCTATCTCCAGCAGACTTCTAAACCAGTCTTTCTCACTCCATGCTCCAGGCTAGATGGACAATTGCCAAGGACTTGGAGGACTTGGCGGCATGGGGCAGAGCAAAACAGAGCCGGAATCACGCACTGCACTGGCGGTTCTGTCAGCGATAGATTCCTGCTGTTGATAGCTATTAGCAGGAATCATGAGCCGCGGCCACAAACAAGCCATGAAAACCAGCCGCAGCAGTCTATGGCAATCTGGGAATAATCTGGGAAACCGCGGCCACAGCAGTCCGAGAAACCAGCCTCCTCCCTCTCCTCTCGCTCAGTCGCTCAGTCCAGGAGCACACTGGAACCGGAACCGGAAAGTCAAAAATCTAGCCAACACATCAGTTTTAATGGGAATACATTAAAGGTGCCCAACGTCACAACTATTATTTGGAGTTGTTTATGTGCCCCTAATGGAACTAATTCACAAATTAGATAAAAATGTAGTTTCATTTCCAGAAGGGCTCCTATAAAATTGCACGCAACAATAATGCACTCCATCTAAAAGCAGAAACACAAAGAATTAAATCAGTGTGTGATATTAATAAACACTTTACAGAATGTGGGAGGTATAAGGTAAATTGTAAAAAATTGCAATTTTACTGTTTAGTAATCCACCTGCAGTTAAACTCTCTGGTTTGGAATTAAATTGTAGCCCATATCCTTAAATATTATTTGAAAACAACTTTTACTTTTCTGAAAATTTAGATGGTGTATATAACTTAAACTATACTCCTTTGATACAAAAGATTAAAGAGATGCCGAATTGTGGGAAATATGTGCCTTTATAAATAACCTTCTGAATTGCCCGTATTAAAGTGTCCATATTACAGATTTTTGTGTTCTTTAGCTCTGAACCTTGCTATTTACCTTATATTTTTTTGTAAGAAAGAGAGTATGTTAATCAATTTAATGCAGACACATTTCCTTCCTACTTTCCATCTCCAGATGTTTAAAAGAACAACTTCAGAAGGAAAAATTGTATTTCATTATGTTGCATTGTGCATGCTTGTGAATCTAGGAGAGTCGAACCTCATAACTAACAAAATGTTGACATGTTTTTCAATCTCAAATCTCCTCTTTTCTATTTGTGCCCCTTGATTTTAAAAGATCATGATTTGAGTGTTTGATAAATCTAACTAAACAATGTATGGCATATTTCCACTTCTGGATAATCCTGAATGTTCATGCATGACTGCAGATTTCTTGGCTTCTTGAATGAAAATTTCCACTGTAGCACTGGAATTCCTTGGCTTTGTTTACAGTGAAGGATTTCTTCTACTATTACAGTTTTCAAGTAACAGCATCAATTTCTAATTGTAGATCAGTCAAAAAAAGCTTGGCTTTTGTTTTTTTTTTACAAATTTAGAGCACTCTTCAAGCCTATCCAGGTCTAATTTTATGGGTACAGCTGATATTGTAATGGATTTAAATGTTCAGGACACAAGTAAATTAGGCTTGTTAATTCATGAACCGAGTTGCAGGATCATAATGTTAACTAAGAGGCTCAAGCTATCCAGAAATGATAGGATGAGTATGGGAAAATCAGAATGGCACAAACGCTGCTGTCTTAACCAATTGACAATATGTTTAGGTGATCCTCAAAGAATGCAATATTTTCGTATGTGCCTTGTATATTATACACCAGATTAGTTAGATAGGAAAAATAAACACAATTCTAATGCGTTTCCCAGATGTTCAGATGATTTTCCGGGCACTTGGCTTCATAGGTTTTGGTCCTGCAGTTAGCTCTCTAGATAGTCTGAATACCTTCAAATAACTTCATCATTCACAGAAAAGGTCATTACTTCAGTGAAACTAGTTTTGAGGAGTGATAACCCACTAATCAGATGAGAACGTTGAAGATCAGGAGACATACGTTTGTGTTTCTAGCAATGATTTTAGCACACTCCTTCATTTAGATAAAGCCTGCAGTAGATCACATCAAAATAGTTTATTAGACTCAGAAAGAGCCTTGAAGGTTTGCATACATACATTTCAATAACAAACAGGTAAACATAAAAACTGTAAAATACAGATTAACCCCTTCAGCGCGGCGCGGATTTCCGCGCCACGCTGAAGATTCCGTGCGCGGGCGGGGCCATGACGGAACGGTTCCGTCATGCGCACAGCGCAACCGACGCGCATGACGGAACCGTTCCGTCATGCACGTCGAAGGGGTTAATTAAAATACTTATTATTTACTACAAGTCTTAAATACAGTAAAAAGGTAGTTTAAAACTCCATATCTAATATATGTAGTTCCTAAGGAAACAGGTAAACAATCGGCAACTCATGAGCTCTAACCCCTGATGTTAGTAATAATGGACGCCATCAATAAATGGGATCAATAAGACCCCAACCTTTGCGCACTGTAGCTATTGGTAAAACATACCATGGTATATCTACATCATAAACTTACACTGCTTAAAACAGGTGAAAGTTACAAACATAAATCAGATCCTCTTCAAACTTGAGTTTTGTTCAAATGTTTTAACAATAAAGTTTTTCAAATTACAATCGAGATAATTGTCCATAAATTCATTGAAACAAATCAAAAAAAATAATTTCTAAGTGCATTTGCTTTAAATCAAAAGTTTTCTTGATGCCTAATGCATTTCGAGCCGGACTGGCTCTTCTTCAGGGGCTTGAATTCTGAAAAAATAGTCTTGAATAGTGTACAGCAGGTTTGTCACAAACATCAAACATATCGTAGCAGCATCAATACATTACAAGTCTATGCCGGAGTATAGTAAATCATAATGGACGCCCCAGTCGTTCCACTATGGAGCAGTGTCTTCACCTGCATCTTGTCCTGAACAAGTACAAGGTGGCTTGCGTCTGTCCCATTTACCTATATTTTCTGGACCTGTCATCAGCTTTTGACTTTGTGAACAGGTCCAAGCTGTGGCAGCTGATGGCATCCATTGGCATTGATAATAACATCATATGCTTTCTGAGGGATCTCCGTCAAGACACCAAGGCAGTAGAACCCTACTCACAGGATCTGAAAGTGTCCCATCATTTCAATATTAAGAGGGGGTGCGCCAGGGGTGTATCCTCGCACCCTTCCTTTTTAATTTATATATAAATTCCTTAGAGAAGGTTATTTTAGACACCAAAGCAGATACCCCTCAGGTAGGCAAGCGCAGCCTGCCGGTCCTCTTATATGCAGACAATGTAGTCCTCCTGGCGAGGACTGCAAGGGGCTCACAGCTGCTTCTCAATTCCTTTGTCTCTTTTATGGAGGAGCTGGACTTATCAGTGAATCACTCTAAGTCATACATCATGCAAGTGGGCCTTGGCAAGGCAAAGGTAAATCAGCCCATTTTTAAATTAGGAGGCACACCAATACCTAGAACTAACGTGTTCACCTACCTGGGAGTAGTCTTTGATGATTCCCTGAGCTGGTGCCCCCTGATTAACCACAAGAAAGGGGACCTAGTGAAAGTTTCAGCAGCCGTTTTTAATTTTGCCAGCAAAGTGGGAGGGAAGCCAATAGGGGCCCTGCTGAAGATTTACCGAGCAAAATGTGTCTCTAAGGTTAGGTATGCGAGTGAGATATGGGGCCATAATGAACTTGGGGTTGTGCAGAGGACTGAGAACCAATTTTTGCGAAGAGTTCTTTCTGTCCCGCAATGTGCTCCATCTTATGTTGTTCACGAGGAATTGGGGATGCCTTTCCTCGCTGTTGAGTTAGCTTTTCGTCCTTTGTCTTTGTGGCTCAAATATGGTCAAAGCAGGAGAATACCCTTAGTAAAGATATCATACGGGATTGTCTCACACTTGATCACGCCTCACGTATCCGATGGCTCCAATATATAAGAGTTGGCCTCGCCAGGCTAGGAAGAGCTGATCTTTACACAAACCCGGAGGGTACTTGTAAAAGGGACCTCGCTTGGGCAAAGGAGGGATTTTCAGAAACGGTCACTGTGACAGAGAGGATAAAGTGTGTGGAAATGTGTCATATTGAAAACTGTGCCTACCACTGAGCCCTATCTTTTAGGGCTCAAGAATACTTATGACCGGTACCTATTGACGAGGTTCCGGCTCGACCTCTTTCACTACTTATTGGCACACCCCCAAGGCTCCCACAGAGGTCAGTGCCTCATGCGCTATGGTTGCGACGGCGAGTCTCCTCAGGACATGATGCACTTTTTACTGTTTTGTATTTTTTACGGCGTGCCTAGAAAGTTATTTATTATCCCCATTTTTTTAAAAAATTGGGCTTTAGGAGGATGAGACCAGCTTTTATCTTTTTACAACTTTTATCTTGTGATACTGTTTTGTACACTCTTAGTTTTTTACGGGAAGCAGTTAGACTCAGGAAAACCTGTAACTAATATTTGTATTGCACATCATGTATTTTACATTGTGTCTTGATTATTCTGATCTTAGCATATCTGTGATTTTATAACTTGTATGGTACATTGTAGGCTGTTTTTGACTTTTATGGTTTTATATTTAAAGACGAATAAAGTTTTTGATGATGATGATGATGCAATCTTTTAAAAAACTCAGTCCAACTTCCTCATGACAGAAAGAGGAGGAAGAACACTGGGGCACAGCAAGAAGTTTCCTATGTACTTGTTTTCTGCTACTTGCAGTGAGTTATAATTTACATATCCCCAGACACCAGCACCAAAAGTTACTACCGAAAGGCTTTTGCTCTTACAGATACATAAAATCTCTGTGATTGGCTTATGGCCTAATCTCTTGGAAAATCTAAAAATGGTGTTGACTGGGACCCCCAGGTAAGTAAAATGAGGGTGTTTCTAAATGTATTCATCCCGAGTAAAAAATGTCCTTGTTTTAAAAAATGTGTCCACATTTCATTATGAATGATTTGAAACAATTGACCTTAAGTCCCAGATCATTAATAAAAGCATTAAAAGTTTCAAGCAAAATTTGTAAGCTGTTAGATGTCCTGACTATCAGGACAGCGTCATCTGAATGTAGTAATACAGGAATTCGTTATGAGTTCGTCCTCAGGGTGTCCTTCCCCACCTTACATAATTGTTCGCTTAACCCATTAATGTTTAATAAAAAAAGAAATGGGCCCAGTACACACCCCTGCCTAACGCCCATATCAGTGGATAATTCTTCAGTTAAATCCTCATTCCTGTTATACCGTTGTGAGGCTGATGTATATTCATGGAGCCTACTAAGCAAGGTAATATTTTCTCCATTGATCCCTGTCTGTGTGATTATGGACCATAATTTAGGACGGTCCACTGTGTAGAAGGCACACATTAAGTCCATAAAGGCTAAGTGCACACAGCCCTTTTGTGCCTTTGTATACTTTTGAACAATTATTGGCGTAGTATTTAGTAGCTGGCATAATAAACATTCAGTGATCAGCAAACTTGAAAAGTTTAGCCACATTTGTAAAATGTTTAATAACATTTATTGAACATGGAAATCATTTTTTAGTCCTGAGATTAGAAATTCTATATTTTGAAATTGGAATGCTGCATATGATGACTTTTTTCAGAATCCTTTTAGATTGCAAAAATGATATCTTAATTTAGCTGGGAACAAAATATTTTTCTAAAAATTTAGATTTTTGGGGGATTGTGACAAATTGAAATTTTTGGATTTTGCATCCTAATAAAATTGTTAAAAAAAACAGGAGGGATTGCAAGCAGGGATCATGGGAGTTTCAGGAAAGTGGGTAGTAATCAGAGGAAATAGAGGAGCGGATGTTAAAAACAAAGGGAGAATATTCAGTTTTATGTTGCAGTTGTTTGACAAGGATTTGTTGCTGATTAAAGTTATGTGAAGATGACTGGGGAGGCATTTTATGCTATATGGTTTTAAAGTTAACAGCCAACAGTGTATGGGGTTGTGGCCCAGGCTACTGGAGTCAAGTGCAAGGATAGAAGGAGCAGGTAGGTTGAAGAGATCATGAACTGTGTATATTTTAAGGATTGCTGAGCGGTATATAAGTAATATGCAGATCAGCTTGAGAGAAGCTATGTTTAGCTTACATACAGTATGGACATTTCAGGGCTTTTAGGATATCAGCGGTGTTGGACAGGATGTTGTGCAGATGGGCGATGTGATTAGAATGGGCAATCGTTTTGTGATACATTTGAAGCAATCCAAGACTGATCGAGTGGGAAAGCGTAAATATGTTGTGTTTCAAATGTCAGTGTTTAGAGGGTTATGTTTTTGTTGCTTATTGAGTAATTTATTGGTGTAGAAGAGCGAGGAAGAACTAGGAATGAGGATAGGCAACAGGTGACGAGTTATCTGTTGCTGAGAGTCATGAGATTGACGATGTAGGAATTAAGTATGAGGCTGGAAGAGTTGTGTAGACATTTATTTAGGACAGGGATGGGAACGGAAAGTAATAGGTTTTGATTTTCATAGTTATAGTTTAGAGGAATAGGGAGAGTGTGACCAGCATGTTCACAGAGGTATGTGTGGTGGTTGTGTATTGTGCTGTTGTTGATCCGATGTTTTTCATAAGTATTAGCACCCTTTCTGTTTTCTTTGCAGTTTTACTTTCTTATACAGAAGGGAATCAGGAGCTAGAGGATGAAAAATTAAAGTTTGCATTTGTGTCATTCCTATATGAAGTCAGTGGTTCTTTGGGAATAACAGAATCCCTGAAAAAGGGTAGGGGTTGTTGTGACATACTATTGATGCATCTAGAAGATGGTGGTTTACTCCAGTTGCTAGGAGAGCATTATAAAAAGAAATTAGGGATTTTACGAAGATAAAGATAATTTGCCCTGGTAAATGTGTGGTGTACCAAATTGACTCAAAGTAGGAGGATATGGCATTGGGGTGATAAAGCCGGCAGCCATTGACAAGGTGAGGATTTCTTGAGTTGTTAACATGTGGGGACATGAGGTTTGTGAATTACGAACTTTTCATGGACAATGAAATGCATTTATCCTTTCCTAGAAATTAGTTACATTTGCTACTTTTAAAGAACAAAGTGGTAGATTGTTGGGGGAAATGTGGAGTTGAGGCAAAGGGCAGTTTTGAGTTGGGGAGGTACAAGTGGGGCAGGAAAAATTCTGGTGAGTGTTTTTCTAGGTGCTGATGTTACATACAGGTTGAGGGTTGAAAAAAGAGCTCACTTTATTCCTAACAGACAAGGCAGCCCTGGAGGTAGATGGCTTTGGGATATATCGGAAATAAGTTGGAAGGCTTTGAAGGTGAGAGCCAAAGAATAGTTAGAATTAAAGGGACAAATACAGGTAGAAGCAGACACAACTGTGAATAGTTTGAACAACTTTATGAATGTTGAGTTTCAAGGATGGGCAATGTTAGAATTGTTGATGTATGAGGGAGGAGAGGGATTGTTTCCACCATTCCACTGATTCCCAGATTTAGGTAAACAATTATTATTGTCCATACAAGACTTTTGAAAAAATATGATCATTTGATTGGGCTGTTGCCCCCATATTCAATAAACTTTTCCTGTGTTATGTTCATCTGGAGGTCTAAATCCTGATAAAAATCAAACAATGTGGAAAGCATTAAACCAAAGTTAACACTCTCAGGACTTTTTGTCCTCAAATATTTCCAGTTTAAGCACCACCTAAAAGGCCTGTGAGGATATTGGTCAAATCATATACTTTTTGTCAGATGAATGGGGTCTTCTGGAATCTAAAACTCTGTGAAGGGACTCCAGGTGCCCCTAAAGCATGAGGGCAAAATACAAACCGAAGATTACAGAACCGTGTTCTTTTTGACAGCAAAATCATCAAATATGTTTTCCCATTGGTCGTATGTACCTTTGTTGGTTAATGTGAAACACTGTAACAGAGAAGAGATCAACAATACAATTCTAGCATGTGAAGCCAATGTGACTCCACAATAAGGACCAGGAATCGCCAAATATGATTAAATGCATTTTATTTTTATTTTGGGTTACCAATTAATCCAGTATATAAGCAAACCAAAAATAAAGTCAAGGATACAGCAAATAAACTGAAATATCTCAGTAGGTTGAGTCGCAAAAAATCGAATCCAGAATAGTGACAGCCACAATTTTAAAGAAACAAATGAAAGCAAAAAGGTTTTTCAGAAAGAAACTTCCCTTCTCTCATCTAAACATGAATTAGGTACTGAGAAATCTACCATTGGTTTCTGTTTCAGAATAAAAGAAAGTGTCAGAGTGATCAGACTTCAGTAGAAGTCTTGAGACAAAGGAAATAGGGGGCATATTATCAAGACAGGCGATAAAATTATCGCCGCTTTAGCGGCAGAAAATTGCCGCTAAAACGGCGATAATGGTCTTGATAATATGCTCTATGGAATTCCAATTGAAGTTCAGGTTAGATGTCCTTCACATCTAACATGGGCTTCCATAGAACGTATTATCAAGCCCATTATCGCCATTTTAGCGGCAGATTTCTGCCGCTAAAACGGCGATAATTTTATCGCCTGTCTTGATAATATGCCCCTAAGTGTTTAGCATAAAGCTTCACATTTGAAAGATGAAGTCAAGCAGAGAGGTCTGTACCTCTCGAAGTCTAAAGGGAAACTTACATTATAATAGTGAGAACACCAAATAAAACATCCTTTTCTCTTACCACACCCCCAGGAACCAATCAAATCGTTCCTTGAGAGAGCATCTGAAACATCTCTTCAGTTTCCCATTGCATCGAGACTTGGACTGTAGACCTCAACTTTGAACATCTCTTCTTCTTGCTACATGATGAACAGAAGGCCTCTTTCAACCATAAATCTGCACGTTCACAGCAAAGTTCCTTCGTCCAGGCCTCACTATCAGCAGTCTAATACAAATTATAAGCCTTTCTCTAACTAAGGAGAATCATGATAATACACATGCAAAGAAAGAATATGCTGACAAGGCAAAATGCATTTAAATTGAGGCCTGTAGTCAGGCTAAGTTAGCTGAGGATTTAATATGAACTTGAATGCATGATTATATTTCTACACATATAGTGTCAAGAAAAGGTGTAAAACGGGAGCAAAAGAGAAAGTTTACATGTTTCAATTAAACATTAGTGTAGATGAATATAAATCTTAAATCCCTGCAATGATTACATTAGATTAATTCATTTGATTGCTTCACATACATTAATGAAGTTAAGGCACACAGTAATTATAGTTTCAAATATGAGTATATAATTGCATATGAATGACATGTAAGAGTGGAGCCTAAATCGCACTGCTCCACACTCAAAAGAATATTCAAATTGAGCCCCCACACACTGTTACTCACTCTGGGCCCCTTCTCTCTCAGTGCCCAGCCATGCCTATTGAGGGGTAGGGGCTCTCTCAGGCTTCATGCTGTCAAGTAGCTGCATGAAGCTCCTGTGAGGGGTCATGGTGTGGCGCATTCAGTTGCAGAAATCATAGTCGCAGCAGAGGGTCTCTGGCACTTTGATCTTCATCTTGTTGCATTCGTCGACTTGTGTGCAGCTGGCATTTAGTATAACTAGGAGGAGAGAAAGATTGGAAATAATAAATGGCAAAAATCACACTAATAGACCCTAAGCCAATCAGATATTACAAACTCTGAATATTTCTCCAGTACCCAATTAGATCAGAGATTTTCTGAACCAATCTCTGCCGGTCAGTCAGGTCACATAAACTCATGCACACTCTCCACCAGCCATATAGATCACACACCAAACCACTTTTGAGTAGCTAGTTAGAAGTCAAATACCATCAACCATTCTTCCATAGCAATTAAGATCCCGGAGGCTTTAACCATTTTTCAGCAGCATGTCAGGTCAGACTACGTTGAGTGACCTTGGATATTGAGATACTAACAATTCCTTGCTGAGCTAATTAATGCATGGCAATTAACAACCCAATAACAGCCACGGAATTGTAGAGGTATACTTATGAGATGCATGTGGTTACATGATACCTACAGACAGGAAGAGCTGGTCATTACACAACATACACATACATATACAGAAAGTAGATTATGGACAACCCCTTTCCCCATTAGTTGTGATATATCTGGTTTTAGGCATTGACTCACAGGGCTATCCTTCATAGTTAGTATCAGCCAACATTTTGTGGATGGGAACGTCCAAAAAGGGGCAGATTTACTAAAATCTCATGCAACACAGTGCAGCAGACAAAAAGCTGTGCTGCATTGCAAGGGAAGAGAAGATCGGGAGAGTACCCTATTTACAGACATGTGGCACTCTCCTCCCCTCTCCCTAGCGCTGGCACTGAAATGCACTGTAGTGCAAAGAGGTCTCCGTGAGTCTAGCATTGGTTTTGTATGGGAAAGATAGCCTTCCAGTACAAAATACTTTTCTCAGACTACATTTAGACGTTTTAACACTGTATATGTGTAATATACAGTGCAGAATTAATACAAGACCTAGGGGGAAGGGTGCCCCTTCTATGGGCCCTATTGCAAGGAGATACATTCTGCAGGTTTGTCCTGCCCTACAGCCCATAAAGAGGCACCATGGCAACCCTCTCACCTTCAGCTCTCTATGAGCTGCTAAGATGTGCTTGTAAGTGGCTGAGAGGGATGGGCTGCAGCACATTAGGAGTTTGCATAATGCAGCTCCAGGATGGGATCATCT
Source organism: Triturus cristatus (assembly GCF_964204655.1). Lineage (NCBI taxonomy): Eukaryota > Metazoa > Chordata > Amphibia > Caudata > Salamandridae > Triturus > Triturus cristatus. The sequence continues at coordinate 1,296,303,225 of NC_140585.1, read as the reverse complement.
GTTGAGATGCAAACAACCCAGAATGCATTGCATTGTATGCACATTAGATGGGCCTTGCACATTCCCTTTTTGCCCTGGCCCTCAAAATCCTAGAACCGCCCCTGCTCTTGTCAGCCTCCTTTCAAGTGTGCTCAGTGGGTTCCTTCCCGCAACTCCAATGCTCTTCTTACCAGCTGCCACATCTACCACCGTACACTTCACACCACATATTTACCAGTGGAAACCATCTTTATCTTCAGCAGATCCCAAATTTCCATATATAAGGCCCCACAGCCAGCAACTGAAATATACCACAGTACTTTCCAGTGGGGCAGACGCCAATTAACTGTGCTGATGCATGTAACATGTACACATAAGCACAGAAGATGACCTTGTACAATGAGAATACTCAACTATCACCAAGTATACAAGTGTAACTGGACATTCTATCGGCAATTTGCAAAACAACTCCAAGTTTATTATTGTTGAAATGTTGCCAATGCCCCAGGACATATTTAAATCATATTGCAAGGCACATATATGTAGTACACTTTTTTCTCAAAAGGAGTCGATGCAGTCTACTGGCAGAACTGTCTGCTGTGGAATCTGATCCTGCGCTTTAACAGATTGTGTGATCCTAGATGAGTCCCCTCTTCTACAACTGTGGATGTTTCAAAATACCCGCAATGCTGTAAAGTTGCTGATTTCTCCATTATGGACAAAAAGGGACACCAGCACCATGGCTGAAATCTTCCCAATACAGACTCCTCTTCCCTTATTAATTTCCCCAAAAGTAAAGCACTATTCGAGAGTGCATCACTAGTGAAAACTGATACTCATGGAAAACTCACAAGAGACTAGTTAGACTAATTAGTCACCTTGTAACATTTACCTTAACAATCTCTACCACAGACCCATATCCACGGACAGGCCATACTGAAAACCCTGAGCAAAAAGTGTCCCTAAACACATATATATTGGGCAGAAGCCTGAGTCTGGCCACCCTTATTACCTCCACGCTGGTTTTCCTCCTCACAGTTCTAAGATGGTGAGTGTAGTTTCTTGTAAATAAAAGAATGCTGGAACTCTTTGACTTCCAAGTGTACGCTATAGGCCTGTGATGTAAGCATTAGAGAGATGAATTGAAGACATGCTTAGGATGCTAAGTTCTGACTTACACGCAGAAGAAAAAAGACATGTAAAATTACTCGCCATGTTTGGTGTGGTTATTTGTGAGTACCGGCGCTGATAGGATGCTACAACTGGCGACAAGATAGGGGATCTGAACCCGTACACTGAAAAGGCTCTTCCAGAGAGTTTTCTGTGGTCTAGTAAACTGCTTGTGCGTTCCACACGTGTCATAGTTGAAGTGCAGAATCAACGTTGGTACTGGTGGAGTCTCAGTGCAACACCGGCCTGTATAAAATGCTTTAAGATAAAGAAGGTGACATTGAATGTCTACATGTCAGTGGTCAAGAACTGAATGAAACAGCCACAAATAAAAGGCACTGCACCATTATGCAAATTAATGCCATAAGGTAAACTGAGAAAGAATGCTAAAGGTGGATGAAACCTGATTCCGAAAGCAGAGCACATCAAATGTACAGTACAGATTATATTGAAATGCATGTGCTACAAAGCAAAGATTTACCAGGTGTTTGTGAAGAAGCATTTAAGCACAAAGCTGACAGAACATCATAACACTATCTGCTTTCATGAACTTATAATTTTAAACGTTAATTTACATACCGAAACATTAACTAATCATCCGTCCACAACATGCTGCAAAGTGGCCCCAGAAGAAAAGTCAGGGAAAGTGCTGAAGGAGTGATCGTCAGAAGAAGCTTCTCTTCACTGAAGCTGCTGCCTAGGGGCCCAGAACACCTCCCTAGACCACCCTCAAGAAAGAGCTCCAATGGAGAGCCAGAGTGAGATCCAATCTCCAAAAATCATTAAAGTTGACCCTGAAGCCAGCACATTACACGGTTATAGAGAAGCTCTGCCTGATTGAGTGTCACATGATGCGCCTGAGAGACCGCTGTAGTCCACCAATGTATATATGGCTGCTGCATTTCTAGATCGGCAATCTGTATTTGATACAACCAGAACCACAATATCAGCAATAAATGGATTGCATGGAAAGAGGCTTTGGAATATTTAATAAATGCAATGGTTGAAAAGGATGATAAAAAGATGATAAATTATCTGAGGAATATAGCTGGAGAAGGAGTGAAAGAAGCCATGAAAAAGATGCCACAAGAAGGTGAAGTGACATATCTTCAAATTAAAACAGCCTTGAATGCCAAATTGAATCCAGTGCCAAATATGGATTATGAATGATATATTCAATCAAGAACACCAAAGACCAGATGAGACCATCGATTAGTTTGATGAGAGACTGGGTGTTATGGTGAAGCACTGTAGATTCAATGAGTTTAATAATGTGGAAGGTACCAGTGTCAGAAAAATCGATGGATGTCTGTCAGATTCTTTTTGAAAACGAATGCTGAGGGAAACTCTGCTCTTAAAACTGGTCCTGAAAGCTGCTAGCACTGAAAAGCATGCTAATTTTCAAGTGACTGACTTGAGGCCAGAGGGCCCCCTAAGTGCTTCAGTTATGAGCATGAAGAGTATGCCGAAGTAGGCATACAAGGGGATGTCTCCACAGAAGAAGAAAGGAGTGTTAAGGATGTGGACTGTAATTTCCACACAAAGGCAATTGTCCCACCATAGAACAGGCGTGCATCAGCTGGGATAAAGCGAACCTCTTAGTGACAGCTTGCAAGGTGAAGAGAAAAATTAGCATGTCACAGCGAGAAATCAAACTGGACGACCGAATGTTACCTCATCAATGTTCGACACGCTCCCACAAGGCCAAATTTTCACACCAACTGAGGCAAATCAACACGAAAAGAAGTCAATCATTGTCTTAATCATCAACAAAGAGTAACTCAGTATCAGTTTATAGTGAAAGTGACAAGGACAATTGTGCAATGCTGATGTTTGCTTCAGAAGGGCATGCACATGTGGAACTGGTCGGATGTGAGTAAAAATTCAAAGTGAAGAAGAATCAACATGAAAAAGCACCAAAAACATTAAAACATTGTCCAAAGATAACTCCAAAGAAAAATATGGGTGTTTGATACTATTATACAATTGACAGTGATGCATCGATCAATATCATGCCTGAGGAGTAGTATCAATAATTGTCTCCATTACCTCAACTTACAAAGCCAAAGACTAAATTAAACGTATGGGCTGGGAAGATGCCCTTCAAGAGTCAAGGTTCGTTTATAGCCACAATGAAACATAAGAAAACTGTGGTACAAGCACCTATTCATGTACTTCAAGGAACAGCCTCAAGTGCCTGCTGGCTGAGTTTCAACACTGCTGCTATATAGGACTGATATCAGTGAACTACAATATGAATGCATATCATGAAATTGTCAGTCAATTTCCTTTAATATTTCACAGGTTAGGTAAACTCAAAATTATGAATGTGAAGTTACATTTAAATGAGGATGTTCGTCCTGTGACACAGAGTCACCGGAAAATTGCCTTTCACCTTCAAGAGACTGTTGAAAAAGAACTTAATTCATTGCTTAAAAATGATATCATTGAACAGTCCACTGGCCCAAGGCCATGGGTTTCTCCAATTGTAGCAGTGCCTAAAAGAGACAATAAAGGAGCCGTGCACATATGTGTTGGCATGCGTCAGGCCAACAAGGTGATTGAGCAAGAGAGACATTCAGGTCTGCACATTGCAGATATGATAACTCAAATGAATGCAGCAAAGTTCTTCTCTTGACTATACTTAAACTAAGGATGTCACCAATTGCTGCTTGAAGAAAAATCCAGGTGCATTACAAACAATTTCACACAAATTGGTGTGTTTTGCTATAAGGAATTGAGTTTGGATGTATCCTCTGCTGCAGAACTTTTCCAAGATGTAATTCGACACATCATACAGCCTGTAGTAAATGCATTTAAGGATAGAGATGACATATTAGTTTTCGGAGTGAGACAGAAAGAACAGACAGAGCTCTCATTCAAGTATGTTGCTTGTTGAACAATGCAGGTTTAACTCTAAATGCTGACAAAAGTGAATTTCACAAGAAAAGCTTGATATTCCTTGGACATGTATTTTCCGTAGGGGCTATGAAACCTTATCCATCTAAGGTGCAAGCGTTGTGTACTGCCAGTTCCCCAAAAGACATTTCTATTATACAATCATTTTTTGAAATAGTCATTTACTGTTCTAGATACATAAAAGACTTTGCTACGGTCGGTGCACCTTAGCGAGAATTGAGGTAAAAGAATTTGTCTTTTCATTAGTCACATGAATGTGAGAAGAGCTTTCAAAAAATCAAACACGCTATTGAGAATGCCACTGAAATTACTTACTTTTATCCCAAGTTGCATACAGAGATTGTTGCTGACGCCAGCCCTTTTGGGTTAAGTGCAATCCTGTCACAGCACACCTGACAGCAAATTGCCCGGTGGCATATCATGGCATATGCCACGAAAAGCCTGCCACAAATTGAACATGCTTACTTGTAACCTGAGAATGAAAGTATGGCAGTGGTCTGGGCTTGTTACCATTGCCATGTGTTCTTGTACAGAAAGCCTTTCACAGTAGTGACTGATCATCAAGCACTGTTGACAATATTTGGCAATCCAGAAGCCAAAATGCCTCCTCTAATTAAACGCTAGGGTTTGAGGTTACAAAAATATAACAATACAATTCTTCATCGTCCAGGGAAAGACCACATTCTTGCTGATTATTTTTCATGAGTACTATTGCAATGTCCTAGTACCTCATCCAAGACAACAGAGGCCTGCATCAATTTTATTGTGAAGTCAAGCTCACAGGATGCTATATCTTTAGAACAAATTGGCACTGCCATGAGCCGAGATAGTGACCTAATAAAATTAATATTAAAATACATTATTGCTCATTAGCAGTGGAGCCAGCACTCTAGACCTCTCACTAATTACAGTGAGTATGTGAAAATTCTGAAATATCCAAGACAAACTTCCAGTGACTCAAGAAGGCCTTATTCTACGTGGAATGAGAATGGTTATTTCTGAGAGTCTATGACAACAAGTGATTGACTTCGTCCATGAGGGACATCAAGAAACAGTGTCCACTATGAGAGCTCTACTTGAACAAGTCTGGTTTCACAACCTTGAGTTAAAGACTTGTTGTATATGCAACCGTCTTTCATCTCAAGTCATTCAACACCCTTCGAATATGTCAGAATTGCAACATCATGCTTAGGAGAGGATTGCTATTGACTTATTTGGTCCTCTTGAGAATGGCCATCATCTTCTAGTCATTGATTAATATTCCCATTTTCCTTTTATAGAAACTATTTATTTACTACACATGAAAAGGTTATTAGACAATTAGATGGCATCTTTGCAACATGGGGTGTGCCTGCAATCTTGAAATCTGAAAAAGGCTTCCCATTAATAGTCGAGAATCCCAAAACTTTCTAAATCACCTCGATGTAAAGCCTCAAAAACGCACTCATTTTTGGCCACTGGCCAGCGGTCTGGTGGAAAACTTTATGAGTACCCTAGATAAAGCTGTTTAGTGAACTGTATTGGAGGGTACACTGACAAAATGTCGACACTCAAAATATCCCCACATCAAAATATTGTGCCCAAATTATTGAAAATCCTAAAAACGTATTTCACACAAGAAAAATAACATAATTTATATATAAACAAAAACATAATATTATACATTAAAACACCATAAAATACATTATAAAAAATAAAATGTAATACATATATTGTTCCCACAAAAATGTATACCAAACTTAGCAAACTGTTAAAATTAATATATAAAATATTTACTAATCCCAAGGCACACAACACAAAAATAATAAAACTGGTTAAAATTTACAAATCTCCCTCTAATAAATGCAACAGTAGTAAAAGTATTAGATTGAGGATCAGTAATATCTACTGTACCCATTCCCGCAAGTACAACAGAAGCAAAACTATTGGAGTGGAAGGAGATACATTTACTCCCACTCCAATCACTACAACAGTAGGGAACGTGTTAGATTTCAGAGGTGTAAAATTTACTATTCCCACCCCAATGAGTGTAACAGTAGGGAAAGTGTTAGCTAGAGGAGGGATAACATTTACTATGCCCACTCCGGTCAGTACAAGAGTAGGGAAAGTGTTGGATTGTGGAGGGGTAAAATTCACCATTCACGCTCCAGTCAATACAACAGCGGTGAAAGTGTTGGATTGTGGATGGTACAGCAATCAACAGCAATCAATATTTACTTTATTCGATTGACATCAGCAATCATAAATGTACAATAAAAAAAATCATAAAATTATATAAGCACATCAATTAATATAATTTCATATAATAAGTTCCATATGGATTCAGTCTTAAGCATAGGCATGGTACACAGCTATTAATAATCTCGAGACATGCCAGTAATAAGTAAAATAGGTTAAAAATTTTAGGTATAGGAGAGTGGGTCTCGCACAGTTGAACTCCCTATGTATAAGTAATGGGCGAATATACTAAGTTGCAAATTGACCCATTTAGGACAAATTTATATGATATGTAAAGTGTCCAATGCAGAGTACTCATCACATGAACACATGGGAGGGTCTTGTGTCTTATGACAGCCTTCCACAAGATGAGGAAACATTTTTAAATGAAGATATGTTAAAAATCTCTGTGGTTAAAGAAATAGTCTAGCCTTGAGAAATGCCCATATTTCTAACAATGGAATGTGTATCCTCTTTTGGAACTGTTTTTATACCTCCAGGTATCTACCCACCCAAATTAACAATCTCCTAAAACCTTGTCTAGTCTTGGGGGTGTGTCTACGCTTCCTTTTAGTAGATCTATCTAAATTAAGACCTAATAGTGTATTGAAATCTCGCCAAGAATCACCTGAAGTTTAGATTCCATCAAACTCCAATCGAAAGTTGTTAAAAGAGAAGGATCGTCTTAATTTGGGCCATAAAAAGCAGCGCATGTAAATTTGAAGCCCCCACCTTAAATCCACCACTGCCCATCTACCAGAGTTATCTGTTTTCGAAGTCAACACCTCTACCCCTGCCCGCTTCTCAGAAGGATCGCAACCCCCTTACAACAAACATATCGATCCGATACCACAAAGCTGTCTATCCACCTATACTCAGAAAAGAGGGCTCTACTCTCAATTGCCATGAGATGAGATTCCTTCAGAATCATAACATGTGCCTTACTACTCTCCTCAAGATATCTCAACACCAATCCCTGCCTCCTCCTTATCCTCAAGCCATTTACATTCCAGGTCAAAAACCAAATTTCTTTGGTGCCCCATATAATCTCAAGCTGACTCCTCTTTGACATCCCCGTGCATTTATTAGTACCAAATGATTGTGGAAATGACAACTTTTTTCTTGTTATCCCTCTGCTTCCCACTTAGTGCCCTTACCCCTCCCACACGCAGAGGAACCCTCCCATTACTAAGTGGCATTAGGATGCCTTGGAGCCACTGTGTGGTGAGAGAGAAAAAATAACTGCAATTGCACCCTACACTGGAAACATTGCTTTGTAGGATAGTGTCCCGTTTAATGGAGTTCATCAATGTGTCCACTTCCTCTGTTGATTTGTAATTATACATCTTATTCTTCCACATGATGCGCAGCATGGCTAGGAATTTTAATTGCACCTTAGCCCCCAATTTGTGGAGCTTGTCCATTCTCCTACCAAGCTCCCACTGCCTCTGCTCCGTTGCTTTGACCTTATAGAGAAGGAAATATCTTTAACAGTGAGAGGGCCTTTCATTAGGGCTGTACCCAGGATAGCCTCCTTAACTTTATAGGACTAGAAATTTACCAGAATGTTCCTAGGTTTTTGTTGAGATGTTTCTCTTAAATTGATCTCTATGAACTCTCGGTATTTCTTGTTCCAAATTGATATCAGGCCTATCCTTGAGGAAAGTGTCTGATCATTCAGCCGTAACTGTGACAGATCAATGCCCCAAAAAGGGTCAGAGGTCAAGATGGACTGTCAATCGGGTCCTCCTCCTGGATATAGAGGTTATAGAGACCCCGAAAAGAGCCAGTGAGGATTTCTTTATTGATAACATTAAATCTGCTCCCCTCACTATAATCTGGTATACCTTTAAAGCTTATATTAGGGGTAACTTGAGAAGCCAAGCACATTTTAAGAATAAAGCTGAGAAAACTGAACTCATAGCCATGGAGAATAAAATTGCAGTCTTAGAGGCCAATTTCCAGATGAAGGTATATCAGGACAGAGAATAAGCACTGATCCGCCTGGAAGAGATGCAATTGAATTTAAAAACTTAGGCTGCAGACAAAGTGTAGGGAGAGGTGGATCCCTTGCTCACTTTGCTACTGGATTCAAGCTAGCCTGGATGATGAGGGCCAAGGAAGCTTCTTTCCGGTCCAGGAAATACATGGCTTGGCAGTTCGGGCTAGACTGTTCCCATGAAGCACAGGGTCAAGACTGATTTGCATATAGATGTGTCTGAACTGGGGTGGTGAAGTGAGCTAATGAAAGATGATGGATTCAACCCAGATCTGTGACTAGGGGTGAGTGTCTGGAAAGTTTCAGCGCTCCATCCATCATCTCCTTGTGTTGGCTCTGCCAAGGTGTTTGACAGAGTTTGTTGGCCATATCTCAGAAAGGCTTTGGTAATATTTGGTTTTAGCAAATATTTTACCACAACACTCCAGAAACTGTATGAAAATACATCTGCTTGAATTTTATTTAATGGGGCATTTACAAAGAGGTACGAGGTAGGGATGTCCCCTCTCGCCCTTACTTTTCTGTATATACATCGAGCCATGTTCCCAACTGCTTAGAAGTGACCATCAAGTAGTTCCTTTTAGCTGGCAGCACTATTACATTAAGATAGCTTGGTATGCTGATAATCTTATAGTTTATACAATGAACCCCTTCCGGACTGTTCCAAGAGTTGAGAAGTTGGCAAAGGAGTTTGGGGCACTATCAAGGTATTCAATTAACATTTCAAAATCAGAGATTATGTGTTGGAATATATACCAGAATGTTCCTAGGTTTTTGTTGAGATGTTTCTCTTAAATTGATCTCTATGAACTCTCGGTATTTCTTGTTCCAAATTGATATCAGGCCTATCCTTGAGGAAAGTGTCTGATCATTCAGCCGTAACTGTGACAGATCAATGCCCCAAAAAGGGTCAGAGGTCAAGATGGACTGTCAATCGGGTCCTCCTCCTGGATATAGAGGTTATAGAGACCCCGAAAAGAGCCAGTGAGGATTTCTTTATTGATAACATCAAATCTGCTCCCCTCACTATAATCTGGTATACCTTTAAAGCTTATATTAGGGGTAACTTGAGAAGCCAAGCACATTTTAAGAATAAAGCTGAGAAAACTGAACTCATAGCCATGGAGAATAAAATTGCAGTCTTAGAGGCCAATTTCCAGATGAAGGTATATCAGGACAGAGAATAAGCACTGATCCGCCAGGAAGAGATGCAATTGAATTTAAAAACTTAGGCTGCAGACAAAGTGTAGGGAGAGGTGGATCCCTTGCTCACTTTGCTACTGGATTCAAGCTAGCCTGGATGATGAGGGCCAAGGAAGCTTCTTTCCGGTCCAGGAAATACATGGCTTGGCAGTTCGGGCTAGACTGTTCCCATGAAGCACAGGATCAAGACTGATTTGCATATAGATGTGTCTGAACTGGGGTGGTGAAGTGAGCTAATGAAAGATGATGGATTCAACCCAGATCTGTGACTGGGGGTGAGTGTCTGGAAAGTTTCAGCGCTCCATCCATCATCTCCTTGTGTTGGCTCTGCCAAGGTGTTTGACAGAGTTTGTTGGCCATATCTCAGAAAGGCTTTGGTAATATTTGGTTTTAGCAAATATTTTACCACAACACTCCAGAAACTGTATGAAAATACATCTGCTTGAATTTTATTTAATGGGGCATTTACAAAGAGGTACGAGGTAGGGATGTCCCCTCTCGCCCTTACTTTTCTGTATATACATCGAGCCATGTTCCCAACTGCTTAGAAGTGACCATCAAGTAGTTCCTTTTAGCTGGCAGCACTATTACATTAAGATAGCTTGGTATGCTGATAATCTTATAGTTTATACAATGAACCCCTCCCAGACTGTTCCAAGAGTTGAGAAGTTGGCAAAGGAGTTAGGGGCACTATCAAGGTATTCAATTAACATTTCAAAATCAGAGATTATGTGTTGGAATATAAATAATTGGTTTGTTATCTCAGAGAAAGAGATACTGCTGGGGTTAATAGATGAGCCAGGTTTAATCTCAGCTGGGCTACGCCCAATTCGGCACCTAAAACCTTTTGTCCTAAATGCACATTGTACGCTGCCGATATTAGACATATGTTTATTACTTGTCCCTCATTATCTGCCTTTTGGTCTAGGATTGCCAGGGAGCTATGCAACCTCTCAGGGACCAATATTGTTATCTCGGAGAAAGAGATACTGCTGGGGTTAATAGATGAGCCAGGTTTAATCTCAGCAGCTCTATTTTCTATCATTATGGCTTGTTGCCGATTATGCATCGCCAGGGTCTGGATTGAACCTAAACCACCAACATTTGTGGAGTTTTGGCAGCTGCTAAGAGGGGTATATGAATTGGAGATCGCCCTGGCAAAGGCCAGGGGTCCTCGCCCTCAGAATAAAATAGAACGAATTTGGCAATGCCTGCAATGGGATTAAAGGGCAGCGATGATTTTGTTTGTATATACTCTGTACCATGTACCATGAACCCTATATTTGCTTATCCAGGCTGTACACTCTGATTCTATGGTTTGCTTTGTATTTTGTCTGGTTGTTTCTCTCTTTTGGCTAAATAAAAAATAAAAAAAAAGGAATATAAATAATTGGGGTGGAGAGGTTAAGTCATAGATTAAGTATCTAGGTATCTCTATAGTGCAGTCTTTGGCCGTTCTTCCAACACTTAGCTTAGGAAGCGTGGCAAAGGAGGTTGACTCATTGCTTGCCAGATGGACATATTTGCCCTTAACAATCCATGGGTGAGTAAACCTGAATAAAATGTCAATTCTCCCTAAACTGACTTACTTTTTCAACTCTATTCCATTAGTATTTCCTAGCGCGGCTTTAGCCAAACTACAGGGGAAGTTTACAAGTTTTATTTGGGGTTCGGGGAAGCCAGGCTCTCCTGGAAGAAGCTGAGGTGGAGAGTGAGCCAAGAAGGACTGGCGCTCCCAGATCTAAACTTGTATTGCATAGCCTTTCAATTCAAGAACTGTAGGATGCTTTTGGGGACTCCAGATAGATCATCTTGGGGGAGGATGTTGGCACATGACCACAGAATGGGGACTTACTGGTTTTCTTTATAAGTTTGGATCCCCGAAATTCTTCAAAAAAGTGAAATTAAAGGTAATAAGAGCTGCATTCACTTTATTGGTCAAAGTTAGGAAAGTTCTGGGGATAAGCAATCACTCTGTGCTTTCACATATTTGGGATTCTCCTGGTAAACCAGAATGTATGTTGGAGAGTCTAAGTCTCACCTTGAGGAGGGCAGGGATAGCCACCTGGGGGGATTTACTTATAGGACAGGGTCTAATACCTTGGGAAATACTCAGGGGGATATTCTCAAGACCGTGTGATAACAACCGCAAAAGTAGCTTAACGCAGCCCATCACATCGCAGTCTATCGCGGGAAAATAACACTGTGTTAACGTGGTATTCACAAGCAGGTGGTACCATACGATAGGCTCATAAGAACACATCAAATGTCCATAATAAAGTCAACGCAACACCACAAAAATGCGAAACGCGAATGCAAAAAAATCTGCGATGATGCCAATTGCGATACAAAAATCAGTGAAAACCAGCTACAGGCCTGCAATTCCCACGCGGCATGTGGGAAAATGCACCATAAAAGCAACAAAAAACCCACACCAAAGCCAAACGAAACTGCGTAGCGCTATGAATGCCCCCGGACCGAGTACAGAGGGCACTGCGAACCCCACAAGCCCCACAGACCACCAGCAAGGAACAACGGTGTTGGGGAAGGCCAATGAGAAGAGGGAGAGGAAGACGGGGTGCAGTCTGCAGGAAAACCAGATTAGCGCAACGGAGGTGACAGAACACTACTATCAACTGAATATCAATATGACACATGTGAATGCAGTCGGAGGGTCGAGGAGGTCAATGGAGGAGGACAAGAGGCGCTGGCATGATGTGAAAAGCCAAACCAAGCACAAATCCGCTGCCAACAGGAAGGCAGCAACGGTGAATGGAGGTGGGAGTCGTGCGCCACAGGAGGAGCAGGAGCAAATGGAGGCCACAGTCATCAGTGTGGAGATGGTACAAGTAGTTGGGAGTATGGAAACAGCTCAATAGGACCTGCCACAACATCAAAAGGGTGAGTAACAATCAGCGACTGTTGGGACGGGGGGGTGACAGGCACAATGGCACACATGCACAACGACGTGTAGCACACTGCACACCCACAATGACCCCGTATCATGTCCCTTATCCATGTGGCACACTGCAGCACACACACATAGCAATCACAGCACATCCCATGACAATGTGATCGAAGTGCAACACCGACACTGCAGAACAGAGGACAAACCTGGGTCCGCCCAAGCGCAGAAACAGACCAGTCACATCTAACATAGCAGGAAACTGGGAAATGGAAATATACGTGTACAAACTCACATCCGTCATGTAGTCCACATGTCCACTGTCCCACCTCAAATTGCAGCACCTCCCAAACAGTCACAATGTACATTGTCATACAGTCTGCATGTAAATAAGAACAATGCGCCAACATACATGTCAACACAATGTCAACATGCATCTCCCCTTCACATTGAAGAGGGACAAACAGCACCTCCAGAAGAGCAGACCAGACAACTCAGCAGTGATGCTGGAGAGGACACCACACCTCCGACACTGACACCATACAACAGCTCAAGGACATCTTAGGCAACCCACCCCCAGGAGCAGGGCAGTCAAGCTACATAGAGGAGACCCCAGCCCCTGCACAGACCACACAGCAGGAAGCAAACCCACCACAGCTGGCTCCCAACACTCCACCGAGGCACACATTGCATTCCAATGCCAGGTGTCAGAATGCCAAAAGAAGGTGTCTAAACAGGTGCAGGTGGGGTCAGCGCTCATGAAAGCCGAACTAGATCACATACATGAGTGTCTCAGTCCCATCAGGGACCACGTACATCCCACAAAGGAAACCCACACTGCAACAGAGACACATGCATTTGCGCATGTCCTGTAATGAACCACGCCCAGAGCCCGGGAATTATCATTCACACACCCACGCCGTACCTCCGTACAATGGCCCAGTCCACTCCCCTTATGTATAGAGTGGGTGACGACAAAGTTAATCATCCAAGGTCCTGCCCTCTGCCAGTGGGGACATGCTTGCGGCCACTGTACACAATGCAATGGAATGTTGTAGAGGCCGGGGCCCTCATGCATACATTATGACCACACAGACACACGCAGATAGCTTGTGGGACTGTCTACAGGCACGTGCACCCGGCCCCTTCATTGGCAGGGTCACATGTACAGTGACCCCTGTGCTGAATGTGTGTGGGGTGAGTGTAAACCAGCCCGCAATGAGTGGTTGGTGCTGGCAACAACTACAAGAGTGAACACCATCAAAGTGGAAATAGAAAACACCAGCATTACAGAGATAACTGCAGAGCATCATGGTGGTAGCTGGAGCAAGTTCAGAGGTCACCAAATGAGCAAACGGAAGTGTCGATGAGCCATGGTGCACTGAGTCAGTGGCACCTGTAGTGCTGGTTCGGGTATCAGGCAGATTATGGCATCCACGCCAGGTGTTAGCAACTCTGATAGTCTGGCAGTAAGACATTTTTTACTCTGGCAGTTGGTGTTTGGAGGTGGTCTTGGCTGGGGTGGCGTGTGCCTCCTATGGTGATGCGATATCCGGGCCGGTCAGGACTCGATTTGACATGTGAGCCCTGTTGGACTGCAATTGAGGCCGGAGGAAGCGGATAGCACAGGGCCACAAACACATGGTGCCGATGACCCAAGGCCATCTTCTCAGAGGCCATCCAATATCTCAGCAGACAGGGTCCCTGACTTGAGCTGCACAGAGTTAGTGGCCCTGCATGCACTGCGGCCGGCGCAGGCACACGGCCATGGGATGGTGACTTGCGGTACAGTGAGATAGGGTCACACGAGCTGAGCGGGTCCTCATCGATGTCCGAGGTGAATGTAGTGGAGGGTTGCGGGGGACAGTGGAAGGTGTCCTCCAGGGCATGATGTAGAGGGCAGAAGCCGCCCGGAAGTGGCAAATGGAGGAGTGGAATGCTACTGCATCGCTTTTGCCACCAAGTCAGTATCACCAACAAGATGGTGAAGGCCCTCCCCCAGTCCATAGACTCAGTCGCCATCAAAGTTCAAACAGAAAGTGTCCATGGATGACGGGGACCAGACTTAGTGGCACCGGAGCTGAAAGGGGATGCAATCTGCGATGAGGCCTGTACATTGATATAAAATCTGCCATGAACAATCAAGACTGTGCTCTGAAAGTGTGACCTACTCGTCCGCAGTGTAGGCCCGAGGCAGCAGTCCGCGCGGGACAACTGCTGTCCAGTGAGCTCCAACTGGAACTCTAACACACAACGCTGACATGGCATGTGAGGGTGACTTGTGGTTGACGGAGGTAGGAGCACCAGAGCTGAGTCAGTATTCAGTCAGTGACGATGCTGTGTCCTGCCTGGTATGGACTGGATTGAATTGGTGTGAGGCCTGCTGGACCGCAGTGTAGGCTGAGGGTGTAGTAATCAAGGGCCCAGAGACACGTGTGGTTGGGATGCTATGCACAGACTTGGTGTCACCACATCGAAGGGAGTATAATGATTTAAACTCTGGATTAATGTGTGTACTCGGACATTGTATGATCAAGACTCAGTCCCAAATGTGTGACCTTATCGACCGCAGTGTAGGCGAGAGGCAGCGTTCAGCAGTGGTCCATAGCCACGTGTCGTTGTCTCACGATGCACAGAGTTAGTGACACCAGGGCAGTTGTCGGTAGTGTTCGATCACCTCCGTAACAATGGTACTTTTTTCCTCCTGACTGAAACGCGTCATCCTCTTTCACCTCTCCTTGCGTGAAATGATATGTACTCTGCCATTGAAAAATCAAGACTCATTCCCAAATGTGTGACCTACTCGAGCGCAGTGTGGCCCGAGGGCAGTAGTCCACGTGGGCCCACAGACACGTGTGGTTGGAATGCTATACACAGACTTGGTGTCACCATATCAAAGGGAGTATAGTGACATAAAATCAGCCATAATTAATGTTCTCTTCCATAGTGTAATCAAGACTCAGTCCCAAATGTATGACCTACTAGTCTGCTGTGTACTGCAGGACTCTGTCGCGGGGGCCGTGTTGTCTGAGGAGGCTGCCAGGGTCGGGGCACTCGGGCTTGGAGCTTGCACTGGCACGTGGTGCGTCCTCTTTGACACACGCCAGTGTCTGCAGGTGTGCATTGAGGCCTGGGTGCACAGGACTGGTTCGTGGACCAGCGGACTGGGGAGCACCAGGCACACAGGATTGCAGGCAACACCACTCACGGCGACAGCATCGGCCTCGTGGCGGGGTGAGGGGCGCCACCCTGGCAGAGACATTGGGTATTCTGGAAGAGAACCACACCCATATCTACATGCTTTTTATTCACACCCCTACGCTGACCTGGCGTGCACTGGGCCAGCCCACTCCGCTCACGCTGACAGGGGGGGACGTAACAAGCTACATTTCCGGGATCTTCCCCACTGGCTGGGGTGAAATGGTTGCATCCACTGTCCACTACACTCCAGACACCAGCAGTGTATGTCAACATGGATATGTGTGTGGTCTGCATACTGCAGTCTGGTCATCACATCCATCCCACACTTGGCATTGTGTACATTCTCATTCATCGGTCACTTGCCTCCTCCGCACGTGCATGGTCCCCACCTCTTCCCCCAATCTGCTATCTTGTGGCTGAGGTGCCATGCCGTTGATGGCTTATGTGCATGGCTGCCCCAGGTTGCCACAGTTAGTTGTGCTGTCGTGTCTGGTGGGTGGGCATGTTGTTTGGAATGTTTTATATGAGTTTGTGACATGTGCATTCCCAGTGTTGTGAGTTACATGATTGTGGAGTTGAGGTGTGTGGTGTGTTCATTTGGTACTTGCCAACAAGCAGTGCATTTCTGTTGGTGCCAGCCTGGAAGCACTGGTTGATGATGGACTGTCGGAAGAGGTAGGAATCATGCACACTGCCTGGGTGGTTGGCGTCGAGGTTGGTGAAGATTCCCCGGTGGTCCACTGTTGCCTGCACATTGATGCAATACGTGTGCTTTTTATTTGCGGTTATTGTGTGCAGTACTGCCAGGGTGCACAAGTAGGACAAGTAGGACATGTGTGCAGTCAATTGCCCCCTAACACGTGTTGGAAGCCAGCTGTGGTGTAGACACCTTGCTTGGTCTAAAGCTGTTCCTGCGCAGTGTGGGGGAAGTATAGGTAGTGTGGTACCGAGCTGATGATGGCATCTAAGACAGTTGTGGGGAACTTGGATTGGGCTGGCTGTGAGACTTCTCCGACTCTTGCAGTTGTTGGTGGGAAGGTACCAGAGGCCAACACGTGCAGCATGGCCAGCAGTTTTGTCTAAGGTGGGATGTTGTTTGTCTGCTGTGTTGGTGCCGTCTGCCTGTGAGCAATGGTGGTCAGGATGAGTGGAATGGTTGTCCTTTTGAGCGTGTGGTGGGCACTGACATTCTCTGGTTTTGGGTCTATGGGGCTTGTGCATTTTCTGAAGGTCCGCTGTCTTTGTCTGCGCTGCCTCTGTAGTGGTCCGGGGGGTGGGTCCGGGAGGTGGCGGTCTCCGAGCTGCATGATCAGTTGCTCCATGGCATCTGTTGGTCTTTAGGTGTGGCTGTGGTCTGGGGTCCCTTTTCTGGTGCCGGTTGTCATCCGACTTTGCACCAGGTTACAGCAGGTGTTAATTTACTGCTGCTAACGCCCTTATCACATGTTTTGTGATCTTATCGCCGATCTGGCTAGTCATTGAGAATATTGAGGTGTTGTATTGTCGCAGCTTTTTGTTCGGGAACGCCTACTTTGCATCACATAGCGATAGATGCCGGGGTCATCTGTGGCGATGTTTTTGAGGATGCTATCGCAGGAAAACTGGTGATATCGGCTTTTTGTACCAGCTTGTGAATAGTGCGATTAATTTATTGTGACTTTGGCTGCGCTAAAGTGCTGATAACTTGGCGAAAGATCCTTGAGAATATGCCCCTCAATGTTAATACAGCGGGCTCGCTATAAAAATTTAAGCATATGCAGCTTTCTGCTTTGTACACAAGAGACATTCAAGGATGGAACAACACATTGGAGGAAGAATCCCCTATGAAAGATGTGAAAACTAAAGGCAGAGAAGTCACTATTCGGGACTGGAAATTATGAGATGCGGAGGACAGGAGATTGCCGATACCGCAGAAGATATGAGAGGAGATGATACCAGGGCAAGAACTGCCGTATCTGTGGCACATATCCTTAATTTTTTTTAAAGTCTACAGTTAAACCAGTCAACTTAAAGAGAAACCATGTTTCTGTCTTGAATAGATTGTATTGGACACCCCAGACGTTTGGCCGATTTGTAAAGGTCCCGATCCCTAAATGTAGACGATGTGGATTTTTTTATGCAAATGATGAAAGCATGAGTAGTGTTATATCAGAAATAATGGGAAAATACTAAAATGACTGTGCTGGTTATATTAGGGGTGGATAATGAAACAATGTGTCTTCTCAGCAAGCCTCTGCAGTGTTTGCTGTTCTACCTAATATTGCTAGCCAGACGAGGCGTCAAAGCAATTTTTGGCAAGTAGCACGCAACTCCAGGACCCATAGAGGATTAGTGTGGAATTACTATAGTGAAACATGCAAGTAAATTTTAAGTGGTGGATAGGTTAGTCAGGAATTTGGATTCAGAAGGATAGCAGAAGGATAGAAGAGGAAAAAAAAATGTATGTATTTATATAGCGCTTGTTACCCCTGATGGGGTGTTGAAATACGCTACTCCAGAAACCCATAAAGGATTAGTGCTGAATTAGTATGGTGAAATATGAAAGTAATTTGAGTGGTGGATATTAGTTTTTTGGAGTGAGACTAGGATAGCGGAGGGAAAAAAAGGGGAAGAAAGGTTTGCATTTATGTAGCACCTGTTACCCCTGATGGGTGTTGAAGCGCTTTTCTGGCAAGTAGGACTCTACACCGGAACCCATAAAGGATTAGTGTTAAAAATTAGTATAGTGAAATATCAAGTAATTTGAGTGGTGGATATGTTATTCAGTTATTTGGATAGAGAAGGGTAGGTTGCGAGATAGAAGAGGGAAAGAGGTTTGTATTTATATAGCGCTTGCTACCCCTTGATGGTTTTTTGAAGCGCTTTGTTGGCGAGTAGCACACAACTCTGGAACCCCTAAGGATTAGTGTTGAATTAGTATGGTGAAACATGAAAGTAATTTGAGTGATGTATATGTTAGTCAGTTATTTGGATTGAGAAGGTTTGGGGAGAGGTAGAAAATAAAAAGGTTTTGCATTTATATAGTGCTGGTAACCCTGATGGGTTGTTGAAGAGCTTTATTGGCGAGTAGCATGCTACTCTGGAACCCATAATGGATTAGTGGTGAATTAGTATAGTGGAATATGGAATTTGAGAAGTGAACATGTTAGTCTGTTTTTTGATTAATGCAAATAAGAAGACAACAGCTGACCAAGGTCAAGCACCTCAATTCCAATAATAGCGTATATCAAAGGTCAAGTGCAACAACTCCCCGCATCCGCTGTTGGAAGATGCCAATCAATAGAACAGTTCAAACAAAAAATGGAAGGTGCACTCTAATGGAAGTCAAAAGATAGAAAGTACACTTGAAGTCCAAAACGATTCTTCTTTTATTCGCAGTTGTTTTACTAAAAACGGCACACAACCAACGCGTTTCGTTCCCTAGTGCCACGGGAACTTCGTCAGGGCTTACTAAAAATATCAGAACACTTTCAGAATGTGCGTCAAAATTCAATTTCAGTGCTTATGGCGTATGGAAACACTACTACGGATATTCCAATTCAACCAATCCAAGTTTTCCTGGAGAGTAAACCAATGGAAGAAAATAGTCAACTCATATCACAAAAACTTGGATCCGCGCCGTCCACGGTTATCAGGTTGTATAACTTCCCCTTGCTGACGAGGTAAACTACATTTGATAGGAAATCTGATAGCGGGAACGAATGGTTCTCTATCACTATTACTTGAGTGAATATTACCGCTCCTGTATCGACGACCTATTCTGTACTGTATTCCCCCTTCATCAAGGGATCATCTAATGTCATATACACATCTGCCTCCTTTGACTATTAGGAACGTTTTCGTGATATGAGTTGACTATTTTCTTCCACTGGTTTACTCTCCAGGAAAACTTGGATTGGTTGAATTGGAATATCCGTAGTAGTGTTTCCATACGCCATAAAGCACTGAAATTGAATTTTGACGCACATTCTGAAAGTGTTCTGATATTTTTAGTAAGCCCTGACGAAGTTCCCACTCTCCTAAAGTAGCAGTACAGGGAACACCAAATCCAGAACAGCAGGGCAGGCAGGACAAGGAGGCAGTGAAAAATGGATCGCTCTCCTGGGGAAACTGCACTTCTGGAAACACTGTCCCAAAGTGGCAGGGAGGGAACAACTGTCCCTAAGGAGCAGGAGAGGAAGCAGGAAAGTAGAGCAGGGACTGTCGCAGAGAAGTTGGGGCGACCGATGTAGGGGTCACTGGTGGGGCTCACTCAGGGGTGCCAGTATGCTTTAAGTCTTTTAATTGTAGCTTTACAAAGTCCTTTACCTTTAAGTTTCTTCAGGATGTAATTTTCAGTAGTTCATTAGGTGGAACATGCAGGTTCTTTTCCAGATCATCCCAAAATATGTTGTAAATCAAAGTAATGTCCATTACAGGAGGTATCTTCACGTTTCTTTATTCAGGCAAGATGTTACTCAGAGAACCCCACCAGGAGCACCCTCACTGCTGCTCAGTCCATCTCCAACTGACACTCACACACACAAACATTCCATTCACCAACATTCTCTCACACAGACACTCAGGCTGAGCAGCAGCAGTATAACAAATTGTCTTGAAATTTTGTGGTGGATAGGGGTCAGAAGGGCTGCCGACAGGCCTACTTGCTTCGAACAAGTCCATAAATTCATTGTGTGAGATGTGTTGGAAGGAATGGAGAGACTGGGTTAGAGTATTCTTGGATTGTTGTTTTGTTCAAGGGTTAGTGCTAGTGCTTTGTTTCAGTTTTAAGTACGAGTCCAATGTGTCTGCTTCGTCTGTGTAATGATTTGCCAGTTTGTCTGTGAAATCTTGAGTAACTGGATGAGTTCCTTCTAGGCAATTTGGTTTGCGAAATTCATTGAGTATTTTATAGAATTCTTTATTTGCACATTTAGCATTTTGAAATCTGTCTGAATAGGACCTTTTCTTAGCTTTTTTGATAGCTGACTTGTATAATCTGTTAACTTTTTTGTAGGTGAAGTTTGTCTTGTTTGGCGTTTGTTTTGAGCCAGGTACGTTGCAGCTTTCTAATTTGTGGTTTTATGTCTTTTATTTCTATGTTACTCCAAGGCGCAATTTCTCTTTTGTGCTGTTGCGTGGTTTTGAGGGGTATCAGGATGTCAAAAGCTTCCTTGAGCCACTCATATAGATTTTGAACCTAAGTTATTGTTTCGAGATTTGTACCTGATGTTAGTCATGTTTCTAAGTGTTCCATGCACTATTTCTGTAGGGACATTCAGTGGGATTATGTAACAATATCCTTAGATATTTATTTTCTGCCATTTGTATTGAAATTGCTGATTTATAACCCCAGATGTCTGCCCCATCATAATAGTTGGGACACACTTACCATTAGAGAGGCATATTATAGACAGTATGTGACTATAGCCAGAATGCCTAGAAAAAGAATTGATGCTGAACGCAATCCTATTATATGATTGTATATGCGATTTGAGGATTGGCTACCAGGACGATCCATCGTCCAACAGTATACCTAAGTAGATGAATCTATCCACCTTGCCTATAATATTATGTTTTATTAGATATTTTCTAGTCTTAGTGCCTCTGGGTCCTAATGTCATAGTAAGTAATTTTAGAATAATTTATTTATTAACGCCATATTTCCATAAGATAATGAAAATGGTTTAGTAGAAGTTGCCGGCCATTTGCTGTCTGGGAAATAAGAATGGACCCATCCGCATACAACAAAGCGGGAACCATTCTATGTCCTATCTTCGGAGCATCTATGCAAAATAACTTAAAAACTGATCTAATTGATTTATATATAAAATAAAAAGGAAAGGTGCTAAAATACATCCTTGGCAGACCCCTCTCCCTACATGAAAGTACTTAGTGCATTCTCCAGATGGACCAAATCTTACTGTCGCTTCAAGCCTCGTATGGAAGCTGTGCAAGAACGCCACGCCTCGTATGGAAGTTGTGCAAAAACACCATTATGGCTTTGTGCATCCCCATGTCCCTTAGCGCAATCCACAGCTTAGATCTTACCACTGTATCAAAGGCTGTGCTGAGCTCCATGAAGATTAAATGTATGCTTTCTTTTTTAGCCACTGTATACTTGTTAACTTGAAGATCGAAATTACAATTTTGCTTTATAGTGCCTCATCCTGATCTAAACCCATATTGACTCTCTTATAGAGGGTAAATGTACTATTCCCACTTCAGTCAGTACAACTGTAGGGAAAGTGTTGAACTGTGGAGGGGTAAAATTTACTTTTCCCACTCCAATAAGTGTAACAGTAGGGAAAGTGTTGGATAGCTGAGGGGTAAAGTCTACTATTTCCCGCCAGTCTGTTCAACATTAAAAACAAACACAATATATTCAACAAAATAAAAAAAAAAAAAGAACAAGGTAAATGAAACAATATATAAATATGTTGAAAAATAAAATAAAAATATATGTAATATTTAAAAAAAATTAAAAACATATCGCATTCTTAAATACATATCACAAATACCAAATATTTTTATAAAAATAATTTTAAAAAAAATCCTGCAATTTATTTATTTTTCTTTGGGAATTATTTATTATCAAACAAATTAATTGTTACATACACTAAGTTTATATACTTTCCACCCTATAACACCACAAAACTCACAACCTGCACTTAAAAAATCCTTTGCACCATAGTTATAAATATTCATCAAAAAACACATTTTCATTTATTGAATGTAAATATTAATTAATAATAGTTAAGTTACTTCCCACAATAAATCCCCACAAAGCACACAACAAACTGATAACATTTACCCAAAATAGTATATTTATCAACTGATTAATAATTAATAAAAAATAAATTACTACCTATCCTTTACCCCTATAACCCCACGACCCGCACCTTAAACAAATTGCACAATTAACATAATTAGATATCACTTATTTAATTAATATTAATTAACAACTAATTATTATTTAATTCAAAACTAATTACTTCCCATGCTTAACCCCTATAACTCCACAACCCACACAGAAAATGTGTCCCAAACTTTTTAAATCAAAATTAACATAATTAAATATCAATTAAATACATGTTATTAAATACAAATATTCATTATTTATTATAATTAAATTACTTCCTACCCTATTCCCCTACAAACTCACAACCCTCTACAGAACTAAAAATCACAACACTTAATTACATTCAATTTAATAACTACTGTAAATGTAACACATATTAAAAAACATAAACACATAGAAAAAATTACATAACATGCATTTAAAATAAATACTAAAATACATAACACTAATTAAAAAACAATATTTTAAACAACTATATTATTATTACCATGCGACCCCTCACTCAATGGCAGGCAAAAGCCCTCTCTTGTTTGGAAGAGCCATGATAACCAAGCTGCTCAAATGAAACCACCTCAGTTCCAAGAATGAGGAAAATATTCACATTATGAACTTTGGCCGGAAATAGATGATGAAAAAGTATGCTGACGGACGATGCCATGTTAAAGATGTCATCTTTATGACAGGAGAGCGATTACTTGTCAGGCAACACAGAAAAAGATGGTCTGATGCTGCTTTTGAGGCTGCACCATTGATCATCACTAATTCCAAAGGACACAAGTTTTTTTCTCATTTTCAACATGTGGCCAATCACTCACCAAACATCAATGACAATGTAAAGACGAGGGGCCGACTCACAAAAGTAAAGTTAAAGGGGCCGATTATGATGTCGGTCAGAAAGCCTCCAACTGCTAGGGGAAAGCTTCTGACCACAGTTCGGGGCTTTCTGACCGCCTGATTAAGATGTCGATGGTCATAACGTGAACCGTCTGATCATTCTGACTTAGTTCCCCCAGGCTCTCAGAGCCTACCAGCCGGTCGGAACAGAACTGTAATCCATATGGACAGAGCTTCCATGAACGGCATATTGATGTTGAATTCCAACAGACTTCCCGTTCCGGCCTTTCTGAAATGGAAAGGTTGTCAGGGAGTGAGTTTGGAGGCCCCTAGCAGGCCCCCCTTGACCCCGCAGCATACGGTTAGTGGCCGAGGGTGTACCTAGGTACACCCCTGGTAAAACCCTGCACTGTGTGGCAGGCACCATGGGGTGCCTGCGACAGGGTGCAGGGTTTTACACCTCCCACATTTCTCTATAGGAGCCTGTTTCACGGCCAGTTTACAGCCATGACACAAGCGCCCATAGAGAACAATGGGAATCTGTCCGGACAGTGTTCGGTCACATCGTAACCTGGCGGTCAGTCCAGAGTCCAAGAGGGTGTCGGTCGGAGGAAATTCCGACCAACATTGTTATAAGCCCTTTGAACGTTAGATCTAAACTTAGACCAAACTTCTAAATGTACAACTTTTGGAATTCACAAAGAGCATTTACAAGTAATATCTTTTTGTTTGCACTCGAGCAAGGTCTCTGCCCCAAGTGCGAACATAAAGATAGTACTCGTAAATGCCCTTGGTGAATTCCCAAATTCCCAAAGTCATAAACTTAGACGTTTGGTCTACGTTTAGAACAAATGTCCAAGTTTACCTTTGTGAATCAGGCCTTAGGTCTAGACGGACTGTCGATGACTCTGTGTCCGCTAATGATTCCATCTAACCTGTACAGATCACTTACACTTCGACTGCCAGTTCCCAGTTTCCTGTGACCTAATCAGGATGTCTGATTCAGATGCCATGACAATTAATTGAAGATAATCATTCATATAGTTATTTTTGTATTTAGTTGAATATTTAGTCATTTACCTGTTTTGAAAAGTTATAACTTTTTATTTAACAAAGCAGGAGATGTAGTGTCTTGTAAATAAAAGAAAGCTTGAACTCTTTTGGTTCCCACTGTGTGCCCTAGGGGTGTGATGTAAGCATTAGAGAAATGAGCTGGGGAGCCATTGGAACTGAAGCTGAGGGTGGACTGCAAGCCCCAGAGTCTAGAGCAGTTGCAGAATGAAGCTGACTGTGTTTTGCTTGCTCCCCGAGGCACCTTACATAAACTTCTATAGTGCTCCAGCAGCGCGGGAGCCATTGAAACTGACGGTGGGGTGGACTGAAATCCAGAACAGTCATAGCAGGAAGCCAATTGTGTTTTGCGTGCACTTGGAGGCACCTTACAAAACCACGGAAGGGCACCCGCAGCATGGGACACACCCGGACACATGCCTGGGCAAAGACTGGGCCAAAAGTGGGCCCTTCTGCGCCTGTCCATGGCCAGTTGAGGCTGGACTGAGCCCCCTCTTTAATCCTACTCTCCCTTTGGACTACACAAGGCCCTGGACTATACCAAGCTTGAAGGGCAGGTCTATGTTTATGCTTTAAATACTTATGGTATCTAAAAAGTAAAGTATAGAATATGGGCAAGCGTAAATTAGCCCAAGCAACTGGGAAGGGGATCTCAAAGCCAGTATCCTCTACCAAAGCAATGACTAATTATTGAAGTAACACTGTGGGTCTACTGAACAACTAGATCTACAATGCAGAAGAGACTGGCTGTGACCCATTCTGCCCTACATAATGCAATTTTACAAAGCCATTGAGGAAGATACCTGTTTAGGTCCAGTGATCCCTCCCATAAAGAAAATGCTCATGGATCCATGTGTCTCTAACGCCCCCCTCCTGATCAGCGAAGATGCTCATACAAGTGAGCTATTCTCCCCTCCAGCAAAGAAATGCTGTCAGCTGGCAGGTTCTCCAGTCACTAACCTAAAAAAAGGAAGGCCTACTACAGGGGGGAATGGAATCACTGCCACCACCAAGGTTCCCTAGGACAGCAAACAAAAGAAAGACACCAAACCCCACTAAATCAACAGAGATGACATTAAAGAAGCTACACAGCAGTTTGACAACATTTGAGGACTCGTTAAAGTAAGGAACTAGAGGGTTTTAAATTAGACATTTATGAACTTGAGATAGCTGTATAAGAAATACTAGTCCAAACCAAGACACAAAATAGGGACATTACTACAAAGAAAGTGGCATAAACTAACGTATCAGTAACCACAACATCACATGTTGTCCCAACTCATTCATTTCCAGATTACACTGAAAGAAATTTCCCTATGAATTCAGAAACATATGTCAATACGACTTTGTACCTCCCTCCGGAAGTGACGCCATATGTAATCACATAGAGAAATGCCTCTAAACTAATGCCCGATGTAACGTAAACATGGATTCAACTTTAAAATAATGTGATACACTGTCTGGCCAAACAGTATTGGAGTACAACCTGTCTTTTCCAAGAAGTAATAATGGTCAGAAGAGTTGATTGGCTAGGCCCCTCTAGGAAAATCAGTGAAGGCAATTGTATTGTTGAGAATTTTTGATCCACTTAGATGGTTACAACTTTACTCTTTGGTTTGGGTTGTAAGTTACGCCCTAAGACATTTAGAGATAATACCTTGGCTTTTTCTACAGGCTAGAAATTCTTTTGGATAGGGGTAGCACTCCGGCACAAATAGAGACATCAGCAAACCAGAACATTTTTCAACACCGAACAAAACCAAACAAAAGACCATTCATAAATATTCCAACTACAAATAGGTTCTCCCCCCTCTCGAATTACGACAAACAGGATTGACAACTGGGTGGGGATGGGAGGAAGGGTAGTAATCCAACTGACACACATATTGTAGATAGTGAATCACAGAAACTACATGGGGTATTCTGACCTGTACAAAAAAATGAAAGTGCTAATTTTGTAAACAAGACCTGTAACCTTGGGAGAGTAAAAAACAAACTGGCGAAACCAGTGTGGTGGAAGACTATCAGTCAAACTCACCTAGTCGGCCTACAAGAGACATGGGCAATAGACAACGTTCACGTGGGGGTCTTTACTTTGCTTCTAACCCGGGCAAGAGGGAGGGCGGGCTAAGGGGGCCTAGCCATCTTAAAATCTATAACTGCACCATTAAAATTGAATGATCCTGTACGTTTTCCCCCCACATTCAACTCTTCCATTTGCAAATGGAGGAAAAGTTAAATCTCGTCCTTATACATTTTTATAACAATGTTTTTGATTAAACTAGAGTTAATATTATCATTGATTTAAGTGGGGAGGTTAAATTATTTTTAAATCATTTTAAGGATGATTATATACTAATATGGTTAAGGGGTTTTAATGTAAGTCAATGCAATAGGACAGGCTTCAGAAGCTGTTGCTAAATAAAAACTAATGGGGAAGGAATGATGCACTTTTTGCACAACCCATATGGAGAGGCATTAAATGAAATTATTTTTAAATATAGCATGGAATTATTAGAACAGTACAAATGGCAAGGCTAACCCTAGTACCTGTGTACTATGGGAATTGCAGACGTTCCTCCAATGGCCATATTCTGGTCACTGAATATGGCCATCGATTAATAGAATCTTTTGATATTACCCCAAATGTTTTCAGTGACTACTACTTTTTGACAGTGCCCTTTTACATAAATATCTTGAGGACAAATGGCTTACAGATCACAAACCAAATAGAAATGCAGGGCGGAAATGGCATCAGACTAAAATGGGTGAACATGAATGACACTGCCATTACAAGGATAATCATGGTGAAAATCTCAGTGATTTTCATATTTGTATGGATTTGAGGTCTCCACCAGTACATATTATGGTAGCCTGTTTGTAAAATAATGGCAAAAATTAAGATACACCATTGTTCCGTTTTGTAATGTACCCCAATATAAGCCTGGGTAGTCACCTAAACTTTCACCAACATTTCCCTGCCATTGTACTACATAACGGTTTTTGGTATTGACCTTTTACCTAGTTAGGTGCCGCAAAAATGTTTTGTGGATTTCCCAGAAAACGAGCCTGATTTGTAATGCATGAGAATTCTCAGAATCACAACAGGATTACAATCTTTTGCATAATAACTATGTATAAGGGTCATACCTTCTGACATCCTCGGCCAACATGACACAGCAAGGTAGAAACCCTGAGGGTACCTTTCAGGTATATATACACTATATCTTTGCTGGGGCAGGCAGAGGAGAAACACTTCTATGCTGACACACTGACATGAGATGCTGAGGTTCCTGCATACAGACACACAAGTACGCAGTGGTCTGACATCCATTGCGGGGTGTTCATCTCAAGACCAAGATGGGGTCCTTCTTTCTCTCACACCAGGTAATTGTAATTGTAAAGAGATTTCTAGAGCGCATGGCTGCCCTTGAGCATCCCAGCGCTAAAAGATGCACCAGAGAGATCAGCCGATTGCGGAGCAGATGGTTATGGGAACAGCCATATCTTTAGTAACTTTCGGAAAGGCAGCAGATTGTGTTGGGCCCGAAGGTCAAGCGGGAGGGTGTTCCACAGCTTGGACGCGTGATAGGAAAAGTGCCGGCCTCCGGAGCGAGCTTTCTTTATCCTGGAAATTTGGGTTGGATGGGCGTTCGAAGATCGGAGAGTTCTAGACGTGGTATGCGGGACAACAAGGTCCTTAAGTATTGATGGGGCTTTTCCCTGAAGGATTGTGTGGGTTAGGCACAAGGCCTTAAAATGCACCCTTTGCTCAGCGGGCAACCAATGTAATGCTCTAATCGCTGGTTTAGCAGAGCAGCGGATCTTAGTGTTGGTAAGAATCTGAGCAGCAGCGTTTTGCACAACCTGTAGCCTGGCTGTAACTTTCTTAGGTGCGCCGAGATATAGAGCATTACCGTAGTCCAGTCTGGACAAGATGAGACCCTGTAAGAGAAGTTTTCTTGACTGAAAAGGGAGCAGGGGAAGGATCTTGCGGGTGGTACGTAGGAGATCAAGGCAGGTTCCAGCAGTTTTTCTTGCCTGATCGAGCCAAATCCCCAAGCTTTTGATTTCGGCTTTGGGGGTTGGGGGCGGGCCCATGCTTAGGGGCCACAGAGACTCCGGGCGGAAATGGGACTGGTTGCCCATCACCATTATCTCCGTTTTGTCGCCGTTGAGTTTTAGGTGGGATAAGTTCATCCAGCTGACTATGTTCCCCAGGCAGGAAAAGAGATCGATGGTGGGATTATCCTGCCGGCTGAGGGAGACAACCAGCTGGGTGTCATCCGCGTAGGTCAGGAGTTTGATACCATACGGGCTGACAATCCCTTCCAGTGGCGACATATACACGTTGAAGAGCGTCGGGCTCAATGAGGAGCCCTGAGGCACTCCGCAACGTATAGGAGTCTCCCTGGAGATGAAGTCGCCCTCCGCCACCTGGAAAGAGCGGTTGTGAAGATAGGATTTTAGCCACGACAGGGCCGACCCCGAGATACCAAGGTCACTGAGCCGCTGAGCCAGGATACTGTGGTTGACGGTGTCGAATGCCGCGCTGAGGTCCAGAAGGATCACTGCCACCTATCCTCCTGCGTCAATGATCTTCCTAGCCTCCTCGACAACCGCCCCCATCGCTGTTTCCGTACCTTGGCCTGGGCGGAATCCTGTCTGTGACGGTTTTAGCAATTCGTTGATTTCCAGGTAGTTTGATAGTTGGCTGTTGATAAACATTTCAGCTATCTTGCTAACGCATGGGAGAAGGGAAATTGGCCTGAAGTTGGCAAGATTACTGGGGTCGAGATTGGATTTTTTGATTAAGGCTTTAACTACCGCCTTCTTCCAGCTTGGCGGAACCAATCCGCTTTCTATAGAGGAATTTATCAGATTCACCATTGGTGCGAGAATGGTAGGAGCAACTTGTTTAAGGTGTCTGACTGGTGCTGGATCATGCGGGGACCCGCTTTTGAGGGATTGAAGGATGGGCCTTAGGGTTTCCTCACAGATGGGAGAGAACATATCAAGTTCTGTGTTCGGGTTCCGGGTCTGCCATGAGTGGGTAAGTGGGGGGTCATCAGGAAGAAGGGGGGGGAGATGTTGGAAGATGTTTTGTATTTTTTGATCAAAAAACGTGGCTAACTCATTGCAGTGGTTGTCCGAGAAATTAAATGAGCAGGATGGTTCTGGGGTTTTTAAAAGTTTTTTCATAATTTGGAACATTTCTCTGGACGAGCAGGATGCCTTACTAATTTCATCATTAAAGAAGGCTGTTTGAGCATTTTTGAGGGCTTTTTTGTAATTGAGAATAGCCCGTTTATATTCACTTTTGCTGTTGGGATCGAAGTCTTTCCTCCATACTCTTTCCGCTCTCTTGCAGTTTTTCTTTAGGAGGCGGACCTCGTGTGAAAACCACGGGGAGGTGGCTTTTTTCCTGGGTTTTAGATACGGTTTTTTGGGCAGAACGGTATCAAGGGAGTTTTCAATCCAGGACATGAACTGCGCGTTCACAGAATGAGGGTTACATCCATGAGGTAATGGGGTTACAGCCTAGGGGGATTCTTGGCTCTACACCTACATACATGCTAGGTACACTTAGGTACATCCAGTTAGGATTGCAAAATAGGAGTATGCATTATTACTCTCATGTACTTATATTCTTGAACATAGTCATTGTTTTAGCACTATGATAGAAATCTACCATCCATTTACTTTGTTGGTGCTTATACTCGTTTCTCTATATCTGTCTTATGGTTGTTTCAGCACACCTATTTCACACTAGAATGACGCTGGTTCAATAAATGGTTATTGAAAATGTCCCTATTGTTTATTCTGTGTATCTCTCTGAGACAAAGTGAGCACGAGTGGCTGAGCGAAAAGTACTGTACTGTTTCTACGATCCCTGATGGGATAGGAGTTTACAGTGGCACTGTGAGCGAGCAGGTATACAGGCAAACAAATCCAGTGGGTGTGTCTATAATCAGTCTGGACACCAACCCCACAGTTTATGTTGTCCAAACGATCAGATCCTATATAGATTATAGGAACTACACCACATGGTGCCGCCAACATTGGTTTGCTTCTTATTTAACAGTAAAATCTGAGTAGTTCAGTTGTGCTTTTATCAGAGACCCCTACTCACATGTACCCAGAGACATCTGGAGTGGGAAGGGAATATCAGCCGCAGCTGAATAAGCATATCCTATGCATTGGCTGTAGCTTTATTCAAGTTTGAAGGATAATAGTACCTTACTGTGCATAAAACCTTATCTCAGTTCCCTTGAAACGTTTTTAACAATGACTGAAGAAGAAAACACTGTGGCACTATGTGTGAATGCAGTAGGGGAAGGAGAACAGGAAGGTGCTATAAACATTTCAGAAAATTTCAGAACTGCTTTTACTTTAAAATTCAAAAAGAACAATTGATGGAGAGGATGTAGAACAATGTCATACATTCACCCCAGTGCAGAGATCTTGGACTAAATCCATTGCTTCTTTGCTCATCATGCCATTTCAGTTTGAACCCAGCCATATGCAAATCAGTCTTGACCCTGTGTCTCATGGAAACAGTCCAGCATGAACTGCCAGGCCAGGTCCTCCCTGGACTGAAAACTAGCATCCTAAAACCGGTTTCCCGGTTGCAGCCCTCATCAGCCATAATAGCTTGACTCCAGTGTCATGGAAAGCACAGGACCCACGCCTGGTCATACCCGTCCCACTCGGGTGACAAATGCTAAAAGAACAATTGATGGACAGAATGCAGAACAATGTCATACATTCAGACCAGTACAGCAATCTGGGCCTAAATCCATCATTTTTTTGCTCACCATGCCTTCCAGTATGAACCCCGCCAAATTCAAATCTGTCTTGACCCTTTGCCTCATGGGAACAGTCCAGCCCGAACTGCCAAGCCAGGTCCTCCCTTGACCGGAAACAAGCATCCTAGTACCGGTTTGGGGTTTCACCCCTCATCCACCAGGATAGCTTGATTCCAGTGGCACAGTGAGCCCGGGACCCATGTCTGGGCATACCAGGCACACTTAGGGTGAGAAAGTAAAAAAAACGCAATCGATTGATGGAATGCAGAACAAATCAAAACATTCACCCCCCAGTCAAGAGATCTGGGTTAAATCTATCATTCTTTTGCTCACCATACCACCCCAGTTTAGACCTGGCCATATGCAAATCAGTCTTGACCCTGTGCTTCATGGGAACAGTCCAGTCAAAACCAGTCCTCGGATGCTTGTTTCCAGTCCAGGGAGGAATATTTATGAAAAATATTTAAACTTTACAGAAACACACATTCACTGGATGATGTCATCAGTGATGTCATTTGAGATGTCATCAGTGATGTCATCAGTGATGTCACTGACCATGTCATAAGTGATGTAATATGTGACATCATCACCAGTGTATTGCGGGTGCGCGAGTTATAGTTAGCTCAACTAACTATAAAAGGCAAATTTCTCTGGTTTTATATGAGTCAAATGTCCAACTAACTATAACATCCCTAAAACCTATGGTTTTCTCAGTGAATTTCTAAGGTTTTTTAAATGCTAATTCCTAACTATAACGTCTGTAAAACCTATGATTTTTTCAGTGAATTTTAAAGGTTTTTGAAATGTTAATTTCATATTTTAATATTTATAAAACCTATATTTTTTCTATTTTTTTTGTAATATTTTGCAACTCTGCTATCCTTTTTTTTAAAATTTGAAAAATTATGTAATTTTTTTATATCTTCCTAAAAAAGTATGTATATATAGATATATATATTTTTTTTAACTAGACTCCCGTACCGGTAGTGTACCAAGCTCCATCATCACGCAAATCCTATCTGCGATATTGTGAAACTTGTCAAGGATGCGCATTTCCTATCCGACGGCACCATGTCCCGCCAAACATCATATATGTATAAGGTTGCGCCAGCTCCTAGTTTGGTATGCGACAGCTGCGCGGTTCCAATACGCGTGTTACGTCATCTACGTATAGGGTCGCGCTGGCTGAGCATTCCGTATGCGACGAGTGCATGCTGCCATGCGCTGTGTTACATCATAGATGTATGGTATCGCGCCGGGTACGCCATTCCCTCATTCATTCTTTTATGTCTCAAAACTATATCTAAATAAGTTTAAAGTGTATATGAGAGCAAGCGATAATCTAAAATATTTTCCACTTTTATATATAAACTTATATTATGGTAAATATATTTTCTCAAAATCGCGTCGGGTGCGGTCTCCTTGCGCGCTCGGTGCGCGATTGCCACGTGACCTAAAAAAAAGCTTTTGATTGGTTCATAACATTTCCCATTGTAACATTTGGAGGACCACTCCCATTTTAGTCATTCTCTCTACACCATTTGATGAGAGACACCTCTTCTGCTAACAGAACTTTTTTGAAAACTTTTTTGCTGTGTAACATATCTTCTGGTACACACAACATGCAACGATCATCTTGATCAATAATCATGTTCTGTACAGTAGCCTTCCACGAGTGATAGCCATACATCTGAAACGTTTCATCAAAAAACAAATGTGTGTTACACGATGCCCCTGGTGTGTGTGTACGCGCATTATTGTGCTGCCTTTCGGCCTGGGTATTGGCGGCCCAAAGGGGTATTATCAGCCACGGGCAGAGTGCACATCCTAGATAACATGTGAAAACAGAAAAGAGTAATGTGTAGTTTTGTGTTGCAGTATGCTCTATTGTCAGGCTTTACCAGCATAGGTGAGTCATATGTGAGACATTCAGATTCACGTTTGATATGCATTGCTTGACTGTAATGAGCGCTATCACTGTGTATGATGTAGCCTCACTGCTGATCCTCCCTCCATCCGAGCACATTCATATGTGTGCTCTTCACGATAGCAACACTTTCAATAATACCGCACACCATTGACATGCTTGTCTGCGCATATCCACAAGCTTGACAACAACATGTGTTGTTGTCCATTCAACGTTTTCGGACAGCATTTCATTAGCGATAGTTGCCGCCCTCCCGATCCTTGCTACATTAATGTAAATTGCGGATTGTGCGACATCAAAACTGCAACAGGGACACACATATAAGTACACTTCCTGCCCAGGCAGGAACTGAACAACGCCCAGGTCCCCGGAATAATTATCCACACCCCTACGCTGGCCTGGCGTATGCAAGCACAGCCCACCTTGCGTACCTATAACTAGGTTAACGACGACGCCACATGTCCAATTTCTTCCACACTGCTTCAGGTGAAATGGCCACATCCACTTCGCAAATCATAATGCGCAATAAAACAA
Source organism: Triturus cristatus (assembly GCF_964204655.1). Classification (NCBI taxonomy): domain Eukaryota; kingdom Metazoa; phylum Chordata; class Amphibia; order Caudata; family Salamandridae; genus Triturus; species Triturus cristatus. Next base: position 1,296,269,616 of record NC_140585.1, on the reverse strand, counting down.
AAAGGGATCAATGAGGTGTACATCATCCTGGCAATCAAAACTACATCTGAATTGTGAACCCATGTTTGGACACAAACCAATGACAGCAGGTAAGCAGTGGGGCCTGCGTGCACAGGGGCTGCAATTGAGCGCGGTGCGGCAGAAGGGATGGGGTACATCAGCCTGGGTGCACAGGTGCAAACAAGTAATGTTGCTGTGGGTAATGATGTGATCTCTGACCTCATTCAGTCACATCTCTCTCTCATTTTAAGGACCTGCTGGACCGTACTGTAGGCCTGAGCCAGTGGGCAGCGCTGCCTTACAGACACGTGGCGTTGGCTTTTGGGGCACTGTAGTGAGTTGAGTGTACATGCACACAGACTTGCCCAACTGCATTGCACGCACACATTATCCTTCTAGCATGCGCTCTGTTCCTTTGTATGTGAACGTTGGCATAATATATTATTATTTACTCTTGTTTATTTTTGTGCACTTTAACTCCTCTTTGAACCACGGTTACCACTAACAGTTGGTGGATCATACTTCAAGAAGAAAGGATGCACTCAACTGGTGTTCTCTCTTAAGCTTGAAATAAACCTTCATTTACCTTAAGACGTTTCCACCATTATATTATTTCTCCCTTTTCAGACACTGAGTTAGTTGCTCTGGCCTTTCTGACGCCTTCCATCGTGTTATCAAGACACCGTCCCCAACCGGAGACCTGCTGTGCCACCATGAGAGGCACCTCGGAGTCGGAGCTTGCACCGGCACGTCGTTGGACACATCGGTTGTGGCAGGTGAGCAGTGAAGCCTCGGTGCGCAGGAGCTGCAATTGAGCACAGTCTGGGGGAAGAGGCTGGGGTGCAGCAGCCTGGGTGCACAGGTGCAGACAAGCAATGTTGCCGTAGATAATAATATAATCTCTGGCCTCATTCATATCTCTGTTTCATTTGAAAGACTTTGCTGGATCGCACTCTTTCTCGTGGACCCCAGCGTCCCAGACACACGGGTGATGGGAGATGAACAGTGAGGGCTGGGTGCAGTAGGCCGACGCTGTCTCCTTCGTTCTCTGTTCTTTTGACGCTCCCTCCCCTTCTCCCTTCCAACCACTTGCTCTCTGTCCCATTCTCACTTTCTTCCTTTCATTCTGACTACCTTTCTTTTTAGGTTTCGCCTACGCAATGTGCATGCACTGCATTGGAGACCTTTAGTCGTCATGCAGATCTTTTTACAAAGCACATACTCATGCTTGTGGCGGCATACGGCTTGCGAGAGTGCTCAGCCATGCGCCACAAGCAAGTATGTGCTTTGAAAAAGAGCAGGATGCGCGATCACGCACCCACTCATCGCCAGCGCACTCACTCAAGCACCTCCGAGCACCACTCACATGCTTTTTTCAATTTTCTTTTAGCGCGCGGGCACACAACTCCCGGGCTTGTTATTTCATTGTATTTATTTTGACGTTTTTAGAGCGCCTAAGTGGCGCCTTACGAGAACTTCAGGGCGTGGGCTGGTATTGCCTCTTTTCTGATGCCAGCTCATGAGCGCGGCTTAAGGCTGCCTCTGGTCTCATGTAGTGAGCCAGTGGTGGTGAGTTTTAGGGATAGGGACCTCATACTCTGAGCAGGAGCCAGTGTCACTGGGCAGGATGCCTTGGGTCAAAGGGCAAGGAGCCTTTAGTCTCATGCAGAGGGCGCTTGCTTGAAACGTACAGTGCGCAGGGCTTTAAGTGGGCCAAGTCCCTCGTGGTCGTAGACATGCCAGTAATTAACAAGCATTTGCAATGTAAGAGGTCTCACATTTACGCGAGTTGGAGCTATTGACAATGCAAATAACAATGCCTTTTATTTTTGTTTTCGTTTTTAACCCCTTCCCTGCTCATGACGGAACCGTTCCGTCATGAGCCACGGTTGCCGTGTGCTCATGACGGAACGGTTCCGTCATGACAATCCTGCCGGCGGCCGCTCCGCCTGCGCGGCACTGTTTCCCCGCCTGTGCGGGGCGACAACGCAAATGGGCGGAGTCATGACGGAACCGTTCCGTCATGAGCACAGCTCAACTGTGGCTCATGACGGAGCGGCTCCGTCATGAGCACAGGCCCGCCGCGCTGCCCCCCTGCCCCCCCCAGCGCTGCAGCGGAATGTCCGCAGCAGCGAAGGGGTTAAAACAGTCAATAAAAGGCATTGTCATTTACAATGCCAAAAGCTTAAATTCACGTTAATGCGAGACCTATTGCATTGCAAATGCTTGTTCTCTTGGACACGGCACACATATTTAGGTTTCTTTTTCCTCTTGCAGGTTTTGTATGCTGCTTCCGGATGATTCCCAACCACTTCTTTCATGTTTTACTGTTGTTCGAATAAAGTTACATTTCCATTTATTTGTGTTGTTTTAATAAAAGTTATTTTTTTTTACCAATAAATAGGTGAGTGTATGGGTCTTCTTTTTCTGACAACACTTGTCTGTAGTTTATTGTGAAAATCAGCGGTTGATAGTAGTTTATGAGGGAAAACATTTTTAATTTTGCGGTGCACCTACCAAAAATAAACCAACATACTATTACATAAATGAAGCCTGGGTAATTCTACAACAGCAAGGGTTCTATGAGTGTATCACTTTATAACACCATGAGTACTGCTCGTGTGATTTCAGAACCAAAAAGGCACTGCCTAGGGCTACCAAGGCTTCAAGGACTGGCGAGGCCCACCCTGCATATTTAAGTAAAGCCCCGGAGGTTGCCGATTCCCGGTCTTGAGTTGGCCTCGAAGCCCCCCGAACAATTTGTAAACAATGCCCTGGGAGGTGTCGATCCCCTAGTCTGCAAAACATCTCTATGCCCTCCCGCACCAAATTTACATGTGAGATTAAGGTCCCCAATGCTGCAGAGACCCCGTAATATAATAATGGGATTGGCCCAGGACATTACCCACCAGTGGGCTCATTTAAATGAATGGGTGAGACTCCGCTTCATTTTTTTTTCTCCATTTTTACCATCCGGATCCGCTTTATTGAAGCGATACGAGGTTTTCCTCCTCTCGCTTCAACGAGGCACACAATAATTTACTATCACAGGGTGGAAGCAATGCTCCCGCCCTGCAATAGCAAACATAAATGTCCTGCGGTTGCACACCCTGGGACATTCTATGACCTGCGCCTGGGAGGTGGCGCTCCATAGGGCCATGATGCATTGGTTAATGCATAACTACAGAATTAGTATAAACGAATACTAACACTAATTGCACACGTGTAGTACAGCAACCAAAGTGTAGTGAAGAGGCACAGAAAGCCCAAAATCAAAAAATATAAATCCTACCAGAGGTAGGATTTATTTATTTATTTAAACTTCTAAAGCGCGCAGCTACCCACAGTGGGTTTCCCGGTGCTCAGGGACAGACTGAAGAAGAAAAAAAAATAGCAAGCTGATTTTACTGGGCTACAAATTACTGCTGGAAGAGCCAAGTTTTAAGTCCCTTGCGGAAACGAAAGAGATTGGTTTCTGTCTTTAGGGTCAAAGGAAGAGCATTCCAAAATTTAGGACCTAAATCGGCAAATGAACGGCCTCCCATTTTTGCCAGCCTAAATCTGGGAACAGAAAAATCACCGTGTACTGATGATCTTAGAGTTCGACTGGGTTTATAGGCCTGGATAAGGCCCTGAAGGTTTTTTTGGGCTGAGCCGTGTTTGATTTTAAAAACGTGACACAGGGCTTTGAATTTAATTCTGTTTGGAATTTTAAGCCAATGAAGGTCACGAAGTGCTGTGGAAGCAGATGTTCTCCTAGGAACATTGCAGAGCAGTCGGGCAGCAGTGTTCTGCACAACCTGAAGTTTTTTTATGGTTGTTAGGTCGGCTCCAAGATATAGGACGTTGCTATAGTCCAGGCGGGAAACAACCAACGCCTCGACTACCGTTCTTTGTGTGGAAAGGAGCAACATCCACAAAATCTTCTGAAGCCATCTCAGGGTGGAAAAACAGATAGAGGCCAACTTTACAGCCTGCTGTCTCATTGTGAGTTTCTCATCAATGAGAAACCCGAGATTGCGAACTGCAGTTACAGGTTGCGGGGTAGGTCCCATATCATTGGGCCAATGGTGGGGGCCCCAGAGATCCTTGTTCTTGCCTAGTATCACAACCTCGGTTTTGTCACCGTTAAGCTTCAAAAAGTTACTCTTCATACATTTGGAAACACGAATCAGACCTTCTTTCAGAACAGAAGTGTTGTTGCACTCTTTATTAGAGAGAGAAAAAATGATCTGTGAGTCGTCGGTGTAGGAGTACAGTGTAAGACCAGCTTCCTCCACAATAGTAGCTAGAGGTCTTACATAAATGTTAAATAATAAGGGACTGAGTATCGACCCTTGGGGAACACCATACGCAGAGGGATAAGTTGTAGAAGAAGCAGAAGCAGAAAACACCTGAAAAGTGCGATCTTTTAAAAAAGAGGCTATCCAGGCAAGAGCCGCACCCTCTACTCCCAGGGACCGGAGAGTCGCGAGAAGGATGGAATGAGACACAGTGTCGAACGCCGCACTTAGATCGAGAAGGATCAAGGCTGATGTTTCTCCGCGATCGACACTGTGTCGCAGACTCTCGGTGACTCCTAGGAGTGTGGTTTCAGTCGAATGATGCGCTCTAAAGCCTGATTGGGACGGATGTAAAAAGCTCGAGCTCTCCACAAGATGTGTCAATTGTGTATTAATGTGCCTTTCCAGGATCTTTGATAGAATGGGGAGCAATGAATTTAGACAGATTGGTGATGTCTGCTCCAGCCTTTTTAATAAAGGAATTATCATTGCATGCTTCCACTCCTGTGGAACATATGACTCAAGTAATGAAGAGTTAAGAAGTTGCATTAGCACTTGACGTGGGCTGAGTTCAAGTAGTTTTAAAATCTTGGCGGGTACCGGATCCCATGGGGAGCCAGATTTAATGCTATTTAGGCAATGGGAAAAAGAGGCATCATCAAAGGGTAACCAGTTTGCAAGTTTCGTCCTTGTGAGGAGTGAAACATCTGGAGTCAGGATAGGTTCTGGCGGAGGCGTATCATTAGATGTAGAAGGACTTAATGAGTCATAGATGCGCTCTACTTTAGATATGAAAACATTAGCAACAGAATTACATTGAGCCTCTTCTAGTGCAGGAGGGGCTGGTACCGTATCTGCTCCAGTTAATTTCTTCACAACCGAAAAGAGAGAACGGGGACAATTTTGTGCATTGGTTACTGTATTCGAAACAAAGGCAGCTCTGGCAATTTTACAATGATGATGGTAGTCCCTAAGGGCTTTCTTATAGGCTATTTTACGGGAGGCGGAATAAGAACGTCTCCATTTTCTCTAAAAAATCTTACAACTAGATTTCATGCGTTTTAGATCTTCAGAAAACCAAGGTGCAGGAGGTCGATGAGATGGAGAGTTTTTAGGTGTTAGGGGAAGAAGTTCATCAATGGCTGAATTCAGCCATTTGAATACTTCGGAGTTTAATACAGATGTGGATGTGTTGGTATTAGGAAGGGTATTCGATAAACGTGCGTTAAGATCGATAGTATTAAGTTTGTGCTAACGACGTATAAACACATCCTTACTGCTGCTGTTTTTATTTTGAATTTCTGTCTGAGATAAGGCAAAGTGTACAGCATAGTGGTCCGACCATTCCAATGGACGGGCAAGAGAAGAACATTCAAAAGGAAGATTTGAAAAGACAGGGTCCAATAAGTGCCCGGCAGAATGTGTAGGACCAGAATTGCATAATAAGATGTTTAAGGCTTCCAATTCAGATAAAAACAATTTGCTGACATTAGATTGACCATCTTCCAGATGGAGGTTCAGCTCACCAAGAATGGAAAAGTTGGCCGCTTTCAGGGAAAGAGGAGCAATAATGTCTTCAAAGGGAGTTATCCAGGTGTTGGCGTTACAGGGGGGACGATAAATCAGGAGACCAGACAAAGTGAACTGAGGGCTAATAGCGAGCTTAAAAAGTCCGGCTTCGCATCCAAACATGGGGAAAGCATCAAGAGTACGTGTATAGTTTGACTTAAAAATGATCGCAATGCCACTTCCTTTACCAGTGTCTCTATCTATTTTAACCAGTTTATAACCATCGAGAATCGTTATGGCAATATCAGGCCCCGAACTAACCTGAAGCCAGGTTTCTGTAAGGAACATGGCGTCAGGATTTTCGTCTACTACAAAGAAAGTCATAAAGGTTGGTCTTATGTTTTGGAAGTGATCTACAGTTCACACTCCAAAACTGCAATTTTTTAAGGGAGGAGGGAGTTTTAGTAGCCCTAGTTCTACCCCTCGGTTTCTCCCGTTTATGTAATGCTTTCAGTTGATTACACCTTGACATTCGGCCCATGATAAAGCCGCAGTGGGTGCATTTAAAATTATAAACTGGCAATACACATGTAGTGCACTGTGCGGAGGGGTGGTAATTGAGCCGTTTTAACTCCTCACCAGTGTAGATGTAACTAGCACCATGATGGACAGGGATTGCAGGAAGCGGAACCGGGTCCAGTGTCCCTGGGCCCGTCCTGGCGTGGACGGGCGTAGACGGGTCTGACTCTGGCGTGACTCCGGCGTGAGTCAGATGCGCCCTCTGTGCGCGTTCGCTGCACGAAGACAAGGACATCCCCTTTTATGCGCAACGAGAGCGCTGTCAATCCCACCCACACACAAGATGGCCACCGCTATTCAGTGCCCGGGACCGGCTCCACAGTGTCAATGCTCGGCTGGGAGTGGCCCAGGGCAGCTGGAAAGAGGGGAAACGAAGTGGGCGGTTAGAGCTTATTAAATCAAGCTAGATTGCTTAGAATTGCAATAAAGTGGATAAAACGCCGATTTAGCAGTTTGTACAATTAAAAGGAAGTAAAATCAGAAACAATGCTAAGTAACACAGCCTCCCGGCTTCCGCCTCAGGAGGTGCTCAAGCAGTCACACATAGTTCACATAGTTCGATCAGCCGACGACCCTGTGATGAGTAGAAACAGCTTCACCAAGAAAACGGGTCTTCAGCAGAACACAAGCAATCTCAAAATCTTGGTGAGTGCTGCCTTCTTTTTACCTTCTCCCACTCGTCGCCAAATTTATGTAGTGAAGAGGAAGACAGCAGTGGATCCGATAAGTAGATTTATTGCAGGAAAAGAAGACAGCTTAAACAGCCACCAACAGGACCAGACAGCAAGGTAAAAGTCTTCTCCAGCACAGTGTACAAACTCCCCAAGATTCCCCTCATTACAGCCCTACATTCTAACATTACATACTAACATTCTACTCTGACTTACATTGGAATACTACACAGAGCACATGACTTTACAGCAATGAGCTCATGGTTTCATCCACGATTCTTGAGACCGGTAGGGGTGAGTAGTTCGCTTACCACTCCCTGTTTTGTATAAACGCAAACTAACACTACTTCCACAGGTAAGCTACAGCACCCAGAGCACATCACTTAACAGCAATGAGCTCATGATTTAAGCTCACGGTTTAATCCCCGAGTCTTCAGACCAATAGAGGTGAGTAGTTTGCTTCCCACTCCCTGTATAGTATAAACGCATACTAACACTACTTATACAGTTATACTACAGCGGCCAGTATGCTACAGTGCCCCCAGCCCATCACTTTACATCAATCAGCTCGGTTTGATCCCCAAGTCTTCACACCGGTAGGCATGAGTACTTTGTTTCCTACTTCCGGTATAGTAAATGCACGATAGAGGTCAGTAGTTCGCTTCCCACTCCCTGTGTAGTATAAACGCCTACTAACACTACTTCCACAGGTATGCTACAAACAACAAAGCACATCACTTTACAGCAATAACCTCACGGTTTAGGCTCTCGGTTTCATACCCGAGTGTAGCTGCATTTCATCTCAGCACCATGTCACTCTGAGCAACACCGCACTTTCAGTCCGGTGGGAATTACTACTTTGCTCCGCACTCCCCCATAGAGGTTACAGTGCTCCTATCCTCCTGTTTCCTACTCTTTTCACCCTTTTTCCCCCTTACTCATTTCAATGGATTCACAAAATGGCTGCCAACACTTCCTAGTTGCAAACGCTTGCACCGCTCGCAGCCAATAAGCAGCAAGCTTGTGCTTGTTACGCCACAGCCAATCAGATGGCAGAATTCCCAAATATCAATATCTGTAAATTTAGATATTTCTCCAAAACTATTGAACGGATTTACACCAAATAAATAAAAGAATGCTTTCTAGACCAAGACCCTGCTCCCTGCCAAATTTGGGGTAATTTCGTTCCCCCTTTCGACCTGTAGCCTTGTCTAAATTTTCCTATGGAAATTAACATAGAGAAAACCCCCTATTTTCTCTGCCCCCCCTTGACGAATCACCTCCAAGCTTTCAATACAGGAGCTGATATGAACAAAGAATTAGTTTGGAAAATTTCATAAAGATTCATCAAACGACGCTAAAGTTATAAGCAAAACAAAAAGTGCTCTTCCTATGGAAACTTGGTCCAAACTATAACCACCTACTGGTGACCGCCAGTAGGATATATATATATATATATATATTCACTTAAAAAACCATAGGTTTCACACATGTTATAGTTAGGTGGATATTTCACTCATAAAAAAACAATGAAATTCCCCCGTTATAGTTAGTTCAGATAACTATAACTCATGCGCCCGCAATCCACTGCTCATGACGTCACATATGACATCACTCATGACATGGTCAGTGGCATCACTCATGACATCACTGATGACATCATCCTTGTGATACAGTGGCGGTCGCACGAGTTATAGTTATCTAAACTAACTATAACGGGGGAATTTCATTGGTTTTTTACGAGTGAAATATCCACCTAACTATAACATGTGTGAAACCTATGGTTTTTTAAGTGAATTTGCAAGGTTTTTTAAATGCTAATTCCTAACTATAACGTGTGTGAAACCTATGGTTTTTTCAGTGAATTTGTACGGTTTTTTAAATGCTAATTTATTTATGTATTATTATTTTTTTATATATTTATTTTACAATAAACTACGTATTACAATGTCTTTTTTTTTTTTTCTATTTTCACCGTGCGCGCCCGGTGCGCCCACCCCCGCGATTTTTGTAAAAAAAGAATTTTTTGATTTTTTTTTTGGTTTTTCACCGTGCGCGCACGGTGCGTGCACCCCCGTGATTTAAAAGGCTAGGGGGTCAGGAACTCTCTACCCTGCCCCCTTTTCACGTTCGCCACCTTCCTTTTTTACTCTCGCACTGAAAACAAACAAAATGGCGGCGACACTTCCTGATTTCAACCGATTCGAACGTTGACTAACATGTAACCACCAATCAGAATTACGCTCGCGCACGTTAGGGTGCTCGCACGGTGTGCCCACAGTGCGCGCACCCTGCGCGCGTATAGATATTGATATGCTTTTAAATGCTATTTTCTCAGGAAATACTGAACAGATTTACACCAGACCTGAAAAAGGCACTTCTTTGACCTTAGGGCTACCTCTCTGCCAAATTTCAAGTAATTCTGTTCAGCCGTTCGGGCTGTAGCTGCGTCTAAAGGTCCTATGGAAAAATGCATGGGGAAAACGCGTTTTGGGACACCCCTTTTTTCTCAGCCATCGTTTGACGAATCACCGCAAGACTTTCAGGGTAGGAGCTGAACGGAGCGCCCCATTAGTTTTGTAAATTTCGCGAGGATTCGTCAACCGGCGCCAAAGTTATTCAAAATAGAATTTTGAGATTTCCTATGGAAACACGGTCCTAACTATAACTATCTACTGGCGACCGCCAGTAGATAATATACATTTATATATATATATATTCACTTAAAAAACCATAGGTTTCACACAAGTTATAGTTAGCTGTACATTTCACTCGTAAAAAACCAATGAAATTCCACGTTATAGTTAGATCAGGTAACTATAACTTGCGCGCCCGCAATCCACTGCTCATGACGTCACATATTACATCACTCATGACATGGTCAGTGGCATCACTCATGAGATCACTGATGACATCATCCTTTTGATAGAGTGGCAGTCACGCAAGTTATAGTTACCTGATCTAACTATAACGTGGAATTTCATTGTTTTTTTACGAGTGAAATGTACAGCTAACTATAACTTGTGTGAAACCTATGGTTTTTTTAAGTGAATTTGCAAGGTTTTTTAAATGCTAATTCCTAACTATAACGTGTGTGAAACCTATGGTTTTTTCAGTGAATTTGTACGGTTTTTTAAATGCTAAGTTATGTATTTATTTTTAATTTTTGCGCGCACGGAGCGCTTCGCGCCCCGTGCGCGCGCTGTGGGCACTCGGTGCGCTTCCCGCACCGAGCGCCCACGTTGCGCATTTCGTACCGTGCACGCCTCACCATTTTTTACAAAATATCAATTGTTTTTTTCTCCCTTGGGTGTCCTTTGATTTATAATGTCAGGCTGTGGGAGATGTAGAAAGCATTTCACCAAAGGCATTAATTGGTGCCACTTTAACCCTCTCTGACCAATCCATTTAATGTCTACATTTGGCAAAGCAAGGTCTTTCACAATACTTTTTTTTTCTGCATACTTTTCACTCCAGTAGACATAGCTATGCCCTACAAGCCACACTGTTTTTTTACGAGTGAAATGTATAGCTAACTATAACTTGTGTGAAACCTATGGTTTTTTTAAGTGAATTTGCAAGGTTTTTTAAATGCTAATTCCTAACTATAACGTGTGTGAAACCTATGGTTTTTTCAGTGAATTTGAACGGTTTTTTAAATGCTAAGTTATGTATTTATTTTTAATTTTTGCGCGCACGGTGCGCTTCGCGCACCGTGCGCGCGCTGTGGGCACTCGGTGCGCTTCCCGCACCGAGCGCCCACGTTGCGCATTTCGTACCATGCACGCCTTGCCATTTTTTACAAAATATCAATTGTTTTTTTCTCCCTTGGGGGTCCTTTGATTTATATATTAAATGTGATTGTTAATTCTTTTTTTTTTTTTTTCTTTTTTTTTACCGTACGCGTACGGTTAGCTTATCGTACGCGTACTCCGCGATTTTTTAAAAATATTATTACATTTATTTTTCATACTTTTTGGTCCTTCGTGAACCCCCTGACGAACGCTAGGGGGTCTGCAACTCTCTTCGTTGCCCATTTTTCATGTTATCAACCTTTGTTTTTCAGTGCGAGAGACAGAAAATGGCGGCCAATCAGAATTGAGCTCGCGCACGGCACCGTACGCGTACGGTAAGCTTACCGTAAGCGCACGGAGCGCGCTTACAGATATATATATTGATTTAAATGCTATTTTCTCAGGACCTACTGAACAGATTTACACCAGATTTACACCAGACCTGCAAAAGGCACATCCCTGACCTGAGGACTACCTCTCTGCCCAATTTCAAGTAATTCTGTTCAGCCGTTCGGGCTGTAGCTTGGACTAAAGGTCCTATGGGAAAATGCATGGGGAAAACGCGTTTTGGGACCCCCCTTTTTTCTCAGCCCCCGCTTGACGAATCCCCCCGAGACTTTCAGGGTAGGAGCAGAGCGTAGCGCCCCATTAGTTTTGAAAACTTCGCGAGGATTCGTCAACCGGCGCCAAAGTTATTCCAAATAGAATGTTGCGGATTTCCTATGGAAACACGGTCCTAACAATAACTATCTACTGGCGACCGCCAGTAGATAATATATATATATATATATATATATATATATATATATATATATATATATACATACAGATATATACATATATATACATAAACATATATATATATATATATATATATTATCTACTGACGGTCGCCAGTAGATAGTTATAGTTAGGACCGAGTTCCCATAGGAAATCTGAAAATTCTATTTTGAATAACTTTGGTGCTGGTTGACTTATCTTCGTGAAATTTTCAAAACTAATGGGGCGCTCCGCTCAGCTCCTACCCTGAAAGTCTTGGGGTGATTCGTCAAGTGGGGGCTGAGAAAAAAGGGGGGTCCCAAAACACGTTTTCCCCATGCATTTTCCCGTAGGACCTTTAGTCGAAGGTACAGTCCGAACGGCTGAACAGAATTACTTGAAATTTGGCAAAGAGGTAGTCCTCAGGTCAGGGATGTGCCTTTTGCATATATGGTGTCAATCTGTTCAGTAGTTCCTGAGAAAATTGCAGTTAAATGTACATAAATATCTATATGCGCGCACCGTGCGCGCACGGTGCCGTGCGCAAGCATAATTCTGATTGGTGGTTAGATGTCAGTCAACATTCGAATCGGTCGAAATCAGGAAGTGTCGGAAGCCATTTTGTGTGTGGCAGTGAAAAAGAAAGGTGGAGAACGTGAAAAGGGGGCAGGGTAGAGAGTTCCTGACCCCCTAGCCTTTGTCAGGGGGTCCCTAAAGGACCCCGAAGGGTGAAAAAAACATTTTATTTTTTTTCAAAAAATCGCAGGGTGCACGCCATTTTGAGTTTTAGAGGCAGAAGAGAGCTAAAAATACAAGTGGAGAACGTGAAAAGGGGGCAGGGTAGAGAGTCCCTGACCCCCTAGGCCTTCTCAGGGAGACCATGAAAGACCCCTAAGGTCCCAAAAAAAAGAAAGAAAATTATAAATATTGCACGGTGCGCACACGGTGCACGCACAGTGCGCGCATGGGTCTTGCACGGCGGCAAAAAATTCATAAAAAAAATAGAATCAAAAATCAAGTTTAAGTGTTTAGATGTTGGTTGGCCCTAAAAAGAGCCGTTGTGTTCATTGAGTGTTTTTTTGTACCTACAAGTAAGTACCGATGCAGAGTCTAAAGTTCAAGAGGAAGACTCTGTTCCCTTCATCTGTGAAATGAACACTGTCTCCTCTATAAATGCCTTGCATGTTGTAACGCAAGTTGTTGTGGTATATAGAACCCATACCATAGTCTCTGAGGAAAGCAGAAACAGACTTATTAACGTGCTTTTTTGCTTTCTCAAACTGCGGACAATATTGGTTGGACCAGTTCCACTTTTGCCTTTGGCATATATTAGAATATACAAAGGTAGTTTGTGGAAAAAGTGACATCAATTGCACAAAGGTGTCCTTAACAAGCATTTCCAGACCTACCCCAGTTAAAGTGCCTAGGTCATTTCCACCACAGTGCACAATTATAAGGTCAGGCTGTGGGAGATGTAGAAAGGATTTCACCAAAGGCATTAATTGGTGCCACTTAGAATTTTGAGATTTCCTATGGAAACACGGTCCTAACTATAACTATCTACTGGCGACCGCCAGTAGATAATATACATTTATATATATATATATTCACTTAAAAAACCATAGGTTTCACACAAGTTATAGTTAGCTGTACATTTCACTCGTAAAAAACCAATGAAATTCCACGTTATCGTTAGATCAGGTAACTATAACTTGCGCGCCCGCAATCCACTGCTCATGACGTCACATATTACATCACTCATGACATGGTCAGTGGCATCACTCATGAGATCACTGATGACATCATCCTTTTGATAGAGTGGCGGTCACGCAAGTTATAGTTACCTGATCTAACTATAACGTGGAATTTCATAGTTTTTTTACGAGTGAAATGTACAGCTAACTATAACTTGTGTGAAACCTATGGTTTTTTTAAGTGAATTTGCAAGGTTTTTTAAATGCTAATTCCTAACTATAACGTGTGTGAAACCTATGGTTTTTTCAGTGAAGTTGTACGTTTTTTTAAATGCTAAGTTATGTATTTATTTTTAATTTTTGCGCGCACGGTGCGCTTCGCGCACCGTGCGCGCGCTGTGGGCACTCGGTGCGCTTCCCGCACCGAGCGCCCACGTTGCGCATTTCGTACCGTGCACGCCTCGCCATTTTTTACAAAATATCAATTGTTTTTTTCTCCCTTGGGTGTCCTTTGATTTATAAAGTCAGGCTGTGGGAGATGTAGAAAGGATTTCACCAAAGGCATTAATTGGTGCCACTTTAACCCTCTCTGACCAATCCATTTAATGTCTACATTTGGCAAAGCAAGGTCTTTCACAATACTTTTTTTTTCTGCACACTTTTCACTCCAGTAGACATAGCTATGCCCTACAATCCACACTATGAACATCTTTCAAGGAGATCTGGATGCACTCAGAAGGTGTCTTTCGGTAGAATGGCAATATGAATAGAAAGATAGTTGTAAAATGGAGGCTTACATACTTTTTTTTTAATAAAAAGAGCTCATTGGCTGTTTCAGACCATTCAACACTAAAAACTAGGCTGTATGTTTAAATTTTTAAAAGCATGTTTTGTATTGGTTCAGAAAAATGTGTTCCCACAGAAGATTACTTTGGATATGCTGTTAGGTTTGAAATGTCAAGCACTCTTGCTCTTTGGATTAGAAACATTGTGTGCTGAACTTCTGACCTCTCTGTTCACACCAGTGTTCCATGATCTGTTGCTATGGTAGCAGGCAGAAGTCATGTTGGGGGTAGGAATCATTTGTAAAGGGTTGAAATTTGCAACCAATAGAAATGTGTGTTTCCATTTAAAAAAAATGTGGGAAGCAATGTGATTTGAAGTTAACATGTATATGTGTGAAAAAAGAGAGGGACATTTTGCCATTTAGTAGTTTTGGTGAGAGGAGTACAGCTCGGAGATTCTGGCTCTGATAATCTGCTGTGTGAGAGGCACATTTCTTTCTCAACTAACTACTTTTAAAGGTGAGTTATGAATTTGAGAGGGGATGTATGTGGTGTATTTTGATATAAATAATAGAAATTTGTTTCTTCTTTTAAAGTTGTGTTTTCCATTTTATGTTTTGGAAGATATTTAACTGCCTTAAACTTGTAAGATATTATGGAGTATGTCTTCACCATAGGTTAAGGTGTACTGGTATCACCCAGGAATACTGTTTTGTGTCTAGAATCACACCATGAGTCTGTGTGCACACAGGAATTGTTGTTAGAGATTTAATTTGTGTTGCTCTTGTTCTGTAAAACTTGCACTCGTAGGAAAGGGGCAGCTTGTTTTCTTGAACTGTGATGGTTAGCATTCAGCACAAATCACTATCTCACAGAAAAGAGACAAAGGCTAACACATTTGAAAACAACAGGGTAGATTTTCCTTCCACTCCTGCAATGGGTGAGGTAGTTCCTACATGTTCAAAACTCCAATTAACCCTTACCACAGGTGATCTTACATACATCTCTGCAGGCTTCATGCAGTTGTGTAAGCGTCCTTGCAGATCTCTCTTGCACCTGACAATACACAGTCTCCAGAAACACACTCTTAGCACACAGGCAGCTGTTTCTCCTGCACACCCATGCTTACTATTCAGCACTGTGTGGTATTTCAGATAGCAGTATGTAACGCTAACACATTCAACATCACCAAGGCTCATTTCCTTTGCTCTAGTCTAATCACTCACCCAGGTTCCACATGCTCATGGTCTCAAGTAGCTGTTAGGACATGTGCTCTTTTCTGCCTCTCTAAACTATAAGGAAAATGTGTCAGGCTGTTACAGTAATTATCACTTGCTCTACCACAGTAGTAAATGTGCTTTTAAATTGCCAATCAAATATTGTTTTCTGCCTAGAATCACACCATGAGTCTGTGTGCACACAGGAATTGTTGTCAGAGATTTAATTTGTGTTGTTCTTGTTCTGTAAGACTTGCACTCGTAGGAAAGGGGCAGCTTGTTTTCTTGAACTGTGATGGTTAGCATACAGCACACATCACCATCTCACAGATGAGAGGCAAATGCTAACACAATTGAAAACAACAGGGTAGATTTTCCTTCCACTCCTGCAATGGATGAGGTAGTTCCTACATGTTCAAATCTCCAATTAACCCTTACCACAGGTGATCTTACATACATCTGTGCAGTCTTCATGCAGTTGTGCAAGCGTCCATGCAGATCTCTCTTACACCTGACAATACACAGTCTCCAGAAACACACTCTTAGCACACAGGCAGCTGCTTCTCCTGCACTCCCATGCTTACTATTCAGCACTGTGTGGTATTTCAGATAGCAGTGTGTAACGCTAACACATTCAACATCACCAAGGCACATTTCCTTTGCTCTAGTCTAATCACTCACCCAGGTTCCACATGCTCATGGTCTCAAGTAGCTGTTAGGACATGTGCTCTTTTCTGCCTCTCTAAACTATAAGGAAAATGTGTCAGGCTGTTACAGTAATTATCACTTGCTCTACCACAGTTGTAAATGTGCTTTGAAATTGCCAATTAAATATCGTTTTTTGCCTAGAATCACACCATGAGTCTGTGTGCACACAGGAATTGTTGTCAGAGATTTAATTCGTGTTGCTCTTGTTCTGTAAGACTTGCACTCGTAGGAAAGGGGCAGCTTGTTTTCTTGAACTGTGATGGTTAGCATACAGCACACATCACCATCTCACAGATGAGAGGCAAATGCTAACACATTTGAAAACAAGAGGGTAGATTTTCCTTCCACTCCTGCAATGGGTGAGGTAGTTCCTACATGTTCAAAACTCCAATTAACCCTTACCACAGGTGATCTTACATACATCTCTGCAGTCTTCATGCAGTTGTGCAAGCGTCCATGCAGATCTCTCTTACACCTGACAATACACAGTCTCCAGAAACACACTCTTAGCACACAGGCAGCTGCTTCTCCTGCACTCCCATGCTTACTATTCAGCACTGTGTGGTATTTCAGATAGCAGTGTGTAACGCTAACACATTCAACATCACCAAGGCACATTTCCTTTGCTCTAGTCTAATCACTCACCCAGGTTCCACATGCTCATGGTCTCAAGTAGCTGTTAGGACATGTGCTCTTTTCTGCCTCTCTAAACTATAAGGAAAATGTGTCAGGCTGTTACAGTAATTATCACTTGCTCTACCACAGTTGTAAATGTGCTTTGAAATTGCCAATTAAATATCGTTTTTGGCCTAGAATCACACCATGAGTCTGTGTGCACACAGGAATTGTTGTCAGAGATTTAATTCGTGTTGCTCTTGTTCTGTAAGACTTGCACTCGTAGGAAAGGGGCAGCTTGTTTTCTTGAACTGTGATGGTTAGCATACAGCACACATCACCATCTCACAGATGAGAGGCAAATGCTAACACATTTGAAAACAAGAGGGTAGATTTTCCTTCCACTCCTGCAATGGGTGAGGTAGTTCCTACATGTTCAAAACTCCAATTAACCCTTACCACAGGTGATCTTACATACATCTGTGCAGTCTTCATGCAGTTGTGCAAGCGTCCATGCAGATCTCTCTTGCACCTGACAATACACAGTCTCCAGAAACGGATGTATGACGTTACAATGCATACTTTTACAGTGCATGCACTTACAACGCAACATCCACTACAACGCATTCCATTACATCGCATGACACTACAACGCATTTTTAACAACTACCTTTACAACGCATTCCATTACATCGCATACTACCTTTACAACACATACTATTACAACGCATAATATTACATTGCATTTAAGGGAAGTATTGGATAGTATAGGGGTAAAAATTACTATTCTTACTCCAGGGGGTGCAACAGTAGGGTAAGTGTTGGATAGTATAGGGGTAAAAATTACTATTCTAACTCCAGGGGGTGCAACAGTAGGGTAAGTGTTGGATAGTATAGGGGTAAAAATTACTATTCTAACTCCAGGGGGTGCAACAGTAGGGTAAGTGTTGGATAGTATAGGGGTAAAAATTACTATTCTAACTCCAGGGGGTGCAACAGTAGGGTAAGTGTTGGATAGTATAGGGGTAAAAATTACTATTCTTACTCCAGGGGGTGCAACAGTAGGGTAAGTGTTGGATAGTATAGGGGTAAAAATTACTATTCTAACTCCAGGGGGTGCAACAGTAGGGTAAGTGTTGGATAGTATAGGGGTAAAAATTACTATTCTAACTCCAGGGGGTGCAACAGTAGGGTAAGTGTTGGATAGTATAGGGGTAAAAATTACTATTCTAACTCCAGGGGGTGCAACAGTAGGGTAAGTGTTGGATAGTATAGGGGTAAAAATTACTATTCTAACTCCAGGGGGTGCAACAGTAGGGTAAGTGTTGGATAGCATAGGGGTAAAAATTACTATTCTAACTCCAGGGGGTGCAACAGTAGGGTAAGTGTTGGATAGTAAAGGGGTAAAAATGACTATTCTAACTCCAGGGGGTGCAACAGTAGGGTAAGTGTTGGATAGTGTAGTGTAATATTATGCGTTGTAATGGTATGCGTTGTAAAGGTAGTATGCGATGTAATGGAATGCGTTGTAAAGGTAGTTTTTAAAAATGCGTTGTAGTGTCATGCGATGTAATGGAATGCGTTGTAGTGGATGTTGCGTTGTAAAAAATGCGTTGTAAGTGTAGTGCGTTGTAAAAGTTGCGTTGTAAAGGTTGTTCCCCTCCAGAAACACACTCTTAGCACACAGCCAGATGTTTCTCCTGCACACCCATGCTTACTATTCAACACTGTGTGGTATTTCAGATAGCAGTGTGTATCGCTAACACATTCAACATCACCAAGGCTCATTTCCTTTGCTCTAGTCTAATCACTCACCCAGGTTCCACATGCTCATGGTCTCAAGTAGCTGTTAGGACATGTGCTCTTTTCTGCCTCTCTAAACTATAAGGAAAATGTGTCAGGCTGTTACAGTAATTATCACTTGCTCTACCACAGTAGTAAATGTGCTTTGAAATTGCCAATCAAATATCGTTTTCTGCCTAGAATCACACCATGAGTCTATGTGCACACAGGAATTGTTGTCAGAGATTTGATTTGTGTTGCTCTTGTTCTGTAAGACTTGCACTCGTAGGAAAGGGGCAGCTTGTTTTCTTGAACTGTGATGGTTAGCATACAGCACACATCACCATCTCACAGATGAGAGGCAAATGCTAACACATTTGAAAACAACAGGGTAGATTTTCCTTCCACTCCTGCAATGGGTGAGGTAGTTCCTGCATGTTCATAAGCCCAATTAACCCTTACCACAGGTGATCTTACATACATCTCTGCAGTCTTCATGCAGTTGTGCAAGCGTCCATGCAGATCTCTCATGCACCTGACAATACACAGTCTCCAGAAACACACTCTTAGCACACAGCCAGCTGTTTCTCCTGCACACCCATGCTTACTATTCAGCACTGTGTGGTATTTCAGATAGCAGTGTGTAACGCTAACACATTCAACATCACCAAGGCTCATTTCCTTTGCTCTAGTCTAATCACTCACCCAGGTTCCACATGCTCATGGTCTCAAGTAGCTGTTAGGACATGTGCTCTTTTCTGCCTCTCTAAACTATAAGGAAAATGTGTCAGGCTGTTACAGTAATTATCACTTGCTCTACCACAGTAGTAAATGTGCTTTGAAATTGCCAATCAAATATCGTTTTCTGCCTAGAATCACACCATGAGTCTGTGTGCACACAGGAATTGTTGACAGAGATTTAATTTGTGTTGCTCTTGTTCTGTAAGACTTGCGCTCGTAGGAAAGGGGCAGCTTGTTTTATTGAACTGTGATGGTTAGCATACAGCACACATCACCATCTCACAGATGAGAGGTAAATGCTAACACATTTGAAAACAACAGGGTAGATTTTCCTAGTAGTACTGTAATGAGTGAGGTAGTTCCTTCATGTTCATAAGCCCAATGAACCCTTACCACAGGTGATCTTACATACATCTGTGCAGTCTTCATGCAGTTGTGCAAGCGTCCATGCAGATCTCTCTTGCACCTGACAATACACAGTCTCCAGAAACACACTCTTAGCACACAGGCAGCTGCTTCTCCTGCACTCCCATGCTTACTATTCAGCACTGTGCGGTATTTCAGATAGCAGTGTGTAACGCTAACACATACAATATCACCAAGGCTCATTTCCATTGCTCTAGTCTAATCAGTCACCCAGGTTCCCCATGCTCATGGTCTCAAGTAGCTGTTAGGACATGTGCTCTTTTCTGCCTCTCTAAACTATAAGGAAAATGTGTCAGGCTGTTACAGTAATTATCACTTGCTCTACCACAGTAGTAAATGTGCTTTGAAATTGCCAATCAAATATCGTTTTCTGCCTAGAATCACACCATGAGTCTGTGTGCACACAGCAATTGTTGTCAGAGATTTAATTCGTGTTACTCTTGTTCTGTAAGACTTGCACTCGTAGGAAAGGGGCAGCTTGTTTTCTTGAACTGTGATGGTTAGCATTCAGCACAAATCACTATCTCACAGATGAGAGGCAAATGGTAACACATTTGAAAACAACAGGGTAGATTTTCCTTTCACTCCTGCAATGGGTGAGGTAGTTCCTACATGTTCAAAACTCCAATTAACCCTTACCACAGGTGATCTTACATACATCTCTGCAGTCTTTATGCAGTTGTGCAACCGTCCATGCAGTTCTCTCTTGCACCTGACAATACACAGTCTCCAGAAACACACTCTTAGCACACAGGCAGCTGCTTCTCCTCCATTCCCATGCTTACTATTCAGCACTGTGTGGTATTTCAGATAGCAGTGTGTAACGCTGACACATTCAACATCACCAAGGCTCATTTCCTTTGCTCTAGTCTAATCACTCACCCAGGTTCCACATGCTCATGGTCTCAAGTAGCTGTTAGGACATGTGCTCTTTTCTGCCTCTCTAAACTATAAGGAAAATGTGTCAGGCTGTTACAGTTATTATGACTTGCTCTACCACAGTAGTAAATGTGCTTTGAAATTGCCAATCAAACATCGTTTTCTGTCTAGAATCACACTATGAGTCTGTCTGCACACAGGAATTGTTGTCAGAGATTTAATTTGTGTTGGTCTTGTTCTGTAAGACTTGCACTCGTAGGAAAGGAGCAGCTCATATAATAGGATTTGAAAAGCTCAAAAAAATATAGTAATATATTTAAATTACATAAAGGTATTTTTTTTTTAGTTTCCTTTAGGTATTGCTGAACAACACAGAAATAAATTAAACATGCCTATAAAATCAAGAAAGAGAAAAGAACAGCAAAAACATCTATATTTGAAGACAACTGGACAACAGAAATTAGTTGAAGAACCTCATGATGGAAAAAAGAAAAAGTCTTCTGGTAAGCAGACTAAGGATTTTTTTTTAAATATCCTCAAACATAGAAAAAATGTAGAAAGTATATCCACTGCAAATAGTGTTTCAAGAAGAAAACAACAACACAATAGAAAGAAATTACTAAATGCTAATGTACAATCAGAAGCAAGAAAGAATGACTTAAAAAGAAAAACAGAATTTCAAAGCATTCGTAAAAAAATGTTTCAGAGAAGAGTGGTGTTCAATTTGCTAAAGGATGTGAAAAAATATAGGAAGAAAGCAATATTTTATAAGAAAAAGAAACATATTGAATCAATTGTTGCAATGTCTTTGGAATTAAAAAGAAAACTATTCATTTTAATTTTGAACAGGATCCGTACATTAGATAAAATAGTCAATGTAATGAAGTCAGAATCAGAATCAGAATAAGCTTTATTCGGAAAGTTAATTTCTATCCATAAAAGCATATACAATTTGACAAGTCATCTTAAACATTTAAAAACAGATACTTAGTAAAAATATATGTACAAAACATATACCAGCAAAGGCTCATTTACATAGCTCTAATTAGTATTAATACAAAAAGTAGCAGCAAGTAGGCACGGAAGGACAACATTTCATTTTAATAAATAAGCAATTAAAATGGTGGGTGGGCGATGACGATGATAAATATACGAAACGTTAGTCCCATATTTAACATTCAATTTTACTGGGGCAATGAGACTAAATTACGGCTTTAGGACAAAAAAGAAGAAACAAACACCCCCTACTGCATTATTATGATGCTTTGGGGGATAAATCCAAAACAGCGTTTGGTATCGATTGTCTGGCGTTCTACTATTTGTTCTAATCACGATGTGCCTAAGTCAATATTATTTCGACATTTGATCAAACTTTTTAAAAAGGCAATAATATTGTAATTTATGCAATCATTATCGAGAGATTGAAGGGCCAAAAATGCTGGGCGACATTGGCGAATGCCCCAAATTTTAAGAATTGGTTTTATCCATTTCCTTCTCAATTCTTCATAAAATTTACAAAATAAAATGGCGTGGATAGTTGATTGCACGGAGACAGAATCACATGGGCAGTGTGGTAATTCATTTGTCCAGTTATTAACAGTTGGAAATGTCACCAGCCTATGGAAAATGTTCAATCGAAAGCGAGTTAGAACAAATCGATCGTATCTTTTATCGGATTTTTGTAAGTATGATTGCATGCCAAATGAAGTTGATATCATAAGATTGTGGCAAACGGACAGTTTTGTGGCTTCACTCGCAAATCTCAGGCTCTCCATGTGGTTCATGCAGCGTTTCTTAAAATCTTTCCTTGCGATGGCTAACATGGAAGGAGGGTTATTAAAATATTCAGGGTTGCCAATGTCTGTCATAAAATCCTTCACGTATTTGATCCATTTTATATCGAGGCAATGGTCCAATTTGAGAGCGTCCTG
This sequence comes from Triturus cristatus, assembly GCF_964204655.1. Lineage (NCBI taxonomy): Eukaryota > Metazoa > Chordata > Amphibia > Caudata > Salamandridae > Triturus > Triturus cristatus. The sequence goes on along the minus strand of NC_140585.1, from coordinate 1,296,247,243 downwards.
AAGAACTGCCTGATTGAAACAGTTTGACTCTGACTTCCAAATACGATGCCAGAGAATTGGGGGTTGGATTTTTATAATGTCCGTAATGTAAGGAACTCCCAACTCAGCATGGCAGACGTAGGTGGATGTGGAAACCGGAACCGCCAATATGTATCTAAAGAAAGCGTTTTCCACTTTTTGTAGTTCGGAGACGTTTCGATGGCCCCATATCCCTGCCCCATATGTTGCTACAGTCATACATTTTGCCTTATATATTTTTATCAATTCCAGGGGCGGTCTTCTTCCTAGTTTTTGGGCAAAGTTAACAAGGGCAGTAGTGGCTCTAACAAAAAGAAATTTTCTTAATGTAATTGCTTGGCCCCATAGGCCCTTGTCATCTATGAGGATTCCCAGATATGAGTAAGTGGATGTGGTGGCCAATTTGCTCCCATTTAAATAGATATCTTTACTCTTTTTGCTACCTTTACCACATTTCATCACAAAGGTTTTTGAGGCGTTGATATTTAAGTCAATATCTTGCATATATTTGTTATACAAATCCAATGCCTGCTGTAGGGCTAAGGGGGTCCTGGCTAAAATAACAGCGTCGTCCGCGTATAGCAGTGCTGGTATGCGTCTAGGGGCCTGATCTTGTTGGACCTGGGGAGCGTCCTGACTTCCTTCCAGTAAGGCCTTCTCAAGGCCATTAGTATATAGTGTGAAAAGGAATGGAGCCAGGACGCAGCCCTGTCGTACCCCTCTAAGAACTTTAAATGAAGAGGTGCATTCACCAGCACTACCAAATCGGACTCGCGCTGTGGCGTTACTATATAGAGCCTTCAAGAAGTCTATTAGTGATTCTTCTACTTGCATTTCTTTTAAGGTGTGCCATAGTTTCCCGAGAGAAACGCAGTCGAAGGCCGAAGAGAGATCGACAAACGCTAAATAAACTTTCTCTCTTTTCGCCCTCGTATATTTACCCAGCAAGATCGCCAGGTTGAGCCCCTGGTCTATTGTCCCCAGACCTTCCCTAAAACCGAACTGTAGATCGGACAGTACATTCTTTTCTGTAGCCCAAGTTTGTAACCTTGTGAGAAGGATCCTTCCTGCTACTTTACCTAGTGAGTCTAGGAGTGAAATTGGTCTGTAGCAGGAAGGATCCTGTCTATTGCCCTTTTTGAAAATAGGGACCATGATGGATTCTGACCAACTATTAATAAGGCCCTGTGAGAAAGTTGCGTTAAGGACGCGAGTCAAAATTGGGGCCCAGAGATCTGTATTGTGTTTATATATATCTACAGGGACCCCATCAGGTCCTGGGGCCTTAGAACCTTTGCTTTCATTTAGTGCAGTCAAAACTTCATCAAGTGAGAAGGATATCTCTATAGGGAAAGAGGTGTTATGTACATATGCAGATGGAAGTAACATGGCTGTAGTGTCTATCGAATCTGGAAGGCCGAAAATTTTTGTATAATGGCTCACCCATTGTGCCTCATCTATCGCAATCTCTATAGAGGGAGAGTTATCGGAAAGAAGGAATGGAGACCTAATTACTCTCCAGAATGCCTTGCTATCATTCTGGTTACTAGCCCTGTGTAGATCTTCCCACAAGGAAATTTTCATTGTCTTTTTCCTGGTCGCGATAGCTTGGTTATATAGTTTCCTTGCCTGTTGCACTGCAGAACCATCTCTATCCCTATTATGTATCGCTTTTTTTAGTGTACGGTGAGCGTTCGTGCAATTGGTGTCAAACCATCTTGGTTTTTGAGGGTCACCCTTTTTTCTCTCTGCGGACAGGGAGCTTTTTATTATTGCAGTGATATGGTTAAAACTTTCAAGAATGAGCGAGGGCGATGAATTCTCATTCAGAGAGGACAGGATATGCGGTAGGGCTTTAGCCACTACAGAATATGTGACGGTGTCTGGATCAACTAATTCCCATTTCAAAGAGTAGCCATTAATCCTATCCATAATGAGATTCGGACAGGTGTGGTGTAATTTATTCTTTTTACGCTTTTTATGGGAGATGGAACTATTCTTCTTGATTGTTAGAGTTTGTGGGAAATGATCGCTAATAGCGATCTTATGGGTGATGAAGTGCTTTACCCTGTTCCCTAGGTTATTTGAAACCAGAATATAGTCTATCACCGAACCTGTCCCTTTCCCATTATAAGTCGGTGAGAAGGCAATTTGGGGATTTACTAATTCATTTGCGAAGCTCAGGTTCAACATAAATATGGTCTCGTTCAGGGCACTCCCAAGAATGTTATGGGGAAAGTGAGTTAGATTACGATTTTCCTCGTCATTCAAGCCGCATGTATAATTATTACTATTGGGGCACAAATTAATATTAAAGTCCCCTCCCCAGATGATTTGAGTGTTTCCTGGGTTAGCCATCTGGATTTTAAATACCACTTATCTAAGTTGATCGATGATTTCAGGTTCATTCTCTTTAGGGATATTGTTATAAAAATTCACGAATGTTAGGGTGTTGTTCCTATCTATTGTAAGAGTAAGGATTTGATAGTATGGGTTTGGTGTCTCAAATGTGAATTTTTTCACTGTTATCAGATTGGAGACACATACACTTAAGCCTCCCTTAGGTCTTCCATGGATAGAAGGAGAGGCTGGTGTATGAAATGTTTTAAAGCCATTAATATTGATGACTTTTTGCGACCAAGTCTCTTGGAGACAAAGAATATCCGTATTCTTAACAAAATCGAGAAATAGATCATTATGCATTTTGGAATATAGGCCCCATATGTTCCAATATGTAATATTTATATCTCCTTCCCCTTCTCGGGATATTATGTATGGCTGGGAGGCTAACCCTGGTGCATCAGATTTGGATATAATGGAATTCATATTGTCCTCCCTGATGTAAAGAGAAGCAGGAATAATCAACTGTGTTACTCCATTCTGTGTTTGACCCTGGGCAGAGTTAGCTCTAACTGCTGGTTCGCTCTCAGACTCAGAAGAGCCCCTATGAGGAGGAATAGACAATCTGGAGTCAGAATTCCCAGCCTGAATCGTTGTTCTTATTATTGTTATTGGGGGTAGTCAATCTGGGTTCTCTAGCGAGGTAAGTGCACTGAAGCGATTATGTGTGGGGATGTTAAAGGTTTGGTTGGGCGTGAGCTGATGATGGACTGACTTCATCAATTCGGAAGGAGGGCGATAAAAGAAGCCCAAGGGAAGTATCTTGATTCCTGATTCAAGGGTGTTTTTGGCCGCTAACCCCAAAATTATTTTGACTAACCAGGGAGAGCGAAAGGTCAATACCAAACAGTCGCCAGTAAATAATTTCCTGGATCTACCCATCCATCCTATTCTGCGAATCATCTTGAATTCTTCAAATAAAATGCGAGTGTCACCCATTCTATCCCCCAGCCAATATAGTGCTTTGTTCCTTAATGATTCACAGGTCTCCTGGTCATTAGATCGTAAATGAGGGACGTCACCCAGGATCACTGTGTAGGGAGTGCAGGCTGGAGGAAGGTCCAGATATATAGAGGATGGTGCCTTTATGGATGTTAGTTTGATGTCGGGTGTAGTATGTTTGTCAGTGGTAGAACGGGAGTCAGGGACTAGGTTTTGTTGTGTCTCTTTAATCCTAATCTGGTTGCTGATTACAATAGTAGAGGTTTCGCCTGTGCGATCAGTATAGGGTTGGGATTGTCATAGTTTCCTATCTTTATTCAGGCTGTCTCTAATAGGCATTGGGCTAGAAGATCTAACACCCTTATCTTCGTTACAGGAAAGAAGTTTTGCCACATGTGTCTCGATCCTGTCTAATCTAGATCCGATAGCCTCAACAGCTCCTCTCACAAAAGAGTCTAAACTATTTAAAGATGAGAGGATGCTGACCAGATCATCCCCCTTAATATGTTCTTTAGTAGTATTTACTACTGCTAAAGGTGTAGAAAGAGTTTGTAAAGAGCTAGTAGCTGGGTCTTGATGTTTTTTCTTTGTTATAATCTCCTTTCCTTTATGTGTCCTTGATTAACTTATCTCCCTTATGCCCCTTCCGGACTTCCCCGACTGTTTCTCAACCTTATTTGTCCCCTTTGTCCCCTTATCTGGTTGTGAGGTGATTATGTCGCTATGGTTGTGCACTATAATGTCACTAATGTTATGTTGTATGGAACCATTTTTTGCTGTTCCGGACTCAGCCATCACTACAGGGGTGGTGATTTGAATGAGAGTAGATAGACCGCCCTCCTCTCTGTCTTCTCTAATTGTCATTGAGCATGCTGCTAGGGTTTGTTCTACTGTGGTAATTTGTTTTTCTATTGCCCCCATGGCCCCAGTCAGATATGTTAAGAGTGATTGTTTCTTGGGTTTCTTAATATCCATATCCTCCGCTGGTTCACAGCTCGGCGCTTTCCTTTTGCCCATACTCAAGAGTACCTTATTGGAGCTTGACTGCCGGCACACAATACAGTAACTACTTCGTTTGAGATAAGGCCAGTAAATTAAATGAGAGTCAATCGATATATACCAAGTCCAAAGTTATCTAATAAATGATAGAAAATACCTGCGGATTTGTTCTAGTCCATTCGCTGAGGTCAGAGTAGGCAAGATAAAAGGTGGGGCCACGATGGCAGGCCCGGTCCGGTCTCACACGGGCACAGACGGGCAAGGACGGGCCCGCCCTTGGCCCGGGCTTCGCCCGGGCGCTGCCCGCGCTCGTCCTGCGCCGCGTTGTGCCTTCGTGATTTTTAAATGGACTGGGCGCAGGCTGGTGTCGTCACAGCCGAGCGCCCAGCGCCGAGGCTTCTGGGTGAGGTAGTTCTTTGGCCGTTTCCCTCACGGCGTATTCGGAACTGCTGGAAAGCTCGTGTGCACCCCCATGGAAGCCGTTCCCCTCACGGCAATAGCGTTGACAAGGTGGCAAAGTTTCAGGTATGGTCCTCTGGTCCTCTGGTTGCGAGTCAAAAAGCAAAAGGAAAAGAGTAGTGAAAAAAAATAACTTTTGTAATGTGTTCTTAGGAGAATGGAAGCATAGTTCAAGTACTGAACCATTTTTTAATGAAGAGAGTTATCTTCAAAGTAATAGTTTGCTGCATGCAGTTGACACCAGTGGTCGAAGTTATGAAGTTAAAGATGGTTGTGTAATGGAAAAGGAGAAAATGGTTCCAAGAAATGAGGAAGAAGTGTTAGCTGATGAGGTTATGGGGAAACGTCCTAAAGCGCCAGTGTACACTTGGAATTGTAGTAGTATTTGTACTGTACGACAAGAATCTATTGATAAATTACGTGACTTTCTAAGAGAATATAGTAAAAAAAGTGTTAAACAGAAGATTAATGTGCTTCAAAGACTAGATCCATGCAGAGTGAGAAAGAATACTGGTTTGCAAGGACATTCTTTGGCTTGTCTTTCTAGGAATGTTTGTCAAAGTGTTTTTCACCATTTTAGGATGCTGGCAGTGCATCATACTGAAATGAGAAAGTTTGTGAGACGATTGTATTTTGCTAAAAATCCAGCACTAAAGTTAAATGAGTTGAATAGTGCTCTGTTGTGTGGATCTGTATCAGATGTAGAGAAGGTTACTGATGATATTCACTTTTGTTACTTTGGTCCAGAACAAGAAAGTGCAGGAAATGACACAGTTATTGAAGAAAATGTGGAAGAGAATGTAGAACCCACTGTTAGTAAAAATTTTGGAGATCAAATAACAAAATTTACTATCATCTAATGAAAGACCAAATATTACTTGTGTTTGTTGCCAGAGAAGCCATTATAAAACTCAAACAAGGAATGTTGATCTCTATAAAAAAAGTGAAAAAGAAAATATTTATGAGGGGAAGGATTTTGCTACATATTTGTTTCTGGAAAATTGTTTTGATTTGGGTGAAGATCAGCATATTTGTAAATACTGTTATAACAAGTTAGAAGAAAATAAAATGCCAGCTAGAGCTGTACATAATAATTTAGAATTGGTTGATATTCCTGCAGAACTTAGTGATTTAAATACGAATGAGTCAATACTCATTCAATGTGTCCAACCGTTTCAGACTATAGTTCGTATGGAGCCCAAAACAGGTAAATTACCTGCTTCAGATTTACAAAGAGGTTTAAAAGGAAGAGTTGTCTATTTGCCATTAGATTTGAAAAAAGATATTGAAACAATTGATGCAGATTGTTTGGAAACTGAACAATTAGTTATTCTGGTTAATGGTGTACCTACAAAGAATAAGAAAATTTGGCAGGAGCTAGTAGATTTATATTTGAAAAGAAATAATAAGTACTATGAATCAATTTATATGGATGAAGATGAAGAAGTTTTACTAGCAGACACAGGAATACCAACTGGGCAAATTAAAAAAGTGGATAAGTCAAAAGAAGAAGAAATTTATGAACATTTCAGCATACATCCTCTTCATTCTAAAGAAGTTATGGGAAACACTATTGATCTGTTTTAGATGAAAAAAGCAAAAGGAACTCCCGTGAGTGTATGGGAGGAGAGCTTGGAAGCTCGTTGTTTTCCCCAGCTGTTTCCTACAGGAAAAGGTGGACGATATGATGAACGTCCAGTACAGATTCCTGCTTCTGAGTATCGGACTTCAAGATTATACACAATTTTTGAAACCGAGCAATAGGGTTCTAAAGTAAAGTCCAAGTAATGGTGATAGTGCACAACAAAAAGAATATTTTCCAAATTGTTTTCAGTTGTTCAAGTCTTGTCTTTTATTCTTTGACAGAGCTTCTTCGATGTGAGCCCCCTGTCAGCCAACACGTGTTTCGTCCTGACTATATCACGTCATGGACTTCATCAGGGCTGCAGGCAAACAAAAGTATATAATAACCAAAATACATAAGCGTGTATCGCTGAGCAAAATTCATACAACTAAATTAACATAGTGAGCTGTAGTCTTGAGAATACAGTTTATAGTGCCGGATAACCTAATAGGTTTAAGTGGTGATCGGAGCCAGGATTATGATATAGTGTGTTCACCAAAGAGTAGAGAGTATTCCGTGAATATAGGAAAGGAAGTGAAACACCTGAAGGGGAATAGTTTGTTAGAAAAGAACCTGAAGACAAGCCAATCGTAGTGAAAAAAGAAATAAACAAGGCTATATAAGCCATGGAGACGAAACCACTATCTTAACTACTAATCTCCTAGGTAACGGCAAAATAACCCATAAGTTTATAGTAAACACCAAGTGTATTCTTACTGTATATGACAGTACCACTGTGTTGAGTCGTAAACGAAGTATAAACTCACCTATATAAGGTATGATCAAGGGCTTTAACTAAGAGGTCCAAAACCTAATGTTGCATTCATGAGCTAAAACGTACTGTTCTCATGTCCCCGGTGGGCGCCATCTTAGATTGGTTAATTTACAACCTAAGTCTCAATAAACTGTCGTTAGCTCGGCGTCGGCGTCAACAGCGAGCGCCTTCTTGTGTTGGGATTAGTAGTCCGATTAAATGACGACCCAAAATACTATTATTATATCTTCATCGGGCGCCATATCATAGACGAATAATCTAGATAATATATAAAAACGGTAAAGAATGTTTATATAGCAGGTCTTTACCGTTTTTATATATTATCTAGATTATTCGTCTATGATATGGCGCCCGATGAAGATATAATAATAGTATAGTAACCAATCTAAGATGGCGCCCACCGGGGACATGAGAACAGTACGTGTTAGTCCGTTATCCAATTGGACTATTTATTTCCACTCTAAGATGGCGCCGGTTGCAGACGCCGACACAATGATACGCGGTCGCGATATAAGGCCGGTTTGAATACTTTTAGGTAAGCGCTGTTTACATTATATTTGATGATATATGGTATATTGACTGCTAGAAATGATAAATGCAATTGGACATGACATATGAGCTTAACGGGGCTAACTATTTGCTTTACGATTATATGATAGGATACCCTACATGGGTAAGACATTATATCGACATCAGGTTCTCTCTTGGCAGCCTGCTGACTAGATAAACTTATTTTACTGACAAATGATGATAGTTATTTCATTTGAGTTCGTGGTTCATTAGATAAGGATGTTATATTCTGGTATTTCTTTACTTCAGGGAACTTATCTATCAATCAGATCGGTTAATGGGAAGATACAGGACCGGTCTGAACACTTATAGGTAAGCGCTGTTCACACTGAAATTTATTACATATGGTTCACCTATCGCCTGAAGTACAAAGTCTAATTGGACAAGGCATAGTAGCTCAATAGAGCTAAGCAATTTGTTTCGTGTTTACAGGATACTAAACACCATATTGATATTAGGCTCTCTCTTGGCTGTTTGTTGTCGAGATTACTACAAATTTATTTACTAGTTGACGATAGTCATTACATATTTATGTTCATATTATTATCAGACAAATATACTAATGTCTGGTATTTTTCTTTACCTTAGGGTACAAAGATCTATTAATAGTGCGGAATACTAAACATCTGTAAAACGTGAAGAATTCGAGTTAAGTCCACTTCCTGGAAATTACCGGTACGCGTTTATTGTATAATTAAGCTAGCACCAAACAAGGAAATCCAATTGGATCATAATAACTCAAGACGATATTTTTTGTTTACCTATTTTAGCTCATGAATGCAACATTAGGTTTTGGACCTATTAGTTAAAGCCCTTGATCATACCTTATATAGGTGAGTTTATACTTCGTTTACGACTCAACACAGTGGTACTGTCATATACAGTAAGAATACACTTGGTGTTTACTATAAACTTATGGGTTATTTTGCCGTTACCTAGGAGATTAGTAGTTAAGATAGTGGTTTCGTCTCCATGGCTTATATAGCCTTGTTTATTTCTTTTTTCACTACGATTGGCTTGTCTTCAGGTTCTTTTCTAACAAACTATTCCCCTTCAGGTGTTTCACTTCCTTTCCTATATTCACGGAATACTCTCTACTCTTTGGTGAACACACTATATCATAATCCTGGCTCCGATCACCACTTAAACCTATTAGGTTATCCGGCACTATAAACTGTATTCTCAAGACTACAGCTCACTATGTTAATTTAGTTGTATGAATTTTGCTCAGCGATACACGCTTATGTATTTTGGTTATTATATACTTTTGTTTGCCTGCAGCCCTGATGAAGTCCATGACGTGATATAGTCAGGACGAAACACGTGTTGGCTGACAGGGGGCTCACATCGAAGAAGCTCTGTCAAAGAATAAAAGACAAGACTTGAACAACTGAAAACAATTTGGAAAATATTCTTTTTGTTGTGCACTATCACCATTACTTGGACTTTACTTTAGAACCCTATTGCTCGGTTTCAAAAATTGTTGATGTTTGGGGTAGACTTGGTTTACCGAGATTACGGCATTAGTGGTTGCCGTATTGTTAACCTAGTAGCAAGGGTTCTTTTTTACACTTAGAACGAATATAACATTTCTCAGCGCAATTCATCCCTACCACTGTGGCTTGTTTTTTGACTTCAAGATTATATGCAGAAGATCCAAGATTTCGTCAAAATAATCCTTATTTGTTCCATCTTTTATTTGAAAGTGACTTGTCTGCACTATCTTATGCAGTAAATCACATTTTAAAAACTGGAGTACATCTACATAATGTGCCTGCAAAGGATTTTATGAACAAAGTGTAACAGCGAGATGATCATTTGGAATCTCAATTGATTAATCTGATGGCTTGTCAGCGTGGAACTAATGAATATTGGTACCGAAGCCATGGAGAATTGAAATGTATGTTACGGAATTTAGGAACTCCTACATGGTTCCTTACCCTAAGCTGTGCTGAGTATGCTTGGGATGATTTACTGGATTCAAATATTGAAAACATCCAATACAAGACAGCAGGAGAATTGTGCTCATTGGATCCGGTTAATGTTTGCAGATATTTCAATCATAGATTTGAGGCTATGATGTCCTTCATCTGCTATAAAAAAATCCACCTCTTGGAGAAGTTGTGGATTTCTTTTGGAGAAAAGAGTACCAAGCAAGAGGTGCTCCTCATATTCATATGCTGTTGTGGATCAAGGATGCCCCAAAATTTGGAACAGATTCTGATGATGCAGTTTTATCTTTTATTGAAGAATATGCAACATGTGCTATACCTAAAAGCACAGAAGAAAAAAACCTAAAAGAGCAAGTTTTACGTTTCCAAAGTCATCGGTGTGGAAAATACTGTCGACGAAAGTACAAGAGTAAAGATAAATTCTACACAAAATGTCGATTTGGATTTGGATTTCCACGACCTGTTCTTTCAAAAGGAAGAGTAAACAGTTTTATGTCAGATGTGCGACATACCATTACAAGAAAATCTCGAAAAATACCTACAACCTAAGAAGAAAAGAAGAGTCAAAATATATAAATGTCTACAACCCAGTCATTTTATCCATGTGTAATGCTAAATTGGATATTCAGTATGTAGCTGACAATTCTTTTGCCGTTGCTCGGTATGTCACATCTTACATCACTAAATCTGAGAAAACGGAATTGAAAGAAATGTGGGAAGAGATTTCTCACAAGAAGACTGTCAGTAAAAAGCTATACAGTTTCAGTTTAAAGATGTTATCGCATCGAGAAATTGGGTCATACGAATGCTCAGATAGGTTATCATCTGCAAGTCTGTACTCCAAATCCAGAAGAATAATTTGGGTAAGTTTAGGCCTTGCAGGAATGCGAAATAGGGTACTGAAATCTATTCGAGAAATTGAATATTTAGCAGAGAACGAACCAGAAAGTACACACATTTTGAAAACAAATATGTTGGACACATATTACCCAAACAGAAGTCATCATCTTGAGAAGTGCTGCAGAACTACAATGGAAAATATAAAGTCATTGGTGAGGAAGGATGTTTGGTGAAACAAACAAAAGGAAGTTTGATTAATCACAGGAAGCTGAGTTGCGACACTACTGACAAAAAGGAATTTTACAACTTAGCACTTTTACAGCTGTTTAAACCATGGCGTTCAGAGGATGAATTACTTGGAGATTTTCAGAGCTATGAAGATTCCTTTAAAGCATGTAAAGATAGCATAGAATGCAGTACTTTCACAAATTATGTACAAATGTTAAATGAAGAAATTGAACAAGAAGCTACAATTGCAGCTGAAGTAGCTAGAGACAGTTCTCAAGACACGCAAAGTTCTGGTACGCTCAGTCAAGATCCCCTAGGACAACCAATCGTTGAAAATGAAGCTGCAATAGCCATGACTGAAGTGGAAACAGCTCAGGAAGATTTAATAGACTTACCAAATTTGGAACAACAACTGAATGATGAACAACAACAAATTTATGAAGAAGTCACAAAACAAATTGATCATGGATTACTACATGAAAATAAAGAGTGCTCATGCACATCATTTGAACCAATCAGAATGTATGTGAGTGGACAAGCTGGAACTGGAAAAAGTTTCTTGAATAAAGTAATTAGAAGTTACCTACAGAAAAAACTGATTCAACTTTGTCTTGTGTTGTTACTGCTCCAACTGGGTTAGCAGCATATAACATAAAAGGAATTACATTACATCGTTTGCTAATGTTACCAGTAGAGCACAAGAACAAAATGGAATGCCACAAGCTAACAGGAGAAGCATGTTTTGAAGTTTCAAGAGTGTTGAAGAAAATGAAAGTTCTCATTATTGATGAGGTAAGCATGGTATCAAACGTAATGCTTGCCTTTGTGCATTTAAGAATGCAGCAATTTCTAAAGACAGACTATGACGTGTTATTTGGAGGAAAACATGTTATAGTTTTTGGGGATCTACTGCAGCTCACTCCAGTTAAAGGACAACCAGTATTTAATACTCTTGCACATGAAGACACGAAAAAGTCATTAGGAAGTATATGTAATGTGAATATTTGTTCATACTTTGAGTACAAAGAACTCATTACCAATATGCGGCAAGCAAATGATGATGATTATGCAAGTATTCTCAAAGATATCAGAATTGGACTACTCACAGAACATGGCAGAAAAGTTACAGAGTTGATTGCTATGTAATTTGTTTCCAATAGAACAAATAGTTCCAGAGAAAATATACAAGGAAATTGCCGAAAAAAATACTGTAATCTGCTTAATGCCAACACTACTTGATGTCATGATTGCCGCAAACAAACGCAAGACGCCGACATCGAATCCACCATAGTGACTAGCTATCGCGCATGCGCGATAGCGTCAGGCCAGTAGAAAAGCCTGACGTCCGGTAGTCTCGAGGCTTCGCGTTGTAGTGTTGCCCCGCAGGCTGTTCTTTCAACTTCCTGTTTCCTGCTTCCTGTTTTTTGGATTCCGACTCCGGGGGTCTTGTTGGCGTTCAGCTCCTCTAAACCTTTGTGGTTGGCGCGGATTTTGTGTGATTTAGCTGGCTAAACTTACTTCCAGCTAATTGTTTCAGAGCACTGTTGTTTTTGGGAATCTCCGCTATTGTTTACCGTGTAGTGCCTACATGCCCAGTTTTGCTTACATACCTTAATACCCCTTTTGATTTGAGGCTCGAGGGTTACGGAGCGCTCCGCCCGCCTTACCGGATATTGTCCCATGGGCCGGCCGGGTGTCTCTACCCCCGCCTCCAACCTCCCAAGTACTCCTATGGACTGACAAAGAGTACTCTGCCCGTCTGGCTGGAGCCTAAAGTGCCGGACGAGCTTATACACGCTCTCCCTAAATACCCCTGGAACACACTTCCTGTCATATCAGGAGCCAAGGTGAAGAACTCTTCTAGCCTATTCGTGGGATCCGGACACAACGAGGGACGACGGACTCTTCCTTGTATGAGAAGTCGGTAACTGGGTATTGGGCTCTAGGGGTAACCAAGTAATAATCTGAGCAATCTACTTTGATGTTTTAGGAACATTACACTAAATACAGAAAAGAAGGGACTCCGTAAGGCTTTAAGCTTTCCGTACTTCAGCCGCCTCTGTGTCTATCCTGTCCATTTCTGCAGCATCTCCTTAGCAGTCATAGTGTTCTGAGAGCTAGGTATATACTAGTAGGGACCCTTCACATTGTGTACAGGCTTTATTTTTTCACATTCCTTTGGATAATCCTTCTGTCCTTTTGTACTCTTTCAGATCCACAGTTCCACTGATATACAGAGAGGGTGAAGACTGCAGCTCCAGGGATTGTTTCCCCCTTTTCCTTGTTTTGTTTCCCCTCTTTCCCCTATTACCTGTGTACTCTAGGGTTCGATAGAGGCACTAGGTGGTGGTGGAAGGTTAGGACCTTGCAACATCTTCATTGAGACTCCGTGGCGCCCCTGCAGAATTGGCTCCTGGTAAGATCCTTACAGAACGCGAAGCCCAAGTGGTATATTCTGCCTGAGCGCCATGGACATACAACAGGTGACGTTAGCAGATCTAGCTAACATGATTGGGAATCTCCAGGTAGAAACTCAGGCATTAGCAACGCGGGTTAACGCCATACAGAGGGAGAGACTTGGGGAAGGTAGTTCTAGGGACCCCACACAAGTAATACAAGTTACTACTCCTCCATCTATCCCTCTTGCTCCACCCGAAAGGTTTTCAGGAGACTCATCCAAGTTTGCTACATTCATCAGTCAGTGTCAGCTGCATATCACATGTAAAGCTCATTGTTTTCCCACTGACCAAGCGTAAGTGGCTTTTGTAATTTCGTATTTAGGGGGATCTGCAGCCATTTGGGCGATTCCATTAATTGAAAGGGATGACCCTTTATTACAGGATTATGGGGCTTCAAGAAGAATTCAAGAAATTATTTGATAAACATACCTATACCCATTCTGCGGATACTGATTTACTCTCCCTAAAGCAAGGGTCTACTGATATTGCTTCCTACATCACTTCCTTTCAGCGGTTGGTGGTTGAGGCAGGTTGGCCTGAAGAAAAACGCAGTACTCTCTTTTACCGAGGTCTTAGAGATGAGATAAAAGATGCCTTGTCCCAGATAGTGGATCCTCCCAGATCCTGTAAAGAACTCATTGATTTAGTGGTCAAAATAGACCATCGCATACAAGAACGTAAGAGGGAAAGGGGAAAGACTGATGTTCGGAAGGTAGCAGTAAGGGAGAAAAAAACAGACTTCACCCCTGTAGTAGATGAAGGGGAACCTATGCAAATAGGTATCTTGAGAGGACCGTTGACACCAGAAGAGAGACGCCGACGGCGTGAAAATCGGTTATGTCTGTATTGCGGTAAAGCGGGACATTTTCTAAAGACTTGTCCTACCAAGCCCATTCAGACAAAGAGGGCGGAAAACTAGGAAGTCCGGAGCCCTGTGAGACGAGGACTCCGGGTTATTCTGGTTTGAGTGTCTCTTCTTCCGACCCGATTACGAGTTCTTCTGGTCATTTCTTTGTCCCAGCCGAACTGTTCTGGGAGCAAGGAAAGGCCAAGATTCAAATCATGCTTGATTCAGGGGCTTCAGGGAATTTTATGGATAGGGCATGGGCTCAGGAACGACACATCCGGACACAAGACAAAGGATACGGAGAGTCAGTGACTACCATTGATGGGAGTGTATTAAAATCAGGGCCCATCACGCATAAGACCGAATCCATTAAAGTACTCCTCGAACCAGATCATGTAGAGCAGGTAGAATTCGATTTGATTCAGTCTCCTCAGTTTCCGATTTTATTAGGCCTACCTTGGTTGAGAATTCACAATCCCCTCATAGACTGGCATAAGGCGACGTTACAGTTTCGACCGGAGTGCTGCAAAACACATACCCTAGCTTCCAGTCAGACTACAAATGAGAAGGACAGAGAGGAGAGAGAAGTGTTGCCTGAGGTTTATCAAGACCTAAGAACCATCTTTGACCCTAAAGAGGCCACTTCTTTACCTCCTCACAGACCATATGACTGTAGAATAGATCTTCAAGCAGGAGCCAAAATACCGTTCAGTAGAGTCTACTCTCTGACTGAGAAGGAATATCTCTACCTACGAGAATACCTAGACACTATGTTAGCTTTAGGTTTTATTCGTCCCTCCAAATCTCCTGCTTCCTCGTCTCTGTTTTTCATCCCCAAACGTGAGGGTGGTCTACGCTGTTGCATAGACTACAGGGCCTTAAACAAGATAACAATCGAGAACAGGTACCCTCTTCCACTCATCTCCTCTCTTCTGGATAGAGTAAAAGACGACCAAGTGTTTACAAAATTGGACTTGCGAGGGGCATATCATTTGGTGCGGGTGGTAGAGGGAGATGAGTGGAAGACGGCGTTTTGTACCAAGTATGGACTTTTTGAATATCTTGTAATGCCCTTTGGGCTTTGTAATGCCCCCTCAGCTTTTCAGTATTTCATAAATGAAGTACTGAAGGAAATGCTGGATAAATTTGTTATTGCGTATATCGATGATCTGCTGATATACTCCCCGTCACTACAGGAACACATACCCCACGTGAGACAGGTAGTGGAACGATTGCAGGACAATCGTTTGTTTTGTAAATTGGAAAAGTGTACATTTCATGTACAATCGGTTCCCTTTTTGGGTTTTATCATCTCACCCCAGGGGTTGAGCATGGATCCACAGAAGGTTGATGCCATTTATCGATGGCCTGCTCCCCAGAAGGTAAAGGAGATTCAAAGCTTCATTGGCTTCGCCAACTTCTATAGGCGGTTTATTAAAAACTTTTCAGGATTGGTTGCGCCTATCACAAGACTGTTAAAGAAGGGGACACCCTTTTTGTGGTCAGAAGAAGCTGACAAGGCATTCACTGCTTTGAAGATGGCTTTTACCCAAGCTCCTGTACTTCAACACCCAGGTCCTGGTTACCCGTTTGTGTTGTAAGCGGACGCTTCACAAGTAGCGGTGGGTGGGGTACTATCTCAAGCTGACAAAACCACAGGGGAATTGCATCCGGTGGTTTTTTTCTCCCATAAGCCAACACCAGCTGAATTGAACTACGCCGTGGTGGATAAGGAACTTTTGGCCATTAAAAAGGCGTTTGAAGAGTGGCGACAGTATCTGTTGGGCGCTAGACACACAGTGACCGTGTATACGGATCACCGTAATTTGCAGTTTTTAAAATCAGCCAAGGCCCTGTCCATGAGACAGTTATGTTGGGCTCAATTCTTTAGTGAGTACGACTTCACGATTCAGTACTGTGCCGGTAGAAAAAATGTAAAGGGAGATGCCTTGTCTCGACTGGGATTTGACCTACAAGAAGAGTGGGTGGAACCACCCCTTATTATCCCGCAAAACAAGATCGTGGGAGGGATTTCTGAAGAAGAGTTCCTAACGAAGGTACAGATGGAGCAACAGACTGTGAAGGGACAAGAAATGATAGATTCCGTAGAACATGTTCTTAAAGCAGGTATTTTCTACGTACAAGGGGGAATAGTTCTGACGACTGTAGAACTGCAGAAACAAGCAACAGAGTGGTGTCATGCACACCCCTTGGCAGGACATCCCGGGATTAAGAAAACCATTGAAAATTTAAAAAGATGGTTTTGGTGGCCTACGTTAGGAAAAGATGCTGAGCAATATGTAAAAACCTGCTATGTTTGTGCCCAAAGTAAGGTATCTCATCAGAATCCCACAGGGTTGCTTCAACCATTGCCTACACCTCCTCTCCCGTGGCACACGGTGTCTCTAGATTTTTATTGTAGAATTACCACCTACTTCCAAGGGAAATACTACTCTGTTGGTGGTAGTAGACTTTTTTACAAAGACTGCACATTTCATCCCCCTAAAGGGTTTGCCCACGGTTGCAGAACTTGCCATTGTTTTTTTGCAGCATGTGGTCAGGTTGCATGGTTTTCCCTCTGTGGTGATTTCAGACAGGGGAGCCCAGTTCGTTTCCCGGTTCTGGAGACAGCTGTGCTCCCTTCTGCAGATTGACGTGAGACTGTCATCTAGTCACCACCCGCAAACGGACGGGCAGACCGAGAGGGTAAACCAGTGTTTTGAACAGTATGTACGTAGTCAATCGTTACACTCACGAACTGAATGGGATAGGATGGTGTGGGTGGCAGAATTCGCATACAATAACAGTCAACACACTTCCACCAAATACACACCCTTCTTTTGTTCATACGGTTTCCATTCTAAAGCTTTTCTCTCTACCACTATGTCAGATTGCACCGCCCTGGCAGTCAGTGATTTCATTCAAGACATTCAAAACATACACCAACTCACACAGATCAATTTAAACCAAGCCAAGGCAGCTTACAAGAAGGGAGCTGATCTCCACCGGCAAGCAGAATCTTTGTATAAATCAGGAGACGAGGTATGGTTATCTTCCAAATACATACCACTACGAGGTCCTTGCAAGTTCAAGCCAAAGTTCCTTGGACCATACAAAATCACAAGAGTAATAAACCCTGTAGCAATGGAACTGAAGCTCCCTGCATCTGTTAAAGTGCACCCAGTGTTTCACGTATCCCTGTTAAAACCTGTAGAACCTGGCACTCGTCTTCCTGCGACTCCTACTCCAGTGTTAGTGAATGGAGAAGAAGAATACGAAGTGGAAACCATTATTGACTCTAGACGGAGTAGACGTCGTTTGCAGTATTTAATACATTGGAAGGGTTACGGTGTGGAAGAACGCACCTGGGAGCCAGCCAGTCAAGTACATGCCCCTAGATTGATACGTTTGTTTCACAGGAGACATCCTCACAAGCCCAAACCCGTGGGAGGCGTTCTGGGGGGAGTATACTGTCATGATTGCCGGAAACAAACGCAAGACGCCGACATCGAATCCACCATAGTGACTAGCTATCGCGCATGCGCGATAGCGTCAGGCCAGTAGAAAAGCCTGACGTCCGGTAGTCTCGAGGCTTTGCGTTCTAGTGTTGCCCCGCAGGCTGTTCTTTCAACTTCCTGTTTCCTGCTTCCTGTTTTTGGATTCCGACTCCCTGTGTCTTGTTGGCGTTCTGCTCCGCTAAACCTTCGTGGTTGGCGCAGATTTTGCGTGATTTAGCTGGCTAAACTTACTTCCAGCTAATTGTTTCAGAGCTCTGTTGTTTTCGGGAATCTCTGCTATTGTTTACCGTGTAGTGCCTACACGCCCGGTATTGCTTACATACCTTAATACCCCTTTTGATTTGAGGCTCGAGGGTTACGGAGCGCTCTGCCCGCCTTACCGGATATTGTCCCGTGGGCCGGCCCGGTGTCACTACCCCCGCCTCCAACCTCCCAAGTACTCCTATGGACTGACAAAGAGTACTCTGCCCGTCTGGCTGGAGCCTAAAGCGCCGGACGAGCTTATCCACGCTCTCCCTAAATAACCCTGGAACACACTTCATGTCATATCAGGAGCCAAGGTGAAGAACTCTTCTAGCCTATTCGTGGGATCCGGACACAACGAGGGACGACGGACTCTTCCTTGTATGAGAAGTCGGTAACTGGGTATTGGGCTCTAGGGGTAACCAAGTAATAATCTCATCAATAGCTTCTTTCTACTTTTATGTTTTAGGAACATTACACTAAATACAGAAAAGAAGGGACTCTGTAAGGCTTTAAGCTTTCCATACTTCAGCCGCCTCTGTGTCTATCCTGTCCATTTCTGCAGCATCTCCTTAGCAGTCATCGTGTTCTGAGAGCTAGGTATATACTAGTAGAGACCCTTCACATTGTGTACAGGCTTTATTTTTTCACATTCCTTTGGATAATCCTTCTGTCCTTTTGTACTCTTTCAGATCCACAGTTCCACTGATATACAGAGAGGGTGAAGACTGCAGCTCCAGGGATTGTTTCCCCCTCTTCCTTGTTTTGTTTCCCCTCTTTCCCTATTACCTGTGTACTCTAGGGTTCGATAGAGGCACTAGGTGGTGGTGGAAGGTTGGGACCTTGCAACATCTTCATTGAGACTCTGTGGCGCCCCTGCAGGATTGGCTCCTGGTAAGATCCTTACACTTGAATGCTCTATATTCAATGAAGAACTTTTGAAATTGGAAAATGAAGAGATTATGAAAATGGAAGCCGTGGATAAAATACAGCATGAAGGAATAACTATTATATTGACAGGCAAATTGACAAGTAAATTGGATTCTCTAGAGAAAAACATCTCGAAAACAGCCGGTTTAGAAAAGAATCTTTATGTATGTATGAACTGTCGAGTAATTTTAAGACATAATTTGGATGTAGAGAAAGGTTTAGTGAATGGAGCTATGGGTAGAGTTGTGGGTTTTGTTAATTACCAGAAAAAAGTTGGAATTGAAATTTTAAAAATAAAATTTGATCAGATTGAAGAGGTTAAAGACATTTGTCGTTGTTCAGTTTGTTTCTTGCTTGTGAAAGACTTATATGTACGTAGGAAGCAGTTTCCATTTTCTCTAGCATATGCTGTAACTATTCACAAATCTCACAGATTAACTGTAGATAGTGCTTTTGTAAACATTGGATCTACTGTGTTTAAAGAAGGTATGGCATATGTTGCTTTGTCATGAGTGAAAAAATTATCTGGTTTATTCATGATAGACTTTGATGACTCAAAAGTTAGTGCTGATGCAAACTGTATAAAGGAATATAATAGATTAAGTAGAAGCTATGCTCCTCATTTAGGTCAGTATCCTGTGTTTGAAAAACGTGTTGTTTGTCGGAAAAGGAGAATTGAGAATATCTGTAATGAGGATGTACAGAAGAGAAAACAAAAGGAGAGTGATGTGATTCCAAGCAAAAAGAAAAAGGACAATGTTGAAGAGGTTGTTGGTTGTCATTTTGAAAATAGCTCTGGTGTCAACTGCTACGCTAAAGTAGTGCTGAATGTTGTATTTTATCTTGAAAGTTTGCAAGAGCAGATAATACTAAATCATGTAAAAAGATTTTGTTCTCTGCTGAGTTTTCTTTTTGAGAAGCTGAGGATTGATGGTTCACATAATAATTATTGCGAGTAGGTAAACTGTAATTTTCCTGTGATTTGGAGAACCAAAGTACAATGTGCCTCTAAAGCGTTTTGGCTCGTGGGAGAGGGTCGACGGCATTTTGATCCTTTCAAGTTAGGATCAGTGGGCAAAGGCTGAAAGGCCTGCTTCCATCAACCTGTGGCATTTAAGGTTGATGGAAGCAGGCCTTTCAGCCTTTGCCCACTGGAGGGCTGTTCTTCAATTTTAATAAATTTCGAAGTTGCATTGAAACCCATTGGATGGTAGAAAACGCCTAAAGACTACAAATACCGTAATGCCTTGCAAAGACACACCGGAGCTTAATGAGCTAATGAAGTGAAAGCCATGCAGAAGCGTTTTGGAAAATCTTTAACAGCGAAAGCGGTGTAGTGGCAGGAAAGACTTTGGAACTTCGTTTTGCCTTTGAAAAAGAGGATTGCTATCTTTGAAACGAGTCAGGCAGATTTAAAAGGAGAACATGGACTAAAATGCCTGCTTCATCTGTAAATAAAAGTTGCTGGTTTCAACTCACCTGTTTTGGAGTACGGGCTTACTTGCAGGGCAATCTTGGTGAATAATATATATATATATATATATATATATATATATATATATATATATATATATATATATATATATATATCAACAACATGCCTCCGAGCAGAGAGCCTCCAACCCTACAGGGTGGCCTCCAACAACGGGCACGGAGCAGCCCGTCAATTAACATCCGTTACACACCACAAGAGGCCCAATACCGGAGATGCTGACTTTAATTCACAGGCACAGCAGCGCAAAGGTTACCCCTTGTCCTTACGCGTTTCAGCGATGTAATTGCCTTGATCACAGGTGGGGATTATTAGTTGCAAGTGCGTTTCTGCGCGCTTTTTAAACTTCAAAAGATCACGTGACTGGCATTAAAAAATACAGTTCCCATGGTGCATTTCACAGGTATTACGAATGTCTTTGTAGAGTCTTAGTGAGTTCAGGTTATCTTTCATTTTAATCCATTATTTCTTTTCTTTTTCCGTTCATGCACCCAATGTTCAAGTGGCTAAAATTTACTCACGCCGTCAAGTTGTTATTATTTCTTGGCATATTGCTCACATTATCCATCTGCCTCGTGAATCAAGCACCAGCTCCGGCACGATCAGAGTGAAAGGTCATCCCACTCCGAATCCCTTCCTCAGCCATTGCACTTTTGCTGTAGTAGCGTTACCTCGTTGGTTTGAAATGGCGAGTGGGTCATGCTCACTTGATTAAATTCAACAACATGCCTCCGAGCAGAGAGCCTCCAACCCTACAGGGTGGCCTCCAACAACGGGCACGGAGCAGCCCGTCAATTAACATCCGTTACACACCACAAGAGGCCCAATACCGGAGATGCTGACTTTAATTCACAGGCACAGCAGCGCAAAGGTTACCCCTTGTCCTTACGCGTTTCAGCGATGTAATTGCCTTGATCACAGGTGGGGATTATTAGTTGCAAGTGCGTTTCTGCGCGCTTTTTAAACTTCAAAAGATCACGTGACTGGCATTAAAAAATACAGTTCCCATGGTGCATTTCACAGGTATTACGAATGTCTTTGTAGAGTCTTAGTGAGTTCAGGTTATCTTTCATTTTAATCCATTATTTCTTTTCTTTTTCCGTTCATGCACCCAATGTTCAAGTGGCTAAAATTTACTCACGCCGTCAAGTTGTTATTATTTCTTGGCATATTGCTCACATTATCCATCTGCCTCGTGAATCAAGCACCAGCTCCGGCACGATCAGAGTGAAAGGTCATCCCACTCCGAATCTATATATATATATATATATATCACTTCTCCAATGCCCTTTGCTAGAACCTAGAACGCCAGCGCTCCTCATCTGGGGCAGTGCGTATTTTCTTCGGCAGGGCGGCCGGTCAATATCACAGCAAAACGCCGCTGACCTCAGAGGTTTTTTGAAAAATGCACTCACTCGGGATCCTTGGTCTACGTTGCTTTATTCAGTGCAGACAGCAGTAGCGATGCCCAACGTTTTTCGGTTCACAACTCAAACCTTTATCACAGGAAGTTTTCATCACAGAAACAAACAGACATCATTTATTTCTAATCCACAGAGTATTTCCTGTTTGTTAGGTCGCATAGCATTATGGTCTTTGTAGAGCAGTGCATTACTTGTTTTCAATATTTTCAATTTCATGTGAAAAGTGACTCTGTGCTTTAGTGCTAAATACAAATAATGCTATCATGTGTGGGACGCAGTGTAATGGTTAAAATTGATACAAATTAATTTTTTTCGCTTTTTTCAATTCTTGCGGCAAAATGATTTCTTATACAGTTTAATTTGTTAGGCGAAACCTATTGATCGTTATTACAGATATATTCTCTCTGGTGAGGGATATTTCTTTGATAACCATTATGTTGCAGTTTCACCTGCTAGTTGATTATTTGATGTATCTCCAAAACCAACAAGCACAATAAAGATTTTATCAATTATCATACTGTTCAGTCAGGAAATGAAGTCTTTTTGGCACAGTCATCTTTCATGAGTTTATTTACAGATGTACATATAATTATTTGTCCTGGTTCAATCCTCATGGTGTTAACGTCCTAAATGATACAATGTGTTTAGATTCTTTCAGTCTGAGAAGTTTTTCCCGATTACCGCCTCTCTCCAGATTTGGGATTTGTTCAATCGCAAAGAATTGTAATGACTCCCATTTGCTGTCATGCGTCTTTTCCATATATTTAGCTATAGCATTGGAACAATCATTGTTCACAATGGCTCTAATGTGTTCCGGAATGCGTTTTTTGACCTCATATGTTTTGCTACCTATGTATTTTAAACTGCATGGGCATTCCACTATATAAACAACATATTTACTTTTACAGGTGATGTGTTGTTTGATTTTCCATTTAACTCCTTTGTTGATTTCCGCTTCCTTTGTGTGCTCCGCAATTTCACAGGCATTGCAACTTTTACATGGCCAAAATCCTTCAATTAAGGTCCATGATTTAGTTTGTTTTGCTTTGAAGTGGCTGTGTGTTAACTTATCACCAAGATTTGGAGCTCTCCTGTATGTTATGTTCGAATGGTTTCCTTTTAAGCCTGATACAGTCAGTCCAATTTTAGAATACCCCAATGTTTTTTGAGAATTCTAGTTAATTCACGTGTTTCAGCTGAGCATGTGGTGATTAATCTAATTTTTATTGGGTTTTCACTGTTAAGTTGTTTCTGATTTTTAAGAATCTCTGTTCAATTTTTTGATTTTTCCCTTTGTAGACTTTTTTCGATGACCTTAGTGGGGTAGTTTCTTTTTTTAAACCTCGATTGTGCTGCTTGATTGTGCTTTTCAAATTCATCAT
The DNA here is from genome assembly GCF_964204655.1 of Triturus cristatus. Classification (NCBI taxonomy): domain Eukaryota; kingdom Metazoa; phylum Chordata; class Amphibia; order Caudata; family Salamandridae; genus Triturus; species Triturus cristatus. The sequence continues at coordinate 1,296,224,141 of NC_140585.1, read as the reverse complement.
CGGATGAGCAATTTCTCCGTAACCTTAAAAATTCCCCATAAGGTATGTTCCATTTTTGGTTTACGGGGTGGAAACTATTTGCATGGAGAACTGAATTAGTGGCTGTTTTTTCCGATATAATGTAGTTTGAAAGTGTTCCCATCAACATAGATTTCAGTATCTATTTCAGTATCTATGTACTTGCCAATGGGGATGGTTCAGTTGAGTGAGGACTGTACCACTTGGGGAACAATCTTTGCTGTCGTATACATTAGGATACATGGTACCCCTTCCATAGCTGTCGTACCAGAGGTATTGAAACAAATTCAGAATGCGGACGGGGCTGGATCTGCCCTAGACTTGAAGATTATTCTGAGCAACATAAAGGGGAAGGCAGCAGCAATGGCAATACACAGCCGCCAAAGGGAAATAGCACCTATAAATAAGGAGCGAAAAATACAAAAAATTACCAAAGAAACCTATGCTGCATTAGGTAGAGATTATTTGGGAAGCAAAGCAAGGTAGCCTCAATTGGCAGGTAGTCCCAACAAGGACAACTCGAGGCAAGCACCTGCTTCTTCTAATGAGTAATGGGAGAACAAACAATCCAGAAATAACAATACAGAAAATAATTCACGATCAAGGGGTGGGTCTCCCCAACGGGAGTCCACGGAAAAGAGGCACAACCATAGGATTCGTGATAACATTAGGAAAACTGACAGGTATCAGGACACTGATACACCTTCCTTTCGTTCCTTTCAGGGTTCATCAAAGAGCTCAGAGAGGGATGGGTGATCAGATCAAAAGCAGGAAGATCGACTAAAGGCAAAAAGGGAAATACATCAAAATTTAGATCACATTATCAAACAAGAAGAGCAACCTAAAACAAAGCCTCAATTCAAAATAAGAATTTAGCTGGCATGAAAATTAGAAATGCCCAGATTACTGAGGACTCAGCTTCTGAACGTAAAAAGGGCTCTGAGGATGCTAGACAGCACAGCATAAGTAAATATAGCTCCCAAGAACCTGAATGATTTTCTGTTGACAGCAGTAGTGATCAAACATATCACGGTGTAAACACCTGATACAAGCGTTAGTGTCCCACATCGATTACATGAAATTACACTCCAAATAGTGGGGGAAATCTCAAGAAAAGTTAAAGGTCTCTTTTGAGAGAACTTAACATATGGATATGACATACTCCAAATAGAGGGGGTAATCTCAAGAAAAGTTAAAGGTCTCTTTTGGGAGAACTTAACATATGGATGTGACAAACCGCTAGCTGTGAAAGATTGGCTGCCAGAGTTTGTGATGGATTGCTCAAAAGGGGAAAGCGTAATTTTGCCTGCTTTCTCTGATCTTGTTCCAGAATCTTTAAAACAGCCATACATTCAGGTGTGGGCCCTAGCTCTATCTCTGGTATTATCCCGCAACCATGTAGGGTGGGACATGGAGTCTACCCACCACGAAATCCCATTAAAATCTACTCCAAATCCACAGAGACAGTATCCTATAAAAATTATGGAAAAAGACAGGTCAAAGAAATCTTGGACCAACTTGAATTCCAAGGTGTGATTGAGACTTGCACCTCCCCATCAGGAATCCTTTGTTTCCTGTAATGAAACCTGACAATAAATATCGTCTAGTTGTAGATTACAGACATTTAAACACTTGCACACAAACATTTGTAGTTCAAAACGCACATAGTGCTGCATTAATAAAAAACATTGTGCAGATGAAATACAAAATTACATTAGATATCTCAAATGGGTTCTTCTGCCAAAATATACCTCCTTAAATCAGATATTTGACAGCATTCTCTGCCCTCTGCACTCAGCATCGCTTCTGTTGTTTGCCACAGCGGTATAAGAAGAGCCTGGGGCTATTTCAGCAAGATTACAGAAATATTAGAAACATGGGATGAGGAGGCTGTGTCCTATATGGTTGACATCTATCTGATGGACAATTAATTACTTGAACACTTGAGCAGGGCGAACAACATAATTGTGGGATTCGCAAATTTGGGCTACAAATTTAATTTCAATAAATCTAAAATTGTCCATCTCTATGTCCTATTTTTGGGATATGAGCTATCAAGTGAAGGCAAGAGCTTGGCAGCCAATTTTTTAAGAAAAGTGTGCCCTGCTCCAGCCTCCAAAGATTCTCAAAGCTTTGCAATCCATATTATGATTTCTAAATTTTGGCAGAACATGCATTCTAGATTACAAAGAAAGAGTAAATGCTTTTTACAACTTAATCAGACTTGATTGCATAGCACATCAGTAGACATAGCAACACACAGATACTCTCAGTTCGGTTCAGGCTGACATGATAGCATCCAAACATTTGCACACATGTGTGAATTCTACAAACCTGGTGATCCCGGGTTTATCAGGATATACATATATCACTTTCATTGAAGGTGAGACATTCCCAATTACATACAAATCATTTACACAAATGCTGAAATGCAATTTGCGGCAACTGAAATAATGTTGACAGCAGTACAGACTGCTGTAGTGAGAAAAAGAGCACTAGCATAGGGGAAATGAATTATTGTTGTAACCCCGGTACCAACTTTAGAAGCTGTTACCAAAGCAAGCATTCCAAATATAAAAGCAGTGCATCTGCAATGCATACAATGGGCTAATTCTCTCACTGCAACAGATGTAGATTACAAATACGATTCTCAATAAAAACACAAGCGTAACTGCAGTACGAACAAGAATACCATCTCCTGAATGAAATCTTGCCTCTAGAGAAATATGAATAAATAATTTATGCTGATGGTTCTGCTTAGCTTGCCATAAGACGTAAACAACAGTGTAGCACAGCATGTGCTTTGGTTAAGGGACATATGTGGATTGTAAGATATATCCCAGCAATACGACTACACAATGACTAAGAGATTGTACAGCACAGCTGGCAGAGCTGAAAGCCCCGATACAAGCACTACAATATACGGACCGGAAAATCACCACACTGATAGTGTGTGATTAATTTTATTGTGTACAGTCCTATAATGAATATCTTCATAACTGGGGCTAGAATGGGTTTTTGAGATTCCAAGGGTTGCACAATTAAACATAGATTGTTATGGAAGCAATTAGCAAAGCTGAAAACATGCCTGCCACAGGCTCAAGTTATTCACACCTAGAGTCATCAGCGTGTTGGCGTACACGTTGAAAGGAATTCACTGGCTTATGAAGCCACCAAGGTGACAGTGTGCACTACTGCCGTTGGTGCAATCACTCATTCTTGCACGAGGATAGACAGAGACATACTGATAGGTGTCAACATCTCAAAGAACAGCTGTGTCATCCAAAAATGCTTTCCACTCAAATATTCCTAAAACTTAGATGCGCAAAACACACCGTATGCTCAAATTCCAGGAGTGGGAGATAGAGTTATACCAATCATGGATCGCAGATGAGGTTTAATACTAGCTGCGTACGAGGGTCTGTGCTCGGCACGCGCAAGAGTCACTGCTACAATTATGTTGCTCAAGCAGCTATTCTGGTGGCAAAGTTTGTCTAAACAAACAAAGGCATATGTCTTGAAGTGTGTCATCTGCCAATCAATCAGGGGATTATAAAGCGTGCTACTCACATGTGAGGGTCTCATGGCGCTGGGGGGTGTGCAGCCCCGGATCAGTTGAAGAGCCAGGTCTTGAGGCACTTCCTGAAGGTGTGCAGGGTGGGGAAGCGTCTGATGTTGACTAGGAGCTTGTTCCAGGTCTTTGCTGCGATGTAGAGGAAGGCTCTTCCACCTTCTCTAGTTCTGCGGATGCGTGGGGTATCTGCCAGGGTGAGGTCGGCGGAGGGAAGATTCATTTTGGGTACGTGGAAGGAGACTCTTTCGTTAAGGAATATGGGTCCGATGTTGTGGAGGGATTTGTAGGCATGGGTGAGTAGCTTGAAGGTCCCTCTCTTCTCGATGGGAAGCCAGTGGAGGTCTTGTAGGTGCTGGGTCATGTGCTCATGTCATGGGTTCGAAGGACAAGTCTGGCTGCAGTGTTATGTGTGGTTTGGAGCTTGTGTAGCAGGGTTTTGTTGATTGCTGCATAGAGGACATTGCCGTAGTCCAAAATGCTGGTTATGTGTTGGTGGGTGATGGCTTTTTTGCATTCAGGGGGGTATCCACTTGAAAATCTTGCAGAGGAGGCAGGGGGAATTGAAACTGGTGGAGGCGACGGCGTTAATCTGGCAGGTCAAGGTGAGGGAGGAGTCAAGGATGATGCTGAGGTTCTGGGCGTGGTCCATCGGAGTGGGTGGGTATCCGAGGGCAGGGGGCCACCAGGAGCTGTCCCACGCAGTAGGGGAGGGTCCGAGGACAAGGACCTCTGTCTTCTCCAAGTTTAGTATTAGGCACTGTTGCTCATCAAGGCTGTGACATCTTTCATTCCCTCTTGGAAGCTGAGCCTGATGTCTTCGGTGTTCTTCGTGAGAGAGAAGATGATATGGGTGTCGTCGGCGTAGGATACTATACTGAGCCCATGCTGTCTGATGATGGCGGCGAGGGGGGCCATGTCGATGTCAAAGAGCGTGGGGCTGAGCGAAGATTCTTGGGGTGCTCCGCAGTTGATCTCAGTAGGTTCGGAGAAGAAGGGAGGAGTCTGATCCTTTGGGTTCTGCTGGAGAGAAAGGAGCAGATCCAGACAATGGTGTTTCAATGTGTACCGGCGTTATGGAGTCTGGCTGCAAGAATCCGGTGGGAGACGATGTGGAAGGCTGCGGAGAGGTCTAGTAGGATGAAGTCTGCAGTGTTGCCCTGGTCGAGTAGCATGTAAATGTCACCAGTGGTGACAAGGAGGGCTTCCCTGTGCTGTGGTTGCTTTGAAATCTGGACTGGGAGGAGTCAAGGATGGCATTCTCTTCGATGAAGGTGGTCATTTGGGCTTTGATGAATCTCTCGGTGACTTTGGCTGCGAAGGGAAGGAGAGAGATTGGCCGGTAGTTTTTCAGGTCAGTCAGGTTGGCAGAGGGTTTCTTGAGGAGAGGCTTGACCTCTGCCCACTTCCAGTCATCAGGGAAGATGCCACAATCAAGGGAGGCGTTGATGGTCTGGCCTAGTACAGATAATATGGCGCTGGCGGCTCTGTGGTAGATGTGCGGTGGGCTAGGGTCCATGGAGGCTCCTGAGTGGGTGTTCTTCATGGTCGTGGGGGTGTCTTCAGTGGTGGCAGGTTTCCAGTTGGTGATGGTCAGCTGGTTGCCAGTGATGGGGAGGGGCATGGTTTCCAGAGGCTATTCGCTGAAGTTGTTGTAGAGGGCCAGCAGATGAAAGGTTCCACCATAGCACGGCTGCCGCAAACACCATTACTTATTTCAGACAGACCTCTCACATGTGTCTATTTAGATCAATGCGGCCCCTTAAATTCAGACGGGGCTTACAAGTAGATCTTGGTGGCAGTGGATTCATTCTCTAGATTTCTATGGGCTTGGCCTTAGCGCTCGGCTGACGCTCAAACTGTTATAAAGGATTTGTGAGTCTTCATCGGGACACAAGCAATTGTCAAGTTATATTCCGACCGTGGCCCTGCGATTAGCTCTCGGGCTTACAGGGAAGCCATGGAAAGTATGGGCGTGGCCTTGCGGTACTCCTCCCCATACAACCCAGAGGGAGGTATGGCGGTGGAGAGGAAAAATCGGGAAATAAAGCCATCCTTAACAGCAAGGGTATTAGGTGCGGGCAGTAGTTAGGTCAATCACCTCTATGGGGTCCAGAGGGTACTTCACAACATGCCAAGAAAGTCCTTGGAGGAACGTACCACCTCTGAGATCATGCTTGGGACAAGAATGTGGGTACCTGACCTTGATTGTACCAGCACAGTGGCAGATGTAAAACAATTTGAATTGAATGATCGTATGGCTGCTTTACAGGAACTCAATAAATTCCGGGCATTACAAAGCAACGTCGAAGTAAAATGCACCACCACTGGGGAATTGTAACCGGTACCGACAAGACCTGTTTGGGTCCTGAAGATTGGGGACCTGTCAGAGAAAAGATCATAGACAAGAAGGAGTTTGGGCCATCCTACAGAACACCTGTACCTGTCCTGGTGGTTCAAGGAACAAGAACAGTACTTCTTCCACCTCTTGCTGGCAAAAAAGAAAAAAGATTAGTCTCCATTGATCTGATCAAACCACACTATGTGGCCGATCCTCAACAATAGGCCGCAAGGAATCCTGGGTAGCCACAAATCTCCTCTCGCTACTATACAGGAAGTTCAGATGGAAAGACAAATAACGTTTCAAGACTCACCTGCACAAAATGCAGGAGTACCTAATAATGGATTACTATTTACACCTGTTGAAATTGAACAACATCCAAGTGAAACTGAAACGCAAATTGCAATTTGGCCCAATAGTGACATTTTTCATCAATGTGCTTTCACATGAAGCAACTGCCATCTCTACAAACACTGCCGAGCTCCCAAAAATAGATCAAACTGCATCTGGTTACTTCATCAATTTTCATGACTTTTCATCAGATCCAAGTGAACCTGAGCAAACGCCACCTATTTACAGAAAATAACTATTTTTTTTTTAGTTTGAAAAGCTTTATTAGCATTTAATGACACATAAACATATCAGCAATATATTGATAAAAATACAAAGGTAAATATATAACATGAAAAGAACTATTTTGACAATTCTATCTATGGTATCCCCTTAGTTGCATCTTTGGTTTGCATTAGGGATCCTGCTCCTGGTAATTTGGATTGGTATAGTAACTGTCTTTTCCCCACTAATTGATGGACATTATCTCCCACAATGCTCTGCAGTAAAACCTGTGAACTTGGTCCTGAAACCACATACGCCATCACATCATGAACAAAGAGACCTCTATCTAGTGAACATTACAGCAGATCTATTACCGGATGGTAAACTTTGGGAAAGGGTTTCATATGATGTATTTGGCCCTACTGAACATTTGAAAATTCCTAACTCATTGAATGATATCATTACCCCGAATATACTCTCTGATGATTGGAACTTTGAGAATACTATGCTCTTAGATTTAGAGCTATCTGCTGCATTTGCTTACCGGGAACTGTATGAAGATACACCTGACTTTGACAGTATGTATTGTTACCAGCATTATTGTCACCCCTTTTGCACAAAACAAGGGTCCCACGCACCGTTAACAATTACCATCAATAGGAACATTCCCCAAAGGTAGCTTTGCCACATTCGCACAGAAAGTTGCGTACATTTCAGGGTTCAATATATCAGACTCAATGTCATACTATTATAGGCTTGTGCAAACTAATGCAACTGTGAAGAAAATGATGCTGACAAACACCAAGCTTATAGATTCAGCACCTTTTATCTCCCAAATGTCCATACAAGGTTTTGACAATTGGAGGGACACAATAGACACAAAATCCATCTGGGGACAAATAAATGGCAAGTTCAGGGACTTGAAGCTTTATTTCGAGCTTGCCTCATACCATTACAGATCATTTTCCTGAACAGAACTTTGCAACAGACTACCTGCTACAGGATTGCAAAAATAGAAAGACCCGAAAACACCACACATCCCATGACTGCACCTATTGAAAATATATTTTAGATGACACACTAATAAGTTAAGTGATGAGATGCTGGGTGCAATAAAACATAATGGTACATACAAGTCATCAGCTCCCAATTGCAAGGGATGGTTGGTTTGGCCTAGCAACACAAATAGGTATCAATCAAGATTCAAGGGTACCACAGGAGGGTTTAGTATCCATAGGCCTGACCCTAGCTTTGTACACACAGATGACCCAGGGGTAGTGACTTCTTAAAGTGTTAGGAAGTTGTGCCTAGAATGGCTAAACACCTCAACACTATTAGAGGTGAAACAACACTTGCCCCTTAAAGATGAAAACATGGATCTTAGGGATTTCTTGATAGGTCCCAAGAAACCGCAAAAGAAACACTTCTTATGTTGCCATCTACAATGAACTGTGGAAAGTTTCCTAACAGGATGCTGCTGAGAGATTACGTGAGATTGATCGGATTAACCTAGAAAAGGCCTTGGCTGTGGTAGACAATGGTATAACCACACTTTCTTCGTGTATTTATTCACTGGCAACATCTCCATAGCAATCAACAAAATGGAACAAGCTTTGTCTATTCTACAACATGGGCAATCTCAATTGTGCTCCCGTTTGCTTTTATGCTGAACACTACAATCATTGCGTTCTGGCCACATGCCATGACGGTACATTAACAGCTCAAATCTATTTCCGGACTATAATCTGACCATCAGACAATTGACTATGGCACACAGGGATGCAAAGTACACCATGCTGCTCATTAAAACATTTGAAGTTACATTTTACAGTACAAAGTCACTGTCTACAGCATAGTAAATTCATGGCTATATCACGCTGCCAATCACGACATTCCAGTTCCAACACTGCCTTAGATACATCTAAGCAGGCAGGTATGAAGCGTTGGAAGTTACCATACAGATATATGTGTAGAAATAAGGACACTGAACAGACAATGAGAAGGCTTTAAGTGGATTTTTAGTGTGTAAGGAGGTCTCGATTCAAGGAACATGTAATGCTTCAAAGGCAAACTTATCTTGCTACTTGAAAGGCTCCCGAGCTGCAGTGATTCATCCAGATTTTGAGTTACTTTTGAATGGGAGTTATTCAATGCTGAACAATCAAGGCTGTTGCCTGATGGCACCAGGCATTGCATATCTACTGAAAGTTAACCTCAGGGCTGTTTGTTGGAAGCAAGTATTGTTTCCTCTGGCTCGCGTAGTTAGATAGGCAACACTGTGGCCTTCATTGAATGTTTCTAGTATAAGGTTTGATTCGCTGAGTAGACTGAAAGCCATTTCGTTTCAACCAAATGTGGCTTTAACTTCAGCCCAAGAGACGTTTGCTCTCCAGGTCACAAGGTCTTCAGCAGAGATACAGGCCCTGGTCCGTGCAAACCTCCCAATCTATTTTGGAGAAATGGTTAATCGTATCTTTAACATGTCTGTTACGAGTGGGATCATACACTTATTTAAGAGTCTTGGATCAGGTCTCCTAACAACCTTTCAGGCCATCTTTGGTGTAATTACAGCTTTCATACACTCCATACTTGGAAGTGTTTGTGGAGGGCTTCCTTTGGTCCTGCTATCAGTGGCGGGCATCCTGATATTAATCCTAATGATTCGCAATGGACGTCTCATTCCCTTAAGACATGGATAAAACACTGCTGGAATGATGTTGTCGTGGGCGTATGGTGTTTCACCTGACTGCGCCTCGGTTAAGAGAACTAAGTGAGCATTGGTTCCTGTCTTTAAACTAGTCTGGCTAGACTGTGTCGTGCCTGTGTTCTGCTGCCTCTTCTGCAGATTCAGATGCGTGTTGGACCAGTGTCTGACACTTCCAACGTTTGCGCTCTTAGACATAGACATGTTCCTGGAGACCTTAAATGCCCACTTGTACAGTTGTCCACAGCGTATTCCCATGTTGATGATGTTATTTATTGAGCCTCCAAGGGATGCTTCCGCTCCTGTTAGAAGGGAAATCGGCTCTGCTCCAGAGGTACAGGCATCAGTTCCAGGCATGCAGGCATCTAATTCTTCCCTGGTGGCTGCTGTGGGAACCAGGGATGATCATTTTTGCTCACTTAACATTATATTGTAAGTAATGGAGGGATTGCCACCTGTGGATGCAGTGTTCAATGATGTTGAGTCTTCGGCACAGGATTCATAAACAGTCAGGCCCTTCCTGTGCTTGGAACTATTCAGCATTTTTAAACCTTTACAAAATTGAAGGTCGTAACTGACTTTGTTTTATTTCTTCTCCTCCTCTGCTCTAACTGAGCGTAATGACTTTCAAGGTGCTCAGTGTAATAATACCACAAATATACGTTTTGAGGATCTTTTGACTGCTTTTAGGGAATCCACATTTTTTTAGGCTTTTCGAATACTTTTAGTATTTTGTTTGAGAAATGATTTTTAGGCTTTTTAATGGCCTTAGCTTTATTATTATTTAAGCTGACCCTGTTGACTTTTTGATGAAGAGTGGGTGTCATGTCTTTTAGGATAGTTCTGTCATGCATGTCCCCTTTTAACAAACATTGTCTCATCCACACAAAAGGACAGGTTCTGAACAGGTGACCGTTTACCTAGTAGCTTGCTCCTGTCTCTTTGACACCAGGCTATCATAATCCCTGACGTAAATAAACATGTCCATGAACTGTTGATAAGTCACACTATATGAGCATTGAAAAGCCATTTTGTGATTAAGTCTGTCAGCTCACATCCGTCCGAGGAAACTCTGAAAACAAACCGGAGGTCTGTCTGTGCGAGATACCCTTTTCACGCTGCTTCTTTCCACATCAGCAGGTACCGCACCCTGTTTCTATATCACCAGCATACCTCCAGCAACCTTATTGGGCGCGCAAGTTTCTCTTTGCGAACCACTGGTGGGCTTGCAGCAGTTCCAGTGGGACTTCTCAGGGCTGCAGTTGTATCTGTGAAGCCAAGACTGGAAATTTACCGCAGGTCTCTCTCTGCGAGATACCCCCTTCACGCTCCCTCTGCCCAACATGACCACTTCGCAGCTATGCTTTTAGAAGCCACTGTGTCGGCTCGCAGCTCTATACCTTTGCGAGCTAGGCCACTGCTGTGCCTCTTCGTCTTCGAGCTAATACGCTGCTGTTCCTTTGGGAGCGGACAGCCCGTAGTTCTTCCTCTGCGAGTCGAGCCCAGGGTCCGCAGCTGTTCCTCTGCAAGCCTGGGTGCGAACTGTTGATAAGTCACACTGTATGAACATTGAAAAGCCATTTTGTGATTGAGTCTGTCAGCTCGCATCTGTCTGAGGTAATTCTGAGAACATACCGTAGGTCTGTCTGTGAGAGATATTCCTTTCGCGATGCTTCTCCCCACATCAGCAGCATACCCTCAACAACCTTCTTGGGCCAGCAAGTCTCCATCTGCGAAGCAGCTCCTTGTCCACCATACCCATTCACCCCCCACAAACAAATGTGACAGGAACGTTTTTAAATCTTGAGCCTAACAAATCTGCTGGTGTTTTTGTTTATTAAAAAAGATACTTGTGAGGTTGGAAAAAATAAGAATCTTAGTCATGTATGGATTTACATATAAAATATTTTATAAAAACAAAGCAACAACAAATAAAACTGTGTAAAACTTTTTATTAAAACACAACAACAACAAATAAACTATGTACAGCGATGGCGTGTCATACCTCGACAATTTGTGAATCACAGCCTGCAAGACAAAAAGAAATATAAGATGGGGCGTCATGCGTCCAGCAAAGGAGAGAGAAAAAGAGGGAAAGAGAGGAAGAGTGAGATACAAGGAAGATAGAAAGAGAAAAACTATGTTAGAGAGGAAGATAGAGAAAGAAAGAGCAAGACAGAGAAAGAGTGAGAGTGAGAGAGATACAAGGAAGAGAGAAAGAGTGTGAGAGAGAAGAGAGAAAGAGAGAAAGAGTGAGAGAGAGGAAGAGACAGAGAGGAAGGAAGAAAGAGTGAAACACTGAGAGAGAGGAAGAGATGGAGGAAGAGTGATAGAGAGAAAGAGAGAGAGAGAAAGAGTGAGGGAGAGGAAGGGAGAGAAAGAGAAAGTGAGAGAAAGAAAGAAAGAAAGAGTGAGATACAAGGAAGAGAGAAAGAGAGAAACAGTGTGAGAGAGGAAAAGAGAGGAAACAGTGTGAGAGAGAGGAAGAGAGAGTGAGAGAGCAAGTGAGAGAAAGAAAGAATGAGAGAGAGAGGAAGAGACAGAGGGGCATATTATCAACAAAGTTGCGAAGAGAGGCGTTATCTGTCTAGGCTTAATATTACCAAGGATATGGTGCAGGCTAGCGTTTCCCCTTGCGATGGCGATACGTTTTTCAAGTTACCGCCAGCGCAGGTGTCTGTGAGGAGGGAAGGTTTGTTTATGTAGAAGAAGGAGTTTCTTACTGCACATAAACAAACCTTAAATGCCATTTTGTAACTTACACGTGCGCTGCTTCATGCAGTACACATGTAAGTTACAAATTGGCATTTTTAAAAAGAGGTTTGTTTATGTATAGGAAGGGACACTTTCCCATACATAAAGACACCTTGGGATTTTGCTTTTTCCATGTGTGCTGCATAAGGCAGCACACATGGAAAAAGCAAAATGTGGAGAAATGAAGCATTTCTCCTTGTTTCATCACCTTAAGATCAGGATTGTTCTGGTCTTAAGTTTGGCGCTGCCACCTATTAATGCCAAGCTTGATAATAGGTGGCAGCGTCAAAGTGAATGGGTGTTGCGGTGTACGCAGCAACACCCACTGCACACCCCTTTCAGGATAGGTTTATCGTGAAAGGTGCCCTATTACCAAGGCAGCGCTAAGGCAATTAACGTAATAATAGAGCGATGCATATATTGCCGCGTTATTGGCATAAAAGTGCCAATAAGGTGGCAATAAGGGGCTTGATCATATGCCCCAGAGAGAGAGAGAGAGAGAGGAAGATATGCAAAGTGAGTGTTGACACTGGAGAAAATCTTCGCAGCTCACCTTTGTACCATCGTTGTGTGTCCAACAAGGTGCCGAGTCATAGTGTACCCTCAAGTTTAGTGATCTGAAAGATAGTATAGAATTAGTAATTGTAGAGTACATACAACTGCACATGTGTAATTCTCTGTGTCGCGTGTGTGCATGCAGGCTGCTGCACCCCATCCACTCCCACTGCAAGAAGGTGTTTGTGCACTCTTATGCGCTCAGGGTGCTGTACCCCATCCACTCCCAATGCCCAGAGGTGACTTGCTGTTCCTGCGCACCCAGACTGTTGCACCCCATCCACTTCCACTGCCCAGAGGTGTTTGCCCGCTCTTGTGCAGCCAGGCTGTTGCACAATATCCACTCCTCTGAACCACCTTCCGCCACCGGCATGTGCATAAGAGGGTCCACCACATGCTAAAGCAACCTTCTCAGGCATTGAGGGTGGCCACGCATCATCGCAGGATAAACAGGTGTTCAGCTCTGGTAGTGTTGAGGGGGGGCGCCAATTCGTGAAACACAGCCTGTTAGATAAAAAGGAAGATAAGATTGTGCGTCATGCGTCCATCAAAGGATAGAGGGAGAGAGAGAGAGAAAGAGTGAGAGTGACACTGGAGAAAATCTTCGCAGCTCACCTTTCTGTCACCGGTGTGTCTCCATGCACATGCAGGGACATAGTGCACCCTAAAGGTCCACATCTGAAAGATAGTAGAGAATTAGTAATTGTGGGAAAGTCCAATAAGCAGGAATGAAAGGACAGAACACGTCTTTTAAGCAGCAAGTATGAAGGAAGAATGAGTGAACCCCCGTTAACTTCTACTTCCCAACCATCTCACATTTAAAACATAACATTCCCAAAGCGACGTGAGGCAGCCACGAGCTGTGAGAGGAATGTCACCCTCGTGTCTGCATGCTTCGATGCTCATAACACACCTTACCTCCTTATAAAAAAAGAGAGAAAGAAAAGGTTGTCAAAATTTGATGGTAAATTTAAGGGTACAAAGTATGAAAAAATATATAGTCAACTAGTTTTCTACAGATGTGGGAGCGACGGATAGTTGACCGACTCTAAAAACTGTCCTGCTATTGAATTTTTTTTATCAAAATGCAATAAGACAGGGTAAAGCCAGGGTATATACGACTTTGTACACCTAAATCACTGTGACGAGTTTTTGTATCCAAGTTGCTGCACCCAATCCACTCCCGCCGCCCAGGGGTATCTACCCGCCACTGCGCACCTAGGCCTCACTGCTCACCTTTTCACGGACAGGGCACCCTCCACATCATAAAGCACCGCTCTGCAAGCCAGAAGTCTCACAATTGATGCTGAGTCTTGATATCGCCGTGCCAGAGGACATACTGGTGCACCCATCATCATCGCTGATTTCTCACCCGCACAGTGCTTGCAGTGCCACTAACTCAGTGACTAGCTAGGGCCCGCACGTGGCGGAACGCCCCCCTGGTGCATGACTCAGGCCTACACTGCGGTCGAGCAGGGCACACAATAGATGAGGTGTATGGACCACCGGGACAGGCCATCACAGCATGCTCCACATCCGCTCAGCATCTTCAATGTCCTTACCTCAGTGGACCAAAATTCACCGTTTCATGGCTGTGTGCCTGTGCCGGCCCCAGTGTATCCACTGCGAGCAACTCTAAAATGGCATCGAGCACGTGCGCCCGGTCTTTTTTATTGGCAGGGTCACGTGTCCTGTGAAACCTGTGCTGGATGGGTGTGGGTGTATAGCAGCCATGAGGGAGTGGCTGTGGCGTGCTGAGAACTAGACCTGTGACCAGCAGGTCACTATAATGAAAATGTGGGTGATGTAGTGTTGTTGTCCTTTTTTGTAAGCGTAAGCGGAGTGGGCTGGCATAGCGTATGCCTGTGCTGTGTGAGTCTGTGAAGAATGACAGCGGAACTATGGGTTTGGCTCCGTCGTGAGGTATATGAGGAATTAACTGATGCGGGTGTCCGTGTTGCAGTGCTGCCGTCACCTGAGTTGTAAGCGCAAATGTGTCATTCTGTGAGAGAAGTCTCACAACATGGCCATCATGGAAGGTACGGGAATCACTGACCCTACATTCATCCATAGTTCCACACATAAAAGATGGTGAACATGACGCATTTCTGTGGATAAGAATGTTTATTGCACATTCACTGCAGTGTTGTAGCTGTAGCAATACAGGGTCATGGAAAGTTCATGTTGCAGTTTTTAGGACATGGAGGGCAGCCATTTAGAGCGAAGCTTGTGTTCGGAGTTAGACTGCTCCAACATATGTACTTATGTAGTCCGTTGTCTAGACTTCCGAACTTGGTGGTGGAAACCAGCATTCGAGCCTATGGGTCGCGTACATATCCTGTGATTATAGACAAATCACTTATTCTCTGCGTGCTTCAATGTGTGATGTAAGTACAGTGCTCAAGTAAAGCGCTCCAATACCTTCGGGTGGAGTTTGCGCTATATAAATATGCAATAAACAAAGAAAAAAACTCTGCCAATCCCCACACACTTATAAATTGACTATACACTCTCCTTGCAGTACTCTATTGATCCAGTCTCTACGTACGTACTTGTACAATGAGCGAGACAAAGTTACATAAGTGAAGTTTTCCCCAGTGCTAGAGGTAACATGGTTGCATACGCTGTCTACAGCACAATGTAATGTTGTAGGGCCCATGGGCAGCATCTTGCATACATAATGAACACACGGACACAGATAGATAGTTGAACTGGGGACGGGCACGTGCGCTCGACTCCTTTTTATTACCATGGCCACATGTCCAGTGACGAGTGTGCTAGGTGCATGTGGGGTGAGTGTAAGTCAGTGCTCGGGAATGGTTGGTGGTGGTAACAAGTACAAAAGTAATTATTGGATCATACACAGAGATTCAATCAGAAAGGGTCTATGACTGTTGCTGCAGTAAGGTATGGGCACTACACGTGAAATAATACACAAAAGATTGTATCGTAAAGAGTCCATGACTTGTGGTGCACTGAGGTAGGGACGGCAGATCTGAAATCATACACAAAAGATTCTATCATAAAGGATCCATTAGTTGTGGTGCACTGAGGTAGAGGCATCAGAAACAATGAGCGTGTGCGGAGCCAGCGATGATACATGGTCTGGGCTGGCAGCACTGGGAGCAATGTCTTTTGCGTACTGGACTGTGTCATCTGCAATCACGACTCGAACAAGCGATGAAACATCTATGGAATACATTGTCGAAACATGTAGGTTTCAGGGATGTTATAGTTCAAATTGTGAGCTGTGCTGGCCGAAGTGTAGAGTGCCATTCAGTGTACATTTGGACTTGCAAGATGACTGATATAAAACAAGTTCTTGAAGCAAGGATATTAAAAGGATATAGTGTAGGTTTTGAGGGACATTATACTTAGTTCCGTACTGCACTTTTAATTAATGAATGAAGAGTCAATTTAATTGTGAGCTCTGATGACCGCATTGTAGGCAGGAGGCAGCGGTCAGCAAGGGCCCACAGGCACGTGGTGTTGAGTACAGGTGCACAGGCATTGGCAACACAGTGCGTGCAGCCAGCGATGATAAGTGATGCATTGAGTTTGTAGCATGTGAAGGAACCAGCTTGTGTGGAGCCTGCGAAGATGCGTGGTGCGATCGGGCCGCACTGGTAGCAATGTCTTTTGCCTACTGAATTCTGCCTTATTTGGTCCACATGGAGATGACTTATAGTGCACTGACTTATTGATATCTCTGGCGCTCAGCGTGTGCACACTCTGCGATGATGCATTGTCCGAGGGGGCCGCACTGGTAGCAATGTCTTTTGTCTGATGAATTCTGCCTTATTAAGTCCACGTGGCATTGACTTGTGGTGCACTGAGTTAGTGGTACCTCTGGCGCTCAGCGTGTTCGCAGCCTGCGATCATGCGTGGTCCAGATGGGTAACAGTGCGAGAAATGTGTCTTGCATACTGAACTGCGTCATCTACAATCGGCACTGCATCTGAATTGTGAGCCCTGCTGTGCGCACTGTAGATGGAAGGCAGCAGGCAGTACAGACATAAGTCTGCGGTGCTGTGCCGCTGGGTTCGCAGGGGGCCTGTGTTGAGGAGGCCTGCGTTCATTGCAGCGGCCACATGGCAGGTTGAGGCCCACCACTCTGTCAGGTGCGTTGGCCTTTCCACAAGTGAACCACGCCCAGAGACCCAGCTTATTTATTCATACTCATATGCTGGAATGGCGTACATTGGACCAGCACACTCCGCTTCTGCTTCGAGGGGGGGACAACACAGCTACATGACAGAGATCTTCCCCAATGCCTGATGTAACATGGTTGCGTCCACTGTGCACAACACTACAAGAATCAGTAGTATATGTTCACATGGAGAGGTTTGTGCTTTGCATAGTGAGGTCTGTCTAGCACATCACCGCTACACTTGGTATTGTGTGCATATTATTGATGGGTGACTTGCATCCTTCACACATACTTGGTTCCCACCTCTCCCAACATTCAGCTATTGTGCGGCTGAGGGGCCATGGTGTTTTGGGAAGGTCCGTTGTCCTGTTCTGCACTGCCTCGGTGGTAGTTAGGGGGTGTGGTCAGGGGGGAGGCCCTGGGGGTGGTGGCGGTGAGTGTTGTGGCCTTCTTGTGTGTCGGAGCTTCATGATCAGTAGCTCTATGACGTGTTGGTCTTTACATGTGGCTCTGAGTTGGGCTCCAATTCACACTGTAGATAGTCGTCCTGCTTTACACCAGTTAAAGGCTGATGTTAAATTCTTACTGCTAACTCGACTTATCGCCTGATTTTTGGATAGCATTTCGTGGTTTTTTTGCACGGGAACGCCTACTCTGTATATCATTAACATTAGTTGTGGCTCTCATTTGTGGTGATTTTTTGACGGAAGGTATCGATGGAAAAGTGGTGAGATTTGTAGTTTTCACCAGGTTGAGAATGAGATGATAATTTAAAAACACAGAAAAAAAGAAAGGTTTAATGAACATTAGGGGTGGACGGAATTTGCAAAAGTGACTGTCGCAAATTATCGCGAAAATGTTAAAAATCTCCGCAAACACGCGGAAATATAGCGAAGATGCGGAAGTTTTTTTCCCGTCCGTTCGCGGTATTTTCTGCGTGGTCACGGCTCACCAACTTACCCATGCGGTTGCTCGCGGGTGCGGCCATCTTGTTTTCACTCTTCTCGCGGTGCATGATCGCGAGAAGAAAGATGTGATCGCGCGACCAATGACATTACTGCGGGCGCGAACTGTCGCGAGACAGCGCAAATGGCTACCAACAATCCAACATCTCGTGGAGAACGCTACCGGATCGGGAAAACTTGTCGGCGGACGCGGGGATTCAGGTAAGGCGATCGCGTGCACGCGAGAATGTATTATTTTACAGCATGAGCAAGAAACAAATTATCGCTAAGCTGCGGAATGCGGAAATTTTGACATTTTCGCGCTCTCCGCGGAACGCGAAAATGTCAAATTATCGCAATTTCCGTGAGCGGAACAGAAATTTAGCCCAGGCCTAATGAACATTATAATCCGAATTTAGCATTTAAAAAACCATTTAAATTCACTGAAAAAACTATAGGTTTCAGGGACGTTATAGTTAGAAATTAGCATTTAAAAAAACCTTAGAAATTCACTGAAAAAAACATAGGTTTAAGGGACGTTATAGTTAGTTGGACATTTCACTCATACAAAACTATAGAAATTCCCCCGTTATAGTTAGTTGAGCTAATTATAACTCACACCCCCGCAATGAACTGCTGATGACGTCACATATTACATCATTCATGACATGGTCAGTGACATCACTGATGACATCACTGAAGACATCTCAAATGACATCACTGATTACATCACTTATGACATCATCCACATGACAATCTGATGCATCTCCTCACACCCTAATATAACCTTTGATACTCCCCCTGTAAAATACAGAGTTCCATTTTCAAAACCATCAAGACACCAAAACCAGTTACTACAAACGCACTCACTAATTCCTAGGTCTACAGACACATGCACTCATTCACCCATACAACCATTCATACATGCAGTCACTGATCAATACAACACTATCATATGCAGTCATACAGCTATACAGACACTGAAACACCAACATTCATCCTACTCACTCATGCACTCATCGTAGTCAGTCATGGAAAGAATGACTCATAGTTCCATTTACTAACCTACACACTTATACACACACCACCTCATTTATTCATACAGATACTAACGCATACTTACTCTCTTATATAATCACTAATACAAGTATACCAATCAATAAGCTTTATTCGGCAATTAAGTCATAAAAGCACATTTACAGTAATTACATAAAATAGTAGTTAATAAATTACCTAAAAAAGAGTTAAAATACAATTAAATTTGGACAACCGTCAAGCTAACAAAATTTGTTTAAAACTTGTTTAAAACTTGTTTAAAACAACAAAAGAGGGAACATTCTTTATAGGGTCAGCTCAGGGAGACTTGTGTTACATGGAAATTAGCAAGATAGAGTTTTACGAACACATGGCCTATCTACTTGTATATGGTATTTACATCGAATAGAGTTCAATAATGTCATAAGGTTTTAGGTGGGGAGGTTTACAACATTCCTCAAGGTTTTTGACCTTATGCCCCAGGCCCACCCTATAAATTTGGCCACAGCTATACAGATCGGGGGTGCAGGGTCTGTACTTAGAATGCGAAGAGCTATAGCATACCTTCTGATACCCAGGAGTTTACAAATTGGCTTTATCCATCTTTCCCGTGGTGCTACATACATTGGGCAGAAGAATAATACATGTCCTATAGTCTCGCATTCTTCCAGACAATTATAGCACCTATCATTCTTACTTCCTTTGCCCCCCCATCTAGAAGTAAATTCTGCAACGGGTAAAGTACCCACCCGTAGCTGGAAATATAGCTTGCGATCTATAGTTTTTTCGATAATATCCCAATACTCCTCTAGAAGAGGGTAGGTTTTTAAATCGAGAAAACGGCACAATAGCTGGGAGGAAAGACCTTGGGAAAGTTCCAGCTTGTAAGCCCATTCCCAATATAATATTTTCAGATTTTCTTTAGATGGGAAAACAGCATTTGTGGGATTTTTCCAAAGTTCAGTCAAGCCTAAGCTACCCAGGAGGAGTTTAATCCCGTTTAACCACTTTATTTTTTGGGACCTGTCATATTCAATTAAGTCCACAAAGCCACTCCTGTAATGGACAAGTTCATCTGTACACCAAAGTCGACGCCAATATAGTATTGGACGGAGCTTCGCCAGATATTCAAGTGGCTTTTTGCCAAGGTCCAGAAGTAGAGGTCGCATTGGTGTACTTGAAGGTAGGTTTGTAACCTTGCGCAAAAACGCATTTTCTAGTGTCTTCAAGCTATTCAGATTGTCGAGGCCCCAAAGCTCGGCACCATACAGGCAAGAGCTCAGGACCTTTGTCCCATAAATTTCTAAAACTGGAGAAATTGGCTTAGTAAACGAGGATTTAAATCTCGACATAAGGGCACCTGATTTTTGTTTGTGTTGCAACATAACACGGTTGAGTTGGCAACCCAACCGCATATCTTTCTGTAATGTTATACCTAGATATATGAATGAGGTGACCTCCTCCAAAGGTAGCTTATTCATAAAAAAATTTCCTTTAAAGGATTTATGGGCATTGAAAGACATGCACTTCGTTTTTCCTGTATTAATTTCCAGGCCCCTTTCTGTACAAAATTCTTCAAAGCACCCAAGGGCCTTTTGTAGTCCGCTAGGGGTCTTTGAGATAATTAACGTGTCATACAAGTATACACTCATCCATACAGCCACTCTCACAATCACTGACTGTCACATATAGTCATTTATATACTCCAACTCTCACAAACACTGCCTTTTACATATGTAGTTACTTGGATATGTATCACTGAGACATCCAACCTTTCACCAACACATCCATACACACATTCACCCACCCATACAGCTGTTTCCACATGCACTCTTAAACTCATACACCCAGTGAATCAACACTCACATATCTATGCACAGAGTCACACACCTCCCACCCACCCACACACACACTCAGTATTCCATACAAATACTCAGGCAACCAATCAATAACCCATAAAGACACTCATGTAGCTACTGGCCAACACATGCAGCAGCTTACACAACCACAGACATAGTGATACAGACATACAGACAGTTTAGTCACTAACCCATGCATTCTGTAAGACACATTTAATCACTCACTTATACAGTCAGTCAAGCACCTACTAAATCCTTCATCCAGACACTTATACATCTAGTTATTCTTCAATACACCTTGAAATATATATGAAACATATTTAAACTTTACATAAATACACATTCAATGGATGATGTCATCAGTGATGTCATCAGTGATGTCATTTGAGACGTCATCAGTGATATCACTGACCATGTCATGAATTATGTAATTTGTGACGTCATCAGCAGTGCATTGCTAGGGCGCAAGTTATAGTTAGCTCAACTAACTATAACGGGGGAATTTCTATGGTTTTGTATGAGTGAAATGTCCAACTAACTATAACGTCCCTGAAACCTATGTTTTTTTCAGGGAATTTCTAAGGTTTTTTAAATGCTAATTTCTAACTGTAACATCCCTGAAACCTATGTTTTTTTCAGTGAATATATATATGTACATATATACATGTACATATATACATGCTACACATACAGACCTAGGCTAGGTACATTTAGGCAAATGACTTAGGGGGCACAATTTAGGAATATGCAAGTGCTACTGTTTTTATCTGAACTGCTTATGTTCATCTTGTTAGCACTATGGTAGAAATGTATCTACTATTTATATTGGTACTTACAATCTCTTTCGTATGTGTCTGTCTCCTGATTGTTGCAGCAAATGTTTCACACAAGACTGATGCTGGACCAATAAATACTTATTGAAATGTCCTAATCACCATCGTATGTTTTTTCTGAGAATAAATGGTTCAATGGTTGCCAGAGACTACCTACATCACTGTAAGATACAGGCGGGTACTAGTGAAACTGTATAGCTAGCTGATCTAACGGCTGACATATCTTGTGTGGGTGTCCGGAAGCGGTTGGGACACCAAGCCCTCAGTTTCGGTCATCCAAAACACGTATTTTCTGGGGACTAACCTAGGGACTTGCGAAGGCAACCAGCAGTGATGTTGGGTCTCCCACACAGGACACACAAACATTTGGCTCTTGGTGTGCTGGGAAGAATTCGGCCTTTTGCCAAAACAACCGAAATTAGAATTTTAAACCAACATTTCCTTTCCTCCTATGCTATTACTGAGCACCATGGCTTTCAGACACTCTCAGTTGCTTGCTCAACCATATATATGAACATATTTGAAAGGACTTGTAGGACTTTTAACTTATATATTGGATCTATAGAGTTTTTAGGCACTTTTAATAGGCTTTTTAGACATTTTTATTCGGAACCTTTTTAACAATGTTAAACGATTAATTAGTGAAACATTTGCTTTTAGTATATCTTCCGGTCAGATGAGGAGTGGGTTTTTTAACGTACCCCAATATAGGCCTGGGTAGTCACTTAACCTTTCGCCAAAATTTCCTTGCCATTGTATTACATAACGGTTTTTGGTATTGACCATTTACCTATTTAGATGCTGCATAAATTTTGTGTGGTTTTCCCAGAAATTTATTATGCATGAAGATTCTCAGAATCACAGATGGTTTAACATCTTCTGCATAATAACTATGAATAACGTTCATCCCTTCCGTCATCCTCAGCTGACATGACACAGCATGGTAGAACCACTAAGGGTACATGTGTGGGCCTGTTGAGGAGCCTCAATCCAATACTCGGATTCTTCGACTCCAAGGTTTGTCAACTAATTGTCCAAGCCACAATTCTCTCCCGCTTGGACTAAGCCAATGTTTTACTATTGGGCGCCAACAAAGCGGAGATAGCACGACTGCAACGCGTGCAGAACACCGCGGCAAGAGCCTTGGTCGGTCTCCCCCGCAGATGTTCGGCCAGAGCTACAATTCGAAAGCTGCACTGGCTACCCATCGAATCGCGAATCCAGTTCAAAACACTCATCATGACATTTAAAATCCTTAAAACTGGACGCCCAGAACTACTCCGCCCTCTCTTAACACCATATGTGCCACAACGCAACCTACGCTCACTAGGCCAACACCTACTGATTGTACCCCGGACAAAGCTTGCCCGCACTGGTGGACGCTCCTTTAGGGTGTTGGGAGCCATACTATGGAACACCCTCCCACTGAACATTCGCTCATTGGAAAATCTGTCTGCCTTCCGGAAAGCCGTCAAAACCCACCTGTTCCCCTCTCCCTAGGTCTCCTAGCTGTCTTCCTCTCTTCCTCTGTTAGAGTTTTCCGTGGTTCTTAGTGCCGGGACGCCACTTTGCTGGGGCAGCTGTTGCGCTTTACCAAATGCTAACATAATATAACATAACATGTATATACACCATATCTTTGCTAGGGAAGGCAGAGAAGAAAGACTTCCATGATAACACACTGACACGAGATGCTGAGGTTCATGCATGCAGACACTCCAGCATGCAGTGCTCTGACATCGCTTGCAGGGTGCCCACCTCAAGACCAAGATGGGGTCCTTTATTCTCTCACACCAGGTAATGGGGTTGGCTTCATCCTAGGGGGATCCTGGGCTCTATACCTACACACATGCTAAGTACACTCAGGTACATCTAGTTAGGGTTGCATCGTAGGAGTATGCATTATTAAAGTCATGTATTTATATGCTTCCATATATTCATTGTTTTAGCTCTATGGTAGAAATCTACCATCCATTTACTCTTTTGGTTCTTATACTTGTTTATATCTGTTTCTGTCTTATGCTTGTTTCAGCACACCTATTTTACACTAGAATGACGCTGGCTCAATAAATGCTTATTGAAAACATCCCACTGTTTATTCTGTGTATCTCTCTGAGACAAAGTGAGCACAAGTGACTGAGCGAAAGTACTGTAATGTTTCAACGATCCCTGATGGGAGATGGTTGTCATGTTCAATAGTTGCCAGAAACTATTTTCTCCTTAGTAAGAGGAGTTTCTAGTGGCACTGTGAGCTAGCTAGTATACAGGCAAACATATCCTGTGGGGGTGTTTGTAATCAGTCTGGACACCAATCCCACAGTTTATGTTGTCTAAATGTGCAGATCCTATACAGACTTAAAGGAACTACATGACACAATTGGTTGTAAAAGAAATAAAAGTTGGGATAGTTCAAACAGGATTGTTCACTGGCCAATAGAAAACTGAGAATGGCCTTACAGGATACCCCATGAGACACGGACAAAATTAGCAGATTGAGAGCTATTTACAAATCTGCCATGAATGAAAGGAAAATAGAGATGAAAGATAAGATCTGGGAAAACATAATACAGGCTCTGGCACTAAAGGATAATATCCTTTTTTGGAAAACTATAACTCAGCCATTCCTGAAACATATAGATGATCCTAGGGTAGATGTATTTGTGCAACAGGGGGACTGTATAGAACACTTTGGCACTATTTTTAATCCCAACAGCTACCTTATAGAGCTGGCCACCTCAACCGTATATTCTACTTATTCTGTGGATATCTCATCTATCAGTTTAGAAGAGGTCATGATGAACGCCCTAAATAAAGCTGCACACGGAAAGGCTTCATGCCCCTATGGGGTCCCAATAGAGACATTTAAGACACATGCTGCTTTACGGGCCCATCTGCTAACACAAGTGTGTAACACAACAATTAAATGTTTCCTCCCTGTTACCTGTACGGAAAGCACAATTGTTCCAATATTTAGAAAAGGACACAGAGGGGACCGAAAATGCTACCGCCCAATATCCCTCCTGGACTCCAGCTCCAAATTAATGGATAGAATCCTCTTGGATAGCCTCCAACAATGGGCAGAGGAGAAACATATTCTCACTGATGCACAGTATGGGTTCAGGAGGGATGTTGGTATGATAGAACAATGTGTCTACTTACATGTGCTTAATTATAAATATAATATTAATAATATCTTCTTTATTCGGTTTTGTACAGATTTAAAAACCATAAAGAACATTTTAAACAGTAGAATACATAATGAGAGCACATTTTAAAACAGAAAAATGGTATTTAAACCAAACAGATATCGTATAACCTTCGACCAAGGATTCACGTAATTTTGCTTCGTCAACAGGGACTAAAATCAAAATCCATTTTACAAATTATTCCTATGTTTCACGATTCATCTTAAAAAGTTAAGGACATGATAACAGATCAATTCAGATTCTAACATTTGAAGACGTAGCATCGCCGGACGACATTGTCTTAATCCCCATCGCTTTAATACAGGTAGTAACCAGACCTTCCTATGTGGATGATAAAATTTACAAAACAAAATTGTATGTAAATTTGACTGCATTGATACTTCATCACAAGGACAAGTGGTGGGAATCAAATCCCATCTATTTCTCTCGGGGAAAGATACTAGTCTATAGAAAAAAATCTAGTCTGAATCTTGTCAGTAACATTCTGTGATAGGTGCTAATCTGTAATATTAAATATGGTTGGATAAAATGAGTGGTCTGAATCAAATTGGCGTGGAGGACCGATAATTTTGTTGCCTCAGATGTCAACCTCAGGGACTCTAAATGAGTTAGAGCCAGTTTTTTCAGCTCTCTCTTCGGTAGTTCAATGATTTTTTTGGGTCCGGAATAATATTTCTCCAGGCCGAGATCCTTGAAGAAATTTCTTATGTACCGAAGCCAATTTATTTTTAGAGAATGGTCAGTGGTCATTGAGTCTATCAAAATTTCCTGTGATAAGGCATTATTATCAGAGGTCCAAATACGCCACCAGAGCAATAAAGGCAGAATTCTTATCAGATCCTCGAGATAGGAGATTCCAAGTTCCAGATGGAGAGCATAGACCGAGGTACTCGTTGGTACAGCTAAGAGAAATCTAAGAAAATTATTTTCAGCGACCTGAAGAGCACCAACATCTACGAATCCCCAAACTCCAGCTCCATAGAGGGCAATCGCCTGGCATTTGGCTAAGAAGATTTTTAATAGCTCCACTGGAGGCCTTTTCCCTAATCTCTGTGAGAAACTCGTCAGGGACATTATGGCTCTTTTGAATAGATGACATCTAGCCTCAACTGCTGGTCTCCAATCAAGCCTATCGTCAATCATTATTCCCAGGTAGCAATACTTAGTGGTCACCTCCAGTTTTTGTTCTTTGAGGTAGATGTTCTTTACTCGTTTTTTTGCTCGACCAGCTACCATGACAAATGTTTTTTTGACATTGACTTGTAGGTCCAGGCCACCCATAAACTCAACATATCTATTCAGGGCCTTCTGCAGTTCACGTGGAGTGCGTGCCAAGATGACCACGTCGTCCGCATAGAGCAAAGCAGGTATCAAACGCCGTTTTACCCGAGGTAGGTCCAAAGTTCCCCTCAACATCTCCACCTCCAAGCCATTCGTGTACAGAGAGAAGAGGAAGGGAGCGAGGACACACCCCTGCCTAACTCCTCATTCCACGCCGAAGGGCGCGGTCAACTCCCCCTTCGTGCCAAAGCGCACCCTTGCAGAAGCCCCTGAATATAGCTATCTCATAAAATCTAAAAGAGGGGGGTCCACTCCCATGTATGTCAAAATTTTCCAAAGTTTTGTGTGTGAAACACAGTCAAAAGTGGCGGATAAATCTACGTAGGCCATATATACCATTTCTTTTTTTGCTTGGAAATATTTTCCCATAATCAAGCTAAGATTAAGGGCCTGCTCCACCGTTCCAAACCCCTCCCGAAATCCTAATTGAAGGTCTGAAATAATATCTCCCTCCTCAGCCCACTGCCGGAGTCGTTCGAGCACGACTCTACCAACGACCTTGCCTAAAGAGTCCAGTAGGGAGATAGGACGATAACAATTAACGTCCTGACGATCTCCTTTTTTAAAGATTGGGACCATAATTGAGTTAGTCCATGATTTAATCAAACCCACCTTTGCCGCTGCGATGCATGCTCTGGTAAGGATGGGGGACCAGAGATCCAGATTGAATTTAAACAGGTCTACTGGGACCCCATCAGGGCCTGGGGCTTTCCCACTTTTACTTGCTTTCAGGGCCGTTAGGACCTCAGTAATGTCAAAGTGCAGGGAAATAGGATAGTCAACTTTTGGGAGAGAGAGTTCTGATCCTGTTATTACCGTTACTGTCTCTTTAAAAATCTTAGAAAAGTGTGCCACCCAAGTATCTTCATCAATAGCCACTTCTATCTTGGGGCTATCTAAATCCAAGAAATATGGTGTTTTGACAGTTCGCCAAAAAACCAAACTATTCTTTGAGACGGCACTAGAGTGTAGGTCATCCCATAATTTCTTTTTTAGTTCAAGGATTCTTTGCTTCCGTGCACAAACATATTGCCGTCTCAAAAGTTGGATCGTTGCCGGAACTCTATCTGTTTTCTTCAATTCCTTCTTTAGATTTTTTAGGGCCGTGGTACAGCAATGATTGAACCACCCTTTGTTAGTTGGATGTGACCTCTTTGAAGTTGTGGTAAGAAGTACCTTGATCTTCTCTAATATTTGTACGAAGTTAGTTAAAATTTCTTCATCAGATTGCGATAAATCAAGGCATTTAATTATATTTATATATGCCTCTTTTACCAGTTTTCCAGTAATTTCTTCCGGATTGATCGCCTCCCACTTTAGTGCATAACCGTTTATCCTGCCTAGCTCCAGGTTGTTCTGTGCGAGAGTTGTCACTATAGCAGCAGTTGCAGGTTGACCCTTCGTTCGATATAACTCTAATCTAAGAGCAGAGTGATCACTTAAAGTGTTTAACAAAACCTCAAAGGACCTCACTCGGGGGGACAGACCTGACGAGAAGAAAATATAATCTACTGTCGTACTATGGCCCCTGCCCACATAAGTTGGTTGCAAAAGATTTGACCCTGGAATTAATTCATTTGCTATTTCAAGTTCCAAGTCTAATAACACATTATTCATGGCGGTCCCCACTTTACTATGGGTAAAGTGCATAATTGCATAATGGGAACATTATCTTCATCCACAATCCCACATCTGTTTTTCCCAACGTGTGGGCATGGATGTAGATTCAAATCTCCACCGCATATAAGGTGGACTGGCCCTTTACCAGCCATAGAATTATTTATCAATTTCTCCTGAATATTGGAGATAAGAGACAAAAATTGATCGTCCTCTAAATTATTATACAAGTTAAGCAAGAGGATAGGCTCGGTTTTATTGGGAACAAGCTTAAATAGTTGGGGATTTGGGTCAGATGCAACTAAGGATGTTTATAAATAATTTACTGTGTTAGCAATATAGGTGGTCAACCCCCCTTTGGGTCTGCCAATGCCACCTCCCAAAGCTGGAGTAAAGTATGTTTGGAAACCCGGGAGATGAAGCTCCATCAAAGACCAAGTCTCCTGTAGACATATAATTTTACCCTGCTCTAAGAAGTTTGCTGCCGAACCATCTTCAATTTTGGAGCGAAGCCCCGCTATGTTCCAAAAGAGAATAGATAACGGCTGCGGTTCTGCATTTGTCACAACTTCATGTATTGGGCAATTCGTTATAGAATTAGGCGTTGAATGTAATATGCTATGGTTGGTAACTTTAGATGGGATTAGTGGTCAGTCAACCATTTCAAGGACACTGAATCTATTGTCCGTTGGAATAGATTATAAATATATTGTTGCAAAAGGGGGTCATGTTTATCTATGTAGTGCATTCAGTTTGGTAAACTACAACAAACCATGGAAAACTCTTTCGGACATGGGAGCCTGATGGGTATTCTTAATTGTCTGTCACAATGGTATTCCCATCTGACTGCATGGGTATGCTATGGATGGAAGGGGGAATGTACCCAAAGTTTTAAGGTTGCCAGGGGATTCAATAGGGGTATGTCCTTGCCCCTCAGCTCTTATCACTCTATATAAATGGGGTGGATGACACGTCACTAAAAGTGAAGGCTGACGCCCCCATGGTTGGATCCCCCCCCAGTTCAAATGGTGTTATATGCAGACAATGCTGTCCTTTTATCTAGAACAGCAAATGGGTTACAACTCCTGATCTATAACTGTGTTACATTTATGGAAAACAAAGATATGAAGATAAACCTGGAGAAAACAGTTATCATGGGGAGTGGAAAAGGAAGAGTAAAAAGAGGACACATCATGTTAGGGGAGAGAGATTAGCTGAGACTCAAATGTTTCATATCTAGGAGCCCAAATGCATGCTTCAGGGTGCTGGGAAAGCCAAATAAATACCTCCAAAATGAAATTCCTGAGAGCCATAGAATCGATCTTTAGATTTGCGAGTAAAGTAGACCATAAACTGACTAATAAAATACTGATTTTATATAAAAGTAAATGCCTCCCAAGTGCTGGTAAAGGTGCTGCATTGTGGGGATCGACAAACTGCGCCCCCTTGCAAACCTTAGAAAGCCTGTTTTTGGCTTGATTGCTGGCTGTGCCAAAGACTAGTTCATCATATATAACACATAAGGGAGTGGAAGTTCCTTTTATATGATGACCTAAATGCCAGCCCTGTCCTCTTGTGACACAACATATGGAGCAAAGTAGGGGCAGAGTTTACACAGGCCATTATATCAAACTGCCTAACTTTAGAAGCATGAAGAAAAACAAGATGGCTGACTCATGTAGACAGCCACCTAAAAGAAAAAAAAAAAACGGTCCTAGGATGCTTGGTTCCAGTCCAGGGAGGACCTGGCTTGGCAGTTCGGGCTGGACTGTTCTCATGAGGCACAGGGTCAAGACTGATTTGCATATGGCATATGGCTGGGTTCAAACTGGAATGGCACGGTGAGCAAAAAAACGATGGATTTAGGCCCAGATCTCTGTACTGGGGTGAATGTATAACATTGTTCTGCATTCTGTCCATCAACTGTTGTTTTTGCAGATGCAACATATGCAGCCCAATCTCTGCTGCCCGACTTCTAAGCTTTAACTGAAGATCTCCTATAGGGTGGAGACAGTATGTCAAGGTTACCCATACGGAGCTTACATTTCCACAAGGGACACCGTTGACTTGAAACTGGAACTTAGACTACTCCCACAAAAATCTGGTGTCCCACATTCCTTTCCCTGGGAGTAAGCTGTTTGGTCAGCTGTTGAAAAACCTTGTGTAGAAATCAGCCAAAGACAGGATGATTTTAATGATCCCTCTGACCCACCTAGAGGGTTAGAGATGCTACTTTTCATCATGCCTTCTGTACTGTAAGAGGAAGAAACTAGCCTTTTCGGGGAAACTGGGGCAGTTCTTCTTCCAACAATTTCCGGCCCAGACTATAGTCAGTCCTACAGTCCTCCTCCAGAATAAAAAAAAGCGGTGTATACTCAACAGCTCTGGCCTAGTGCTAAAAATGCCTCGTTATTCATCAGCCACTTCAGCTCTTAAGAAGCTGCATTGGCTGCCTATATAGAAAATAATTTTATTTAAGATATTGGTGATTACTTTCAGAGCCTTAAGAGACACAGGACCTAAATACCTGGTAACCAAGTTCACTCATTATTTCACGGCTAGGACCCTCATATCCTCCACTACGAACGTTCTTAGGCCCCCCGCCTTTAGGTATAAAACCAAAAGAGGAAATTCTATTGCATTGTTGGGAACTAGAGCATGGAATCTCATGCCGGCACACCTAAGGGTGATGGAATCAGAGATTCAATTCAGAAAATCACTGAAAACCTGGATATTCGGGCTCACGGATGAATTCTGCTCTTCACTTGTATAGTAGGATCTCTCTCATACTTCCCAGTCAATCTGTTTTTTTCTGTGTAGTGCCAGGATGCTCCCTTTTGAGCAATAGCTGCGCTTTACAAATATATAAATCAAATCAAATCCTCCCAAAAGTAATGACTATGGCAGGAGGGTGAGAGGAAGGTTCTGTCAATTCTCCCATGTACGGAAAGCGTCAATAATGGACTTGATAGTTCAAATTGTATCAGAAGAATAGAAACCAGAATTTTCTCCCACTTTACATGATTTCTTCTTTCCTACTCCTATTCCAAGATTTCCCCAATGACAACACTCTCTAACTCAGGTATTATCTGACCGTTTGCAATAGGGGCAATAAGACCAGTTTGAGATGAAGATCATGGACAGGTTTGTTATTTACCCCCTCATGTTTCTTGTCCATAAACCCGCAGGATACTTTTTCCCATTTCTGGACTTAAAGAGGTGTACTGTACATTAGGTACAAGATGGGTTCCATCCAGTTGATCGTCCCTCCATTTATTCCAGGGATGTATCTAGCCTACTAGGACTTATTCGACACCTATACACATTCCCATTTATTAAGATTCTCACACATTCCTAAGGTTTGCATACTATCAGTTCTGCATCCTGCCCTTTCTTCAGCCCCAAGATTCTTCACAAAGACCTTCACTCCCTTGGTGGGTAATCTTCATACCTTGGGCATTTTGGTTTACCCCTACTCGGATGATTGATTAATCTGTGGTTCTTCTTTCTATACAGTTTTGGAAGTAGTCTGTCAGATATGCATGATGTTGGAAGACCATGGATTCCTGCTAAACATGGATGAAATCCCACCTTTATTCATCACAAACTCTAAAGTTCATCAGGGTCCTTAAAGCAGTGGTTTCTCCCTGGGCTGAGGCAAATGAAACTGATCTCTTATTTTCAATCCCTGTTTCAGAGACATTTGGAAACAGCAAGGGGGCTGGTTAACAGCACAGGGGGATATACTGTAGCAGCCCTTCACCTTGTCCTTTGGGTACATCTTCGTGTTTATCACCTAGTCAACCACCTTTTAGCCCATTGGAATCCAGGCTCAAATAACTAAAATACAGAGATTCCAGTGATTCAGAACATTGTTTAAAAAGTACAGTAGTGGTTGGCGCCAGACTATTTGATCAAGGGAATTTCTCTTTCTCCTCCTCGGCTGGTTTTGCCCTCAGATGCCAGCAGGCATTGGTGGGTAGCCACCTTGGCCAAGCTCTCTGTTCAGGCATGTTGGTCAGAAACAGGGCTGAGAACTTCCTCCACCTGGAAAAAATTGGCAGCAATTTTCAGAAGTCTCTAAGCTCTTGTCCCTTATGTTCAGATTCATTCAGACAGCCAGGTAACCAAGGTCTACATCAACCACCTGGGGATCTCCAAGCTCCATTTCTTGAATCTATTGACAGAGGAGTTAAGGACAACTGAAGAGAACAATCTACAGTTTCTCTCTGCAGTCCATCATCTGGTGAGGAACAATGGGCCGTCTGACTGTCTGGTTGGATATTTCCATCCTCAATGGAGACATACCTATTTTCCCAACCTTTTGAGTCACTGCTGGTGACCCTGGGCACCTATGGCTGGACCTCTTTGCCTCTCTGGAGTATACTCTCCTTCAGGATTATTACTCTCTCTTCCCCCATCACCGGGAGTACTGCAGTAGATGCAATTAGTATTCCCTGGTCAAAAAATCCCTTGTATACTTTTCCCATAATCATCCTCAGCAGAGTTCTGCTGAAAATCAGATTGGGTGGAAGAGACTGTGGGGCCCCAAATTGGTTTTGCCATTCTTGGTATGATCTCGTTCTTCAGTTGTCAGTCCTACTTCCTCTAATTTTTCCAACCTCTCAGATGGTTGGGTCCAGAATGGGGTACAACATGACTATGAGATGGAGTTTTCAACTCTCCCAGTGGACTGTTTTGTTCACACTCCTCACAATCATCGAAAGCTCCAGGGCCTGCAGGATAGAATTAAGGGACAGCTTTGAAAGGGGGCTATAGTTGCTGTTCCCCAGCATGTAGAAAAGAGGAAAGAGTTGCTATTCCCTCATGTTTTTAGTCCAGAAATCATCAGGGGAATTTTGGCCTGGTTCTGGACCTGGAGGATGTCTAACATTTTGAGCCTTATGGGATCTTCAAAATGGTGAGTCCTAAAGATAAAGTATAAAGTATAAAGAAGCTTATTAAGCGCTCGAATGCCAGATGCGTCTTGGTGCTAAAGTGTGAAAAGATGACGAAGGTGGAGGCTAGTAGCTACTAGAGATTGAACAGCTGGAACTTCAGGGCTTTCCGGAAAGAAGAGAATTTTGGCTGAAGATGTAAAGCAACAGGAAGGTTGTTCCATAGCTGAGCTGCACAAGTAGAGAATAAGCGGCCGCCCCATCTGGCACGTCTATATCTGGAAGTGCAGATAAGGCCAAGATTGGCCGATCGTAAGTCTTGAGGGGGAACTTAGAGCCTGAACCTGTTTTGACAGTCCACAGAACCACCACCATAGCGAGCCTTGTGTACCAGGCAGAGTACCTTAAACTCAATTCTCTGTTGAACAGGAAGCCAATTTAATGACCTTCTTGCCTTAGAGGTAGGGTGACCCTTCGGAAGTTGTAAAACAACACGGACAGCGGCGTTCTGCAAAGATTGAATTTTGCTAATCTGATACTTATCAACGCCCAGAAACATCGCATTACAGTAATTGAGTCTGGACATGAAGAGGGCAGCCGTTACAGTCTTCTGGAGTGCCCTGGGGATGAAAGGAAAAATTTTGCTAAGGGTTTTGAGGAGAAAAAAACAGGCTGAGGTTATACTGTTCACCTGAGCTGACATGTTCAGTTTGTTATCAAAGATCACTTCGAGATTTCTCACCTTTCCCACAGGTAGGGGACATTTCCCCGCCTCTGGCGGCCACCACCGGTTACTCCATATTGGTGGACCATTCCTGAATTCGATAACTTCTGTTTTCTCTGTGTTCATTTTTTTAAAACTTTGGCTCATCCAGTCCATGATGTCCTTAAGACAGGCATGGAACCTCGCCGCTGTTAACTCTGGTCTGGCGGATAGTGAGATAACCAATTGCGAGTCATCCGCATAGGACACAAAAGTAAAGCTGTGCTTCCTCACTACACTGGCCAGCAGCCTCACATAGAGATTAAACAGGGTAGGGGACAAGGCTGAGCCCTGTGGAACACCGCAGGGCAGGTTGAAATTGCCTGATTGTAAACCCTCCCAGTTCAGTGTTTGCTTTCTGTCATCCAGAAAAGAGGAGAGGAGGGCTAAAGCCTGCTCACTAATCCCTGCCTCCTTTAGTCGTTGCACCAACACCGTATGATTATCGGTGTTGAA
Organism: Triturus cristatus; assembly: GCF_964204655.1. NCBI lineage: Eukaryota > Metazoa > Chordata > Amphibia > Caudata > Salamandridae > Triturus > Triturus cristatus. Next base: position 1,296,190,541 of record NC_140585.1, on the reverse strand, counting down.
TGCAGCCGACAAATCAAGGAGGACTAGGATTGCCCTCCCTCCCCCGTTGTCTGCAGCCCGGATTCCCTCCGCTGCAGCGATTAGAGCAGACTCAGTGGAGTGTTTTGGACGAAAGCTGTGCAGTGATGAGTCATGCAGGCTGTTACAGTCCAAATACTCGGTTAGTGTTGTATTCATGTGTCTTTCCATAAGCTTGGCTACTAGTGGCAGGCCAGAGATTGGTCGATGGTTTTTAAAATCAGTGGGCTCAAGCGTAACTTTCTTAAGAATCGGTCTGACAGGCGATAGGATAAATCCCTGATGCCTGGACTATTCTTCTCTGCCGCCAAATGCATGACCGACGGGGGACAGGGATCAAAAGCTGAGCCCGATTTGGCAGATTTTAAAATGTTGGTTACTGCCTCAACCGATAGAGACCCAAAACTCATAAGGCTACATTGCAGAATTTCCACAGCCCGGGGAAGTTGCAGTATGCCTAGAACAGAGTGTGGAGTTGATAAGTTGGACAGGTCGTCATATATTGTCTGGACCTTATCATGAAAGAAGGTCGCCAACTATTTACAGAAATCCTGTTCGGGCTGAACAGACTACCCTGCTGAGGTTTGGCCAAAAAACCTCCCTGGGATGTTCCTTGCCTCTATTGATCTACTGGATGCATACTGGCATGTTCTAATTAAAACTCTTCTGAGAGATTTTTAAGATTCTTTGCTCTTGGGCACCATTATAAGTTTTGTGTTCTACCATTTGGTCTGCTTACAGCTCCAAGGGATTTCACTAAAAGCCTTGCACCTTTTGGTGGGCAACCTTCACCCCAAGAGGCTGGGGGTCTTTCCACACTTGGACAAATTGAAAGTCTGCTCCTCTTCTTTTTCCAAGGCTCAGGAAGCAGTCCAAATTGTATGCAACTCTCTCACAGAGCATGGTTAGCTTCTTAATTTGTCAAGTCTCATCTTGCCTTCCCAAGAACTTCAGTTATTATAAGCCCTCTTCAAGACGAATGTGAGGAAAGCCTTTCTTCTACGCTCCCAGCAGGGGAAGCAGAAAACTCAATAGAGGAATCTTTTGAGTCTACATTAGGCTTTAGCATGGGACTGGTTAACAGTGCAGGGGGGCATGGCAGAAGATTTACTCCTGGTACTTTGTGCATGTCTCTACATGCATCATCTTGTGTATCATCTTCAGATTTGGGATACTAAATCTGAAATACAAGTGGGTGGTTACAGTCCTGTTGGAAGTGGTCCTCAATTTCCAGTGGTGGTTGGAACTCACCAATCTGGGGAAATCGGTTACCCTTTCTCCTCTCCTGCTAGTGACTGTTACAACGAATGCCAGTAGTCTAAAATGTGGGGGGGGGGCGACTTTGGAAGATCTTTTAGTCCATAGGCTGTGGACAGCCAAGAAATCCCACAATTCTTCCAATTGAAGTGAGTTGGAAGTGGTGTTCAGAGTTTCCTTACTTTGGCCCCTTGGATATTGTGGAGAGATAAAGTGGTGCACACAGACGATTAGTCAGCCTGGGGTTATCTGATACTTTTGGGGTGTCATTGCTTTTTTCTTCTTGGCCTTTCTTGCCAAGAGAATTGGGATTTGGGTCCAATATGATCTCTCTCTCTCTTGGCCATCTATCTGTTAGAGAAGACATGGGCATGCAGGTCCTTTGAGCTGCACATTCGCCTCCTCAATCAAGATGTTTCTCCATCCTCTCCATTTCCAGGAGATAGTTAAGAGGTATGGGAAGCTATTTCTGGATCTCTTTGTCTCGCATCATGATGCCCAACTTGCATAGTCCACCTCACTTCTACCAACTCAGAATGTTTGAAGAGTGGATCCAATCAGTTTTCGACTGGGCCAGTGTTGTGCTGTTTTCTTTCCCTCCACTCCCTCTGATAAGAACGTTTCTTTCTAAGATCAAGGCGGAGAAGGCAGGAGTTCTATTAGAGGTGCTGACCTGCCTCCATTGTAGTTGGTTTCTCCTCCTCAAGCACTTCTCTCCTGCTTGGATGTTTGCTCCCCCTCTCAGGGCCCATCTCTTCCAGAGAAGACTCTCCACTGCCTGTCCCTAGGAGTTTGGAGTTTAAAGGCTGGTGATTAAGGCTGGAGGGTTTCAGTATTGCTACTAATACTGGTCTGGAAGTTTGGAACCCCAGAATGGGGAGCATAATGAAAATGTATGAAAGGCACTGGAAGATCGTTTCAAGATGGTGTGCCAATATTGCCTTACACCCAATCCATTGTGAAGGAAATCTTATACGTTTTGAGGGAAGGTTTCCTTCTGGTGTGGCAGTTCCTACACTTTGCAGCCAATGGGCATCGATCCGAGCTATTAGAGGGAAGTTCCTTGTCACATTTATGTATGTTGACTTTGAAGACTTTCTTTTTAGTCTCTGTGATGTGTAGCAGAAGGTTGGATGAGATTACTGCCATCATGTGTCTTGAACCTTTTATTTTATTTCTTCTCAGACAAGGTGGTCCTCCACCCTAATCCTGCTTTTATCCAAAAAGTGCTTCTTCCTTTCATGTTCCTCAATGTCTAATTCTCCTCTCTTTCCTTCTCCCTCTTTATTTGAGGATGAGCATTTCCACACCCTGGACAATTACAGAGCTCTGTCTATCTGTCTGGAGCAAATAGCTTCATTCAGCTGGTTAATTTTCAATTTTGTTATGTTTAGCCTGGCAAATAAGGGCCATCACCCTATGTCTTATAACCTAAGCCGTTAGATCTGCACCCATATTACCTTGACTTACCAGAATATTGAAGTTCATATTCTTCAAGGAGTTCAACGCCTCTCCACCAGAGGCCTAGCTTCTTCATGGGTAGCTTTCAAGGGGTGTTCTCTGAAAGATATTTGTGCGGCTGCTACATGGGCTAGCCCTCAAACTTTTATTTCTCATTATAAGTTAAGGATGGGGAGTTTTTTTTCTGCATCTTTTGGTTCATCAGTACTAGAAGCAGTTCATTGGTTTATGTAAAGGTGTTTTCTGAAATAAACATACAGTGTGTCACATTTCTCATTGGTGTATTGCCTTTATTATGACAGTCAACATTAACTTTGTTCTGTTGTACGTGACTTGGGTATATGCTCATGTGTGAGCACTGGGACGTGGAAGAAGGACAAGGCAGGTAATGACCCCATTACGTATCAGTAATCTTCATTATATCAAGTCATAGACTTCTTTGTCCTAGTCCTATATTTCCTAACACTCGCCCTCCCCCACCCCTGGGTATTGGATTTACTACAGGAAAAACATATGTATTCTCTATTTTACTTCTTGGTGTCTTTTAACAATTGATTCTAATACTGGTGTTAGGTTAGCATGTTTCAGGAAGTTCCAGTGTAGGCCACTCCTATGTGTTGCATTTCAAGTAAGGGCCATGTATGGAGGAGCACCATACAGGAGTCCTTTTAGACTGAGTGAACTAAGTGTGGTAGGGACACATCATTCCATGTATGAGAACTGGGACGAGGAAGACTATGACGGCGTAATGAATATGACCAATATGTAACTGGGTCATTACTCAGTGTTGTGACATACATTTGGGAGGTCACTTCTCGTAAACTTGCAAGGTATGGTCATTATTGTGATTACCTCTGATGTGGTCAGTACTACAAAAATTATTAAAGCTATTAGAAGCTCTGGACTATTTTCATTGATCAAAAGTGGCTCTCTCTATACCAAAGTTAGGAAACCCCTTCCCAAAGGCAGTTGCTGGATCATGCTTAGGACGGCTGGCAGCTTCATATTGATAAAAAGTGATGATACAGCAGCGCAAAGAGCTTGTAAATAATCTCCAAAGTAAACTTTGAAGATTCTGATGAGTTGTTGCCACCAGACAGAAACGTTGACAACATTTGTGTGACTTGTTATATAGCCAGTCAGGACTGCATGGGAGGGTCATGCTTTCAACACCACAGTATGCAGAACAGCAAACCTGTGGCAGTTCTTTACATTAAAAAACAGCACATTGTAGAAATGATGGAAAACAGTTTTCGGTCTGTGCACAGCAGCCAAGTACCGATTTTAAAGTACAGTCGCCATAAAGATCATACCCACATACAAGTGTTAAGTAAAACTCCACTATGCACTAGGACTCATATTTAATTCCATCATTATATTTTTCTAAACTCTGTGTGTTCTTTTATCACTTAACAACAAGGGGTCTGTTACCCTGTCACCCTGATACTGTTCTGTTCCCGGGTTAGGCCCATATAGCAAAGCTGTTCATTTCTTACATTGTCCCTTTTTTCACAACAACATTTCTGCTGTGAACTTTTGCACATATTTGCATGCACAAGAATGTTGTATTAGTTTCTCTGAAACTACTCTGTTTATGGAGGAAGGATGTTGGCCGCGAGTCGGCCGATGAGCTGAGCACTCCCAAGTATTGTTTCCCCCCTGAGCCAATGCCGTAAATCCGTGGCCGAATCTGCCAGGGAACAATCACGGGACTTACCGGATGTTCTGGAGGCTATGCCTCTTCTGACTGCAGTTTAATGGATTGGAGTGCGGCGATTCACGGGCTTCTGCTGGTGGCTCTCCCTCTTGCGGTGTGCAGCGCGCGGGGGTGTCGGCGGTGAGGGCGGAGCAAGTAAGTAATCTCTTTACTAAATGCTGACGGGAAGATATATACAAAAATTCTAGCCACTCACTTGGCTAATGTTATTACCCTATCTATGAGACAACATGGGTTTATACCCACAAGGGGGATGGTAAATCACATTAATAGGGTGATAGCATTGCTGGACAAGGCTAACGTACAGGGCACCACCTTAGGATTTGTTTTATTAGACGCCGAGAAGGCTTTCGACTGTGTGTCATGGAGGTTTCTCTGGGGGACATTGCGATCTATGGGGTTTGGCTCAGGCTTTGTTCAAGCAACTCAAGCTGTATACAAGACCCCTAAAGCTCGAAACTCCATTAGCGGGTTAGAGTCGGCACCGGTGTATATAACAAGAGGCACGAGGCAGGGTTGCCCTTGCTCTCCACTGTTATTGGCTTTATATATATAAATCCATTTTTAACCATGTTAGAAGGCAACCCAAGAATCAAAGCGATTGAATGCGGATTGGAACAGCTGTGTGTATTAGCATATGCAGACAATGTGGTGGTGGTAACATCTGACCCGGCATCAGCAATCCCAGAGATAGAGCTAATGGCACATGAATTTGGAACTGTTTCTGGGTATAAGCTTAACGCATCTAAAACACAAATATTATGTACTAACCTGACCGGTGTTCAAGACCCCAGAGTGACTGATGAAGTTAGTTATTTGGGGATTAAAATCAGGGTTAGCTTGGATTAATTGGTTAAAATCAATTGGAATTCTATCCTTATGAGTGTTAAGAAGCAACTAGATAAAATGGAATGCTTACACCTCACAATGGTTGGGAGATGTAATGTCTTAAAAATGTTATTTTTACCTAAAGTTTTATATTTCTTTAGGTCCATTCCACTAGAACTATCTCAGGGACAGCTACAACAACTACAATCATGTTGTATGAGATTTGTATGGGCCCAAGGGAAATCGCGAAGGGCAATGCACTTTATGTCTTTACCTAGCTGTTAGTTTGTGTGTGCAACTCCTGAGGCGGAAAGCCGGGAGCTTTTAGTTGTGTTCTGTAATAATCGTGGTTATTACAATTTTTACTTGAAAACTGAATTGTATTTGAAAATAAAACTCGCGCTGGCACTCGTTCCGTTTATTAAATAATTACACCCTAATAGCGATGTCAAGCCTGATTTGCTGCTTTGCTTAAACTTACCTCATCCAGACGATTAGGCTCTGGACAGGGGATGCCGAAAACACCACCGGAATCTGCCGTTCGATTTCTGCCGCCATCTTGGGAGGTAATCGGACCTGGCAGCGGGCTAGCTGTTGTGGCGCTGCTGAGATAAAATGGACTCCTCTGTAGGTCCGCTCAGCGGACGCGCGCAGCGGGCGTGCCGAAGGCGCGCCAAAGGCAAGCCCGTCTGCGCCCGTCCGCGCCTGGCCCGGGCCGAGGGCCAAAACCCCTGCTAGAGGATCAGAAGAAATACCGTCTGACCCTTCCCCACAGAAACAACTAGGTAAGACAGGGACTTATACATATGACACTGACACTTTAAAAGCCATCGGAGAGCCCAGAATGATCAAGTCTGCTAGAGCCCACAATATATCGGAACCGTTTCTCTTCAATTTTTGCGGCTTTTCATTTAATTCCAAGGGTACTGAAAATCCCTATCAGAGGAAAAAATTTATTTATCCCATAACATATAACATGATAAGCATAAACTGCCGGTCACTCTCCAAACATAGTGCTAATATGTTTGACCTCCTTTTTAATGAAAAACCGGATGCAGTGTTCCTTACTGAAACGTGGCTCCAGGAAAGTTCAGGACCAAACATAGCAATAGCCCTACCCTCGAACTATGCTATAGTAAGAGTAGATCGTACTAATAAGATTGGGGGGGTTTGCAGTAATTTTTAAAAAAAACTTTAGTTGCACTCTTGATGAACTTCCCATTACAACAGGTGAAGCTGCCTTTTTTAAACTTACCCTGTCTGCCTACTTTACTTATTCTGGGATACTTATATACAGACCACCCGATTTGAGGACTAATTGGATTTCTGTATTAATGGAACAAATCTCTTTCCAGATAACAAATAAGGCCAATTTTACCGTGCTAGGAGATTTAAATCTCCATCTAGAAAATCTTACTTGTAGAAATAGTATAAGACTTATCGCGGACATGGCCTCTCAAAATCTTAAATTGGTAAATGAAGGGCCCACTCACAGAGCAGGACATTTCTTAGATCCCGTTTTCACCAATTTAGATACAATTACCTGCTCCCCAGCATTACCTACAATCTGGTCTGACCACTATCTAATAAAATTCTCCTTGATATCACCTTACAATACTAACAGAGGAAATGACATAACTCGCATAGAGAATTCGTCAAGAAACTGGAAGAGGATAGACGTAGAGAAAATGAACAGATGTCTAGAGGCACATATACCATTGATGAAGCAACAAATAGACCCATTAGCAAATGATATCCAATGCTGGCTTACTAAAGCTGTGGACCTATGTCTTCCTATTTCCAAACAAAATAAAATCACTCATCATCCCCCAGCACCATGGTATACAGATTCTCTGAAAATATCAAAATCTAGCTGTAAAACTCTCGAAAGACACTGGAGGAAAAACTATAACCCCATAGATAAAGTAGCTTATAAAGCCGCTTTAAGTGAATATCATAAGGAATGTAAGTTTGCACGTGCCACCTTCGTAAATCAAACCATCAATAAGGTCTCAAACTGTGCAAAAACACTCTTTAACACAGTGAAAACATTGGCTGGCTCAGATGCAACTGCCAAACCACCCACTTTATCACTATCCAAATGTGAAGAACTAGCGAACTTCTTCATAAATAAAGTGGAAGGTATCTATCAAGATATCATCTCACAGGACACGGAAGTTCCAGGGCCAAAGGTTATTGCATCAGAGGGTATACAGCTTTCCAATCGAAGAAAGATCGAGCATGAACTAAAAGATTGGCCCCTTTTAACTACGAATACTGTCCAAGACCTATTAAATTCTATCAAATCGGGGTCACCAAGGGATCCTATTCCAGCTAACATCCTTAAGCAGTTAAATCTATCTGTGATACCTATTATAACGCAAGTACTCAACATGTCAATTAAAGAGGCCAAAGTTCCTCCCCTTTGGAAGCATGCTATGATCCACCCTTTGCTGAAAAAACCAAATGCTGATGTAACGGATACGAAAAAAAACCGTCCCATCTCCTTACTCCCAATTCTATCTAAAATTTTAGAAAAACACATCCACCTTCAGTTGACACAATATGCGAACACTTACCAACTTCTTCATCAGTCACAATCTGGATTTAGGGCAGGTTTTTCAACGGAAACTACGCTGCTGGGCGTCACTGAGACAATTCGCCAGAAATTGGATAATGAAGAAACAGTTGCGCTCATCCTTTTGGATTTGAGCGCTGCTTTCGATACCATTTCTCACAAGGTGTTCTTAAACACTCTGAGTAACGTAGGAATCAGTGGGGATGCTTTGAAATGGATTCAGGACTTCCTCTCATATAGGACATTTCAAGTTTTCTCTCAAAACACATGCTCCAAGACCCATTCTTTCAGTCATGGTGTACCACAGGGATCCATCCTGAGTCCACTTCTCTTCAACATTTATGTTAGGCCTTTGGCTGAGTTAGTTGAGGAGTCGGGACTCATGATCTATTCATATGCAGATGACTCACAAATTATTTTTTCATTGACGGCCCAAAAAGTAAAGGACATCTCTACGCTTAAAACTGGACTGAACAACATCGCAACTTGGATGAAGGAAAATTTCCTAAAACTAAACAGTGAAAAAACAGAGGTGATCATTCTAGGGAAACAGAAACATCTATGGAGCCATCAACATTGACCAGAGAAAATGGGTAACATCCCAAACCCTGTTTCACAAGTACGTAATCTGGGTGTACTCCTGGATGATAGTCTGAGCATGCATGCACAATCAGTTAGAGTGGCAGCCACCTGTTTCTCCATCCTACGATGGCTGAAGAAAATCTGCTGGATGCTCCCTGAATCAACCAGGAAAACAGTGGTGAACGCCTTAGTAACATCCCATTTAGATTATGGAAATATCCTTTATTTAGGATCAAATAAGGCTAACCTCCATCGTCTACAAATGGCTCAAAATGCGGCAGTCAGATTACTATGCAATGTACCTAAAAGGGAATCAGTCTCTGCATTCCGGCGTACACTGCATTGGCTTAACATTGAAAATCGAGTGAAATTTAAAGCTCTCACCTACATGTATAAAATAAAAGCCAACACAGCCCCGAGGTATCTTTGCTCACTGGTAAATACATATATTCCATCCAGGAACCTCAGATCAGCCACCCAGGGCCGTTTCAGGATTCCAAAATTTAAACGCACTCGCATAGGAGGCAAATCCTTTGCTTACTTAGGCCCGTCTCACTGGAACTCTCTCCCCATTTCATTGAGAAATGAGCCTAACTACTTCAGTTTTTGAAAGTTGTTAAAAACCTGGTTATTCGATAAATAAAAATAAAACCTTTCCTCTCCACCTGCAACAGCTAAAATGCGCCGGGAAACCCTTTTGGGTAGCCGATGCGCAGTACAAATGCAAAAATAATAATAATAATAATAATAATGAAGGGGGATGGGCTGTACTCGATTTTACATTTTATTACTATACATGTATTTTGCAAAATATCAGGATAATGCTCACTGGTGAAGACATTACTAACCCCGCTGAATACCTCTTCATATATCAGATGGTATTAGTGGCAGAAGTTAGGAATTGTCTGTTTAGAAAATTGGACTATAACTATTTTAAGAGGATGCACTTTAAGGTAGCTATAGCTGCCTACAAGGTATGGAGAGCAGTGCGGAAAAATTTCCAAATTGAAGGGGTTTGTTTCTATACACCAATAAATACACCCATCTTACTCCCTGCTGTCTTCACTGATAGAGTTGCTCAAATATGGAAGGACAAGGGAGTTACATCTATAGGTAAATTATATAAGGATGGGGAGCTGCTCTCCTTTGAGATGTTAGCCGATGATTTTAAACTCCGCCAAACGGAATTCTTTACATTTCTTCAGATGAGGGACTTCCTGTTGAAAAAACAAAGGATAATAGAGCCATGCTTATTAGTTGAGGTTGTTATACAGAAACAATGCATTGGTGGGATTTATAGGTGCCTATTGGATACACAGAGAGATGATTTGGAAACCCAAAACATAAGATGGAGAAATAGATTTGGAGAGCAGGAAATATATATAGAACAATCAATTGTTATGGTGGGGAAAACTTTATTATCAGCCAATTTAAGAACACAATATTTAAAAACTATTTTTGATTTATATCATACCCCTGCGAAGATGTTGAAATGGGGGGGGCTCAATGATGAGAAATGCTTTAGATGTGGGGTAGATGGGGCTGATATTATGCATATTTTTTTTACATGTAGGAAATTGACTCAACTCCTGGACCATATTGAGAAATTTCTTTCAGAAATTACGGGAGTTAAAATTTATATTTCTCCGTCTGTTATGTTAATGGGTATAGGGGGGGATTTAAGGGAAGGACAATTGGCTTTTGAATTCAGATACCTAATTTCCATGGCAGTGGCGGTAGCCTGTCGTTTTATAGCCTCCTTTTGGCTTCAAAAAGAGGCTCCAACCTTTGAAATTTGGAGAGCTAGATTCTTTGTTATTTTTAATCTCGAACATAGTCTATATGCTCTTAAGGGGGCACAGAAACGGAAACTAGGATTATCAATATGGGTCCAAAAATCAAGCACATGAAGGAATAATATGAATTAATGTTGTTCTGAATTTGTTTTTATTTTATTAGTTATCTTGTATCCCCTGTGTATATGTAAGGAATTTTGTTTTATTTTAGGAAATGTATTTTAACCCTTGTAAGAATAATTACATCTTGACTTACCTCATCTGAAATCTATGTTATATGTATGCAGTTGAAATTTGGAATTGCAATTAAAAAAAAAAGAAAAAAAAAAAGAAACTACTCTGTTTACACATCTAGCTACGCACAACATCATCATGATGCTTTGAAAATCATGTCCAAAGCCTCTTTACACACCATGTACAAATGCCTTTCTATCTTCATCCATGGGGCGACAGAGCTATCTACATATTAACACATCACTAATCGATAAAGTACATCACAAGGCTGCTTTCTATTATTAATAATGAGAATCCGGATAGATTTGAAGAGGAGGGACTTCAGCTGACACCGAAGATCCCCACAGCGGTCTGGCATCTTGAGAGGGGTGTACAGTTTGTAACCAAGACGGGGTCCTTTTTTTTTTTTCTATTGTCATTTTAAAATTATACAATGAATAAACAAAGAAAACAAAACCCCCCAGACTGTTGCACAACAACATCCATCATCCAGTGATCACTTAGTGTACAAGTTGCCAGTAGTTAATAGTTACAACGGGTATTTTACACTGTTCAACTAATCCCTTGGATTTGTTTGCAAATAGTCAATCAGGTAGGACCAGTAGTCTCTTGGCTTGGCGCCAGTGGATAGTTCCTCCTCGTATATATGCAAAGCCTCTCAACAATACGTCAGATCTTGTAGCCATTGTCTAATCGTTGGAAAAACTTTACTATCCCAGCACAGCAAAACTCTACGTTTTGCTAACAACAAAGCTACTACACAGAACTTGCGTTTCCTGGAGAGCACACCCCGAACCAGACCCAACAAGCAGGTGCGAATGGTACATTCAATATGTGTTCCCGCCATTTTTCTCAACTCTCTAGTAACATTTGTCCAGTACTCATTTACGCCCGTGCAGGACCAGGCAAGATGTAGGAAATCCGCCATATCAGCCTTGCAACGCTTACAGTGTGCATCTGGTCTTAGGCCATAAGCGTATAACCTTGCTGGGGTATAATACGTTTGGTGTAAGTATTTATAATGCACCATACGCAAATTGCCGTTTGTTGTAAGCACACCAGTGAGCGCACATGCCATGACCCATTCCTCCTCCGTAAGCGGAGTTTCCAGTACCACATTCCACTTTGTCATTGCATGGACCGTCGTGGCGGCTATATCCTCCTGCAATTTCACGTATAATTTAGAGACCATGTGTGCATTGCTAGGTGTAGTAAGCATCCACTTCAAGGCTGACAGTTGAGGTGATTCTGCAGGATAGGAGGGATAGAGCTTTTTAATCGCATGCTGCAATCTATAATATGTGAACCGAAACAGTAGTGTCTGATTACTGATGTATGTAAGGTCGCTGGGCGTCCTAAATTTACCATCGTGATACAAGTCCCCCATTTTAGCTATACCCACATGCTTTAATTGGTCCAGGCCTACTTTTTCTTGAGTGACTGACAATTATGGGTGATGTACTAATGATAATGCCGGAGCATATAGCGGTAGTTTGCCTGTTAATTTCCCCATTCGGAGCCAGGCCGCATTTGTCGTGTCTATAGTATTTATATCTCGATTATGAAGAGGAGGCCGACGATGTGTAAGGATAGCTGATAGTGGGATAGGGAGCGCATCGCCTTCCTCTATTGCTACATGTGTAACATAGGGGATCGTATGATTCCAATAGTGCGTAAATTGCGCCTGAGCACATAAGAAGTAAAGTAAAAAATCTGGGACCATAAATCCCCCACTCGAGTATGGTAATGTAAGTGTGTGTAGCTTAATACGGGCCTGAGCGCCAGCCCATATCAACCTCGTCACTAGTGCAGTTAATCATTTAAAAATCACAGAAGGGGGAGTGATCGGTATATTATTAAAAAGATATAGGAATTTAGGCAGGACTACCATTTTTACAATCGCTAGTCGATCGGCCAATGATAACGGTAATTGTATCCATCGGTCGATTTTGCCCTCCATGGAATCTAGCGCTTTGCCGTAGTTGATACGAATTACAATCTCCGGGTCACGGTGAAACCAGACTCCCAGATACTTGACCGGGTCTGATTGCCATTCCAGAGGGAATTCAGTGTGGTGTGGAACCGTTGAGTCCGTTAGCGGAATTATGAGGGACTTGGACCAGTTAATTTGTAGCACTGAGTGATGACCAAATCAAATATATTCCCTGAGTAGTGGGGCGAGATGCTGCTCCGGGTCACGCACACATAGCATCATGTCATTCGCATACAAAGATATGTGCATTGGAAGTTGTAGAAATTGGAGTGCCGAGTAGTGATGACCCTGCCTTATTTTACAGGCAAGCGGTTCAAGTGCTAACACGAATAGCATGGGGGAAGCAGGCAGCCTTGCCTCGTCCCCCGTTCTATCAGAATGGTCTCTGATATCTAGTCGTTAACTTTAATACGAGCCGTAGGGGCCGTATATAATGTTTGCACCCAGCGTAAAAAGATCATTGGAAATCCCATATGCTTCAGCACGGTGTATAGATAGGGCCATTCAATAGAATCAAATGCTTTCGCAGCATCTAATAGAATCGCAGCAGTTTTGGTACTAGGAATTAAGCAATGTGACAATGCAAATAATGTTCTGGTGTTGTGAGTCATCGATCTAGTTGGGATAAATCCAGCTTGATCTGGCAATCCAGCCTGGTCATTAGGGGTTGCAACCTGGAAGCCAATAACTTGGTCAATATCTTGGTATCAAAATTTATGAGAGACAACGGCCGATATGATTCACAACATTCGGGGTCTTTGTGTGGTTTCAAGAGGGTAACCAGCACAGCTTCTCACAGTGTGGGTGGTAATAATTGCTTATCGTGTGCATCTCTGTACATCTCAACCAGATGTGGCGCCAATTGATCTACAAATCGCTAATAGAATTCACAGGTGAACCCGTCAGTGCCGGGCGCTTTACCATTGGGCAGTGACTTAATTATTTCCGTGACCTCCTCTACCGTGATGGGCAAGGACAAATATTCCCTATGTGTGTCAGATAACCAAGCAATCGCCACATCTTCTAAGTAGTCCGTGACCTCAGATGGTGTAGCCGTGTTACGTGCAGTATATAATTTGCCATACGTACTCATAAATTCGCTTAATATACCCTTTGTGTCGTGATGTAACCCCCCCTGTGCATCTCTGATCGTTAGGACCGCCTGTGGCGGGCGACCTGTACAGATCTTGGATGCCAATACTCTTCCAGGCCTACCTCCTTCCCCGTATGATCATGCTACTTGACGCTTCGACACATACTTCAATTCATCCTCCGCATATGTTTGATATTCTGTCAGCACCTTCCGAATGTCACCTGGTGTTTTCACATTTTGCGTGTTTTCATACTCCCATTCTAGTGCGTCTAGTATGCTCTCCCGCTTGCTAAGCTGTTGGCGTATGTCTTTTAATATACCAGCGCTAGTACTGATACAGACCCCCCCTGATCGTCGCTTTAAAAGCTTCCCACAGTAAACCCGGATCTTCTGTACTGGGCTTATTCAAAGTGAAATATTCAGTGATAGCTTGACTGATAGCGTCAGTATACACTGAATCCAGTAGTGCTTTCAAATTAAATCTCCAAGTGTAAGGGGGTGGTGTGTAGTTTGGTATGTTAATAAATAACAACACTGGGTTGTGGTTCGAAAACGTTCTGGGTATGTGTCTCACCTCACGTGTCCATAATAGTACCTCACCAGTACCCAACCAGTAGTCTATACGAGACCAGCTGTTGTGTGCCGCTGTGGTGTGTGTGGCCTCCCTTCTACCTGGATTGCGAGTTCTCCAGATATCATGGAGATGTACTTCGCTCATAATATTACGCACCACTGCCGCTGCCCTGCGATGCGGTTCTTTAGATCCTGTTGATCTGTCTAAGTCATCACACAGTGCAACATTGAAATCACCTCCCCAGCATATAGCCATGCCCGTCAGATCATTTAGTTTACGCCAAATTTCGTTATAGAATCCCGGGTCATCTACATTCGGACCATAGGTGTTGATAAAGGCAATTCTCTGACCCCGTAATTTCCCCTTGATAATGACGTAGCGCCTGAGTTCATCCCGTATTGTACTATCAACTTGCAGCTGCGTCCCTTTTTTAACCAATACGATAACACCCCTGGAATAGGAGGAGTATGATGAACTATACACTGCATCTGCCCATTTGTGCCCAATCTGAGTCGTAGACCTAGGAGCAAAGTGTGTTTCTTGAAGAAACGCTATGTCAATGTGGAGTCTGTCGAAATAAGCAAAGATTTGTCTGATCTTTTTCGGGTTGTTTAGCCCCCTGACATTCCAAGTTATCATATTTAAATGTGCAGGTCATAGCCTATCTGCAAACATTGCTAGGGAAAGATATGTGTCTTGAAACGTGTAGTATTACCCCTACTTGTACAACTTATGTGAGTGAATGGAAGTCTGGCAACATCGAGCATGAAACCATATAGCTGGATATCCGCGATGTTTCTCAAGTACAACAGTGTGCTATACATTGTCCACCCCTGCCCTCCCCCACACCCACTTCAGCACCCCAACCATGCCAAAGATAATCCCCCAATATAGTAACTATCAGAACAAAACCACTGCGTGGGGATCACCCGCTAGGGGGTACCGCCGAGTGCACACAACTCCCCCCACCCATAGTGGATGCGGTCCGGTAAACGTTATATACACAGGTCTGCTTCTGACCATCAGGTTATCCAGTGGTGTTAAAGTACCAGTTCGCTATGAATATCATAACTACACATGCTATAAAGCAAATATTCCTCTCTCTACTGCAGGTGATACAGATCGTAGCTCCTACTTATGATTTACTCTATAAGGTCACCCACCCTATCTTCGCTTAGGGATAAAAGCACAGTAGAGTAGCCTGTAATATAGAAAAACATATCCAGCAATATCACCAATCTCTTTATGACATGTGCACAATACGTGTATCTTCCTCTTCTGACTACAGCGTCTTATGAAAACCCTTAGGAAAATAGTGTCTCTTCTCTTGCTGCTCTACCCTTAGTTATCCCTTTGCTTCAATATCTCGGTGGTCCATTTAGTGAGAAGGAGAGCCATACAGACCCTTCAGGCGGCGACATCGCAGATTACCTGTCCGCCTACCCCACACAAGCAGGACTCCGATGTGTCATAGGGCATACAATGTACCTCTATTTCACACCCTGCTGTGAGCAACAGGAAGACCGCTCTTATTCAGATTCAGGGTTCTGTCCAGTCTTCTTACGGTCCCGACACTGACCCAGCAATTTTTTAATAAAGTCGTTCGCTGCTTTCGGAGAGTGGAGGACCGTGGAGTGGCCATCGTGAGTCACCTTCAACCAGGCCGGATAGAGCATTGCATACTCCACTCCCATATCTCGCAATATCTGTTTTCCGGGATTGAATTCCTTTTGTGCTAATGGTACTGTCATGGTGAAATCCGGATAGTATGCTAAAGTATTGCCCTGGTAGGTCACCTTCTGTTTTTCTCGCGCCTGCGTAATATGGCATCCCGATCCCTATAATTCAGGATCTTGGCCACTATGGGTCTCGGAGTGGTACCTGGCGGGGGTCTGGGCGCCAAAGACCTATGTGTGCGCTCCACTATAAGGACAGTCGAAAAATCACTAGCACCAAACACTTCACGAAGCATGTCCTCTACGTAGGTCTCCATCCGGCCTGTATTTGTGGATTCTGGAATTCCCAGCAATTCGGATGTTATTGCGATGGGACCTCGCTTCCAAGTCCTCCACTTTGTGTTTAAGACCTTCCACCACTTTCTCCATGTCCTTACACTTACGCTTTGTGGTTTGCGATTCATCCTCTACGGTTGTTATATGCCTCTCAGCTTCGTCGAGTCGTTCCCCTTGTTTATCTAGTTTTGCCGACATATTGTCAACCCTATGTGTAAGGGAGTCCAGTTTGCCGTTTATATCCTGTAAGCTCTGTTGTATCACCTTGAGGACATGCTCCATTGCATTGTTCATCTCGGACCCCCCTTCCAATTCTGTGTCCGACAGCACCATGGCACCTTTGGTTTGTCGTTTAGTTTCGAATGAAAGTTTGGGTTGTTGCTTATCCGGCTTCGCCATGCTGTCAATAGCAAGCCCCTAAGATGGCGGAACTCCCTTCACTTTATCGCCACCCACAGGAAGATAGTGTGAAATGCGCGCCACCTGGTAGGTTCCTGTGCCGTCAGCCTTCCACACGGCCCGATTAACTCTAGCATCCAGATGTGTTATACAATATTTACTTCCGTGGAGAACACCCGGTAGTCGCAGCCCTTGCTGTAGTGCCTCTCCCGCAAATCGGCCGCGTAGTTATGGCAGGCATCCAGTAGGGAACATATCACACTATTTGGAAGGCATCGTATCACCACGCACTGTCATGACCCATTTCTTCATGCGTTGCGACATGTTCAAGTATCGCCAGGCCTCAGGACACATTCCACCAGGCGCTATGCAACCATTCCGCCATCCAGGAGACCACTGACCTCATGCCACGCGTCTGTGTCCAGCGGCAGTTACCGCACAGTCTCTGGGGACCCTGCACCCTTCAAGTTATATAGGACCGATGGTATAGCGAATGCAAAGCTCTAGGACCCCCTTCTGCTCAACCGCGCGGTCCCTGCGAGCACCTCTTGGAGGCCCCCAGCCGCAATCTAGCCACCACACACAGCAAAGTAGGCACCCTTGGTATGCACGATGTTGATTGTCGCGTTAGATGAGGCTCATTTCCACCAGCAGCTATGACCACTCGTCGCCACAACGGCAGATAATTCTCATTAGCATGGGGGCATATCCGAACTCAGTCGCGGGCCGCCATTTTGTGCTGGTGCAACGATGTACATTACATGCAGCAAGCGGAGTCACTGGGCATCCGTACTCACTGCGCGTCGTCTTCCGATAGTCCACTGGTCTCTCCCCATCAGACGCATCCCACAGGAGCCAGAATCAATCATCGGATAGCCTGCTACCCAGCCGGGAACGGAATCTACATCGGAGAAGACGCAGTGTCGGGCGCCGTCATCTTGTGCCTTCCGCGCGCCTCTCCGCCGGAGAATCACTTAAGAAGTTTACTGCGGGCAACTGGTGAGTCTGCAGCCTCCGATCCCTCGCATCGTGTCTACGAGTGCTTCCGACGTTGGCAGCAGCTATTTTCAGTCAGTTACATCCCCGCATGCTGGCCATTTACGCTATTATATGTCCCGGACCAGCGGAGCTGTCTCAGGAGCCAGCCATTCCGCCGTGCGCCCTCTAGCGCCCCCCCCCCAACCAAGACGGTGTCCTTCATTTTCTCCCACCAGGTAATGGGGTGGGCTCATCCCTAGAGTAGATTCTTGGCTCTACACCTACACACACTCTAGGTGCACCTAGAGTAGGGTTTTGCATAGCAGGAGTTCCTGTGAATGCTGGCTTGTTATATACCTGCATATAAAATGTTGGTTCAATAAATAATTAAAAAATGTCCCAGTGTGTTGTCTATATATTTCTCTGAGTACAAATCAGAATGAGTTACTGAGCAAAACGTTCTGATCTGTTTCCAGGATCCGTGAGGGTTCAGAGTTGTGATGTTTAGTGGTTGCCAGAATTCATTTGCTTTCTGGTTGGTTAGGGGGGCTTACAGTGGCACTGTGAGCTAGCTGGTCTATAAGGCAACATATCCTGCAGGGGTGCCCGGAACGAGTCTAGGCACCTTTCCCAAAGTTAATATTGTCCTAACAAATGTGCATGTCCTAAGGATTAGTTTGAACTGCACAACAGTAAGGTACCCCAAGAGCTTAAAGCAAACTCTACAGAAAAAACCCTGTACCATGAGGATTTTGCTTGAGTGTCTTGATGGACCAACTCTGTATTTCAGACTTTTCTAGTTCATGCCAGGTCAGCAATGTGCATGGGTAACAGAGACAATTATTAATAATAATAATAACTAGCAATAATAATAATAATAATAATGTATTACATACCATAATTCATATTAGTTCCCCCGAGTCCTAGCAATTAATTCACCTTGTACTTTCTTCGATTTTCGGTTTAAAAATGCCCCCAAAATGTTGTAACAGTCTTTACCGTCCTTATTCAGGATAAACCCTGTTAACTACCTTTCCCTTTCTAATGCAGCCTTACCTTCAGCGACTAACTACATTTGAAAGGCAAGAAATTAAAAAAGGCTAGTTCCATAATCGGGGTGGAGTTACCATTAGTGTAGCAGATGAAGTGGCACCACGTTCTAAAGGTTCTACTCCACCCACCACCTTGTTTGCCTTGCCCTTACTGACAGCAGTCTTCTGCACTGGGGGAGATCCTTCATACATTTCATGTGCCAAGGTTGAGTCATGAGACCACGCTAAGCACCACACCACTCTCGACCTCAAGGGGGCTCACACTCCTAGCCGCAGGTAAGAGCTGTTCCAAGCATGCATGTATTATCTTGTGACGCTCTGTAGAATCAGTCTAACTTGGAGGAACAGACCACTTGTCACTGGAACTACAGACACCTGCAAAATATACCTAAAAACACAGCAGTGAAAGTCGGCTCCTAATTGAAGGGACAGGAAGGGCGGATTGATGTCAAGTATTTTGCTGGTTTGACATAAAGTAACTTTACATGTTTGAAATAAATTAAGACTTTCGTAGATTGTTAGGATAGTTGCAGAAAAAGCATTGTTCGCATTAAAATTCACATCCTCTTTCTCCTTTACAGATAGCTTCAGCTGACAAAGCCACTGTAAGTTGCACAGTATTTGTTAAACTTAGGCCTCTTGCTTTGAATAATTTATTTTCAAGGATGCCATTCCTGAATATTGAAGTCTAATTATGTGGTTCAGTTTGACTAGGCCACATACATATGTACGTATGGCCTCATGTATTTGTATAATGTAATAATATTAATGAGATGTAGTGCACTTGAACAGATACAGAAAGTGCATTTACTGTGTAATCTCGACATTTATATGTGTGTGTATAATAATGTTACCAACAAATTGCAGTTCTCATATATAATTATATATGTCTGGTTTGAATAATATTATTCATTCTTATATATTCCTGTATCCATTTCAATAGTACTCTACATCTATATTGTAACTGTATATGCATCTGGGATCGTGCATTAAAAAGTGTACTGAAATGCTTGCTGCACTAAGTCGGCCAAGGCCCTTAAGCATGTGGGCCATTGCCTGTCGCGGGTACTTGGGCCTCCCACAAGAGTGAGGCACCGTTTTTATCCGGAGACCCGGGGGAACGCTGGGTGGTAGGAAATTTGTGTCAGCCCGGTGATGCCACAACTTTCCCACACAAAAATGTGTGAAAAAGGTGATTTTTTCAGCAAAACTTGAGGTTTGCAGGGCATTCTGGGTAAGGAAACATTGGGGGATCCATGCAAGCCATATCTCCGTGGAATCCACCGGGTGTCTAGTTTTCAGAAATGTGTGGGTTTGGTAGGTTTCCCTAGGTGGCCGCCGAGCACCGGGCCAAAAAACCAAGTGACCCCCCTTGCAAAACCAGGTCGTTTTGAGATAGGCAATTTTCATGTCGCCTCACTACGTTGTGGGCCCTTGACTGTCGCGGGTACTTGGGCCTCCCACACAAGTGAGGCACCATTTTTATCGGGAGACCCGGGGAAACGCTGGGTGGTAGGAAATTTGTGTCAGCCCGGTGATGCCACAACTTTCCCACACAAAAATGTGTGAAAAAGGTGATTTTTTCAGCTAAATTTGAGGTTTGCAGGGCATTGTGGGTAATGAAACGTTGGGGGATCCACGCAAGCCATACCTCACTGGAATCCCCCGGATGTCTAGTTTTCAGAAATTTGTGGGTTTGGTAGGTTTCCCTAGGTGGCCGCCGAGCACCGGGCCAAAAACCCAAGTGACCCCCCTTGCAAAACCAGGTCGTTTTGAGATAGGCAAATTTCATGTTGCCTCACTATGTTGTGGACCCTTGCCTGTCGCGGGTACTTGGGCCTCCCACACGAGTGAGGCACCGTTTTTATCGGGAGACCAGGGGAATGCTGGGTGGTAGGAAATTTGTGTCAGCCCGGTGGTGCCACAACTTTCCCTTACAAAAATATGTAAAAAAGGTGATTTTTTCAGCTAAATTTGAGGTTTGCAGGGCATTCTGGGTAAGGAAACGTTGGGGGATCCACGCAAGCCATACCTCCCTGGAATTCCCGGGTGTCTAGTTTTCAGAAATGTGTGGGTTTGGTAGGTTTCACTATGTGGCCGCCGAGCACCGGGCCAAAAACCCAAGTGACCCCCCTTGCAAAACCAGGTCGTTTTGAGATAGGCAATTTTCATGTCGCCTCACTACGTTGTGGGCCCTTGACTGTCGCCGGTACTTGGGCCTCCCACATAAGTGAGGCACCGTTTTTATCAGGAGACCCAGGGGAATGCAGGGTGGAAGGAAATTTGTGTCAGCCTGGTGATGCCACAACTTTCCCACGCAAAAATGTGTGAAAAAGGTGATTTTTTTCAGCTAAATTTGAGGTTTGCAGGGCATTCTGGGTAATGAAACGTTGGGGGATCCACGCAAGCCATACCTCCCTGGAATCCCCGGGTGTCTAGTTTTCAGAAATGTGTGGGTTTGGTAGGTTTCCCTAGGTGGCCGCCGAGCACCGGGCCAAAAACCCAAGTGACCCCCCTTGCAAAACCAGGTTGTTTTGAGATAGGCAATTTTCATGTCGCCTCACTACGTTGTGGGCCCTTGACTGTCGCCGGTACTTGAGCCTCCCACACGAGTGAGGCACGGTTTTTACCGGGTGTCCCGGGGAAACGCTGGGTGGTAGGAAATTTGTGTCTGCCCGGTGATGCCACAACTTTCCCACACAAAAATGTGTGAAAAAGGTGATTTTTTCAGCTAAATTTGAGGTTTGCAGGGCATTCTGGGTAATGAAACGTTGGGTGATCCACGCAAGCCATACCTCCCTGGAATCCCCCGGGTGTCTAGTTTTGAGAAATGTGTAGGTTTGATAGGTTTCCCTAGGTGGCCGCCAAGCACCGGGCAAAAAACCCAAGTGACCCCCCTTGCAAAACCAGGTCATTTTGAAATAGGCAATTTTCATGTCGCCTCACTATGTTGTAGGCCCTTGCCTGTCGCGGGTATTTGGGCCTACCACATGAGTGAGGCACGTTTTTATCGGGAGACCCGGGGGAATACTGGGTGGTAGGAAATTTGTGTCAGCCCGGTGATGCCACAACTTTCCCACACAAAAATGTGTGAAAAGGGTGATTTTTTTTAGCTAAATTTGAGGTTTGCAGGGCATTCTGGGTAAGGAAGCGTTGGGGGATCCACACAAGCCATACCTCCCTGGAATCCCCCGGGTGTCTAGTTTTCAGAAATGTGTGGGTTTGGTTGGTTTTTCTAGATAGCGGCCAAGCCCGGGGCCAAAAACTCATGGGACCCCCTTTGCAAAACCAGGTTCTTTTGTGATAGGCAATTTTGATGTCTCCTCAATTGGTTTTGGGCTCTTGCCTGACGCGGGCACTAGGCCTACCCATGCAAGTGAGGTACTATTTTTCTTGGAAGACTTTGGGGAACGCGGGATGGGTGGAATTTTGTGGACCCACGCAGATTCCAGAACTTTCCACCACAGAAATATGAGGAAAATGTGTTATTTTGGACACATTTTTAGGTTTGCAATGGATTCTGGGTAACAGAACCTGGTGAGAGCAAGTCAAGTCACCCCATCCTGGATTCCCCTCGGTGTCTAGTTTTAAAAAATGTACAGGTTTGCTAGGTTTGCTTATGTGCCAACTGAGCTAGGGCCCAAAACCCACAGGTATGCACATTGCTAAAAAAAAGTCGGAACCCAGTGGGCTTTCTGCCGCCCTGGGGGGGAATCGGGGAAGGGGGTTACATCCCGATATGCACCTAAAGGGGCAGAAAGAATGTGGCTATTTCTTGTGGGGGTGGGTGCATTGATATGACTATTTTGGGCAGCCCCCACCGCCACACGTAAAAAAAAAGCCTGCGTACTCGCTGGCACCTAGTGGGCTTTCTGCCCCCCCAGGGGGCAGATCAGGGGCCACTGCTACCATCTGCCCTACCGGGGGGGGCAGTAAGACTGGAATTTCTCTGGGGGTGGGGTGGGGGTATTGTCATGCCCATTTTGGGGGGCCCCTACCCCTACACTAATAAAACTAAAAAATCCATGGTTTCTAGTGGGCTTTCTGCGCCCGATTGGGGGCTACAGCTCCAATCTGCCTCCTGGGGGGCAGAAAGACAGTCATTTTTGTGGGGGGGGTGGTGGGGGCATTGGGGGGATGGTGGGGGCATTTAGCGAAAAAAATCCCTGGCTTCAGGTAGGCTTCCCCCCCCGAAGGGCAGATTAGGGGCCAATGCCCCATCTGCCCCCTGGGGGGGGGCAGAAAGGCTGTAATGGTGGCGGGTGGGTGGGGGCATTGGCGTGCCCGCTTTGGGCAGTCTCCACCCTAAAAAAAACCTTCTAAAAACAAACCCCTGGTGTTTAGTGGGATTTCTGCCCCCTTGCCAGGCTGATCAATGTTAGGAGCCCAGGGGGGTTACAGATGTAGCCCCCAAGTCTCCTAAGGAGCACTGACAGCCCTGAAAAGCCAATCTTCACACTGCCCATTCACCCATCCATCCTCCTATAACACATTCATCCACTCACCCACCCATTCATCCATCCATCCATCCACATTACCAGTCATCCATCCATGCATACATACCTCTTACACGCAGACACCATTCCACCCATCCACAACTGGCAAATATCACTGATTGGTATCTGCACAATTAATGTATACAACGTTAAGGCATTCCATGTCAGAGATTTAGTTTCTGTGTATATTTCACATGTTTTATTTAAACTTGCATTCCTTAAGAGTGCTCACCATTTTCAGAATGTTGTATTTCTGTATTTTTTTGTGAAACATATTTCTCTAGTACAGTGCATACTTTGAACTGAGTCGCCTTCAGTTGCTTTTAACTGACCACCATTGAGAGCTCTGGAGCAAAGGCCAAAGGCAGTGCAAATTTCTCACAGTGCCTGTCAGTGTGTCAAAAAGTTGTTCATAATCAGTGGTCACCCAATCCTTTGCCTCTCTGCTGAACAAACAGAGCAATTGTCACTTATTCCAGTTGCAATTGTGCTTCTGTACAACTATGTATGAAGGAGGCACATAGTTGCCAAAATATTGAGAATGCAAAAGCAAATGAAAATACGCTGCTTACAGGTGAATCTGTGTGTTTGTGGGTTGCGAAGTGCAGTTCTCTGGTTATACTGAGTAAGCAGCTACCTAAGTCATTATCATATGAATTCTCTTTAGTGATATCATAAATACACTTTCACAATTGCTTTATTAACTTTCTTGCTTTCCCTAATTTGCTTGAAAATGCATTATTTGCCCACTCTTTTTTCAAACCTTTCCCGAACCCCACCAAACTACTCCTTATGATGTTCGGGCTCGCTCGCTATACTCGCTTGCCACGCTCACTCGCCACAGGGCACCCATCACCCACTTTTACCCCCCAATACCTTCAATTGTTACCAGCCTCCACTGACTAGTGATTCTGCATTTTTATACTACGTTTCTGAGACTAATTCATATCAGGTTGGCTTTCAATTTGTAATAAATCCTAACGTAATCCCATCCTCTGACTCAGAGTTTTAATTTGTGGCCAAATGGGTTACACAGTAATTGTTAAATTGTGGTTGATCCTAACTCCTTTTATTCTTCAGGCACCTACAAACTTCCATTGCAGGGGGCAAGGAAGAAGGAGCCTAACTTTGGTGCATTAGAAAACGGAGGTGCTGAACCTCTGGTGAATAGGTTGCAGCTGCTTGTTGACTCACGGTGTGGTCCTGACCAACTCACTTGCTTAATAAATGAAAAGTTTAATCAATACGTTTATAAAAACAGGATTATGAGTCATTTTATTAAAACAATAAAGCCTGAGGGAAAAGCTAGTTACTAAAACTGTCAGGCATGTGTAATCTGAGACGTAGCTCTGGTATTGAGGTCTGAGCTGGGAGATCTCTTTGCTGTGTGAGGCTGGATCTCTGTGTTCTGTGACATATATGAGATTACTGTGCAAGGCCCAAACCTCCTGGAAATTCTGGGAAAATTTAGGAATGGTAGTGCTGTCTAAAATAAAAATTTGCAATGTCTGTCTCATCTGAGAGACAGCTTTGCTCCAGACAGCAAAGGTGTGCACCTTTTGTGGTATTTGATGTGTGTCACTGCTGTGCAATGACTGACTATGTGCATTATTTGACACTTAAGGGAAGGTACTGGAAAATATTTTATGAACAACAGCCTTAGCCACTCACGTCCCTGTTCAGATTTAACACAGCCTCCGTGAAGTATAAAGAAATCTGCAGTGACAAAGACCTCAGACTCCAATGTTTTTAAATGAACAACTCTAAATCCAACCAAACACCATGAGGCTATTCACATTCCAGTACTCACTAAGGGCCAGGTGTAGGTGGCCAAATACCGAGCGGTAACACAGAAATTCGCAGAATTTCTGCATTACCGACCGGTATTTGGCTGAGTGCAATGTAGGTGAGTTGAAACCTACTTGCAAAATAAGGAATCCCAAAATAGAGATTCCTTATTTTGCTCTTGCATTTAAGGAATCGGAAATACCGATTCCTTAAATGCAATATATGGAGCACTAAAAATAGTGCACTTCAGCCTTAAGGAATCGTTAATTACCACCAACTTCTAGTTGGTGGTAAGTAGCGACTTCCTTTGCAAAAGCACTTTTTTGCTTTTTTAAATGTGCCATGTGGCACACATCCATGCTCTTAGGGCATGTATGTGCACCACATGTGCACACATGCACATTTCAGGGCTGCAACAGGGTGTCCTTTGGACACCCTGGCACTCTTCAAATAGCTCCTGCTCTTAGCGATTCGGTAATACCGAATCGCTAATAGTGAATATCTTCCCATTCATTCCTATGGGCCTCCTAGCCCATAGCAATGAATGGTTAGGTATTCCTTAATAACGAATCTCAATTACCGATTCGTTATTAAGGAATTTTAAGGAATCGCTAATATTTTAGCGATTCCTACCTACATTCCATTTAGTGAGTCCTTAATAGCGATTCGGTAAAAATCGCTATTAAGGACTCGCTAAATTGAGGTTACCTACATCTGGCCCTAAGTACTATGCTCACCAATGCCTTCGGCAATCATAGTTTAATTACTTACCCTTTTTGGAAGATACAGATTTTTGTGTAACTGTCAAAACATTACCCAAGATTGGTGAACTAGAATCGCCTCCTGGAATAGACATCCCGTCTCGCCATTGTTTCAAAGAAAGTTGTTTTTCTTTCTGATGTCTGGAGGGAATCCTTGACCACCCAGGCATACAGTGGTCATCCCTGACCTACACTGACCACCCTTGATATCCAGTTAATACTCAAAACACCAGACCATCTTTACAGTCTATGTTTACCACCTCTAGCATATGGTGACTGCTTCTGGTGTGCAGAGTCAACCGCTGAATTTGATTAGTGTACTTGCCTATGATCTGAAATGCCCAGCTGAGCAATCGTGTTGAACTTGGGCATGCGATGCAATGATTGAACATATAATCACAACTGGTCCATACAGGATACTAGTAACCAAGGGTACTTGATCAAAATAATAAACCCCAAAATTTGGACTAACTTCCTGTATTTGCTAAAAATTAGAGGCTGCTATTTGAGAGAGCCTTTACATATTCTGAAAATAATGAGGCAGTGTTTGGTACTTTTTCATTAATTTGAAAAGCTTGTGTGTTGCACAAAAGAGTTATTTTATGACATTTGTAGATGAAGTTTGGGCCAAAACAAATACTTTTCCGAAAAATCTCGAATTTGGAATTTGAGGAATAAATCTAGCTGCTTTTGGATTATTAATTCTGATGTTATGGCTCAATTTCGATAGTACTACATTCTCTTCTGCTATGATGATGAATGGTATATATAGATCACGTTTTTTTGTACTGCAGAGTGTATATATAATGGATGTCTGAGACCCGAGCTCGTAAGACAGTTAACCTATGGCATATTTCTGCTTTTTGAGGTCAAAACCTACCAGATAGGTCTGTTTGCGCAAGACTTCCTTCTTGGGCATATTTTGAAGGCTTCTCTTGGAGTGCATTCTGCCCATTGCTTACTACTGGTTGTACGTTTTGTAGCACACAGTTGCCTGCTTTCTAAATGCTGGATTTATTTATTTTAGGCTGTTCAGCATGCCTTTGTCGTCCTGCTGGACCATAGCCTGTTAACAATCTCTCTGATTGTCTTCTTGCATTCTTACACAGGTGCTTGCGTCCTGGAAACTCCTTTTTTCCTTTTCATGAGACACTTCACAAGAGAACATGTGTTTTCAGATGCTTCCCTTCTTCTATACTTGTTAGTGAAGCAGTAAAGGAGCTGTATTTCTTAGAAAATGTTTCCTGTCTCCTATTTATCCCTTTGACTGATTCTACTTATCCTTGCCACTGCCAGTAAATCAATTTTGCATACCTGTGAGGAAAAATGTTCTGCCTAGGAGCTTGTTTATTTTGGTCAGTGCTCTTTACTAATAGCATAACTTCCATTTCATGCCCATGCCAAAAGCACTGGAAGCAGGGGTGTGCGGGTTGCTGAAATACCCACAAAATACCCATGCTGGAATTCTAGGAGAGAATGAGTAAGACACAGGCCTATTGGTGTACATTCAAAGACAGAGGTCAGATTTTAGTATCTGACTTCCAGGGAGTTTGGTGTTTACTTTTCTTTCTTTCTCTGACTGCAAATTGAGAGGATTTATGTAACAATCTTGCTAGGTAGTGGAGGTAAGAAGGGTTGTAGGATGTTATATTTTTGAACACACAACTAAATTTAAATGCCTGTAAATTAACTATATACATATTTTTGAATGATCAGAATTAGGAAGCACAAAGAAAGCAAATTTTGTTTGTAACTCTAAAGCGTGGTGGAAACAAATATTTTAATATGATCAAAACAAATTAATTCACTGGGTGATGCTGATTTCCACACATTACTGTTCGTGCACTGTATAATTTTATCAGTAAAACTATATGTCTGTGCAAATGTGATGATAATTTTATTTGAAAACGTGTTTGCTGTAATGGCAGTGCGCTACCACATCATGTATACTTCACTCTACAATACTCTACCCCACCCTCTATGCCAATCCATTCTGTAACACTCAACTCCACTCTATGCCACTGCATTGTACAACACTCTTTGCCACTCCATGCCACTTCATGCTACGCTTCTCCAGTCAATACCACTGTACTCCAGTCCACTCTATGACACACTACACCACTCAACTCTGCGCCACTCTACTTTACTCTTTGACATGCCACTCTATGATACTCCACTCTGTGACACTCCACACTACTCTTCACACCACTCTATGTGGCTCCACTCTACGCCACTACGCTCCACAAACTTTTACAACACTCTACACAACTACACTCTATCCCAGCCTATGTTACTCCACTCTGTCACTCCACTCTATGCCACTCAACTCTATGCCACTCCACTCTATGACACCGTACTCCACTCTATACTACGCCACTTTATCCCACACTAATCTGTGTCACTCTATGCCACTCCACTCTACAAAACTCTATTCCACTCAATGCCACTCCACTCTATGATACTCACCTCCAGCCTACACTACTCTGCTCTATGCCACTCTACACCACTCCATTCCACTACATTCCACACCATGCCACTCTACTTGACAACACTCAACTCTATGCCTCTCCACTCCACGCTACTCCACTCTATGTTTTTCTACTTCACTCAATGCCACTCCAGTCTATGACACTCCTCTCAACTCTATGCCACTCAACACCCCTCCACTCTAAGCCACTCCTTGCCACTCCATGGTAAGCCACACCACTCTACACCGCTGTAAAGCAATCTACTTTCTACACTCTACTACATGACACTTTACTCCACTCCACTCTATGCCACTTCACTGTACACCACTCTACTTCACTGCATGCCACTTTACTACACTCTATGCCACTCCAGTCTCACCCACTCTGCTCTATGCCACTCCATGATACTCTCTGCCACTCCACTCTACATCACTATACTCTACTCCATGCTACTCCACTCTTCGACACTATGTCACTCCGATCTACAACACTCTACTCCACTCTATGCCACTCCAAATAACTCTATGCCACTCCACTACAGGCTTCTCCATAGCTCTTCACTCTATGCCACTCCACTCTATACCACACCACTCTATGCCACTACACTCTACAACACTCTACTCCTCTCTACTCTATGCCACTCTACACCAATCCACTTCACTCCACTCTCTGGCATGCTACTCCACTCTATGCTACTCCATTCTATGTCGCTAAATGCCACTCCACTCTTCGACACTCTACACCACTATATGTCAATCAACTGCACTTTACTTCACTCTACACCACACCACTCCACACCACTTCACTCTAAGCCACTCCAATCTATGACACTTTACTTGACTTCACTTTATTCCACTCTATGCTACTCCACTCAATGACACTCAAATCAACAACATTCCACTCCCCTCCATGACACTTCACTCTGCAGCACTCAACGTGATTTTGCTTTTCTCTATGCCACGTCAAGGCACTCCACTTTACCCCACTCCATGACACTCTACTCAACTTCAGACCAGTCCATTCAAAAACACTCTACTTCACTCTACTCTAAGCCACTTTTTTCCACTCGATACCACTAGACTCTAAGTGACTATGCTCCATGCCACTCTATGCCTCTCTATGCTGCTCCACTCAATGCCACTCCACACCACTTCACTCTGTGCCACTCCTGCCTACAACACTCTACTCAACTCTACACCACACCATACCACTTTATTCCACTCTACACCACTCCAGTCTACACCACTATACTCTACACCACTGCACTCTGCTCTATGCCACTCCACTCTACGCCACTTTAATCCCATCTTGCCCCACTATGGTCTACATCACTCCACTATATGCCACTCCACCTTTCAACACTCTACTCCATTCCACTCCACTCTATGCCACTCCACTCCAAGCTACTCAATGGCACTATACTCCACACCACCCAACTTTAGGCCACTCCACTCTACAACACTCTTCTCTAATCTACTCTAGGCCACTCTACTCCATTCGTCACCTTTCCACTTCACTCTACGACACTCTATTCCATTCTATGCTACTCCATTCAGTGTCACTCTATGCCACTCCACCCTACAATAGTCCGCTCCAATCTACAACACTTTATTGCACTAGATGGCACTTTACTCTATGACATTCCACTCAATGACACTCCACTCTACGTGCAACTTCACTCGCCACTCCACTTTATGCCACTCCACCCTACTCAACTACTCTCTGTGAAACTTTACAACACTCTATACAACTCCACACTATACCATTCTAGATTACTCCACTCTGCTCTACTCTATGTCACTGCATTCTTGACACTCCGATCTGTCACACTCCACTCTATGACACTCTATTCCACTCTATGCCCTTCCAGTCTACACCACTCTATGCCACTCCACTCTGTGACCCTCTACCACTCTGCCACACACTACTCCACTCAAGAAAGAAGGAAATAAATAATGAAAGCAAATAAAAAGGAAAGAAGGGAAGAAAGAAAGAAAGAAAGAAAGAAAGAAAGAAAGAAAGAAAGAAAGAAAGAAAGAAAGAAAGAAAGAAAGAAAGAAAAAAGAGACACATAGAGAAAGAAAGGAAGAAGAAAAGAAAAAATGAAAGCAAGAAAGATGAAAAAGAAAAAATGAAAGCAAGAAAGAAGGAAAAGGGAATGAAAGCATGCAAGTAAAAAGAAGGCAAGAAAAAAGACAAGAGAGAAAGAAAGCAAGAATGATGGAAAGAATGAAAGAAAGAAAAAAGAAAAAGAACAGTAATGGAAAAATTATAGAAAAAGAGAAACCAAGAAAGAAGTAAATAAGTAATAAAAGAAAAAGGAAAGAAAATGTGAAAAAATGGAACATAAAGAGAAAGAATGAAGGAATGAAACAATGACAAATCCAAGGAAAGCAATAAAGAAGGAAAAGAAGGAAACAATGAGAGGAAAAAAAGCCAAGTAGGAATAAAAGAAAAAGGAAAAACAGAATCACACAATGGAAGAAAAATGAAAGGGAATGAAGGAAAAAGAGAAAGAAAAGGGATAAAAGGAAAAGGAAAGCAATAAAAAGGAACAAAAGAATGAAAGAAAAAAGGAGAGAAGTAATGAACGTATGAAAGAAAAGAATAAAAAGGAATGAAAAAATAAGGAAAGAGATAAGTAAGAAAAGAAAATAGAAGAAAGAAAGAAAGAAAGAAAGAAAGAAAGAAAGAAAGAAAGAAAGAAAGAAAGAAAGAAGAAAGAAAGAAAGAAAGAAAGAAAGATGCAATTTAAAAAGTGCTGCAAACTAAACACAATGAACACTGATTTTCTTCCTGGGAAAAGAATATTAAGGAACATTGGTGAAACTGAGTCCAGAATAAACATGTCCTGAAGAACTGTCCACTTAATTCTGAATTCTGAATTCAAATGTATAATATTGATGCTTCCAATAATTATTATTATTTTTTTTAATTGAGCAGAGCATTAGGTACATGAAATACATAGTATACTTAAAATCATTATTAAAACCAGCTTGTACAAAACCCCCAAAAAGACAGCTTCTTAATACATGATGAAAAAAGCTATGACTGTAGCAGCTAGTCATATACTCAATCACAGATCAACAATGTATAATTTTTTTTATTTTTTTGAGAAAAGCAGCACTGAAAGAATGTTACTAGTGCATCTAAACTGCAATACCAATAAAGTGCTACTACCTTATTATTGCCTAAAACCATCATAACTACAACATCTTAAAAAAGATTATGGCTGTAGCAGCTAATGACATCCTTAACCGATAATACAGAATACATCATTCTATAAAGTGCGACAACTAGAAAAGTGCTAGTGCTTCTAAGGTGCCAAATAGCAAAAAAAGTGCTAGTGCCTTATAATGAGAGCTGCTACATCAATTTTATAAACACAAGTGTTGAGATCCCTCGTTGGACTTTTCTAAATCATTAAAAAACTTCCAATTTTTTTTTAATTTCCTAGTGGCCCCCACTCGTCTAACATAGGCTTCTTCGAATTTTCGAGTCCTTTTCATTTTATTGAACCATTTCAAATGAGTGGGAGCTTCAATAGATTTCCAATTCTGCAGAATTAGAGACCGAGCTACCGTACAGGAAATAAATACAAAGGCTTTTTCGGCCTTGGATAACATTGTTCCATCTCTACAAAGTCCAAACAAAGCGGCTTCGGCCTCAAACAAAACCCTCTTCCTGATTGCTTACTCGATATCAGAAAAAACTGCCTCCCAAAAAGGCCTGAGCCGTGGACATGCATAAAAATTATGGTGCCATCCACCTTCCCCATCCATCTGGCAACGAAAGCACTTGTTCTCAACTCCCGGGAATCTTTTTTTTAAGGCAGCCGGAGTTAAATAAGAAAGCCATCGTGATAAGAAGCCCCTCCTTTTAAAATTTGTGGCACGCAATGATTTACTTCCAAGATAACAGATGGCCTCCCACTCCTTCAAGGCCAACCTACACCCTGTCTCCCGAGCTATTTTACCCAAATGGTTCTCTATCACGGGAGCTTGGCCCTGTAGTTGTAGCAGCCTATGCCAGTTTCCTACACCATTAATATTGGCCCCATAGAGAGCCAACGTCAATTGATTAGGGGCATCCAATATACCACTGATATTATTTAACCAGTGAACAATTCGTAAATATTCAAAGAAAGCAGCTTTCTGGTGGCCCTCCGCCCTTACCACTACTTCTTGCCAAGAAATCAGCCTATTTTGAATTATAAAATGTCTTAGCTCGGATCATCCACAGCCTTCCCATATGTTAATATACCTTAATTGCAGCTGGAAACCGAGACTAGTACACTCTCTCAGTTTTAGATATTGGAGGCCCGAAGAGACTGTAATTTTAAAAAGGACTGGAGTCTAAAAAAGTGATCTTTTAAAGTCTTGTATCTTGTCTTTTTAGGAGATTCGGAAGTTTTAAAAAACACTTGAGTTTGTGAACCAATTTCTTGCGTCATCTTATCTAAAAAAAAAGCTTTCTCTGGTACTTTTAGATCCCAACAAGCCAGACGCTAAATCTGAAAAAGCTACCTCATAGTATGTTCTCACATGCGGCAGAGGTAAACCCCCTTGTACGATGGGTAATTGCACGACAGTCAATTTCACCCTTGGAACTTTCTTGGCCCAAACAAATTCCCTAAATAGGGTTTCAATTTCCCTAAAATAAGACTGATTTATCTTGATTGGAACATTAGTGAATAAAAAGATAAGCAACGGAAGTATGGACATTTTGATTAACGTAACTCTACCCACTATCGAAAGGGGGAGTGATATCCATTGATCCAAGAGATTTTTAATCTTATCCTTCATTCTTAAATAGTTCAATTCAAATAGCTGTTGGTACTGGCTAGATACAAATATCCCAAGATATCTTATAGGATCAGACTTAGTTGCTTGTATCTTTAAGCAAGATGGGAAAGAATTCAGATCTGCGTTGAGGGCAAGAACTTCTGTTTTATTGGCATTTATTTTAGACCCGCCTATTTGTTCAAAATTGAAAAATTTCCTTAAAACCATTTTGAGGTTATCTTCATTCGGAGTCAGGTATAAAATAATGTCATCTGCAAAGAGTTACAGCTTGGCCATACCAGGGATCGGCGGTTGAAATGCAGCATTATTAGATATTTTAATTACCAAAGGCTCTATAAAAAAAGTAAAAAGCAATGGCAAAAGTGGACAGCCCTGCCTGGTTCCGCGGTTTATTTTTAGGGTTCCTGTACGACTTGAGTTTATTACTACCAGAGCCGTGGCTCCCTGGTAGATATTACGTAACATATTAATTACCTGGGCAGGAAAACCAAACCGGCCAAGTGTAATGAACAATGTTCTCCAGTTCACAAGGTAGAAAGCTTTCTCAGCATCAACCATTACAATACTTGCCGGAATAAGATTCGTGTTATAATAATCCAAGGCATGTATTAAAAACTGGATATTAGCCGCCATTGATCTACCTGCTATGAAGCCAGTCTGATCTATGTGGATTATCTCTTGGGCGGCAGGTAAAAAACACTCTGCCCACACTTTCATCAGGATTTTATAGTCTGAATTCAAAAGACTGATGGGCCTATATGAATTTACATCTACTGGGTTTTTATCTTTTTTGACAAAGTACACAATTATTGCTTCTTTAAACTCTGCGGGGACTAAACCACCCTTTTTTACAAAGTTAAATAATTTTTTTGAGGGGATAACTAGTTATTTTAAAAAGACCTTATAAAACTCAATAGGGAAGCCATCCTGCTCACAAGCTTATGCCCCAGCTCCTGTTTTTATGGCTGCCACGATCTCGGCAGCTTCCACGTCCAAACCCAGTTCATTGATCCGATTATCTGACAGTTTGGGAACATTCATATTTATGAAATATTCCTGGATCATCTCCTCCTCCACTGAATATTCAGTAGAGTAGAGCTGGCAAAAAAGGTCAACAAAGATCTGTGGGATATCGCTGCCATTAACCACTTCTCGACCAGTCCGGGGGTCTAGCACTTTAGAAATTATAGCCGATTCTTGTTTTTTTCTTGTGGAGTTTGCCAACATTTTACCAATTAACTGGCTTCCTTCATAGACTCTTTGTTGAAAAATTTGTGAATTACCTACCTCCTCTAAAATAAAAAAGTCCCTCAACGCTGTTCTTCCCTGCTCATATTGATTTGGGAGAAGCTGAAGTTGAAGAGCATATTCCTGATCCACCTCTGCTTGCAATTTAGCTATCTTAGTCCTCGGTATGTTGGACTGGGTGGCCATAAAGGCTATTATCTGCCCGCAGGCTGCCACCTTTAACCCCCCCACACACTGAGAAGGGTGCTGCGGTATTCTCGTTGATCTGAAAATATTCCGAGATCCACTCTCTAAACTTTTTTACCCAGTCCACTTCCTGCAAAAGGAGACGGTCAAGCTGCCACCTGGGCCGCTCCCTACGTCCTCCCCCGAGCACCATTTCTACCCTGACATAAGCATGATCTGGGTTACATATAATACCAGCCTCTTGGACCTGGAGGAATCTGGAGGTAAGAAAAAAATCAATTTGAGATGCCGTCCGAAAATTGTGCAAATAGCAGGTATAGAATTCCTAGTCTGGATTTATTTCCCGCCATGGATCCACCAGTTGGTATTCTTGTCTGATGGCTTTGACTAATGTTTTTGTATTTGGTTTTAGTTGTTTTTTGTTCATGTTGGAAGTGTCTTCCCTTATGTCCTGTATACCAAGGTCAAACCCAAGATCAAGCACAAGACTTAGTGGTGCCCCTAATCTCTTTTTCTCCCTGGAGCTTAGTAGAGATGCCTCCATCCTCGCTAATTGCAGCTCAGGTACAAGGATTAACAGGCGAAACTAGGAGGACGGTGATTGATACCTCAGTGAACTTGATGGTTCCCCAAATGCAACCTCAGACTCAACCTCAACCCCAATCAGGATCCCAAGGGAAAGAATTGCCAGAAGCTGTACCTGCTCGGGCAGATCCCAAGGCTGGAGATACTAGATTTGGGGACGTTGAGGTACAAAGCAATTCCAGCCAAAATACCGAGACTTTGGGTGTCTATCAGTTAGATATGAGAGACATGTTGAATCCAATATTGGAGGAGGTCCACGAAATGAAAAAAACGCAACAACAAGACATCGCCTCTCTGCATCAATGGCTGGGGAAAACAGAAGAAGTGATGACTTGCTTTCCCATCAAACTTCAGGAGGCGGAAACCAGAATTTCAGCGTTGGAGGACCAAATGAACTTGGTAACTGGAGAGGAAAAGGAGGCGGCTAAAAACAAAAAATACCTGGAAAACAAATTAGAGGAGCTTGAAAACCACTCTCGGAGATCCAACCTCCGGATCGTTGTGGTTCCCGAAGGTATTGAAGGCTCCCAAACCTTCCTTTGGGTAAACTCATTTATTAAACAGAAAGTTCTTCCTGTGTTTGAGGGGGATCTTGCGATTACAAGAGCTCACCGCATCCTAGCACAACCTTTTCCAAATTCTACGATACCAATAACAATTCTGCTGAATTTCGCAGACTTTCGTATCAAGGAAAGAATCTTGACAAGAGTGATCCAGCAGAGGCAGCTTTTAGTAAACGAGACTACTAAGTGTTGCATTTTTTCAGATTATGACTGCCGCTGCTGCTCGGATGAAGGAAATAATTTGTCAAGATTCTTCATTTGTTTGAAGCTCACAGTGCTCAAGCATCAATCACTCAACATTCGAAATTGAGAGTCTCAGCGAAAGGGAAATTTTTTATGTTCTCTGATTTAGAAGAAGCCCAGGCATTGTTAAAAGAGATTTCAACAGGATCCAGTATATGAAGCAATGATTTTCAGATAGAATAATTATATGGCTTCAGTCTCTTTTAACATAAGATATTTACATTCGTTAGCCAACTTTGGATTGCTTTAAAATATCGCTGGGGGTTTGGGGCAAGCCGGACCACCTAGGGTGCGATTCCATGGCGCCCAGGAGGTTAATTGGAGGGGCAAAATGTGGCTAGCGTGGTCACCAAGGGGTTTTTCACATTTTACGGGGGGAGCTCTTCCAGGGTGGGAAGGGAGGGCCTGGGGTAGGATTCACAGCAGAAAAAAGAGTACAAGCAGAAGGTACAGAGATTGCAAAAGTCAAAGTTTTGGCAGGGAGTGGGCCAGGAGCCTACTCCAAAAGTAGAACTAATCATAGAAACCAGTAAATGTAAGATCCTATCAGTCAACGCAAATGGAATGTTAAACAAAAAAGAAGTATGGCGCTCCTATTAGAGGGCTAACATTACTAAATCCCCAAGTTTTGTTTGTTCAGGAGACACATTTGAAATCTAACTCTCCCAAATTATTTATACCCAAGGCTTTTTCAAAAGTTTTTGTTTGCGTCTTCAGGCCTTGCGGTGCGAGGAGTAGCAATCTACTTCTCAAGTAAACTTCCCTGGGAATTTTTACAAGTGCATAGAGATACATATGGGAGATTGATCTGAGTGGTATACAGGGGAAAGTGTTGAACTTTATAAATTATTATGGCCCTGTTTTGGATTATATTATATCCGTGGTCCAAATTAATGATCTATTGATAGGAGCCCCCGGCCAGGTGATTTTTGGAGGGGACTTCAATTTTATACAGGACATAAGGATGCTTCCAATAACTTGATACAGAACAGTATCAAAAGCACGCAATGTGTTATACCATTAAATTCCTGATGGAATGTTCTTTGTTTATTTGAGAACGTCAAATAAACAAAGGACTTACCCCAAATGGAATTTACAGCAACATTGAAAGGAGACAGGAACTAATAAGCATGGAATGTGGCCTGTGCCGGTATAAAGCATGCTGCTGTCACCTCAGACTTTAAATACAGAGACAACATCTTACTCTCTCGTGTTGGAGCGGCGGGGGTCGGTGGCTCAGCTTTGGTCTGGCTGTCCTCCTTCCTGATGGACCGCACCCAGGCTGTCCACTTGGGCGACTACTCGGCGGAGTTCCGGAAGGTGCAATGCGGGGTCCCCCAGGGTTCTTCCCTCTCTCCTCTTTTATTTAATTTGTACCTTGCCCCTCTCATTTTTGCTCTTCAGCAAATGGAGGTCTCCGTCTACAATTACGCAGATGACCTCCAGCTTATTTTTACTTTGTCCCCCTCCCCTGAGTCCATGGCGAATTTCCAGTCTATTATGATCTTTATCCGGGACTGGATGAATTACAACCACCTGAAGTTAAACCCATACAAAACTGAGCTGGTTCTGACAGGTGGTTGCACCAGTCCCTGGACCCCGCTCTTCTGGCCCCCCTCCCTAAGTCTCCCCCCTCCTCCCTCTTCCTCCGTGAAAACTCTAGGGATCAAACTGAACGACCAACTCACTCTGCACTCGCAGGTCAGCTCCGTGGTTTCCTCCTCCTTTTTTTCACTCCGCACCATCCGCAAAGTCTCCAGTTTCTTTTCTTTTTCCACCCTGAAACTCATTGTCCTGGCGATGGTAATCTCCCGCCTAGACTATGGCAGCGCTCTATACTGCGGCATGCCCGTCTACAGCATGCGCCGATTACAACTGGTCCAAAAGCAAGCTGCCCGCCTGGTTCACAATCTGGCCAAATTCCACCATGTCACTCCGCTCTTGAAGTCCTTGCACTGGCTCCCTGTTCGAGAACGAGTTCAGTTCAAGATAGGATGTATCACCTTTCAAGCTCGGGCTGGCGTAGCCCCTGCGTTCATCTCCTCGAAAATCAAAGCCTACGCCCCCGTCAGGGAATTACGCTCATCCTCACAACTATTGCTAACAGTTTCCCGCTTTAGGCGTAAAAAGTGGGGGGGGGGCACAACATTTTCCACACTTGCCCCTGCCTTCTGGAAATCTCTCCCCGCCCACCTCAGATCTTCCACTCAATACCCGCACTTTCGCAAGGCGCTCAAAACCTTGCTTTTCTCACAGGCCTTCCCATCATAATTGTCCTACTCTTCCCCTCCTCCCCGACCCTCTTGCCCTCTTGGGCTCAGTACTTCATAGCGCCATGAAACCGCCAGGTGTACGTGACACACCAACAGACCACTTGATGAAAGAAGCTGGCTGAAAGCCCCTTTATATAAGTCTATTGAACATATATTATCTACTGGCGGTCGCCAGTAGATAGTTATAGTTAGGACCATGTTTCCATAGGAAATCCGCAACATTCTATTTGGAATAACTTTGGTGCCGGTTGAAGAATCCTTGCGAAATTTTCAAAATAGGTGGGGCGCTCTGCTCCGCTCCTACCCTGAAAGTCTCGGGGGGATTCGTCAAGCGGGGGCTGAGAAAAAAGGGGGGTCCCAAAACGCGTTTTCCCCATGCAATTTTCCATAGGGATCTTTAGTCCAAGGTACAGCCCGAACGGCTGAACAGAATTACTCAGGTCAAGGATGTGCCTTTTGCAGGTCTGGTGTCAATCTGTTCAGTAGTTCCTGAGAAAATCAAAAGTAAAATCATATATATATGTGGGCGGAGCCTAACCACACATCTCATCCTGAGATCTGATTGGCTGTCAGCACTTCATCCAAGAAGTGTTGGCAGCCATCTTGGGACCAATATACATGATAGCACCTCATTAAAAAGCATTGCAGTTAATGGAAGGTTTTAAGACTTTAGTTACATTATAAATTATTTTTTGATGGTACCATACTCATTTTAGGAATTGTGGTATGTTCTAAGGTGATTTCACCATGTGAAAAAGCCTTCTGCTGGGATATCATGATTGAGAGAAAAATATTTTCTCATGCTTTTCCCACCGAGGTTTGGAAGGTGATCTATAAGCTAAACTGAGAGCTTATTTTCTGTAAATTCACATTATCTTTCTCAGTCATGTGAGAATGAAGTCTGACATTCTCAGTAAAAAATGTACATCCAACAAGGGCAGAGACTGTCAGTTGATTCCTTTGTGTTCTACTGCAGCTTCCCAGAGTGTTCCAAAGAACAACTAGAGCGCTAACAGTCCTACTTATGATAAACGTATGGCACACCTGAAGCCATCTTGCTTGGATTAAAGTGGTAACTCTTAAAACATTTAATTTAAAAAGGAACAAAATGAGGGGGTTCATTTTTCCATAAAAAGTATGATTAGTGCTGCAGAAAGAAAAATTAGGGCACATTTTGAGTGACTTCTCAAATCCTCTTCTATTTCATTAAAAAATTCTGACATGCAGACTGAAACATGCACTTTCAATACCAGCAGCAGTTTTCCCTGGTGAGCAGTAGCTTTACTACAGTGATCTAATGAGCAAAAAGAGTGCTAACATTCTGAATTTATGGCAAATGCGTGACACATCTGAATGCCTTCTTGATGGAATCAAAGTAAAAAACTGAAAGTATTTCCTACTGAGGAGACTGCGGTATATGAGGAAATTAGGAAACTTCATAACAAATAAGTCTCCCACGATGGCCACCAGAGACAAAAGAGCCCAAATGTAGCCCAAATATCACCCAGATGTAGCCCAAGTATAGCCCAATGACAGAATGTCCCAGAGTGTTCTTAAAAACAACTAGAGCGCTTACTGTCTTCATTATGACAAAAGTATGGCACACCTGAAGCCATCTTGATTGGAATAAACTGGTAACACTTAAAACATTTAATTTAAAAAGGAGCACAATGAGGGGGTTCATTTTGCCATAGAAATTATGATTAATGCTGAAGAAAGAAAACGAGGGCACATTTTGAGTGACTTCTCAAATCCTCTTCTATTTCATGAAAAAATTCTGACATGCAGACTGAAACATGCACTTTTAATACCAGGAGCAGACTTCCATGGTGAACAGTAGTTTTACTACAGTGATCTAATGAGCAACTAGAGTGCTAACATTCAGAATTTATGGCAAATGTGTGACATATCTGAATACCTTCTTGATGGAATCAAAGTAAAAAACTGAAAGCATTTCCTACTGAGGAGACTGCAGTACATGAGGAAATTAGGAAACTTCATAACAAATAAATCTCCCAAGATGGCCACCGGAGACAAAAGAGCCCAAATGTAGCACAAAATCACCCAGATGTAGCCCAAATATAGCCCAATGACAGAAGTGTGCAAAACACTTATTATTTTGTGTTTTTGCAGTGTTATATAGTGCAGACTTGTCAGGTATTGGAGTGCTTTACATGAGCATTGGTTACATCACACAAGAACAAATTCATTTTGGTTGTAGACATGGGGAGACTAAGTGATTTGACCAGAATCACAGAATGTCGAGCTGAAGCAGAAACTCCAACCTGGTTCCCCAGTTGCAAAGTCTGCAGTTCTGGAAGTAACACCACATCCTCTCCCCTAAGTGCAACATTTAATCAAGTGGTCAACTGGATAAAAAAACATAAAGGTAACAAATAATTTAAAAGTGCTCTGTCGCTATTTGAAAACTCAGAAAATATGTCCTTATTTTATTCTTTTAGAGCACTAACCATAATTTTGATGCTAATAAGACCCTCTCATATATGTAATTTCTAAAGGAAATGCTCTAGGTATTACAGTTTTGATTACATCAAGATGACGTCAGGCGTTCCACACTTAATACGTAATAAATATAGAATAAAAATAGAATGTTAGCAATCTAGTTGTTCATTAGGATACTGTTGAGAGGCAGAGGCCAGGGGCACGGACTCTGAAAATTGAAGGCAGGTAGGAGGGTGCAAAGGCAACAATTTAACCACACTGAGCAGGCAGGAAGGGCCGTGGCAGCACAACAGACTATGGAGGGCAGTGGAAAGGGGGGCAGGGGCAACAAACCAACAATACAGGACTTGCAAGAGAGGCTGTGGCAATGTAATAGACCATTGTGGGCAGAAGGAAGAGGCAATGGTATTCCAACCATACATGCCAACAGACCCGATTCAGCCAGGAAATGTCCAATGTTTTTAAGCTCAAATGGGCTTTATTTTATCTGTCTCCTGTCTACAATCTTCTCTTTTTCAATGTAACTCAAAGGGGAAAATCAATACCCCAGTTTTTTTTCAAAATCTCTCTCTTACCAAGTTCAAAATGTTCGCAAGTATGGTACATTGGATCATGGAAGGAAATGGGGTAGGGACATGGACTTGGATAACAGAGGACAGGAGGGACATGGAGAGGTGCACCAAACTGACCCTGCAGGGCAGGCATCAGGGTTTGCAGCAGCACAATACACCACACAGGGCATGCGGGACGGGAGTGCAGCACAACAATCCATAGAAAGCAAGAGGGAGGGGACAGGACCATGCACATGGACAACAGAGAACAGAGGGGCAAGAGTCAATGGTAGCTAGCTGACCATAATGGACAGACAGGAGAGAAAGCTGCAGCATAACAGACCATAAAGGGCAGGAGGGACAGATCAGGGGCATTACAATGGAACAGACAAGCCAGGAGGAAGGGAGTAGGGGTCTGCACATGTAAACAGAGGGCTGGGGGCAAGGGGGCAGGGCAGGAGCAGCAAGATAGCCATGGAGGACAGGCAGGATGGGCACTAGAAGCAAGACACACCATGAAGAGTAACAGTGAGACTGTGATGGCATACACACAGACCATGGAGGGAAGGTGGGAGGGGTTCAGGGGCAGCTAACTGACCACACAGGGAAGGTGGGAGGGGCCATGGCAGCACAGAAGACCATGCATGGCAAGTGGGAGGGTTAGTGGCAGCACAATGGCTATGATTGGCAAGAAGGAGGGTGCAGGGGCATGCACAAAGGATGATGGAGGATAGAAGGGAGGGTCAGGACCTGTGCACAGACAAGAAAGTTCAGGGGAAGGGGCCTCACAACAGACCGCACGGGGCAGGCAGGAGGTGCATTGCAGTACAACAGACCAGGGAGGGCAGAAGGGTGTGGCAGTACAATGGACCATGTAGGACAGGAGGAAGAGGATAGGGGCATGGCATGTGGACAGGCAGGGTGGAGGTGGCAGGGACAGGTTACAGTCATCTGACAATGCTAGGCAGGTGGGAGGGGAGTGGCAGCTCAACAGAACACTCAGAGTAGATAGGAGTGGCAGGTCCATGGAACATGGTGGGCAAAAAGGATGGAGCAGGGGCATGCACAAAGACATCGGAGGGCAGGGGGAAGGAGAATAGGGGCAGCAAGCTAAGCACAGAGTTTAAGCAGGAGGTCAATGATAGGGCATAGAATTGGGCAATGGAGGGCAGGAGGAGTGGACTGGTACATCATACTAAATTGAGGGCAGTGGCAGCACATCAGACCATGCATGGCAGGAGGGAGGAGGCTAGTCCGTGGATACACACCACAGTGGATAGGGAGGAGGGGGATGGGGCAGCAAGCTAACTGTTCAGAGAAGGCGGGTATTAGGAGCTTTATTGTTTTTAAAACGTGTGTCTGTGCGAACTACTTAAAATATGAACAAGTATGCAGCATAATCTCACTTTTATACAGGAAGAAGAGGACGTTTGCGACTGTGACTCCGTGCTCACTTGGCAGAAACACCCCCTGACCCTCCACCCCCTATCGCAAAATGTAATGCCCGTGAAAAGGGTAGGTGAACACAGTGTTATATAGAACATAGTCCTGAGAGCACGATTGAAAATGAAAACTAGATATAGTGTATGGTATAAACTATGCACCAAAAAGTGTGATATAAGATGAACCGGGCGCGAAATGTAATATGCAAGACATTGTGCGCAATGACAGATTCATTGGAGAGCGCGAGATAGCACAGGCACTAGCGCGTGCTATGCGATATGCGCCTTGGAGTGTAATATGCACAGGGCAGTGTTGTGTAACCTAACTAGTCTCTAAAGTTGTAATATAAAATATGTGCTGGGGAGTGTAACATTGCATATGCACTGTGACAAAGATATGGACCCCAGATTGTAATATGTATGGCATAGCACTGTGCGTTATAACATAGGCATCGAGGAAGGCACATTAGATGGGGCAATATAACCCGTGCGAAGACAAGTGTTGCATGATATATTCACGGGGTGGTGTTACAGTGCACATGGGCTAGAGAGTGTCATAACATATGCACTAGCTAATGGAATACAACATAGAGGTGTGTGGCACTCAGCAGGCAATGGTGGGTGTAACACAGCATTGGGCTCTGCCAGGAGCGCGCTGTGACTCTCAAGTGATGTTCGTCCCCTTTCCAGAGAGTAAAATAAAAAGTATTAAACATCCGGCAGTGGATGTGGGTTTTATTAACCGTGAGGGGCGTTTCTTGCATAGTTTTGGTCGAATTTTTGTCGAATCCCCTTTGAATGGCTTGGTGTGCATGTGTATTAAATGTGCCCGTCAATAGCTACCCATGTTTGTATAAATAAACGACAAGGGTGTCTACCGGGATTAGGCACGGTAGGGCATCAGACATGTCAGAGCTTCACTAGTGGTGTAAATACATTCCACATGGATTCATTGTATGCATAGTCGCCTTTTAATGAATGTCACGCAAATCGTCATGGTGATAGGTACGTACGGTTTGTCCAGCATGTCCTAGGTGTGTCTATAAATATATATTTTTTAAAAATAATAAAAAACAGTGGCCGGCCCTGGGGATTGGGGACAAAAAAATATAATTAGGAGACAGGCCCTGGGGGATGGGGTCATCAGGGCCAATAAATTAGAATAAGAAGGGGAACCACACAGCCCCCCTTCTTAAAAAATTAAAATAAATAAAAGACTGGCATCGTGCCGGAGGCCACGCCCCCTCCTTGCAGCACTCTGCAAACGCACCCCATGGCGAGTTGTAAGTTGGGGAATTAATTCCTCTTCAATACTGAGGGTCCCTGAGGGCCAACTAGCCCAACAGGCATCTCCAGTATGCGCCAGGGAAATGCGCTGCAGACAGGTGTTCTGAGGCCAAGCCCCTTTTTACACCTCTCTGCAACGCAGCTCTGTGGCGCTTACTGGAGGTACCTAGTGGTCTAGTTTGACCCTAGGGACCCTTAGGATTCAAGGGGACTTAATCTCCCAACTTAGAACAGCCACAGGGCGTGTTTATACAGTGGTGAAGGGGAGGGACGGGGCCTGAGGTGACGTGTGCAAACACGCACTATGGCACATTTTAAATTGGGGATATAATTTTCCTTCAATACTGAGGGCCCCTGGGGGCTAACTAGCCCACCCAGTGCTTCCAGTAAGCGCCACTGAGCTGCATTGCAGAGAGGTGGTCCAGGCCGTGCCACTTTTTACACCTCTCTGCAACGCAGCTCTATGGCCCTTACTGGAGGTACCTAATGGGCTAGTTGGACCCTAGGGACCCTCAGGATTCAAATGAACTTAATCTCCCAACTAAAATCGGACACAGCGCGTGTTTACACAGTGGTGAAGGGAG
The DNA here is from genome assembly GCF_964204655.1 of Triturus cristatus. Lineage (NCBI taxonomy): Eukaryota > Metazoa > Chordata > Amphibia > Caudata > Salamandridae > Triturus > Triturus cristatus. Next base: position 1,296,146,226 of record NC_140585.1, on the reverse strand, counting down.
GGGACGGGGCCTGAGATAACGTGTTCAAAAACGCCCTGTGGCCTGTTTTAAGAGGTAGTTTTAATCCCCCTGCCCTATTATATACTAGGGGCTTACAGAGGAGGTGATGCTAATCACAGGGGGACCCCAACGCATAATGTTCCCTAGTGTATGTAGGTGTTTTCACTGTATTCTAAGTGTCTTTTAACATAGCACTGGCTCTAGGACTGGTTAGTCAGACTCAGTTACCACCAGTATCCGTCTGAAAAAGTTGAGGGTACAGGATGATTTTGCAACAAGGCTTCTTTCTGCTCTTCTTTTTGTTCTTTCTGCACGTTATCCTTCTTCCTGCACTTTTCTTCGTCTTTGAGGACTTCTGTTGCTTCTTTCTGCACTTCTTTTTTTTATTTCTGTGCATTTTTTCTTCTTTCTTCACATGTCCTATCTCTGTAGGCATAGTTAGAAATTAGCATTTAAAAAACCTCAGAAATTCACTGAAAAAACCATAGGTTTCAGGGGTGTTATAGTTAGCTGGACTTTTCACTTTTACAAAACCATTGAAATTCCCCCGTTATAGTTAGTTCAGCTAACTATAAGTTGCGCGCCCGCAATGCACTGCTGATGACGTCACATATTACATCACTCATGACATGGTCAGTGACATCACTCATGACATCACTCATGACATCTCCAATGACATCACTGATGACATCACTGATGACATCATCCTTGTGATAGAGTGGCAGACCTCCTCTCACCCTAATATAACCTTTGATACACACATTCAAAAATAGAGACTAAACTTTTCAAAACAATGGACATACCAATACCAGTTACAACAACCTCTTCAGTAATTCTAAAATCCACATACACATCCACTCATTCACCAACAGTCCTATACAGTCACTAATACATGTACTCACTCATCATATGTACTCATACACCTCTACATCCTGTTACACAATGCCACTCATCCATAGAGTTACTCACACACATAGTCACTCATGCTAATAAAGAATCAAACATACATTTACTTGCATATACAGTTATACACACACCACCACACTTACTTCTACGGAAACTTACACATACTTAGTCTTTTAAACAATCACTTATAGAAACACATACTTATTCATACAGGAACTATTTCAATCTCTCACTCTCACATATACTCACTTATATACACCAATAGTCACATATACTAGTTTAAAACATATGTAGTTACTCATAAAGACACTATTGAGACAGTCATTCACTCACTAACACACCCATACACACACTCATCCACCCATACAGTCCTGCACACATGCTGTCTTCAACACATACAAAGAGTGAGTCACTCATTCATGCACCTATGCACTACGTAATACCCCCCACTGAACCATGCAGACACTCAGACTGGTACTCAAAAAACCAACTAATAACCTATATAGACACCCATGTAGCTACTCACCAACCCATGCAGCCACTTATACACAAAGTTAGAGACTGATACAGATATTTACATATTTAAACATTACTCACTAAGCCATGTATTCACTATGATACACTTAATCAGTCAGTTACACAATCAATTTTTCAAAAACAAATCAACCATTTAGACACTTATATACCCATTTATTCTTCCATCGACCTTGAGATATACATATATAAAACATATTTAATTTTCAGAAAAACACACATTCACTGGATGATGTCGTCAGTGATGTAATTTGAGATGTCATCAGTGATGTTATGAGTGATGTCACTGACCATGTCATGAGTGATGTAATATGTGACGTCATCATCAGTGTATTGCGGGTGCGCAAGTTATAGTTAGCTGAACTAACTATAACGGGGGAATTTCAATGATTTTGTACAAGTGAAAAGTCCAGCTAACTATAACACCCCTGAAACCTATGTTTTTTTCAGTGAATATATATATATATATATATATATATATATATATATATATATATATATATATGGCAAAAGCCAGAGCTAAAAAGGGCTAATAAGCCAGTAAGTGAGAAAGAAAAAAAAATTCCCTTGATATTTTATCTGTTTACAGCCACAGCCTTCTGAAGACAAGAATCGATTGGTAGACAAATAGTTCATATGTCCAGAAATGTTACTTAAATTCTGATGAAGGCTATATATGCATATACTAAAAGCTCAAACTGTACATGCAACCTCTCAAAATAAATATTGAGCTAAGGCTTTATGGAATGAAATTGCACCAGATGAACTTCACAAAAGCAATGGACTGAAATAATTGGATTACGTTCAATATTGCTACATTGTAGAACTCACTTCACCAAGATTTAGTTTACTCTGAATGTAGAAGGAAGCCTGGGTCTTGGCAATTAATTCTCGAAGCTGTGCCATGCAATGTATTTAAAATTGGAAAGAGACTCATAAGGGAAATATTTCAAATACTTTTTGATACAACATGATAGACGCGTAATACTAGATTGATGTATTTCTGATTAGTCATTCATTGACTTTGAAAATGTATGGCACAAACTGAGATACAATTCGTGTTTCAATTTACAATGTTGCTGTCCCTCAGGAAGTTTGAACCACGACTCAAATTATGACGACAAAAAGGGTGTCAATGTTCAGTTAAGGTTAATTTATGTCCCGTCGAAAGTAGGAATTCACTTCTAGCAATTCCATTATCTGAATCATTTTGACCTGGTGTAAATCAGACAAAGTCCTAGTCAGCTAACCAGAGGGCTTTCTCAGTGGCAAAACTATCACTAAGATGCAGCAAACTACAATACGCTCCCTCATAAAAACTCTGCCCAAACTGGTAAAACACAATACCAAAGGGGATGATGGACGGAGCGTTTGAGCAAATCAAACACTCACCCCCAGTCAACTAATCTGGGTTTAATCCATCATCATTCTTTAGCTCACTCCACCACCCCAGTTCGGACATGGCCATATGCAAATCAGTCTGACCCTGTTCCTCATGGGAACAGTCCAGCCCGAACTGCCAAGCCATGTCTTCCCTGAACCGGAAACAAGCATCCTGGGACCGGTTTCGGGTTCATAACCCTCATCAGCCAGGCTATCTTGAATCCAGTGGCAAAGTGAGCAAGGAACCCACGTCTGGGGATACCGTGCCAACTTAGAGCAAACAAAGCAATACCAAAGGGGCTGGGTCCAAACTGGAATGGCATGGCAAGCAAAAAAACGATGGATTTAGGCCCAGATCTCTGTACTGGGGTGAATGTATGACATTGTTCTGCATTCTGTCCATCAATAGTTCTTTTTGCAAACTGGAAAAACAACAGGACACATTGTATTTAATTGTTTCTCATGTAACTCTGTACAAATAGAAAGAACTGATAAAAAACTTGAGTTGATGGTAATGGGCAAACCTTTTGGCTATGCAGATGTTTTTTATTTATTTTAATTATGGGCTTTTTTGTTATCAAAAATGGAGCTGCTTTGCACAACTGCCTTTGCCCTTCCATGTAGTGAGACTAGGCCCAGTCTCACAGCAATCTCTCTATATGTGAAATGGTAGTCTGGTTAAGGTAGACTTCCCCACCAGCTGGTGTCAAAATTGAAATGCCTGTAGGCTTGATGTTTCAAGACTTTGAGATGATTTCTATTGCAGTCCTATTCTTGAAAGTACACTATGATCTGCATGTCATGTGGCTGAGCCTGTTGGTTATTCACGTGCTCTGTCTGAAAACCTGTAAATATCCTTCTTCATATGTAATGGCGCAGGTTGTGACACAAATGTTTAGTGCGATCTGCAGGGAAGGAAGGGATAATGAGTGTTTGGTTCAGTTCCAGGAGGGTAGGCGCTTTGTTCCAATAAACTAGGATTGTACTGTATTGAAACATTTTTAGAGCACTCACAACCCTGCATGGGTAGCTTTTTCGCCATGTAGTGTGTGTAGGTGGAAGGGTGTTGTCAATCAATCAGAAACTTTATTTTGCATTTGATTTAAATGCATAGAAGTGCATACTTAAAACAATTCATGTAATACAGGCTGCAGTCTACACCGTACAATTACAATACAAATCAAGATAAAATGTAAGTTAAAATTATGCTACAAATAGATAAAACCTTGGAAGAGTCTCAGATAGTAAGTCAATAAAATGGGATGCAAAAAAATGACAGTACAGTAGAAATAAAAACAAAAGGTAAAAACGAATTTCATTGCAACCAAAAAACAAATAATAACTTCATATGAGCTAGATATGACTATGCCGATCTAGCCGACATTAGGGACTTAACACAATGCCAATACACATTTAATTAATACATAGGTGCTAAATATGAATATGCAGATCTAGCCAACATTAGGAACTTCAACACAATTGACGGTTGAAATACAGGTCAAAGTTTGCCTGTGGTGTAAATTCATTGATGTTAAAGGGGCAGTCCATTAGAAGCCTCAAGTGTTTCTAATGCGGCTAGTTGAAAGGAGGTCATAGTGAAACAAACATATGAGGTTTCTAAATTTTGTAACATAGCAAGAGCCAATCTTAGGGAGCGGAAGCTAAAACTTTTAGCAGAGGAATGATGTATAGTTTCCTCTCATTAACAAACATAGAAGGTGCAAAAGAACAATATGTGCGGCGTTAATTGAATTGACTTAATATTACAAGGACAAGGAGGATGTTGAGAGATTGAAAATACATTCATTGGGTGCTCCAACATGGTCGGTATGTAATTTAGTCGGAATCTAATCAAGATATACAGGTGTGGGGTACCCTCTACAAAAGAAAGATATGATAAGGCCCCTTGCTGTGACTGTGGTAAGGTAACCCAAGATAGGACGCAACAGAAGTTTAATAAAAGTTAATGAAAAAGTTCCTTTAGCCTAGATTTGGGAAAGCCTTCACAGGGGCTTGGAGTCTCATAAAGATCTGATAGACCCAATGATGCAAAAGTACGTCTTATGTAGGATAGACATGGGATTTTGTGGGAATGGTCTAAGGACATAATATCTTTCAGGATCATTTGGGTCAGGTCAACAAAGTTCCTTTTCCACAGTGATAGCGGGGCCAGTTTGATGAAATCACTGATAAAAGGCATGTCAGCTTCCTTGTGAGCAATAAAATTGTTACAGGCTGTTGGAACTGAAAACAGTTGTTTAACAAAATTGTCTTCAACCACTTGCAGAGCTGTAGTATACACTATCCCCAAGATTGCTGACCCACAGGTGGCAATGGATCTCGATTTAGCAAAATAGATTTTAATCATTTCCGGTGATGGCTTACTGCCCAATTGTTTTAGAGAAGCAGAAAATTGCAGCTATACTCTTGCCCATATGGTCTTCCCTATTCTGTATCATCACCCTCCAGAACAGTTTAGAATCAAAGACCACCCCTAAGTAGTTAAAGCTTGAGACCTAATCTATTTTTACCCCATCAAGATAAAATCTTGGTGTTTTCTTTCTTTGCACCCCTCATGGCCAAGATAAAGGTCTTAGTTTTATTTACGTGGAGGTCCAGATCGGACATGAAAGCCCTGTAATCAGAAATGAAATTTTGAAGCGCTATGGGGTTCTGGCTAACAAACCTGCATCATCTGCATATAACAGAATAGGGAGTGAAGTGGTCTGTGCTTGAGGGCTGTCTTTCGGTATTTTAACTAAAACTTTGTTCAGATTATTATCATAGAGGGCAAATAGAAAGGGGGCCAGAAGGCACTCCTGTCTGAACCCCCTTTCTATTCTGAAAGTTTTCATGCATTCTCCATGCTTCCCACATCGAACCATAGCAGTAGCATCAAAGTAAGACTCTCTGATAAAATTAATTATTGTGGCCTCCACTCCTATGGCCTCCATGATTTCCACAGTTTGCAGTGTACCACACAGTCAAATGCATTAGAAAGGTCCATGAAGGCCATGTATAATTGGCCTTTCTATACCAAGGAGTACTTCGCCGCTAATAGTGTCAGATTACGGCATTGGTCAAAGGTGCCCCTACCCTGCCTGAACCCATACTGAACTTCTGTGATGATTTTCTTTTCCACCACCCAGGTTTCCAACTTGTTTAGTAGTAATTTGCCCATAATTTTAGCAGAGCTAACAGTGAGATGGGGCAATAATTGAGTGGATTTGAAGCATCGCCTTTTTTATAGATCAGTATGATCACTGAAGTTTTCCACAAGGGTAGGGGCAGTAGCGGTTCGTGGAGGGAGTGACGGTGGGGCAGTGAGGCGGGGCGGGGTGGGGCAGGGTGGTGAACTGTAAACACCGGTATATGGATGACCGGAGGTAAGTACACATTTAAATAAGTAAAACGAATTCCTTTGCACGCGCTGCATCGCATTTTGCGATGCAGCGCGCGCAACGAAATTCGTTTACAGTTCACCACCCTGCCCCACCCCGCCCCGCCTCACTGCCACACCGTCACTCCCTCCACGGACCGCTACTGGGAAGGGGACCGTTTAAGGCTATTGAATTAAAAACTACGGTCAATAGAGAGGAACACAATTGTTTGTTTGTCAGGAAAATATCCATAGGAACTCCGTCAGGTCCCACTGCTTTCCAAGCTGGTGACTGTGACAAGGCAATCTCTATTTCCTCTAGATCAAAAAAGAGACAAGTTTTGGTCTTAATAGGAGAACTAACAGGCATGGTAAATGAGCCCGGTGGGCTGTGGAAGATGTCCTAGACATAAATTATGCATGGCTCCTCCTCTATGTGAATGTCAAGGGAAGGGCTGCCTTTGTCTGAGAGTAAAGCTGAATTGACCACCTTCCAGAATGTTTTACTGTTTTTCTGGTAGATGCATTATTTAAAGTTTCCCACGCTTTGTATTTTAGCTCTTTTTGTCTTTCCTCCCTAGCTAATTTGTACAGGTTCCTCATCTCACAAATGTGATCTTTGTCTCTTGTTAAAGTTGTTTATGCTTTTTGAAGGTTAGATGAGGCTGCTGAACAGTTCTTATCAAACCATCGAGGCTGGGCTATATCTTTTGTGGGGATTGGACGCGTCACCTGAATTTTGAAATTTGCTAGAATGTTAGCGAACACTTCTATCACCATATTGCGATTTAATTGTGGATCTAAGCAATGGTGGAAATCCTCAAAGTTAGTTTCTAAGAGGTTAGTGAGAAGCTTCAGCTCGTCCACTTTAAGGTGAGGCCATTTTTCCTAGCTAAGATTGGTTTAGGGGCAAGTTTACCAGTTCTATTCTTAGCATCACACCATGTAAGAGTGCATGTAAGCAGTGCATGATCACTGAATTCAGTGTAAGAGACCTTCATCTTAGAGATATACATTTTTATGAAGTCACACGTAATTATGGACTTGATCGCGGAGGAGTGTTCTATGCCTTGAAATGAAAAAGATGGTTGGCCATATACAGGATCAATTTAATTTTTGGGCTCTAGTTGCCGGGTCATCAGTACATTATTTAGGGAAGTGCCATGTATGTTATGAATGAAATGAGTAATTGGCTCCCCCTGGGGGTCTTCTATCCCACATACCTTTGTCTCTGGCCCTGGGGATGTCCTAATGTTAAAGTCACCCACCCATACGATTTGTAAAAGATATGGTTGTTGTCCGAAAAGGTCTTCTATGACCCCACCTATGTTCTCTGCTACTATTTCTGGGTTAGAGAAGTTATTGTTATATTATTTTATTAATAGGAGGCACCAGGCATCATATTCTTAATTACTAGCATCTGAAAGTGAGGGGATGTTTTTATAAATGTAACTACTTTATTTGCGGGCATGTTAGCCAGCAGTGTCCGTAGACCCCCCTTAGCTCTGTCCCCGGTTGAGGGGGATGCTGGAGTACTAAAAGAATGATAACCATTTACAAAGATCAGGTTTATCTCCCAAGTTTCTTGAATGCAGGTAATCTGAAAGTCAGAGAGTACTTTAAACCACTCTTCATTATACAGTTTATTATTGAACCCTGCTTTATTCCATGATAGAAGAGAGTAGGTCAGATTAGATGCACAAGAAATGGGCACCTTTGTGGTGTTATGGATGTTCTGAGTGAATAGGTGTCATGACTCCAACCCGGGCGTTCCTCACTGTTAATCCTACTCTTTTCCTTAGGCCTTGAACTCTCACTATGGACTGGTAGTTCAGCTAATCGAAGCCTCTGACTATCAATCTCAAGTAAGTCGCAGGAGTCAAAGTTTGTTAAGGGAGAGAATCTGTTAGATGTTGAGAGACCAGCGCATGCATTAGGCATTGACCTACTGCCCAAGGAAAGTGCCAAAGCTGTCTTAGAAGCCTTATTATGTGTGTGACAGGGCGGTTTATAAAAGAAACCCAGTGGTACAGGATAGATCTGGGTCACTGCTGTGGGTGCCAAGTAGGAATGGTATATTTGATCACCTACGATCTGCAAATTATCAAGCTTTAAAGCAATGCACTCATCCTCTTAAGATTATGGAGATGGACCAACCCAATGAATTTTCCTGGTCATGAAAAGATGGTACCCAGCTATGTGACCTAATCTATTATGTGAAGAAAGCCAACGGCATGATTTGTCCATAAGTTGGGTTGTGGATTCTTGTAATGTGGGCCTTAGCAGGCAAACATTGACCAGAGTTAGAACAAAGGGGGAGGAAGTAGCCTAAGAGTTAGGGCAGTCAACTTCAAATCTGGAGAACCGGGTTCGAGACTCGGCAATGACGCTTAACATCCTGTGATTCTGGGCAAATCTCTTAATCTCCCCGGGCCTAACAAAAATGAATGTGTCCTCATGTAATGCAACTAGTGCTCAAGTAAAGGGCTTTAAAACCTGATTTCAGGTCAGGTTTGCGCCATAAAAAACGCCAGGAAACAAAATACATAAAAAAGGGGCAGGTAGCAGGAGGAAGGTTGAATATTTGTGTTAATTTCTCTCAAATGCTCTGGGGGAGGCTTTGTGAATGGCTGATAATTTGGCCTGGGCAAAGCACTACGCTACGCTCGCGAAGTTTGCGAAGTTCGCGCTACTTCGCACTACGCGAATTGTACGTAGCACAGTGCGAACACGCGTAGCGTAGTCTTGCGTAGTGCTGCGGTCATTTTTTGCTTGCTCGCGGTCCTCAACGTCAAGTTGGCGACCGCGAGCAAGCAAAATGACATCCCGGCGAGACTTTTTCCTTGTTCGCGATCAGCAACATCAAGTTGGCGATCGCGAACAAGGAAAATAAACTTCCCAGCGAGATTCCCAACGCGAGGAGGTCAGGTTTCTCATTGCAAGGGGTCGCGTATGCTCGCGACCGCTCGCGATGAGAAACTACCAGTTCGCGTTGAGAAAGCTGCCGCTCGAGTAAAAATCTCCTCGAGCAGCAGAAAACTACAGCTCGCACTGTGCAAGATGCCATTTTCAATGATTGCACAGTGCCGGTTGCTTGTCCACACTGTGCAATCATTGAAAACAACATCTTGCACAGTGCGAACATGTTACTACGCAGTTCGCGAAGTGCTACGCGAAGCTCACGTAGTGCGAACTGCACTTTGCGTAGCTTCGCGAAGTGCTACTTCGCGAACTACGCCCACCCTTACTGATAATGGGTTTACTATTGACCCTGGAGGGTCTAGGTGATGTGCCCCCTGCCCTGTGACGATGGAAATGCAGTTGTTCTTCAACATAGGGGTAGGTACGGCCTCAAGGCCTGATTCTAATAAAGCCCTATATGAGGGTTGTGAACTGTGCCTAAAAAGATAGGCCTGATGTGTCATACCCGAATCTGGCCCTACTGTGCTCCCTTTATTGGCTCCCTTCTCCTGACATGCTATAGATGCGGCCATATGAACACGGGTATGTCTATGCATAAGATGACTCATTTCAGCGACGTTGTTGGATGCAAGACAACCGTTCTTTAAAATTTCCTGAATTTTTAAATCAATCAAACCCAGCCATAACAGGATAGGATGTAGGAACTATGTAGTCTTGTAAATTATATCCTCTGTGGTGTAATTTGGCCGCAGTATCTCGGTGGTTACAGTACCAGGAGATGTGGTAGTCCGAGAAGATGAAGTCTTTCTGTCTTTCTTAAATGTAGTTGGCACTTGATCTTTTAAAGTTCCTCTTTTCCTTTTACCAGATATAGTTATTGACGAAGTCGACATGTTTGTAATAAGCAGTTGGTGGGGCTGAATGGACAGTAGAGTGTGCCTGTGTAGTTGGTTGAGGCAAATTTTGCCCTTAGAACCCCTGAGTATCTTGGCCTTCTATGTCCTCGATAGAAATCAGCGGTGGTCCGTCAGGTGCAAAACTGCCCTCCCCTAGACATAATCTCTTTTTTGCCTTAGCTATCTCTTGCGTAATTGCATTAGTGGCTTTGAGCAAAAATGAAACAATAGTAGACATGATTACCCCTGATGAGGCTGCAGAAGTTGGCTTTTTTACCCAATTCAATTCATTCAATTTAATTCAATTCATGAAGTTTTATTCGGTGCATGAAAAAATGACCATAAAAGCACAACAAAGAATAAAACATGCATTTAAAAGTCATATACTACAAATTAATAAGCCTGGGCAAAGCGCTACTTCACACTACGCGAACTGGACGTAGCACAGTGCGAACACGCGTAGCGCAGTGTTGCGTAGTGCTGCAGTCATTTTTTGCTTGCTCACGGTCCTCAACATTAAGTTGGCGACCGCGAGCAAGCAAAATGACATCCCGGCGAGACTTTTTCCTTGTTCGCGATGAGCAACATCAAGTTGGCGATCGCGAGCATGGAAAATAAACCTCCCGGCGAGATTCCCAACGCAAGGAGGTCAGGTTTCTCATTGAGAGTGGTCGCGTATGCTTGCGACCGCTCGCGATGAGAAACTACCAGTTCGCGTTGAGAAAGCTGCCACTCGAGTAAAAATCTACTCGAGCAGCAGAAAACTACAGCTCGCACTGTGCAAGATGCCATTTTCAATGATTGCACAGTGCCGGTGCTTGTCCGCACTGTGCAATCATTGAAAACGACATCTGGCACAGTGCGAACAAGGTACTACGCAGTTCGCGAAGTGCTACGCGTAGCTCGCGTTGTGCGAACTGCACTTTGCGTAGCTTCGCGAAGTGCTACTTCGCGAACTATGCCCAGGGTTACAAATTAACAGACCAAACCAAAATAATACAGATAAAATGGGTTCGAAACACATACTTCTCCTAGCCTTGATCGAATGAATTAAAAACGTAGCAGTAAAAAAACAGATATTGAAGTGTTGTAAATTAAAAATTAGGCTTATGGCCTGATTAACTGTACGTACACCATATTTAAGAAACATAGGTTTTAAATAGGCAATACGAAAATTCATGTACAGTTTACAAATTAAGAGAAAGTGCTTAGTGCTCTGTTTGGAGACGCCATCACACATACAAGGCCCCTGCGGATATTTCTTAATTACTGGCAGTTCCACTAAATAATGAGCTATACCAAACCTCAGTCTGGTCAGCACAAACTTGTGGGATGGCCTTGTCACCCATACCAGATAAATCGGTAAACCTTCTAAATTGTTATGTTTATTATAAACTGTAGATAGAGAGCCATTAGCAATAGCCCGTTTCCTTGCAACAAATGCCAGGAAATTAATTTTCAACTCTTGTTTCGGTATTAAAGATGCTGCGTTACGGTCCACCAAGATGTTTATATTAAAAATCTCTGAAAAACATCTGACAACGTAATTTAACCAGGGTATATGTAAGAATTTATCCAGCGAGAGACAATCCTCAATGACCACTCTATTAAAAGATTTATCTTCCTGAAGCCAGATAGAACGCCAGGTCATAAGTGGCCTCAGAGAAAGTAGGTCAGTAGGGAAATTAACATCCAACTCTCGATGGGTAAGCTAAGTACAATAAGTAGATGGTAGTGACAGGAGTTTTTTTTAAAAGGCATTTTCCTCTATCTGCAAAGTATGAGCATGACAGTGTCCCCAAACACCCGCCCCATACAGAGCGATACTAACACACCTAGCTAGATAGATCTTAAGCATGTCCCTGGTGCGACGATCCCCAATGTTCGCAGCAAATCTAAAAACACCATGGGCGTTTCTTGCCATTTTAATACGAATATTTTTAAATTCATTGTGCCACTTTCTATCATTAGAGAAGGTTATACCAAGATAACAAAAAGAATCCACCTGAAGCACCTTGTCATTATCAATAAAAAAAGAATTTAAAACTTTGCTTTTCTTTTTGCATCTAGCCCCACATGTCATGATATACGTTTTCTTCTTATTGATAGTCAATTTCCTATCCTTTATAAAGGTAGAAAATCTATCAATCAGGCGCTGCAATCCTAATGGGGTTCTAGAGATCAAAACAGCGTCATCAGCATATAATAACACTGGCACAGGAAAGCCATTGATCTGTGGGGCATCAGCTTTAATTGTTTTTAAAATTGTGTTGATTCCATTAATAAATAAGATAAAAAGGAGGGGGGCCAGTAGGCAGCCCTGTCTAATACCTCTTTTAACACAAAATTTTGGGGTGCATTCTCCTTTGGTCCCAAAACGCACGCAAGTTTTTAAATTCCCATACAATCTAGCGAGGAAATAGATAATACCTTCTGGAGCACCTAACTGTAACAGGGTTGGCCATAAAATCCATGTCAAAGGCACTACTAAGGTCTGCAAAACAGAGGTAAAGTGAGCCTGGCTTAGCTTCAGTGTATTTCCCGATCAATAAATCAAGATTTAAACACTGATCGAGTGTGCCCCTGCCCTTTCTAAAACCATACTGACTGTCAGCTAAGATACCCTCTTGGTCGGCCCATTCCTCTAACCTCACTAACAAAATTCTGCTCATGATTTTGACAGATGAGTCAAGAAGAGAAATGGGTCGATAGTTTTTAACATCAGACCTGCTGCCTTTCTTATGTATAGGAATAATGATAGATTCCCCCAAGTTTCGGGGGGCTCTGTACATATAGCAGCATTAAAAACTATAGCCAACAGCGGGCTCCACATCTCGGGGGCTGTTTTATACACATCTATAGGCACCCCATCCGGGCCCTGGGGTTTCCCCCCCTTACTGGCACGGATGCCAGATTCAACCTCACTAACTGTGATGTTCAAGGGTAGGACAGGCTAACTATTCTGGCAGGCGCCCATACAACTATTAGAATCAAAAATGTTTGAAAAATGGGCGACCCAGCCATCACTCGGAACATTAGAAGTTAACATTGGAGTATTCTCGACTTTGAGAAAGGGAGAGTTAACAGTAGCCCAGAACAAGGTACCATTAGATAATTTGGCTGCTTGGTTCAAGGAGTCCCATGCCAACTGCTGTAGCTCACTCTTCTTCCGCTTTAGGGAAAGCTTGTATTCTGTCCTTAATTTAATTACAGAATTGGTATCCCTAGGCCTTTTAGCAAGAACAAGTTTTAATTCAGTTAGCGAACGAGTACACGAATGATCAAACCATCTTGGTACATTACTACGCTGGCCACCCCTTGATTTAGTGAATCTAACCTCAATAATTTTATTAATATCCTTAAAAGCATTTAAAACCTGAGTTTCATCAGTACTATTATCAAAAATAAAATTGATATTTAGCAGACAATCCCTCACAATGTAGCCAATTAAATCACTAGCTTTGTCTCCTGCCTATCTCAAACGGACCCCATTTGGTCTACACGGTTCAAAATTAGAAACCGAGGCGCCTGTTATGACACGGCTATCACCCCAGAGAGTTGTTTCCAGAATAATACAATTATGATCGCTTAAAGCAGTAACTTCAATCCTGGGGGAACAAAGCAGGAAATAATATTAGAGGAGACAATCACATGATCAATAACTGAGCAAGAATGGTGGCCCTTATAGGTAGGGATAATATGACCAGATTCCTCTTTAGGGAGACCTAAAATCTCTAAGTCATAACAACCCATAAAATAATTTAATACATCTCCAAAATTGTTGTGACAGAAGTGCAGGTCATCCACTCCCGTATCGTTAGTAAATCCACAAACTTTTTCAGTTGACAGTTCACATAATGGGATGTTAAAGTCCCCAACCCAAACAAAATCAAAAGACACGTTGGCTTCTAAATGTAGATTTCCAATGGCGTTAGCCAGGTCACGGACGACTACATCCCTAGAACTATCAAAAATATTATTATAATAGTTTAACAATAAGATGTTATGGGTTTGTTCCTCTACCAACCAAAGAATCTGCACATATTCACCAACTGTTAGATACCTTTTTACTATAATTGGGCGATGGATTGAAACTAATATCAACAAACCCCCTTTGGCTCTGCCCAACCCAGTGCCCTTTGCCACCAAATTATATGAGGCAAACCCCTCATCATTAATTTCTTCCCTACACCACGTCTCCTGGAGACAAACAATATCATAGGAGTTAATGACATTTTGCCATCCCGGAACCTTCCCCTTGGATTTAAATCCTGCAACGTTCCAGCTTGCAAAAATTATTCCTTTACCCCCTACGTTAGTCCTAACTGGGGTAATAATTATGCCAAAATTATTTTCCTCCCTCTGATTTCCACTGAGTGACCCCCTATAATCATTATCAGGAGGATTCTCCACCATAGTTAGCTCCGAAACCAAGGTAACAATAGTGGTTTCAATAACCCGATTGTTAGTAGTCATACCTAAAGATTTAGGGCTCTCTGGGCTAAGTCAGTCGTTAGAATCCAGACTGTTTAGGGCAAAGAAACGGTTGTGCAGTGGAATAGCTAAACCCCGCCGCAAGATCGGCGGAGGTGGCTGTAGATGGTCATCATCATTAGGGGGCATATTAATAAGATGGCTATAAAAATAGCCGAGCGGGCGTGCACATACTCCATTGTCAGTAGGCGGTAGGGAAGCTGCTCTCAGCAGAACTGTAGCGACATCTTGAGGATATCTAAAATTAATAATAATACAATCGCCCCTACAATTCTTTCTAGAATTACCAATCCAATTGACCCTTCTAGTAGTTAGTATATCATCGGAAAGGACCGTTGGGAACCCGCATTGCTTATGCAGACAAAATACAGTTTTATTTTTCAAAGATTCATGTGATTCGAACTGGGACTGGGCCATGAGTGAGTCAGCCCGTGGTACATTAGTTAGAACCACCACATAGGGGGCAAAATCTGGCGGCAGATTAATAGAACCCTTTCTCCTCACCTCGGTCCAACCCGCATTACTTTCAGCTGCTATGGTGGCCTGATTCTCTTCGCTCACAATGTGCCGTTGGGCTGGTATAACTATTTGGTTAACCTTAATCCCCTCATCTGGTGGGATTACAACATCTTTCCTTACATTGTTACCTAAATCCATGGCCATAGGGGGGCTAGATTGAGTAGTGTGAGTATCCAAAAGATGACCTAATCTAGTTACTTCTTTTGAAATCTGGTCTAATTTAGCCACCAACGGTAGAATAATCTTATCAAATTTGGCGTCGATGATGCTGACCAACAGGTTGAATTGCTCGGTATTCAATTGGACTGGACTATCCTTTACTTGGGCCTCCTCCCCCCCGCTAAACATTTGGGTGATGATTGAATTCGCTTGACCTTTTTAATCCCCCCTCGCTTCATAGGTAATTTCCGACAGGCCCTAACAGCTCTACATACCGGGGTGTACTCTCCAGGGTTATCAGGAATATCATTAAACACGGCCTTGTTAATGTTCGCTAGATCATCACTGTTAGTTAGCACCTGTAAGCCATGATCAAAGCTAACGTCCAGGTGTGGTACGCCTAGGGCAGTAGACAAAATAGGCGAAGAAGCTGGGGGACTACCCCTGCTTAGGGAGAGTCGACGTTCACTATTGATTTTATTAACAACTTTGACTAAATAATTGTCTAACGTGGCTGGAGCTACAGAGGCTTTAGAGGCATTTTGTTTGGACATGATTGAAACCACAGACACAACCTGCTACACAGTATTTAAACAAACACACCGAGCTATCATGAATTTCACAAAAATATAAAGTTGACAAAGAAGAAATTTAAAAAAATTAATATCTTACATACTAAGCAAGAAACCTTCACTACAAACGCCAAAGTCCGTGGCCCTGCCCTGCCAAGTCCTGCCCCGGACGGCCACAGACAGCCCGCCCTTTGCCCGGGCTTAGCCCGGCGGCCGCCCGCACGCGTCCCACGTGGCGGGATACCTATCTCCAATAAGAATGCTACGCTTACTGTGGGAGTGGCCGCTGTTCGTTTCTTTGCCCCACTGGCTCCTGGGAGTTGGAGTCCCTCTGTAGGCACTGGCAATCAGGAAGAGTCACTGGCAGTCCCTTGCGATGCGTCTCCCACGAAGCGGGAGGCGCGAGCAGTTGAAATAGCCCTCACTCGTTGGGGGGAGTGGCTGCTGTTCGTTTCCGCGCCCCACTGGCTCCTGGGAGTTGGAGTCACTCCGTAGGCACTGGCAATCAGGAAGAGTCACTGGCAGCCCCTTGCGATGTGTCTCCCGCGAAGCGGGAGGCGTGAGCAGTTGAAATAGCCCTCGCTCGTTAGGGGGAGTGGCCGCTGTTCGTTTCTGCGCCCCACTGGCTCCTGGGAGTTGGAGTCCCTCCGTAGGCACTGGCAATCAGGAAGAGTCACTGGCAGCCCCTTGCGATGCGTCTCCCGCGAAGCGGGAGGCGCAAGCAGTTGAAATAGCTCTCGCTCGTTGGGGGGAGTGGCCGCTGTTCCTTTCTGCGCCCCACTGGCTCCTGGGAGTTGGAGTCCCTCCGTAGGCACTGGCAATCAGGAAGAGTCACTGGCAGCCCCTTGCAATGCGTCTCTCGCGAAGCGGGAGGTGCGAGCAGTTGAAATAGCCCTCGCTCGTTGGGGGGAGTGGCCACTGTTCGTTTCTGCGCCCCACTGGCTCCTGGGAGATGGAGTCCCGCCGTAGGCCCTGGCAATCAGGAAGAGTCACTGGCAGCCCCTTGCGATGCGTCTCCCGTGTTTGTGTTAATTTCTCTCAAATGCTCTGGGGGATGCTTTCTGAATGGCTGATAATGGGTTTACTATTGACCCTGGAGGGTCTAGGTGATGTGCCCCCCGCCCTGTGACTGATGGAAATGCAGTTGTTTTTCAACATAGGGGTGGGTACGGCCTCAAGGCCTGATTCTAATAAAGCCCTATATGAGGGTTGTGAACTTTGCCCAAAAAGATAGGCCTGATGTGTCTTACCCGAATCTGGCCCTACTGTGCTCCCTTTATTGGCTCCCTTCTCCTGACATGCTATAGATGGGGCCATATGAACACTGGTATGTCAATGCATAAGATGACTCATTTCAGCGGCGTTGTTGGATGCAAGAGAACCGTTCTTTAAAATTTCCTGAATTTTTAAATCAATCAAACCCAGCCATAACAGGATAGGATGTAGGAACTAGGTAGTCTTGTAAATTAGTCCCTCCGTGGTGTACTTTGGCCGCAGTGTCTCAGTGGTTACAGTTAACACAAAAAGGGGGGAAAAAGAGGTTTCTAAAGGTTAGGTTCACCCTCCATCTTGTACATAAATCAAAAAGAACCTGAATGAACAGGTAAAAGAGCCTAACCTGAGGGTGTCGGAAAAAACAATAGGATTCCGCTGATCACCCAAAAAAAGAAAGGGGCAAAGCTTTGCCTTTCTTGAGTCCCCTCACTCACCAGGGTTTCCCCTTGGTGACATGCTTCATCATTGGGGTCCTCTCAGTCCTCTACGGGCTGAGGCGTGCTGCGACTTGCGATATTACGTAGGAGCACTTAAAACAAGTTTATGTGTAGTGCAAGTGTAGTGAAGTGGAGTGGGATAAAGTGTTTTAAAATAATCAACTAGTGGGCCAAATATATTTTATTCTTGCTCCTAGCTAATTGGTTAAAAACGGGGTAATATGCTAAAGGCCCTAACTGTAATGGATAGGTGTGCCTAGCATATGGTCAACTAGTTTCGAGCTTCCCCAGCTCTTCCTCAGGACCACACCGGGACCAGCCCAGTGTGAGAAACCACTCCTAGTAGACCTAAATAAGGTGAAGAAAGTGAGACGCTGCAACTAATAAGCATGCGTTAAAATGAATACATACGTAAGTATACGTCAGGAGATATCTGTTGAGTAAAGAACCACAAATATTAAGGGATCCAAGGCAGTCAATATGCAAAAAATAGAATCAATCAATAGTGGTCACACTATACACCAGTGTAGGGTACACTAAGTTTTCTAATGTGCCGCTATGTGGATGTTCAAAACAGCATTAATTAAATCTTCCATGCAGGCGCTGTGCTACAAGGTGTGTGAAAAAGTTAAATAAATGTAAATTCTGCTCACAAAACAAACAACAAACATGCGTCTGACATAACACATACAAGACTAACAAATATGCACAACATTACATACATGTTTAGAAGCAAGCAATAAGCCTCATGGTCGACGGAGGGGGTGTGGAGATCTCGTACACCTAGAGAAAAATATATACGAGTTTGTTAATGGGCTTGGTTGTCTCTAAAAAATGGGCTCCGTACCTTGTGGTGAGCCTATCGATTGGGAGGAGGACGGAGTTAAAGTGAGACTCGAGAGGCAAGGTCTCCGTAATATCGGAGGGCGTGCTCGGCTTCCCTCGGGGCTGATAACTTACTTGTACGTGGAAATCCGCACTCTGGAAACACCTACTAGAGCCCAGCCTCTCGAACCGCATACTACTTGGTCACGGGCGGGCTGTCTAATTTCAATGGCATTTCCGCATAGAAAAAGAGAACGGACTTTGCAGTGCAGGTCGATTCTATTTTTTGCATATTGACTGCCTCGGATCCCTTAATATTTGTGTTTCTTTACTCAACAGATATCTCCTGACGTATACTTACGTATGTATTCATTTTAACGCATGCTTATTAGTTGCAGCGTCTCACTTTCTTCACCTTATTTAGGTCTACTAGGAGTGGTTTCTCACACTGGGCTGGTCCCGGTGTGGTCCTGAGGAAGAGCTGGGGAAGCTCGAAACTAGTTGACCATATGCTAGGCACACCTATCCATTACAGTTAGGGCCTTTAGCATATTACCCCGTTTTTAACCAATTAGCTAGGAGCAAGAATAAAATATATTTGGCCCACTAGTTGATTATTTTAAAACACTTTATCCCACTCCACTTCACTACACTTGCACTACACATAAACTTGTTTTAAGTGCTCCTACGTAATATCGCAATTCGCAGCACGCCTCAGCCCGTAGAGGACTGAAAGGACCCCAATGATGAAGCATGTCACCAAGGGGAAACCCTGGTGAGTGAGGGGACTCAAGAAAGGCAAAGTTTTGCCCCTTAATTTTTTGGGTGATCAGCGGAATCCTATTGTTTTTTCCGACGCCCTCAGGTTAGGCTCTTTTACCTGTTCATTCAGGTTCTTTTTGATTCAGTGGTTACAGTACCAGGAACTGTGGTAGTCCGAGAAGATGAAGTCTTTCTATCTTTCTTAAATTTAGTTGGCACTTGATCTTTTAAAGTTCCTCTTTTCCTTTTACCAGATATAGTTATTGACGAAGTGGACATGTGTGTAATAAGCAGTTGGTGGGGCTGAATGGACAGTAGAGTGTGCCTGTGTAGTTGGTTGTGGCAAATTTTGCCCTTAGGACCCCTGAGTATCTTGTCCTCGATGTCCTCGATAGAAATCAGCGGTGGTCCGTCAGGTGCAAAACTGCCCTCCCCTAGAGATAATCTCTTTTCTGCCTTAGCTATCTCTTGCGTAATTGCATTAGTGACTTTGAACAAAAATGAAACAATAGTAGACATGGTTAACCCTGCTGAGGCTGCAGAAGTTGGCTTTTTTACCCATAATAGTCCTGGAAACTCAGATGACTAAATCAGGAGAACCATTACAGGAAAGTATTTGTTAGAGGTGGGGCCCAGCCCAGCCTCCTCTGGGCTCAGATGTGCGCGAACGGGCCCGCCCTTGGCTCGGGCACAGCCCGGGCGCTCCCGCACCTGTACCGCACTGCAGGAGACCAGTGTGATTTTTGAAAGCAAGTGGGTTTCCTCCCCCTCGCGAAAAACACAGGTGTCAGCTAGGGGACCAAGTCCCACTCCAGCAAAGACAGCACCAATGTCTGTTGGGGCTCAAGGACGCCAGTTACAGTCTTCACAGCTGCGGTAGACCAGCATGATTTTTTAAAGTGAATGGGGCTCCTCCCCCTAGCGAAAAGCACAGGTCTCAGCTGGGGGACCGAGTCCCACCCCAGCAAAGGCAGCAGCAATATCCGTTGGGGCTCAAAGAAGCCAGCGAAAATCTCCGACACTGTGGGAGACCAGCAAAGGCATCAGCAATGTCTGTTGGGGCTCAAGACAGGGTGTTGTTTATTTTGATTCTGTTTCCAAGTCATGCTTGATGACCATGAAGGTTTGGCTATCGTATTACGGGGTGAAGCCAGAATCAGATTGGTAAACCAGGCATTCAGGGTGAATGGCCGTTGCCTGAGGTCCAGCTGTGGGCTAGTTTTTGCATGTTTTGAACAGTTTCAGGGTGAACTTTGGTTTATGGCATAGCTAGTGACTCTGTAAAGCCTAAACATCCTCTCTAAAATCCTATAGCAGAGTCAGACAAACTATTGCCTCCTCCCCATGTCCAGCGGGGCCTGGCAGTGTTCTTACCAGTCCCCTGTAGCGATGGACCATTAGGGTATGGGTCTGGCTTCTGGACAGCCAAGGACACAATATGGCTGCAGATTCATCCTGTGGGAAAGGGAAAAGGGGACTGAGGAAAAGCTGCTGCGCTGGAGCCCTGGTGAAAAGAGACACTTTCACCCTCTCATCTCCCTGTAGGAGGCCTGCAGAGTCCTTCATCTGACACCTTCCGTGCCAGGCATTAGTAGGCCAGTTATTCTGAGTAGTCTGACAGTAGCCCAGGTGAGAGGGGCCATTTAATACCTTTATATCCCTGTAGAAGACCAGCTTTGCTCTACCCTGCCATGTTCTTTGCACTTGCACAGGGCCCCACAGAGCTGTCCCTGCAAGCCTATGGACTGTGGGACTACTGCAGAGGAGAAAATGAGGGCGAGCCAGGTGAGAAAAGTTAACGAGGTAGGAAATCGAAAAAATGTAGAGGCAAAGACAAGGCTGCGGAAAGAGTAAGAAAAGCAAAGAGAAGCACTAAGAATGAATGAGAATGTGCTAAAAGGGCAGCAATAGCATACAATTGTGGTGAAGGCGGTGCTTTAAATGTGCAGGCACTGTCCGGTACTGAGTACTGCTTGGCAGTTCGTGCTGGACTGTTCCCATGAGGCACAGGATCAGACTGATTTGCATATGGCCATATCTGAACTGGGGTGGCGGAGTGAGCTAAAGAATGATGATGGATTAAACCCGGATCAGTTGACTGGGGGTGAGTGTTTGCAATGTTCTACACTTCGTCCATCATCCCCTTTGGTTTTGCTTTGTTTGCCCTAAGTTGGCAGGGTATGCCCAGACGTTGGTCCCTGCTTGGCAGTTCGGGCTGGACTGTTCCCATGAGGCACAGGGTCAGACTGATTTGCATATGGCCATATCTGAACTGGGGTGGCAGAGTGAACTAAAGAATGATGATGGATTAAACCCAGATTAGTTGACTGGGAGTGAATGTTTGCAATGTTCAAAACTCCGTTCATCATCCCTTTTGGTTTTGCCCTGCACTTCTTCAATTTTAAAAGGAGAGTGCCTGTAAATCTCAGTATTTCAGCAATACATTAAATACAAGATAACCAACAGGAACAAACAGGTACTCTAAATATTGAGTACCAACACTTCTGTATTTCCATTCATAGCACTGGATGAAAGAAGGGGGAGAGAGAGAATTACAGTGGAGAGAGAAACCGAAGTGAGCGGAAGTGAGCTCAAGAGATTAGAGACTTTCGAAAGGGTAACAAGAAGGATAAGAAGTAGAGAGCTATAGGGTTTGTGAGAAGTAGTCAATTATGTGTGTGCACATGCCTTAAAGAAGGAGAGGGATAAGAGACAGAGGAGAGAGGCCAGGTGCTTCACTTGCTGTACTTCCTCGTGGTATGCAATTGGTGTGCATTAACTTTCTGTGATGCAAGCGCTGCATCTGGGTCTATCCATGATATTCATTCCTCTTTATCTGTTGTGTGTATTTGTAGAGGCTGGCTGAGTGCTTTCATCTAGTGCTTCATTTTCATTTTTGTAAGCACAGTCTATACAAATGCCCCTTTTATAATTTAGAAGTACTCAGTATTTCCACATTAGAATGGTAATTTTGCTTAGCCATTTATTAGAACACTTCACCTGCAGGTCACAGCAGATTTCAGCCACTGTCACAACTCATTGAGCCCTCTTGCTGGAGCCCATCACTAGTGAGACAGCCAACAGACCCCAGAGCCTTAATTAAGCTATTAGCAAGGCCACACCTTTGGAGTACATTGGGGCATTCACAATACAGTACCTATGTCACTTCTAAGCAGGAGCCATTTGCCACTTTAAGGGGCTTATAATTGGACAACAATGACACTTCTAAACACATCACTAAAACTTTATTGAGCTGATACCTGAATTTCTCATAATGTTCTTAAAAAGGTTATGGGATATTTGTGGTTCTCAACCCATCCCCGGCAGTGCATTCAATATTTTCCCTTCACCTCCATTAGGCTGGGCCATCTTCTCACTCTGTAGCCAGAGCAGGAAAACAGCATGAGACATTTTAAAGAATAAGCTATGGGAACAATGGCAAAAACCTCCACTTTCCAGGGCCTCTCCTGTTAAAATGAACTCTAGCTCTCTTTTTCCACACTTCTTACTTGTGATAAAAACCTCTCCCTGTATCTCTGACTCTGCCACTCTTCCTATCCTTGTCTCACCATGTTCTTCCTTTCTGTCTACGTCTCTTTATCTCCTAGCCTATCAGTTGCTTCAGCATCTCACTATCTGTAAATACCCTTCTTTACCGATCTTTCCATTTTTTTGTCTACCTCAGTCTCAATTACTCTTCACTTCATTGCCCACTGTTTACCTTGCATCTCTCTACCCCTTCCTTCTCTTTGTACCTCACCTTCTGCTACTTACTCTCTTTCTACCTATCTTTTTGTGTTTCATTTTTCCCTTCCTCATCAGTGACTAATTCCTTAGCCATATATATCTACATCCGTCCAACTACCTTTGTCACCTCTTGCTAACTGTCTACTTTTCTTTCCCTGCTTCAATTATCTTTCTGCCTCAGATGTTTCAATTTACCCCAGTTCTTGTACCTCACCTCTTTCTTTTCCCTCTGACTCTACTGATCTCTAGAGTTCTACATACTTACTCCTTAATCTCTATTTAACCACTTAGTTGCTGGGCTTCCCTCCACTCCCTCCTGTGCTGAGCGCCTTTTGGCTATTTTGGTTAGTTTGCACTTAGGGCTCCATAGGTTTTTGTCCACATAAACTATCCAGGCCAATGTTGTGTCCTTCTTGACTAACATCCTGGGAATTCTAAAAGTACCCAGGGTGTGTGGATTCCCCAGGAGGGGTAGGAGAAAATAGATAAACTATATCTAAATTCTGAGTTTTTTAGGGAAAATGGGGAAAAAGTGCTCTGGATAAAAGTGTCCTTTTTTTCTAAAAATGGCATAAACAAATGGTATCCTATGCTAAAATAATCATCTTTTTAGCCTTCGAGAACATACAGAGCTGAAAATAAACATAAATGTTACTGCACTTTTTTCCATTTTTAGGTCTCGTATAGAGCAGCGCATGCGCTGCCTCTACGAGGCATCAAGTAATTAGTATTAAGGGTGAAACTCCACCCATTTCGTTTTTTTCGTTTTGTCCCTTGCCATTGGTTTAAATCTCGCATTGTTCTTTTTACCTCGCTCATTATTGGCTGGTGGGCCGATGCGTCACTTCCGTTTTGTTCCGTTTTCGGAGGAAGCAGCATCGACCAACTACAGTTCCCTGACGCTGCAGGGCAGTATCTTTCAGTGTAGGGACTACTTTGTTGTTGCCTGTTTTCTTTACTGAGTTATGGCTTCACTATGAAAGCTGTGGGATTCCTGACGTAATAATAGGTCACATTAAAACCCCAATAGTGCGGTTCAATTAGTTTCAGGTGTGATATTATGACACTACTCAGACATTTCACCTTCGGAATGGGGAATTATCCCTGGGTTACTGCACAGATTTCTGCAGCTTTTTCCACGTTCTGTGCCATGTTTTTTCTCCGTCGCAATTTGTTTGCCTAAAAAATTGCGAGGGTGCAGTAGAGCTCGTGTCTCGCAATCCGGAATAAGGAAAAAACTCCCATTTCCAACTAGAAGGGGGTTTTCGAGAATCTCGGAATGAAGTCCTGATAAAGCAAAATATGGTTACAAAATCCATAAACTTACTTTTCACAAAGAAAGTTGGGCGCTGACCCTCAAGCCATCAGGCGGAAGTCACCAGGACATCTTATAATGGCCAATTAGTAGTTGAAAAGGGCCTTGGAGCGGAGATCAGGGTATCACCTCGAAAGTCCACTGTCCGTCCAATGCCTATTGGGTCTCACTGCACGTCAGCTCCAGCTTCCGTTGGTATGAGGTAATATTATATATACGTTGTAAACCACGGAAGGCAAGGAACACGCACACGCCCGTGTGGGGCAGCAGGTGTCGCTAGTGTGAAGGGAACACACGACTGGATCCTCGGGCTGTGCTCGCTCTTGACTTCAGGCCTCTGCCCACAAATGATCTGTCATCACTTTAGTCTTGTTGCTTACCCGTGCTCACTGTTCAGATTATGCCTTTCAATGACAGAGACTACACCTATTATGGGGAGGCCTTTTTCAAAAAGGCTTTATTTACAGTAAATCTATTCGCTCGACAAGCCTATCCATCAAGTATTCACGGCAGAAAGAGCTTCGGTGGTGTGTTCTATTTGTACAGCCAACTGGTGTGCAGTTCTTTCTCTGTAATCGCCGAGTTCTTCCAAGTTAACCAATTAAGCGTCATTAGTCACTGACTACAGTGCCATGGTGTGTCATGGTTGCTTGAGAAACAGACATCTATTTTGGGGTTGCAAATGGTGAAGCAGTCACCCTCTGATACTCTGAAACCATTCTATATGGCCTTTTACTATAACGAACAAAGCAAAGAAAATAAAACAATGCTGATATCTACCAGCCTTTAAATATTATCTTTCTTCACTAAATAAACATGCCTCTCCTTTCCTGTCCCTGTCAAGTGAAGTCACCTGCTATCGGTAAATATTATCTGCACCACGTTCTACAATCAATGGATCGCATCACATATACAACAACGTTTTTGCTGACTAGTGTCTTAAGTTATTCAAAAACTGGAGCTGCCCTATTTTACTACCTTACACAGTGGCAAATGGTTGCTCGTCACAGGAGCTTTCAGGGTATGTGATGCTTTTGGCTGGAAATATAGTAGCACTGGTTCATATATCTAAAGTAAGTAGTAGAACATACCGGTAGTATATACAAAGCAACATAACAACACAAAACATACCAGGGCACATCAGAAAAGACTCAAAATAAAATGTAACGCAACAACTGCTGTACAAAAAAAAAAATAATCCCATTGCAATAATGCAGCACAAAACACAGCAGCACAAAAAAGCAAACACATCACCACCTCAACAAAACATCACACAACAATTGTGTACACATGTTATACTCAAACATTACGACCACATTCCATGGTGAAGGGTGTTTGGATCAAGGGCTGCCTTACTTACCACTAAGGACGTGAGGACTAAGCACAAAAAAGTTTGCGATCCAGCCCGTTGTTTCCATTGGTCTACGCCTCGACCTCATAGTCAATTCTTCAGTGAATCCTTAAATTATCCCTAAATAGCGGCATTTCTTGCAGATGCTGTTGACGCTGCTGTCCTTAGGGGTGACCGAAAGGGAAAGTGGAAGTGTTGTATCTGAAAGCAGGTCACAGAGGATGGGGATCTGTGGATTAGTCCCCTAGAAACAGAGAGGGCGTATACATTCAAGGAGGACTCGCTTCATGAACGCTTCATGGGAGATCTAATCGGATTTACAATGACATAGCATGAGTGCAGGGCTTAGTTTCAGAAAAAAAGGAAAGAAAACAATTGTAGGGGCCAAAGGTTTTTAGGTCGAGCCTGGGCAGCGCATCCGCTGCTCTGCGAGTTATGCTGTATTGAGGCAGGGACTTGACCTCTGCCCACTGTCCGCCCACATTTTTCATTGGCTTGTGTCATTGTCCACTGTAAACAGTGGCTGTTCATTGGTCAAAAGGCTTAGAAGTCCCTCGTAAGTACTGCCTTGTCTCATTTTGTAACCTACCATGGTATTGTTGCTCGATATGCTTTAATTACAGCCTCCAAGCACTGTTTTCCCAAATAGCTTTTCTCCTGCCTGTTGTTGCAGGCAGGACACACTCTCTTGTAATATTTTTTTAATAGCACACATTTGCAATGCAATAGGTCTCACATTTGCAAGAGTTTGAGCTATTGACATTGTAAATGCCAATGCCTTTTTAAACAACACATAAG
The DNA here is from genome assembly GCF_964204655.1 of Triturus cristatus. Lineage (NCBI taxonomy): Eukaryota > Metazoa > Chordata > Amphibia > Caudata > Salamandridae > Triturus > Triturus cristatus. Next base: position 1,296,119,952 of record NC_140585.1, on the reverse strand, counting down.
TAAAAGGCATTGTCATTTACAATGCCAATAGGTCAAACTCTCATAAATGCGAGACCTATTGCATTGCAAATGCTTGTTTAAAGAGGTTGCCCATTTTTCCTATTTTTTTGCTCTCAACCTACTTCCAGCTTGTGGTGGAAACAGGGCCGGCTTTAGGGCGGTACAACCGGTGCCACTGCACCAGGTGCTGACTTCACATGGGGGCGCCTGTTTGCTTAAAAGCACCTGCTGCTGCGTTCCTGGCGTCAAGCAATTTTCAGTCAACAATTAAAATGTCAAGAAAACTCCAGTGATTAATGTTCTTCCAGGCAACATCGGAGTTTTTTGTCTTAGTAGAAGTTTGACTCGTGGAAGTTTTGAAAGTAGCACAGGGGGTTAATATGCCTGCTGCAAATAACATGTACCATGCAGATCACAAAGTGAATATAATGTAAACAGGTCACTGGGTTACTGCTTTTGTCAGAGACTTCCTTTTGTTAGTTTCAGTTTACAGTGAGCTATTAACTGTCATCAAATAACTGCGTGCAGATTTCAAGGTATAGATTAGAGCGTATGGATTTTTTCCCCAGACTTTCATTATTGTGATGTTGCAAAAAGGGTTCATTTTGGGTACAAACAGTTCTTGCTATTAAAAAGACCCCCTATCCATTGTGTTACATCTTAAATTTAGAGTTTGTGCTTCTCCAGACCAAGTCCTCTGCAGCATTTACTATACACTGATTTACAGACCTACGATTGATTGTCTCTGTGTAGTGCGTGTGTTATCTAAAATGCTTTGACACCCTTCACTTTTATGAGTGATGCTATAAAATTTAAAAAATGCACCTGAGAAAGAGGTTATGAAGACTGTTAAAAGGGTGGTAGTGAGGGTATCCGTGACTGAGGTGGTCGTTGGGGGCGTCAAAAAACATTGTCGCACTGGGAGCCACCAGTGCTAAAGCCGGCCCTGGGTGGAAACCAGTGTAAAACCCATGGGTAATCCAGAAAAGCTGTAGATTTATGAAAAGTAGAAAAAAATTGAAATCAACAAGGTGTCATATGTGTAGATCTCTTAAGGTTTTCCCGAATACATCAACCGTTGAAATAAAGAAATGCTGAAAATTAGAAGGAAAAAACTGCCATTTGTGACAACATTTTCATTGTAACTTTTTGTCACAATGGCTGATTTACAAAATAAATATAACATTACATTGGCTTGGTCCTTCTGGTTGTGGGGATACATTTGGTTTGTAGGTTTTCCATGAACTTAGGTACTCAGAGACAACTACTGAGCTGCACCATATAATGTTTTTTCATTGTGTACCAAGTAATACATTTGGTGAAATATGTAGAGTAAAAAATGGGTATCAAAGCAACCTATGTATTTCTGAAGTGGGCACACAAGATATGGAGTTTAGGAGCAGTAGTTATTTGTACATTTCTGAATTTGTGGGTAACCATACTAGCATATGAGTTAGAGAGTATTTTTCAAATCTCCTCTTTCTTACACACTGGCTTACATTTGGAAGGCACAAATGTTGCGAAGTCCAGTTCTTAATAAAAAATATGCTACTTTCCTATGCTCCCAGATATCTTCGGATAAAAATGGTACCTCACTTGTGTGGGTTGGTCTAGTGCCTGGGACAGGAAATGGCTCAAAAATGCAACATGGATGCATCACATTTTATCACTCATAACTGACTAGCTTTTTGCAAAGTGGGTAGCTGTGAATTTTGGACCCTAGCTAAGCTGTCACCAGAGAACCCTAGCAAACCTGTGCATTTTTCAAATCTAAACTCCTAGGGTTTTCTAGGATGGGTTGACTTGAATGGCTCACGCCAGATTCTTTTCCCCAGAATCCCTCACAAACGTCAAACGTTGACTAAAAAAACTAATTTTCCTCACATTTCTGTGATGGAAAGACCTGGAATTTGTGGATAGTCACAAACTTCCATCTATCCAGCATTCCTCTAAGTCTTCCCAAAAGAATGGTACATCATTTGTGTGATTGACTCATTTTACTTTCACTTTGAGGTCACTTTAGGTGCCTCCCCCTGTGTTGGCCAGCAGCCGACACATGCAATGGGGAGTTAGTGCACATTTACCGTTAAGCCCTTTTTACCACATTTCTATTCACCTCAACTCTCTCTTTCAAATACACCTCTCATGTCTCTAACTCTCTAATTCCTATTATCTATGCCTACTTCCACTTCTCTTCTTCCCTACCCCATGTCTTCTTCACCCTGTTCTCAGCACCTTATAGTCCTTTCCATCTCAGTGCTGTGTCTAATTTCTTCCCATATTTTACCTCTATTTTACTGCTCCCTCAACCCCATATGTTTCTTTACCTCTTAACTCTGTCTATGTCTTACCTCTCTCTACATTTGTCAGCCGCTCTACCACACCACTCTCTTCTTCTAGTCCCTCTTTTTAAACTGCCATTGCCTTTTCTCTCTCTTTCATCTCCCTCTCTGGACCATCTTTTTACACGCCCCTTCTTTCTGTCTTAATGTCCACTCTATTTCTCCACATTAACTCAAAATCTACTTCACCTTTTTTTCCCTAAAAATAATCTTTTTTCTAATGCTCACCACTCTCAATCTACTTTTCTCTCTAATTTACTGCCCACTGTAGCTAACCTATCTTTCTGTACCCTACATCTCATTCTGCCCCTTTCTACCTCAATTCTCTCCAGCATTTTGCAGTAATTCTTCCTCATCTTTCCACCTGTTTGTAGAGGTTTACAGCTCTGTGTCTCCAGCTCTCTCTAGTGAAGTCCTCCTCCTACCTTACCTTTCCCTCTAACTCACTCTTCTGTACCCCTTACCTATTTACATTTCATGATCTCAATCTCTAGCTCTCTACATACCTACCTCATTCCAAAATATAATCTGTCACTCTCATAGACGTTTTAATGCATGGGCAAAGTCGGCTCTGGCCCAGGGCCCCATCATTTCATGGGGCTCCCTGGAAGACCCAGCTCTATTCTGCAGTCTTCCCCCAATGACCTTGAATGATTCTTCAACAAATTATTTTAAATGCCGTTTTTCTTTAAGTGATGCGTGGGAGTGTATCACAGACAATTTACAGAGAAATGCTGTGATTATGATTCATGCAACATTCGTAGAAATTCTTTATTTTCAAGCAAAACAGGACCTCACATGGGACAAAAGGGAGGGGGGTCACAGAGATAATTTGCAATATTAGTGAGCTGCTGCTGTGTTACAATATTGAAAACAGACATCATTATCGCTGAATAGTGCATTGAAATTCATCATAGCAGCAAGAAAACCATTGGTCAACATAGATTTACTATCTCTGAATACTAGATGTAAACCAATGTAGAATTTGGACCAAAGTGCCTGTGCCCTGTCATTGACTGGCCAAAGAGGGCAAGAAAGAGCTGAAACGGGATAAGAAATTCAATTCTGTTCCGAACAGAGGCCCCAAATTAAGTTTGACCCAGGGTCTCCAAAATACTTAAGGTGTCCCTGGTCACTCTACCTCCCTTTTTCTAGCTGCCTTTTCCTTTTTTGTGAAATTTTCATTACCCCATTGTCCTTTCTATTTTGTTCACTCATGAGAACTGTAGATCACTGTCTGGCCAGAGAAAGAGAGGAAGGACTAGGCAGGGGAAGAGTATTAAACAGAAAATGATTATATTCCACCAGATAAAACAGTGAAAATCTTCAGGGAAGTGCATTGAAATTCATCATTGCAGCAAGAAAACCATTGGTCAACATAGATTTATTTTAATTACAAATATTAGGCAATAAAAGCTCCAATATCAACAACTCTGTGCTTATGTTTAAATGTTATGCATTGGTCCACTAAGCATTAAGTAGTCACCCTTAGTGTATCTTTTGTAAAATTAATGGAACTAGCATGTTAGACAATGATTGCAGATAAAATATTGCTTTTGCTTGACATAATGTTTCGATCCACAAACAAAAGAAATGGCCTTATCAATTCGTGTTCAAGCTATTATGTTGGTACCATTTGGCTGGCAGACCTCAGACAGCTTCAGCTTCCAGCGTTTTTTGCGTGCTCCCATTTCCAAGGTTCACAGATAATTCAGTGTTCTTTGAAATCATGATGGGTTCTATTAGCTGCAAACATGCATAAAAGTCACAGCTGTTTTGCACAAGGGCGCAAACATAGGTCTTGTCTGAGGCTCCAAAAATCCTTAAGGTGGCACTGAAAACAAACAGCAGACCCGGGGTGTTTGTGACTCAAGGCTCACACCACACTCCCTTGTCATCTAGCGACCGAGTTGGGGTCTCCGGCAGGAAGGGTAGGGATAATGAAAGATGGGCTTCCTGTTTTCTAATTTCCACACCTACTTTTTCCAGGTGGGACAGATACATGCAACTGAATTTTATAGTCCCCACTATCTGCAGGCTCTGAAGAAAAGGTTATAGCAGGAGGACAAAGCAAAGAGCTAACCAGCCCACGGGTAGTTAGAAGGCGCTGCTTCATATTATAGTTAATTTCTTTATGCCCTAGCCATTTCCTGTCCTGCCATGGAGGAAGGAATCATGGCCTAGACCAAGACCTTCAGTGGCCCAGTCCAACTACTGAGACCCAGGCTGAAGGCATGTTACAACCCTCCCATCCACAACTATCAGGGGTGACCAAGCCCTTTGTTTTTTGTAACTCCGCAACAATGTGGATCACAGGGTCAGAACACCAACTCCAGAAGTCCATATAATTTACCTTTCAACCCCCCCACGCACCTTTACTGAGGACTGACCAACGCAGCCTGACCTGCTCTTCCATCTTGGCTTCAGACTAGGTTTCTGTGATAATGAGTGTTCAGGGTATAGTTGGCGGGGAAAGAGCATCTTACTTCGATGTGCAAGGCATTGGCTCTGCAATGTAAGCAGATTTCAAAGCTGCAGTGTATATAGTCTAGGCCAATGCTCGGTCCCTAATCAGCTTCAAATGGGTATTTTATCACACATACTTGCAAAAATGAGCCCTTGATATGAATCCACCAGTATTTCATGAAAGACTGAGATCTGTAAATGTGGGCCACTATTTTTGTGGTGCATGGGCCAATTTTTAATCCCACCCGACCCTGGATGCTGCTCGCAGCAGTGTGGGGGATGAAGAGGTGTGAGAGAGACACACAGCATATATATATATATATATATATATATATATATATATATATATATATATACACACACACACACACATACGGTATTATGAAATGTATGCTCTTTTTATAGGGAAATTTAATCACTGAAAACTTTTTATTTCTACATGCTCGCTCTTTATTTTCTTTTTCTTTTTTATTGTAATCAAATGATTAATACAATAAAGTATTTTATTCATTCATTCACACAGTTTATGGTTTTCGGTAACTTTGCACCTTTGAGCAGCTCCTAGGCCCCTTTATGGCATTTCTTATGATCATAGTCCACTTAGCAGGCTACGCACTTTTGTCTACAATGTTCCGGTCCTGAGACTTCTTTAACTCGGCTGTGTAACCAGCACCCTTGGCTGTCTGCAACTGCGTACTTAGATGGTACCAAGTAACATTCAGACATCATTCAGACCAGCAAACCCTTTCAAACCTTGGGGCATATTATCAAGAAACGGCGTTAAAATTATCGCCGCTTTAGCGTCAGAAAACTGTGGGTAAAGCGGCGATAATGGGCTTGATACTATGCCTCAGAGAATTCCAATAGAAGCCCATGTTGACACCAGAACATGGGCTTCTATTGGAATTCTCTGCGGCATATTATCAAGCCCATTATCGCCAATTTAGCGGCAGTTTTCTGCCGCTAAAGCGGCGATAATTTTAACGCCGTGCTTGATAATATACCCCCTTGTGTGTTGAACAAGAGGTGCTGTTGTTGGTAAATTCCCTCCTCTTCCCCCACCACCCTTCTCTCCCCTGGCAAGGATCAACTCACGCTGTGGCGCCCTTGTGATGGTTGCAAAGCACAGGCTTTTGGGCTTTGAGCATCTTGTAATGTAGACTTTGCAGGGCGTGTTGGCGATGCAGTAAATGTACTGGCACAGGATTGCAGAAGCTGCAAGAGAGAGCAGGGTTAGTGACAATCGGTGCACTTACTAACTGAAGTATGTTTTTTTCATCATTATTCCTCATTCCACAAAGGGCATGTCTACCACCGTTATCATTTAATCATACATTTAGTCATTGGCAGCAAGACTAGACTAGAAAGCTCAGCGGGTGTCTGCTCCGCTGTACAGTGTGGCCCCCAGGAGAAGTGAAGGTCGCAGACCAGTCTTCCCCTGGGGAATTCGCGCAACGACCGGAAGGACAAGGTGGGGGTGGGATTAGAGGGGCAATGGGAAGGGGTGGGATTTGGGAGATTTTATAGGTGTCGGGAGAGGAAGAGCCAGCCTCTTCCGTACACCTGAGCACCACCGGGGGATATAGAATTTTCTTTGTGGACGGTAAGCGGGTGGTTGGGGCAGGTGGCCGATTTGTCGATTGGCAGGGGTTTTTTCCATAGCTGCGGTGTGCGAGGAAGTCCCTCAGGTGCTACGGGCTGATGGCAAACTTCAGAGCGATGACTGTCTGTGCCGCGCTGCGTGTGCGTGGCCAAGTGGGCTGGAGTCACGGTAGGCTAATGGTTGCGGTTTTAGTCTCTCACGCTCAAGTTTGTGTTCAATTCCTCTTGTTATTGGGTCTGTTTCTTCAAATAAAAATGGAGGCAATACTATTTTAAAGTGTAAGTGCTGCTCCGGTGGTGGCTTGTCCTCACAGCGAAGGTGACAGCAGGTAGGGGAGGGGCATCCCGAGATTGGCCACCGTGAGGCAAGGGGGTAGGAGGCAGGGCCTGTGCGAGCGTCTGCACGACACCATGATGCACGCCGCCATTACTTTCACAATGGGGGCGGCCTGGAGGCGCGCGCGGGCCAGTGCTGGCTGGGAGGCGGCCTGGGGGAGGGGCGTTCTGGTAGAAACATCTGGTCGCGCAGGCTGGCTGCGAGATGGGGGGGTGGTGGCTGTAGGGGGCTTAAGCATCGCCTCTGCCCAGTACTGGGATGGAGCTGGATTTCCTTCGAGGGCGGTGGGGGGAGGGGGGACGTTGAGCATCTCCTGGTGTTGACATGCATGGGTCCTGTCTGAGGGGGGGCTTTGGACAGGTTTTGGAATTTTTGGGCCTCCCTACCATGGACCTGCACCCCTGGGGGGGTTAGGGGTGGGGCTGGGTGCGCTGGGGGGAGCGTGTGTGTGGTTGGGCCTTGAGTTGGGGTTTCTGTGGGGAAGGGCCTGGGGTGCTGTTGAGGAACGCAGGTGGCATTTTTGGGGGGTACCGTGAAAATGGGGCGAGGGACTGTCTGCATGGCACGAGGCCCGGTGGTGCTCGGGGCCCACCTGGTTGGAGCGACCTGGTGGGGGGGAACCAGGACTGGTAATTGTGCCGGCAGTAAAGGGGGATGCCAGCGGGGTGCACGACGGCTTCAGGACGCTGGCCGGAAGCAGTAGGGGGGTCCGTGGCAGCCTGCCCTCCGTCGCGGGATCGCACAGCAAACATTTCAGCATTATGAATTTTTTACGAAGTGATGACCACAGTGTGCGACAGTTGGCATGGATGTCTGAGGGCGAGTAGGGGATTTGTTGACATGGATGTGGTGGGATGCAGTAGGAGCGGGGAGTGGGTTTGTGGAATGGAAGATGCAGTGCAAATGGGTCTGAGGTTGAGTGGGGATGCCAAGGAGGGTTGGGGGGGGCAGCTAACCAGACTATTTTGTTGTTGCTCCAGGAGTCAAATACGGCAACAAACAAGTGCGGAGGGCACGGCGGCAAAGGGGAAAACCATTGTTTGAGCAGGAGGAGGTCCTGGACGGACGCTCAGGTATGGGTCTATGGCTGAGATTTTGGGGTGGGGGTGAGAAGCACGGACGGAGAGTCTGCGGCAGGTGGGTCGGGGTGTGCACTGGGCTGTGAGGGAGATGCAAGTGCTGCGGCGGCAGGCTGCGGGAGGACGGTTCGGGCCACATGACGGGTTGGCATGGGTCCAGACGGACAATGTGGTGCCGGGGGACTGAAATGAGCACCCTAGTTTCTGGTAGGGAAGGTGAGGCAATGGTATTCTATCGGATAAATATTGTGCAATTCTTTGCCAATGGTCACTGTGCACTATCTGTGAGCCGGCTGCATGGATAAGGAGCGGGCTGTCAAACAGGTTACTTGTTACTCTGGGTGCAGGTACAGGTGGTGGATGGTCGTTCACCGTGACCGGGGAACTTGTCACAGGCAAAGTTTTGGCCCAGAAATCTTATCTGTTTACTCTGGATGCAAGCAAAGGTGGTGGATGGTCGTTCACTGCGTGGGGGGCACCTTTCACGGTCAAGGATTGGCCCAAAATATGTTACTTGTACATAAGACGTAGTTACAGGTGGTGGATGGTCGTTCACCGTGATGGGGGGGTACCTTCACAAACAAGGATTGGCCCGACACAATGTTCTTTGTTAATCTGGGTGCTGGTACAGGTGGTGGATGGTCATTCACCACAAAGGGGGCTCCTGTCACAGACAAGGTTTGGCCCAAAAGTTATTGGTTACACGGGATGCAAGCAAAGGTGGGGCATGGTCTTTCACCATGAGGGGGGCATCTTTCATGGACAGGGATTGCCTCGAAAATGTTATTTGTTTGCGCAAGACGCATGTTAAAGTGGTGGCTGGTCGGCCACCGGGAGCCACAACGCGGCGGATGCTTTAGGTGCACAGAAACTTGGGGTAAAAGTGGTACTGTGTAGGTTGGCACCTTTCGCGACTGACGGTTGTCCCATCAACCGTAATTTATACGGGATGCAGGCCGGGGCTAATAAATAATCTTGTAATTAGGGAGAGACACTCTTGCAGATCGTAGAACAGCATGTTACGCGCCCTCTTGGTGGCCGGTGGTGTTTGTGAGTACTCACCCTCCGGGATGACGAATCCCAGCAGCATCAGCAGCATCAGATTGCTCCCCATCGTCTCTCTGCTTTTCTGATTGGTTGATCTGAATTTGGGGCTTGGACCCCGAGTGGGTCTGCTTCACTGTGATGCCTTGAGTCTCGCACGCTGCCTAAGATATGCGCACACCCCACTCTAGGCTGTTGCATGTACCTTCACACACCGCACCACGAGTAACTTTAACCTTGTTGCAGCATCACAGGTATATGTGCCATCTGTTGGGAATATTAAACAGAATTGAAAGGTTTGTGATACCTTCTGGCCCCGGGCCTCCCTCTGCACACAGGTCATATGTGTGTATTGGACGCAGAATATTACACACAGACCGCCCATGGGCTGCGCTGCACAGCCAGTGCGTACAGACCGCCCAAAGGCTGCTGTTTGCACACAAGACCTCGGAAGAACATTCTGTGTTTGTCCTGGGCACAATACATGCGGACCTCCCAGTTGGACATGGCGCCCTTGGTACAGCGTCTGGGCCTACGTTGTAAACAAAGGCCTGACAGAGTCAGGGAAATCATCAACACCTGTTTTATAGTGGGCTTGTTGTACAATTACGCAAAGATTTTGATTCCAGATTTTGATATTAGAAATTGCAACTTCTCCACCTCAATGGAATGTACACCTGCATCCTGTTGTACATTTACTCCAAACAAGCAAGTTGACAATTAAAAGAGCAATGAAAGTTGAAAATGTGAGCATAACCAGCCAAACAACTAAAAAATATGGTCCTCTTTCACCCACTGTGCCAAGAGTAAAGTTTCCGAGGCTGATCTTGACTGGCCTTGTTGTAATTTGGTAGATGTTTCTTTAGCAATATTTGTCTGGGCAGTACTTTGAGCAAAATGTTTTAAGGGAAACAAAGAAGAAGCATACTGCTCATGTGAGTGCCTCTAAATTGAACTGTCTTACCTAGGGTGTTACAATAATTGAGTTGAAAGCTTTTAATGCATAATAAGTTGAGTTTAACAGCTGTCTTCGCGTGGTGTTGCCTGGAGGCCAGCTCAGTTCCAACTGCCCCAAGAGAAACAGCACAAAGTAGACAAAGGCAACCAGGATCGCTACTGACATTCCAGCTGAGGTAACAGCTATAACGTAGCTCCTACCCTCAAAGTCACGAGGAGACAAATACAAACGAAAACGAGGAACACCATCAAAAATGATCAAGACATGGCAACAAAAATGTTTTGAGGGGAGTAAATGGTATGTTCACTCCTCATTCTCATTATCTTCCTCTCTTCAACTAGTGTCTTTCATTCTCATCAACCCCTCCTTCTCCATCACCCACCCCAGCCATCACTCTTCTCTCCCTTCTGTTCTTCTACTTTACTCTAGTTGCTTCACTCTCCTTCTCCGGCTCTTGTCTCACTACTTACCATTTATCGCTGCTTTCCTCCTCTCTGACCACTTTTCTTTCCCATTGCCACCCCCCACTAGCCTTTTACTCCATCTTCCACCCTTCCCTCTCACTCTACTCGCCCATCTCTCAGTACAGTCCTCCCCATTGCACTACTAACATTAACCACTTTGCTCAACAATCCTCTGCTCTATCCCACTTCATTAGACTTCTCTTTCTACCTCCTTCATCCAGCTCTCTCACAATCTTCATCACCTTCTCTGCAATTTGACATTTATCACCTCCTGCTGACCTCTAATCAACCCTCTGCCATTTATCAAGATCATGGATGGCTGGCATCTCAGAAATGTTATACTGATGCCAAGACATCAAAAGTTTCTTTTATAGGACTAGCTGTCTCACTCATGTATCCAAATTGAAAAAGTGAGTACCAAGATTTGAACGACAGCCTTCAGAGCTCTTTATAAAAGAACAAGAAGAAGAACATGGCTAACAATTGTCATAAAAATATCAGGTTAACAATAAAGAAACACACAGATTCAGCAGTTTATATCGGGGGAGATAGGTCAAACAGTTCAAGCCAATACAGATTGGATAAGTCATAAAATGGAATGTGGAGAAGTGATCATAGGTTTATCAACGGTGTCTCTTAAATTGGAAGATTTTGAGTTCCTTTTTAAATGTGGCAAGACTCAAGGTTGTGACAATAACTATTAGAACATTGGCATGTGGAGCACTCCATTGAATACAGTGGAGTGCTCCAGGCTTCTACGGGCCGGGGGAAGCCAGCAGAGCAACATTCCGATGTTATTTTTCATAGCACAGCTGCTTCTGTGAACTGATGCCTTCGTTTTTATTTATTAGAAAATTCTGCCGTCTAGGAGGGGAATGTTCTTATAGCCTTAGAGACCTCCTAGCAGGCTCTACCGGCCGTTAAATACATGCTCCCTTTTTATAGACCCTTGCCTTTCGCTTGGGCCTTTAATGCCGGAGTGGGCCTTTAATGGCAGGTAGAGCCCTCTAGGTCGGGCTCTAAGATATAGTGTAGAGTGTTCCAGAATCTTGTTGCACTGCCATAGAATGTCTGTTTCAATAAGTGAATAACTTGCCTGAAAATTCCAGTAGGAGGCTTCTGAATTTCTTAATCCCCATTGAGCTCCAGCAATTTTCAGTTTTCCACCTAATTTGAAGAGTGTAATGTTGTGGAAGACTTTGTGGGTGATGCATGCAGTCTTAACCCCTTAACTGCTGACCACCCCTCAGTGTTGAGCCCTTTTTTGGCTTTTTGGTGTAGCTTGTGCTTAGGGCTTAATAACTGTTTTCCACTTAACCTATCCATGGCAAATTTGTGTCCTTGTTTTCCAACATCCTGGGGATTCTAAAGGTACCCAGGATTTGTAGATTACCCTGGAGGGAACAGAGAAATTAGCCAAAATGCATCTACATTTTGAGTTTTTGTGGGAAAAAGTGGAAAAAAGTGCTGAAGAAGGAAGCATCTGTTTTTTCCCCCTGAAAATGTATCAACAAAGCATTTGTGGTGATAAAATCACCATCTTCCCAGATTTCAGGAACAGGCAGAATTTTGTCAGAAAACCAACATTTTCTACACAGTTTTGGCATTTTAGTGGGACATAGCCTATTTTTCCTATTTCGTTGTGCTTTCAACCTCCTTTAAGTTAGTGGTAGAAATGGATGGGAAACCAATAATGGATCCCAGAAAGCTATACAATTCTTAAAAGTAAACAAATTCTGAATTCAGCAAGGGGTAGATTGTGTAGATTCTTCAAGGTTTTTATATAGAAAGTAACAGTTGAAATTAAAACATATTGTAGCTGCGGTTCCACCTGTAACTTTTGCACATTTTTAAAAGCAATATACCGTTATATCCACTGGACCGTTATGAATGCAGGGGTATATACTACTTGTATGTTCGCCAAGAACCCGAAGTGCCCAGAGCCAATAACTGTGCTGAGCCTTGCTATGGTTTTTCATTGTGTACGGAGTATACAGCAATTCAGTTGGTAAAATATAAAGAGTGAAAAATAGGTATAAATAAAAACGATGTATTTCTGAAATGGGAACAACATGTGGTGTTTAGAAGCAGTGGTTACTTGTACAACTCCGAATATGTGGGTACCTATACCAGCATGTGAATTAGAGGGCATTTTTGAAAAGACTTCTTTTTTACACACTGTCTTACATTTAGAAGGCAGAAATATGTAGAAAGTCAATTGGCAATAACACTTTTTCTACTATTCTGTGCTTACCTAAGTCTCCCAATAAAGTGGTACCTCACTTGTGTGGGTAGGCATACTGCCCGCACCAGGACACGACCCAAAACACAACGTGGGCACATCACATTTTTCCAGTGAAAACTCATCCTTTTTTTGCAATGTGCCTAACTGTGGCTTTCGGACATTAGCTCAGCAGGCACCAAGGAAAACCTAGCAAACCTGTAAATTTTTTAAAACTAGACACACAGGGGAATTAATTCAGGGTGGGGTGACTTGTGTGCCTTTCAACAGGTTCTGTTACCAAAAATCCCTTGCAAACCTCAAACCTTCTTCACAACAAGGAGCTATAGAGGGAAAACACCAGACCACCCTCCTCTCACAAATCATCAATACACAAAGGCCTGGCTGTAAGAGAGTTTATTAAATTTCAACCTTAGGACCTACTGCTAACGTGGGAATATCTATTTCTACCCACTCTTTGTCATCCTGTCCAATTTCTCGCAGTCCTAGTACTCTCAACGTAATATTATTTTTAAAAATTGAAGAATCGCTGTCAGTCGCCCAACTACAGATATCATCCCCCACAGCATGTGAGTGAAGAACAATAACTGAAAATAAGTGAAAGAGTGAGAGGGCACCTCACGTATGCAACACCAGGGAGGCTACCAGCAGGTTCACATCAGTATGCCCACGTGTATCATCATCAATTGCCCACTCACAGAAACAATATAAAAGTGTCCAATAGAAAGACAAGAAGAGCAGAGAAAAGAAAAAACTGTTCCAACAACATACACCCCGTGATGTGCAAAGAACAGTGTATTCCACGCACTTAAAATTGAGTTAAGACTCACTGTTAGGCTGCACTCTTTATTCAGAAATGTGAGCCTTCTGGAATTAAAAGCCAGTAGGCGTAATATATATTCATTGATCTTAAATCTCAATCATATATAGTTACCCGGTGTCGGCTGAGGGCTTTCATACCAGCCTACACCAGACCAAAAGGGGATGTGTTCATCACTGTTACCCCTAATTTGGAAATCACTCTCGTTGCTGATTGATATACCTGTGGAAGTGATAAAAAAACTTTGAATACTCAAACCTTGTCAAAAAACACAAATTCCTCACATTTCTGTGATAGGAATTTCTGCAATCTGCATGGATCAATACGTTTTCACCCACCCAGCATTCCCCAAAGTCTCCCATTGAAATGGTACCTCACTTGAGTTGTTAGGCCAAGTGCCCACAGCAGGAAATGTTCCAAAACGCAACGTAGGCACATAACATTTTTCTAGTGAAAAATGACCCTTTTTTTACAATGTGCCTAGCTGTGGTTTTAGGGCCTACCTCAGCTGCCACCTCGAAAAATGTAGTAAGGAGATCCACACAGGTAGAGTGTATTTAAATATGATTTATTCAAGCAGGTAACAAGTTGAATAGTTCCACACAACAGGTAGTTAAGTTGTGAAGGAGAGCCCCACCAGGAGCAGCCTGTCTGCTGCTCAGCCCATGCTCAACTGTAGCGTCACCTCTCTGTGTCCCAACATTCCGAGGCACATCAAAACTCCAACATTCTATTGAGCACAGAGCACAAGCACTGGCTGAGCAGTAGGTGTACAATACATTACATTAACAAATGCAGGATACTAAATATACCCTTAGCTTACACAAGGGAAGCACAAGTCCTGTATATGAATGATTTATAACGAGAAAGAAACAAGGAAGAAATAACCAAGAAGAACAAGGCTAGAACAGAATCAACATCAAGGAAAAGAGTAAGCAAGGCAGAGCGAAGAGACAGGTGGAAGAAGACAAGTAGGAAGCAAAGAGCAAGTATACACAAATGGGAAAGACCCAAACTCTCCAACAATGAATACAATAAGAAAGCAAAGAAGTGACCAAACAGAAGAGACCGAAGAGATAGGTGAAAGAAGCGAAGAGTGAATATACATAAAAGGAAATGACACATACCCTCCAACAAAGAGTTAGAATGGAGAAGGAAGCAGAGATAATGCAAAGTAAACAACAAGTGAACAGAAAGACATAAACACAGCAAAGACTACCCCCAAACATACCCACAAGCCAGGCAGGCATGCAAGGAAGGAAGGACAAGGCACGACGCGAACAGAACAGAAGACATACCCAAGCACAAGGAGAAGAGAAGGAAGGAACTCCTCCTGAACAATGGAGAACGAGAAGAACACAACAGACAAGGAAAGGCAGAAGACCCAGGAATAGTAACAGAGAATGTGTATGGTCCAGATTCCAAAGATGAAAAGGAAGTGTACATCAATAGGACAGCTGAACCGGAGAAAACAGAGAGGAAGCGAAGAAACACAAACAGTATCACTGTACTCCTCCCCATTTCCAAATAGATAATTCAAATAAGGAATGAGTGTAACTTTGCATATTTAAAACAGCAATGTAACATCATAGAAAATACAAAGAAAGAAAATAGCAGCCAATGGGACTGATACCCATGACCATCCTCTACCCCAATGCAAAAAGGGAGAGGAGCACTGTGAATGGGACTAGGGCCCATGGCATAGCAACCCATGTAAGGACAACCCCTATGTAGAGGTAAACAGTAGTGCCATGTAGTTTTCAGAATTTTAAATCCCGCTGCCATATTTATTTGTCCCTTTTTCTAGATTTTCTTAAAATCACTCCGTGACAGTTATGTTATTTAATGAGCCTGATCCGTAATAGACAAATGCACATTCGGACAATTTTTAATTTCAACCCACTTTTATCGCAAGATTATTGCACTGTTCCTGCACTAGCTAGGGTTCTTTTTCGCTTCCTTTTAAATCTTTGTATATGTATTCATGAGTCACATCGTTTTAATATTTTGTTATGGTTTTTAGCAATCAAACATTACATTTGACTTTGAATTTGAATTTAGTGCCATCTAGTGATGGAACTAAAACCCATAAGAAGCCCTGTGTAAGGGTAATTGTGAAAATGCAAATGGGACTGTGACCCATGCAACAGTGCCCTGTGTAAGGATGAAGACCGTGAGTAGCCTGTGTTGGCACAGGTACAGTGAGCAAATGGGGCTAAAACCCATAGCCATCCCTGTATAGGGAAGAATAAAGTGTACAATAGTACACATGTAAGACGAACAATGGACCCACGAAGGAGAGTACCCAGAGTATGAATGCAAAATGTAACCCATGTAGGCAAGTGTGTGGTGAGCAAATGGGGCTAGTGCCCATTGCCACCACTATATGTATGCATATGGTATAAACACAGAAAATAATACAATTGGCTAGATTACTGCATCACATTAACGTTTGATGACTGTCCAAGATAAAGCTGTGCGTGTCACCGTAGACCTGTGTCACACACTGGAAACATCCATGGGTACAGGCAAATTGTAGTGGCAGACAAACGTGATGGTGGCACCCACAGATGAAATGGAAAGGCTCCATGGGTACAGGCAAAATGTAGTGGCAGTCAAACGTGATGGTGGCACCCATAGAGGAAATGATAAGGCAGTACACAGAGAATCTGTAGTGGGCCCAAGAGGAACAGTCACAATATAGTACAGCTATTATCAGAATCCATTCGTTTTAGAAACGTCATTGGAGCACTTGGGAAATGCCAGCATTCCGAAGGGAAGACAGAATGCACTCTCCAACATTGATGACCTCCAACATTGATGACCTCCTGGGAAGAGATGAAAAACAGCGCGTACACGGCGCTGTACAGGACGGTACCACGGAAGTGGAATCCGGGTCCTACAATTTACGTGCTGATGCCAACCAAAAGATGATGGCACATACAGTGCGCAAGTCCGGTTGGCTCACGGCACGACCGTGCGCCAAACGGTGTCACTTATTCAGTTCTCCCACGGTGAAATGGCTGACGTAATAGAAGATCTTCGAGGAGACCCACGTGGCTGCCAGATTGAGGTAAAATGAGTGCACACATGGTTCTAACTTTCAAATAAACAGTTTTAAGGGCCCAACTGATGTGTGGAAAAAGTGCCAATGAAACTTTCTACAGATTAATGGTTAAACATGCGGCACGGTCCAACTGGCAGCAAAGACACCGCGGAACACGTAGGAAACGTAGAATATGTTCATTGACAGTAACGCACACTATGAGGTGAGGATAATGCCTGAGCTTGATGAGAAGCACAACAAAAGTAACCCTGGGCGTGACACTACGCTTCGCCCACGTAGTGTACGTAGCGCTGCCTGCTTCGCAGTTTTCGAAGTAGGCGAAGCAGGCAGCGCTACGCACACGCCAGGGCGAAGCGTTGCTGCCTGCCACCCACCACCCACCTCCCGCCCGCCCTCCTTTTAAAACATACCCTAATTGTAAATTAAATAAAAGTAAAGACACTTACATGAAGCGCAGCGTCTCCAGGGCTCCCTCTTCCTGGTTTCCAACTTCTTCTGACAAATGTGCATGCGCGGCCGCCCGCGCATGCGCATTTCTCACAAGAAATGTGCATGCGCGGGCATTCGCGCATGCGCATTTCTCGCAAGAAGTTGGAGACCAGGAAGAGGGAGCCCCGGAGACGCCGCGCTTCAGGTAAGTGTCTTTACTTTTATTTAGTATAAATTCAGGGTATGTTTTAAAAGGAGGGCAGGCGGGAGGCGGGTGGCGCGTAGTGGGGCTACGCGGAGAACGTAGTGTACGTAGATTTGGGCACACTACGCGCTGCTTCACGTAGCCCCACTACGCCCACTACGCCCACCCTTAAACAAAAGTCAGTCACAGTATAGCCTTCAGTGACAAGAACATTTTCAGTCAGCATGACAAATAAATCACCAGTACTGTTCCACTCTGAATAACGTAAGCTTGGGATAAGCCACCCCAAATTCTCTTGGAAAGCCAGGATAGAAAGTCAGCCACATCTATGCCCTATGTGACAGGCACAATACAAGGCTGCTCGTAGAAAATATATCACGGGCAATACTTTTTCTAGAAAGAACACTGGGGTGATGTAGAGACGTGAAAACACCCACACTCGTGTAACCTCAACATTGTTGATGTAAAACCATCTCAGGAAGAGCTAGCAACTGTGGAGCACCGCAGAGGCTGGTTGTGGCCAACCGCAAAAACTGTGTTGTAGGCAGGACACATTAGCGCTGTGTTACTTGCTGATGAAGATTGAGGGAAGAGGAAAAACTTCCCATCCATGTTGATATGCAGAATGATGATTGTCTTGGTGACAGGATAACTGGTAGAAAGTTTCTCAGTCCAAAGAAAGCAAACCATATGAGCATAGCCTGCCTGAGCAGGGCTGTCTGATGGAGAGGACACTGGTGGGGCTTAAAGGTGTAGTGCTTCATCTTTTCATGAGTATTTTTGTCTTCTTTTCTTTGTGAGGCTTGTTTCTCGCTTGTTGTCACCTTTCATGTTGGCAGCTTTATGTTTCCAGTGGATACCTCTTTGTGTACTTTTTGTTGCCGACAAATGTAGGCTGTAGTTCTGTTGTCTTCAGATCCTCTTTTGTTTCGCAGGTCTCCGAAGTGCAGATGTAACGTGTTGGTTCTTCGCCAGCTAATCGCCAAATAAATGTGGTATGGAGATCCACTCAGGTAGAGTGTATTTAAAAGATGATTTATTCAAGCAGGTAACAAGTTGAATAGTTCCAGAGAACAGTTGTAAGTTGTAAAGGAGAGCCTCACCAGGAGCAGCCTGTCTGCTGCTCAGCCCATGCTCAACTGTGGCTTCACCTCTCTGTGTCCCAACATTCCGAGGCTCATCAAGACACCAACATTCCATTGAGCACAGAGCACAAGAACTGGCTGAGTAGTAGGTGTAAAATATGTTACATCATCAAATGCAGGCTACTACAGGAAACTTAGCAAGCCTGTATATTTTTGAAAACTGTATGGAAAGTTCTTGGAACTGTAGGGAGTCACAAACTTCCAGCCACCAAACATTCCCCTAAGCCTCTCGATAAAAATGGTACCTCATTTGTGTGATTAGGCCTAGTCCCCGCAACAGTGAACGGCCCAAAACCCGCAACGTGGGCACATCACATTTTTCCAGTAAAAACTGACCCTTTTTTAAAAAATATGCCTAGCTGTGGATTTTGAACCCTAAATCAGCCAGCACCTAGGAAAAACCTAGAAAACCTATACATTTTTTAAAACAAGACTCCCCGGGGAATCCAGGATGGGGTGACTTGTGTGGCTTTCACCAGGTTCTGTTATCCAGAATCCCTTGCAAACCTCAAACTTTGTAATGAATCTTCATCAAGCTTCTGTGATGAAAAAGTCTGGACACTTTGTGGAGGCACAAACTTCCATTCACCCAGCATTTTCCAAACTCTCCCAATAAAAAATGGTACCTCACTTGTGTGGGTAGGTCTAGTGGCTGCGACAGGAAATGGCCCAAAATGCAACATCACATTTTTCCACTTAAAAGTGACACTTTTATTGCAATGTGCCTAGCTGTGGATTTTGAACCGTAGCTCAGCTGGCACCTAGGGTAACCTAGCAAATCTATACATTTGTGAAAACTAGTCTGCCAGGTTCTGTTACCCAGGATCCCTTGCAAACCTCCAACTTTGTAAAAAAAAACACATTTTCCTCACATTTCAGTGATGGAAAGTGATGAAATCAGCGTGGATCCATAAGTGTTCACCCACCCAGCATTTTCCAAAGTCTCCCAAGAAAATGATACCTCACTTGTATGGGTAGGGTAGGCCTAGTGCCTGCGACAGCAAATGGCCCAAAACGCATTGTTGGCACATTATATTTTTCTACTGAAAACTGACCTTTTTTTTGCAGTGTGATTAGCTGTGGATTTTGAACCCTAGCTCAGCCGGCACCGAGGGAAACCTAGCAAACCTATACCTTTTTTAAAACTAGACACCCAGGGGAATCCAGGATGAGGTGAACTGTGTGGCTCTCACCGGGTTCTGTTACCCAGAATCCCTTGCAAACCTCAAACTTTGTTACAAAAAAAAAGTTCCTCACATTTCTGTGAAGGAAAGTTCTGGAATCTTGAAGTACTCCAATTTTTGAGACTCCCTATGACTTCGAGTACTTCCTGATGTGGTATTATAAAAGTCTGCATGTCTTGATAATATCACAAAGAACTTGGCAACAGAAGCTGAAATATGAAAAGACATCCTTATTAAACTCAAATGAGTGAGACTACGTCGCACAGAAGCCTTAGCAACTGAATGAGGCAGTCTGCAGAACAGAAACCAGTGTTCGCTTTTATAATGCATATTATGCTCTGGGCAACACCGCCCTTCTCTTGCAGTTGGTCATTCACATATTTTACTTCAAAGAACAAACAGAGTCATGATTGCAATCTCACATTTCAGTTCAGCCAGCCCGCAATTATTTACCGAGCAAGGCTCAGATCCCACATCTGACCCCAATAAACATGAGCATCTCCTGTTTTGAGAAACAGGCCATAAGCAGGAACAAGCAGGTGCGAAAGTGATTAGCCGGAGGCTTGTGCACGATGAAAGGACTTTATGGTGTGTCAAGCCCTGATGCTAATCACAGGTGGCCGGAGGAAGGGGAGCTCGTGAGACCGGACTGACCTGGGGCAGCGGAGACCAGCTGCCCAGGTCATGGAGAAGTCAAGCAGAAAGCACATGTATTCTAAAGGCTCGTACTTGCTTATGTGTTTGTCTATGTGAGGGCAACTTATTAAGATGGCCATCGCTCCAAGATGGAACCCACGGAGTCAATGTATAATAACGTATACATAGTGCATTTGACAATGGGACGTTATGCAAAGCGCTTGTAAATACCGCATTAACCATTTGCGGTTTGCTAATACATGAATAAACAGGGGTAGGGCCCTGTCTTCTACGTGGTCCCAAATACCAAAGTACGACAGACCCTCCTTTTGCCCTTACATAGGCAATCACTATACTCATACTGATCTTAGTCCAGGTCTATAGACATGAAGTCATGGAGATGTTGCTGTAGCATCATCCTATTACTTAGCGACTCTCACGGGACACATGTAGTAGCACAAAGGCCACATATGGCAGGACAAAATAAGGAATACCTCTATCTAGGTGGCATAAGATCACACCCCCAACAGTTAGTGATGTTTACTACTAACTAGTGTCGATGCAGAAGCTGTATAGAGGAGTTGCTTACGAATTCTAATCTTTTAACCTGCTCATGTTCAGGAAAAGAGTGAAAAGAGTGAAAAAAAGACATAGGTTGGGAAGCGGGTGCAGAAGTCAATTGGGTAGAGAAAAACAATCCCACCCATAAATGACAATGTCATGTTTAAAACCCACTAGAAAACACATTATTAAGAATATTTAGACAACGGGAGAAAGTAGCGACCCCTATTACAAATGAAACAATAATTCTTATGTTCAGGTGAAACAGTGGTGACCCTCATCAATGCTCTGAGGTGAAAAGGGGGCACCTTTCCACAGAAAATGGATTTTATTCTGCTTATACTAGACAATGCCAGCAAAACAAACAGTCTTCTAACACCTAGTCTATACAATCACACGGAAACCTCTCGTGAAACCACCTATGCCCAGAGTCCGTTCAAAAAGCCTCTCTGGCAGGCTTCTATTGTCCATCAAATCTTCTCCTGTTGTTTTCTTTTGCATGGGCCTCTTCATTCAAGCCTTTCATGAAAAAAAAGAAAGTACTGCTCAGTTGGAGTGCCCTCCTGGCAAACACTCACAGCTCACGGTCTCAATGTTTCAAGGCAGTGCACCTGTGTCTTTCCTCTGCTGCAGACACTACAAATAGTATGCTCTTCATTGGTCATGGGCACAGATCATCTTGTGCAGACCCGGGACCATTCTCAGGATCCAACACTCATCATTCGGTATCAGAGGACGCTCAGGCTGCTCTTTCATGGGCACTGGAATGTAGTGCCTTCTGTCAATCTTGGATCCGCCGGTGCACTGCACTTCCATTGGAGCAAAGGGAAAGAGGGGGTGTGTGTGGCCAAAAACTCAGGCCAAGGGGCTCAAGGGACTGCACACTGTCAGAGGTTACCAGCACATGACAGGCGCTCTTTTGTACTGAAATTCTGTTTTTTGGCAAAACCAGCTCCTTCTTCCTTTCTGATGTTGAACGCCTTCTGATGAAGCAAGTGCGATGCTTTAAACAGTTCGTTGTATAACAAGGGGACTGTAAACAGGTGGCCTGCGGTCCTTCAAGGGAGTGGCCACACGCCATGGGACAATTTTGGTCCAGAATACACTGTCTTTCTCAGGAAGCAACACAAATAAAAGGCAGTAGGCAAAACAGTGCCTCTAAGCTTTTCAATTGGGTTTCCGTGTGAGAGCCTTCATCATCTAAGGGTAGATAACTACACGAGAATTCTATCTAAAATGGATGTCTTCACATATGGTGGCATTGTCTAATAGGGCAAACACACATTTTTTTCTGAATGATTACATACAAGTGTTTCTAAATTCCTTATCTAGGACATTTCAATAGAGAAATCACATGGTACAGATTATCATAGGCATGTAGAAACCTTTCACATCAGGTGCACTAGGCAATACACAGGCTAATAGTCAGATATAAAAACAAAAGACAAGAACTAGAGGGTCCTGATATTTGCATGATTAGAACACATCTGATCCCACCAAAAATTAAAGCAGCAGGAACAAAAAGGGTAAAAACCACATTAAAAATAGACATTGAAAATTCGTCATGTTCAAAAGGGTAAACGCAAGATATCCCCTATTGGTATGGAAAACTTGTCTTACTATAATATTGAGTCAGTTAGCCAGGCTATCGCTATCCTGACAGTCAGGCTGGAAAACATTGAAGCAGGCCTAAGGAAAATTCTTGGAAACCAGTCTGGTCATACAAAAGGGAATTGTACATAATATGGGGGTTCCTGGTGCATCACTGCAGTCTGGAAGTATGTACCTGAACAATACACCTACAATAATAAATGGGCTGACTGATGAAAGGAATACGGAAAAGGGAATTGGAACTAGGACACAACTAAAATCCCCAATCACTAAGCATAATGCGACATTGGGCAGGGAAGAAACAAAAGCAATAAAAAATAAAAATCTATAGGAAGGACAAGAATTTACTTGGGTGGTAGTCAGGCATGTGACATCACCAAGAGTACGGGTGATACACAAAAGGCCAAAGTCACATACGTTTTAACTCTACCGCTGGCGACTACACCATATACGGTAATCTTAGGTAATGTTTCAGTTCCTTCTGCAGGGAAAAATGAAAACCTAGTTTCCTTTCAAGAAGCAAAGGCCATATGCTACTTAGGAGAAAGGACACCATTACCTAATGTAATATAGAAATTAGGCCACCTTTAGTCACAGATCTATAATTTCATCCTTAGGTCCAATCAAGGATACATAAATGTAGGGCTGCCTGTTCCTTTAAGGGAAGGGCAGTATAACGTGACAGGTGACCGGTGACATACTTTGATCCTGTAGATCTTTTAGTTTTCTTTAATACCATTATAGCCAATTTAGACATGCACTGGTGAAGTGTTGCCTCTCCTGTTCACAGCATGAAAATATCATTAGCTGTGGAATTTAGTAACCAGAACAAGTTCAACCAACTATTGCATAGCGATGGGCATCGTCATGACTATCCCCATGCAATATAGGTAAACAAAACGTAAAGCCATCAGATATACTTGCTGTATATCAAGCACAAAAAAGCATAGACAAAACAATAGCATATGTAATAAAACGGTGACACACAACACCATATCATGTACTTTATGCACTGTAAAACTGCAACCCAAAACCCAATATTTGGGCCTGTTTAATTTGTCAGGTTTAAAATACTTACCCTCCTTTTTGACAGTAGATCACCAGGCAATGGAAATCTGCTGTCAAACATAACTCTACTGTTTCCCTTCTAACATACAGGACCAGCAAGAACAATTCATGATAGAACCAAACACACAAAAATAAATTGCATTACTTAACTGTTACCCTCTTGTCAGTCCTTTCAACATCCAGCCACCCAAGTTTTACATTTCTAGAAATAAAAAATCGTTACACTGACACTCCATAGTAATTTGGCACCTACAATTTGCACTGTGAAAAAGAAGTTTTAATTGGGAATGCATTCTCACGTAGGCATGTAGCCTTAAAGAAATTTTAGAAAAAGGCTGCATCTTGTTTTCTGTCTAAGACTTAATGCAACACTTCGTTTTCTGTTAAATAAGAGCAACTATAGCAGGCATCATTCTATTTTCTTTTTTTTTAGAGCACCAATGTATCAGCAAAGCATTTAACATGATGTTTGGACTTTCAAAGAAAACCCCTTTTCCCGGTGGAATTAAGTTCTTTAGTTTTAGTGATGCTATGGAGAAACCAGAAACCCCACCTTTAGAGGCCCGTGTAGCAAGGTCATTCTGCATTCCACAGAGGCAAGGCCCTAATTTAAAAGGTCATAAAAGTCAACGTGGCAGCCTACTCATTGTTTACACTAAAGATAGCATCTCAGCAGCCTGACCGAGTTGCTCTGCAGCTCCCAACCCCCAGCTTCTGACACTCTGAATTCGTCAAAGCCAGAAGGCCTTCCTAATCCCTCCTAACTTGCAATAATTCGCTCTATGTTGAAAAATAATTTCTCCTTTTTAGGCGCTAAAAAAATTATCCCTATTCCCAGATTGTTAAACTACATGTACTGTGAATAATTCACAAAACTTAATAACACACATACCAGTTTTTAGAATAAATGCTTGTTGTAATCCTATGCAATGGTATACATTTCATCAACCTTAAGTGAATTGTATTCACAATGAGTTTTGATATTTTCTTCATCATTTAGTCATTTTCCTTTATTCGAGCTCTCTTATTCCCTTTTATATTAACATATGAAACTCAGTGCCTCCCGCCAGGTAATCACAATATTTTCACCCCTACTGCTAGAACCTGCAATCTCATCTTTCCTCTCCTACTTACTCAAACCAGTACTATATTCCTCTTTATTCCCTTCGTCAATACAACCTTCCTCACGTTACTCTTCATGTCTTTATTACTCCCCGTTCATCATCTCTCTTCCCTCCACGGCATTCTATTTTCCCAATCGTTCCTCTCCTTCCTACGCATTACCCAGTTCCTATAACCGTAGTTCTACATTTCTCCACCCCTCTATCATTACTGACTTCATCACGTACCTGCTCACAAACATCCTCCTTTTCCTTCATCAAAAAACAATTCTCCATTTCTCTTTCTCTATGTGGGTGCTAACTCCATTAAGGCCGTTTTGTATTAACATCAAATAGTTGCGGGTTGCGACACCATATTTTATTTAATTTCCCCAAGTTTTTAACAAGGTCTTGTTTTTCATAGCATGTTCAGTGGTATCGTGACAGACACAGCTAAAGTTAGAACCTTCAACCCTGATATTAAAACAAGCCTTTGTACTGGCACATTGACTCATTGAATCATAAGAAGGCACAACCTGTAAATATATATCAAAACCTAAACGTATGCGTTTACTGAAGCCTGGGACACTTTAAACAGCACTCTGAATGAAAGAAAATGCAATTGAAACAGTCTTTTTTTACCCAAATTCGATTTTGATATTTTAAGCATTAAAAAATGAATATCCTACAATTTTCTGGCGTAATATGCATTACCAGAATGTCTATTACATAACCCATGAGTCAGGCATTGGAAATAATAACTTATACTGTATAAAAATGAGCTTGTTTGCGCCTGCGCCAAGGGAAAATTGTACGCGCGAATGCTTGTCATTTTAATGATGCAACACAACTTAAATCAAATTTTAATGCTAGGAGGTCATAGTATGAGTATTAAGCTTTATAAATATCAAAAAACGATTTTGAAAAGCACTTATTTTTTAAAATAATTTTTCCCATGATTAATAATTTTCTTTTTTAAAAATCCCAATTATTCGTTTTTATGATAATTCCATGTATAAAAAGCAAGCTGCATCCCTTGCCTATCATTTTGGACACATTTAACTCACAAGCCTAAGCGCATAAGCCCAATTTGAAACGCGCCACATTTTTGCGCCACTTTCATTTAAAAAGACGGTTCTGCCAAATTCCACCCGTGTTTAACTGGGAAAGTGCTGGCTGAAGGAGCATTCCTATCAAATATACTGCAGCTGAAAAGTTTGCCTGTGAACATTTAATACAATGCATCTAAGGAAAATGCTGTAAATTTATTTACTTTTGCAAAAATAGATAATTTCGTTTTTGGGGCCTTATATATATCTATTGAATGTGGTTCTAATTTTATCCCTAAAGCATTTAGCGGCAGTTTTGTATATGGGCACAATTGCTCATTCTATAAATTAAAGAGCAACACATAGCTATTTTAGCACATCACATTGTTCATTTCTGGATTTTTTTCCTAAGTTTCTACTTGATATTAACTAACCAGCAATTTATTTAACAGACCGAAAACATCAGAAGACCCACAAACACACATTGAGCTCATTTCAGACATAAACAGAAAAGGGTTAAACAGACAATACAGCGCGCTTTAGCCATTTTTCATAAATAGCGCCGTCGCAATTTACTTACGGAAGTTGCACTAATGATAAAAAAACCACAGACATTTAAACACACAGTTGACTTACAAATCAATACGCATGACAGAAAGAAAGAACAGCTTACAGACTATACTTGAAACAAACCATTTGCAAATACTGGTTGTAGGTCATATTTACAAGCAACGCTTTTCAATAGTGTTCCAAAAGGCTGCATAAACAGCCCCACAGACAGATGCATGTCCAAGAAGCAGCGAATGCGCTCAATTCACTAGCTCTGCCTAGCAGAACACCACACAAAATCGTTGTGCATATCCTCATTCATGAAACTGCGCAGAACTAAGGATCCTTGTTTTGTATTATGTCATATTTTAATTCCCTGGGGATACAAAATCACCAAGGAAGAAATATGTTTCTAAATCTAACCTATTTAGGTATTTCCCACACTATGGTACCTTTCAAAACAAAAAACAACACATATTTCCATGTGAGCTTACAAAACAGGCATGCCAAAAATACTGCTGAAAACGCAAGTATTATAATCAAAACCAAATGGAGAAATATCTCCTCATTACCTGCCTACGCAAATTGCAATTCGCATATCCAAACCTATACAAACCAAAAGCTGGCCAGCACAAATTTCGTAATTCCAAAGCTACATTTCCAAATTTGCTAAGATCAGGCATCTTATAGCTCACTAATCTAGCTTCAAACTTCAAGGGTTTATCTCTACCAATAAACTCGCAAATATGCGAGACCCTCGGTTTTGGTAATTGCAATGACCAAATCAGAAACCAAGAAACCAACCCCTCGGCTTTGGTAATTGCGATAACCAAATTAAAGACCCAAAGAACCAAATTGACTGGGAGCGACCCACTTATACTTAATTCTTATTCTTAATAATCAAAAGGTTATCCAAATTCTAATTGTCAAGCTCTACATGCCCAAACGTCTTTTATAATACTCACGCCAATTGGGTTCTTTTTCTCACCTTTTGAGTGACATCATGTGGAGGATCAAAATCAGGAAGAGCAGAAATATACCGGACTACATAATCAAAGAATCTCCAGAATCCCTGTGCACAGAGTACCTTCTTGGTAGAATCCCGTTCTGTCCTTCCAGTAGATTTCAGTCGCCTGACCAGATCACTCCCACAGAAAGTCACTTCTTTGATGAGGCCCTAGCTGGTGGGCGCCAACTGAAGTACTCCAATTTTTGAGACTCCCTATGACTTCGAGTACTTCCTGATGTGGTATTATAAAAGTCTGCATGTCTTGATAATATCACAAAGAACTTGGCAACAGAAGCTGAAATATGAAAAGACATCCTTATTAAACTCAAATGAGTGAGACTACGTCGCACAGAAGCCTTAGCAACTGAATGAGGCAGTCTGCAGAACAGAAACCAGTGTTCGCTTTTATAATGCATATTATGCTCTGGGCAACACCGCCCTTCTCTTGCAGTTGGTCATTCACATATTTTACTTCAAAGAACAAACAGAGTCATGATTGCAATCTCACATTTCAGTTCAGCCAGCCCGCAATTATTTACCGAGCAAGGCTCAGATCCCACATCTGACCCCAATAAACATGAGCATCTCCTGTTTTGAGAAACAGGCCATAAGCAGGAACAAGCAGGTGCGAAAGTGATTAGCCGGAGGCTTGTGCACGATGAAAGGACTTTATGGTGTGTCAAGCCCTGATGCTAATCACAGGTGGCCGGAGGAAGGGGAGCTCGTGAGACCGGACTGACCTGGGGCAGCGGAGACCAGCTGCCCAGGTCATGGAGAAGTCAAGCAGAAAGCACATGTATTCTAAAGGCTCGTACTTGCTTATGTGTTTGTCTATGTGAGGGCAACTTATTAAGATGGCCATCGCTCCAAGATGGAACCCACGGAGTCAATGTATAATAACGTATACATAGTGCATTTGACAATGGGACGTTATGCAAAGCGCTTGTAAATACCGCATTAACCATTTGCGGTTTGCTAATACATGAATAAACAGGGGTAGGGCCCTGTCTTCTACGTGGTCCCAAATACCAAAGTACGACAATCTGCGTGGATCCACAAACTTCCACCCACCCAGTATTCCTCAAAGTCTCCCAATAAAAATGGTACCTCACTTGTGTGGATGGGCCAAGTAACTGCAACCTGATTTTGCAAGGGGGGGGCACCTAGGTTTTTGGTCTCAGGCTCGGTGGCCATCTGAGAAAACCTACCGAACCCAGGCATTTCTGAAGACTAGACACCCAGGGGAGTCTCCACATTAAGTTTTCACCCTTTCCTGTCAGGGGTACATGGCCCACCCACACAAGTGTGGTACCATTTTAATCAGGAGACCTGGGGGAACACTGAGTGGTGGGAAATTGTTTCAGCCCGGTGATCCCACAACTTTCCCAAAGAGAAATATGAGAAAAATGTGATTTTTGCAACTACATTCGAGGTTTGTAGGGGATTCTGGGCAAGAAAATGTTGGGTTCTCCACACAGGCCTTACCTCCCTGAACTCCCCTCGGTATCTAGTTTCCAGGAATGTCTGAGTTTTGTAGATTTCCCTATACGGCCGCCGAGTCCAGGGCCAAAAACCCAAGTGACCCCCATTGCACAACCACGTAGTTTTGTGATAGGTAATTCTGATGCCTCCACAATACGTTTTGGGCCATTACCTGTTGCGGTTACTTAGCCCACCCACACATGTGTCGTACCATTTCTTTGTTTGGAGACTTGGGGGAACACTGGGGAGATGGAAGTTTGCAGGTCGTCGCAAATTTTGGAACTTTCCATCACTTACATTTTAAGAAATGTTTATTTTTAGCTAAATTTGAGGTTTGCAGAAGTGTCTGGAAAAAAAACAACCTTTCAGAGCTACGCAAGTCATGCACCCCTGTACTCCCCTCATCATCTACCAGTCAAAAATAGGAAGGTTTGCCTAGGTGACGACTGAGCTAGGGCACAAAATCCCCAGCTACCTATATTGACAAAAAAGTTCTTACAGAAGGCCATCTTAGCGCCACAAAAATTTAAATCTGCCACTAATTTGATATAGTTAATCCACCACTTACACTGGTTGGTTTTAGCAGCTCCAGAAAAGCTGGATTCAAAGCACAAATGCTTATATAAATATTGAAGCCAAGACTTCTGAAGGTGAACCATAAAGCCACTGGATCTCTGACATATTATCGACAGACACATTATCGAACTACACAAATATCGCATCAAATATATCGACATCAAAAATATCGACATTGTATACTTATTTAAAAAACTACACTAATATCGACACTACAATATCGTAATACAATTATATCGATCACACAAATATCGCACACATAAATATCGCAATACTAAATATCGACATGAGTTAATAAATATGACACATGTCACAAATATCGATAACCAAAATATAGACATCAATAATATCGTTTTTTTTAAATATATCGACAATTCTAATACTAATAAAACCAATACTTTCAACAACATAAAGACAATATTTTCCCAAAACATACATTTTCAAATGAGATTCTACTTAAACATAAACATAACATTTATAGCGATCTCAATATTAAACAACATAATAAAAAAACACTGAAATAATTATCACATTGGCATTTCGAACACATTTAAATAAAATTACTACACATTATAAACAATCTTTTTATATATAATGATTTAAAATTCTCCTCCTTTAAAACTAAATATACTCTTACTTAGCATTTTCAATAAAAGGAACCCAATTAACTAAAAAAAATTCAAACCATCCAATAGAAAGGCCACATACAGAAAACAACCAATAACATTCAAGAAACAATTTGAAACCACTATATAAACCAATTAAAACAAGTCTTCTACTGTGCCTTAAACCAAAGCATTGAACGAAGAAGAAACTCTACTAAACAGAAGAAACCTACATCCTACTACTATTCTAAAAACGTAAGTAAATATTCTTTTCTAACTAAACTGCCAAATTAAACTAAAACACTAATTTATCTTTACTCAAATAAATAACTAACTTATATATTCCATCTCTTTATGTTTCCACTACAGATATTACTCCAAACAGCTAAAGAAAATATTGAAGATTGCCAGAAAAGACTCACTAAAAAGTAAGTATACTATCAAAATACTTTATAAAATAATAATTAAATCCTACTCAAACCCCAAAACATCCTAAACCCCTAAACAAATCCATGTTCTCTTTATTAAATTTTTAAAAACCTGTATAAATTAACACCTATAGTCTATACCACTGGGCATGAGGGTAGGCTCTGTTTGCTTAGGGAGAGGTTAGGCTACTGCATCTTATTTATTAGGGAGGAGGGGCACATAGTAAGAGGGGTAGGGGACGGGGGTACATTGACATGTGGTGGGGGAGGGGGGGTAGAGAACTGGGTGGGAAGGTTGTTCATTCTCCTGAATAATTGGTCTTGATGATAAATGTGTGGTACTTCCGGGACAGGTGAAGGCGGGGGAATGTTTTTTGAGTTGTTGATTTGTAAAACAATAAAATACGTTTCAACAAAAAAAATATGGTCTATACCAAACAGCAATACCACCCCACTTAAAAAACTAAACCAACCACAACAATATATTTTCTTTAACTTTCAGAGACTACATCAACTAAACAGCATTTCTTCTACAAACAACATCTTCATTCAAATACAACCAAAAACACTTGGTAAGTATATATAAAAAAAATGCTTTTTTGCTATTTTCATTTAAATATATAAAGTACTATTGCATATATTTTAATATACATTTTTTCCAGATTTCTAACACATCACGATGACAGAAGAAGCACAATTTATAACTTTGCAGAAAGGAAAATTCCTATTGTGTTACATGGGTTACACATACACCCAAGAAAAGCAGACGGACCGAAAAGTGAACTGGAAGTGTCCTAAATATTATTCTAACAAATGCTACGGACGAGCAACAACAAGAGAAACAACTGTACTATATACAAGAGAGCATAACCATCCACCCAATCTCTCTGAAATAGAAGTCAGATCAACCCTTGAAAATATCAAAGAATTAAGCACTGGTTCACAAACTGCTACAAGTGTAATCCTAAAAGAACTATTACCTAGAGTGCCCAAAGAAGCAAGAGGCCAATTACCATCAATTGCTTCTTTAAAGAACTATTGCTAGGACCAAAAAAGCAACCACGACAACTAAACCATCCCCTAAAACTTTTCAAGAGATCATCATTCCACCAGAATTAAGTATCACCCACAATAATGAACCTTTTATTTTTTTGATAACAAAAGCACAGAAAAAAGAATCATTATGTTTGCTACTGCAAACAATATAACTAAACTGCAACAATGCCAAACATGGATGATGGATGGCACCTTTACAATATGCCCAAAACCATTCTACCAGCTTTACACAATACACGGTCAATATCACAACACTTCCATACCTTTAATTTATGCACTATTACCTAACAAACAAAACACAACATATAATGAAATGCTAGGAAAACTAAAACAAGAATCAAATGATTTTTACCCTCAAAGAATTATCATAGACTTTGAGCAAGCCATGATAAATTCCATTCTCAAACTGTACCCCCATACAGCTATCCAAGGATGTTACTTCCATCTAAACCAATGTATATGGAGACATTTACAAAAATCTTCACTAAGTGTAGAATATGCCACTAACATAAGTTTTGCACATCAAATAAAACTTCTAACAGCCCTAGCTTATGTACCAACTACAGATGTTGCAGAACATTACAATCTTTTATTAGAAAGTCCATTCTACAAACAAAATGAAGTAAAGTTATCTCCCCTCTTAGATTATTTTGAGGATACCTGGGTGGGGAGACTACACAGATCAGGCCATAGACGTCAGCCCAAGTTCCAAATACCTTGGTGGAATGTATATGTAAGTACACTCAACCAACAAGCCAAAACTAACAACGCCGTCGAAGGCTGGCATAATGCATTCCTAACTTCTACTGGGAGAACAACTCCAACACTACAAAAACTACTAATTGCCATACAAAAGGAACAAAGTTTCCAAGAATTAAGAATGCAACAATCTGTCCTACAATTAAAACCAAAACAGTCTAGACAAACCACTCAAATGTATAATTACCTACAACAACAGGTACAGCTATACCCATCCACAAGAGGACTTGAGTACTTAAATATAATAGCTCAAACTCTCTTCTAAACCCTTTCCTAAATATTAACCCACAATTCTACTAAAACAACTATCACAACATAAATAAACCACTTTATTATATCACATATTTAATTATGTGGTCTAAAATATATAAATCAATTATATGGACATATATTTAGACAACATAATTAAACAAACCAAGTACACAACAACAATATTAAATATATAAGGTTTGGCCACCAACAATAAAAATATTTAAATGAACTTACCTGTGTAGTTGCTCCAATGGGATAATAACATTCCTTCCAAATAAATCCAGGTAGTTCAAAATCCATAGGTATCCAAAAAAAATCCCAATAAAATGTAAAAATACAACTGTTTATCGAAAACAACGTCTACGGAAAAAAACGACTATCCATTAACCATAAAAATCCCGAAAAATATTAAAAAGGTAAATAACCGCTCCTGGAAACCCGAACAATAAAGGAAGTGTAAAATAAACATTAGTAAACACAACTAATACACACTTCCTTTAAAAAAAATAAGGTGTTTGAAACCGACTAAAATATCTTCTCCGTAAAACCTTCAAAAGAGAAACAAACATTCCCACCCACCCACAAACACACAAAACGCACCTAAAAACATCACTACAAACGTTATTCAAACACTATAAAACTTTAACACACCGAAATAACAAAACACTAACAAAGCCACAAACACGGAACACAACGTAAATTATAAAACCGTATACAAACTATTACTAACACCCTAACTTCTAAAACATCAATCAATACACACTTATTACAACATTACTACTTCCACAAAACACTTAAAACTATTTAATAATAAAGAAAATAACTCTTACCTTCTCGAACGCGAAACAGCTCCCGACCGCTACCTGGATTCGACCAAAATAACCCAAAACAACAGCGAGCAGTTACAAAATAAAAGATCCAAACAAACATAACAACTAAAAAAATACCAATAAATGCCCTAACTATTTATTTAACATTACACATTACTTTAAAAATTAGTAAAACATTAGATTAAAATACTCAAAAAGAATACCTATTTTTTTTATTACCTATTTTTTTATCAATGTGAAAATTATTTAACGTATAAAAATAAATATAATAAATAAAATATTTTTATTAATATATCAATAAAACAGTATATATTACCAAAATAAATAGATGAACATGATATAATTAATATATTGTATCTACAACATACCAAAAAAATAAAAAAAAAATACATATTCTAAAATGTAAACAATTTCAATATTAAATATGTAATATAAATATTAATAATTAAAATATATTAGTCATATATTTCAAAACATACAATTTCTTATAAATTCTAATAAAGTCTAAAAATTTTGAGAGTACACAATATAAATTTATAAATATTATACAGCTATAAAAATCTGATATTTTTATTTTTAATTATTTTGTGTGTTCATATATTCATGTCCAAAATATACATTAAACAAATATATATCCATTATAAAAAAATTATAACTATAATACAAATGTTAAATCTTAATTATTTTATTACATGTTTATTTCAATGATCTAATTATTAGAATATGCGTAATAATAAACAAAATGTTCTCTCTAATGAATATATATTCCAAAAACTATAAAATAAATCTTATTTTCCTTTCTACTATTTAAAAAAAAAATTGGAATTTGCATTCTGATATAACTTCTATCTTTTATCCAACCAAAACTAAAATCTACAGATTTTTTGTAAATTAAATCCAATTAATTTAACTGTTCCTATTCAACTCTATATTTAATTCTAATATTTACTATTTACCAAACTTAATTAACATACTACTCCCACTACATACTGAACTTAATTAATTTACTATTCTCACTCCAACCTATATTAAATTAGAGAATGTGCTGGACACAGAACTAAATTAATTTAGTATTCCCACTCCAGTCTATATTAAATAAAGATAAATGCTGTACACTGAATGAGTGTGTATTTGTATCAGTGATTCTATAAGAGAGTAATTATGTGTTAGTATCTGTATGAATATGTGAGGTGGTGTCTGTATAATTGTATAGGTGAGTAAATGGAAGTATGATTGATTCTTTGCATGACTCACTAGGTGTGTGAGTAACACTAGGGTGCCAATTACGATCCGGTAAAAAATTCCCCCGTGCGACTCGTATCCGGTCTTTTTACCGTACGAATCGTACAAGTGCCGTACGAACTGGCAATCACGATTCGCATGGGAAAAAGTCCATACGAACCGCATTGGGAATCATTCCCCACACGTCCTCGGGTCGGAAAATGTGTCCGACACGTCCTCGGACGATTTACCGTACATACGTGAAAAGTCAAGTCCGACCGAGGAATCACGATCCATCCCGTGCGTCCGAGGTTACAACCGTATGGAAAAAACACCGTCCGCACCAAACTCCTATAGCAACCATGGAGACATGTGCCCGCATACACGCCCAACACTCCCCCCAGCCCCCGTACGTCCGACACGTACCCCCCCGTCCATGTACACCCCAGTACGTTCGAGTCCTACCCCCCACCCCTGTACGTGTCACACCCCCGTGTACCCACACCCCAGTACGTTCGAGTCCTACCCCCACCTCTGTACGAGCCGTACCACCGTCTATGTACACCCCAGTACGTTCGAGTCCTACCCCCACCCCTGTACGAGTCGTACCACCGTCTATGTACACAACAGTACGTTCGAGTCGTACCCCCACCCCTGTACGTGTCGTACCACCGTGTACCCACACCCCAGTACGTTCGAGTCGTACCCCCACCCCTGTACGTGTCATACCCCCGTGTACCTACACCCCAGTACGTTCGAGTCGTACCCCCACCCCTGTACGTGTCGTACCATCATGTACCTACACCCCAGGACGTTCGAGTCCTACCCCCACCCCTGTACGAGTCGTACCACCGTCTATGTACACCCCAGTACGTCCGAGTCATACCCCCACCCCTGTACGTGTCGTACCATCGTGTACCTACACCCCAGGACGTTTGAGTCCTACCCCCACCCCTGTACGTGTCGTACCATCGTGTACCTACACCCCAGTACGATCGAGTCCTACCCCCACCCCTGTACGTCTCACACCCCCGTGTACCTACACCCCAGTACGTTCGAGTCCTACCCCCACCCCTGTACGAGTCGTACCATCGTGTACCTACACCCCAGGACGTTCGAGTCCTACCCCCACCCCTGTACGTCTCACACCCCCGTGTACCTACACCCCAGTACGTTCGAGTCCTACCCCCACCTCTGTACGAGTCGTACCACCGTCTATGTACACCCCAGTACGTTCGAGTTGTACCCCCACCCCTGTACGGGTCGTACCATCGTGTACCTACACCCCAGGACGTTCGAGTCCTACCCCCACCTCTGTACGAGTCGTACCACCGTCTATGTACACCCCAGTACGTTCGAGTCGTACCCCCACCCCTGTACGGGTCGTACCATCGTGTACCTACACCCCAGTACGTTCGAGTCCTACCCCCACCCCTGTACGTGTCGTACCATCGTGTACCTACACCCCAGGACGTTCGAGTCCTACCCCCACCCCTGTACGAGTCGTACCACCGTCTATGTACACCCCAGTACGTTCGAGTCCTACCCCCACCCCTGTACGGGTCGTACCATCGTGTACCTACACCCCAGTACGTTCCGGTCCTACCCCCAACACAACCTCCTAAGTACGGAGCGCACCCCAGGCCCCAACATCACAACCGCATGTACGAGTCGTACCAACCCACACACAAGGACAGCACCGTACAACCAAATGGCCCATGTACACACCGTACACACGCTCAAAACGCACGTACGCAACCAGGCCAAAACTAAACAACACAATAATACACCATACGAATGGCACAAAGCCACTAAACATGGCCAACAAACACTAAAAAACACCTTCACTGACCTGCAACTGCCAAAAACAAACAGAGGCCCAATACACCACCACTCCTTATAACACACCCACCCATGGACCAATAAAAAGGGCCCACACACACAAACCATGAGCCTTTGCAACAGACCCACTGCTGCCAGACACCACACCTTACACTTGTACACCTTCACACAACCACCTTCACAGACACATCCTCATCACATTCACACACACATACACACCCACAACCATCAACACCCCCCCCAACATCCACACACCCCCCACCATCCACACCCACACCCCTCACCATGCCCACTACCAAGAATCCAAAGTTCAGTAACCGAGAGTTGGAGGTCCTTGTTGATCAAATCCTCAGAGTCGAGCCACAGATCTTTGGAACATTGGTCAGAAACACCAGCCTGGCAGCAAAAACAGCCATGTGGCAGACCATCGTCGATGCTGTGAATGCTGTTGCGGACACCAGAAGGACCAGGCAGGAATGCCAGAACAGGTGGTACGATCTGCGGAGGAGGGTCAGAGCCAAGAGGCAGGAGGAACACGACCAGGCCAACGCCACCGGAGGAGGGCCCTCCCGCAGACCCGTACAATACCATCCCTGGGAGGAGAGGGTGATGGCCATACTGCCGGTGGAGGCAGTCGAAGGATTAGAAGGACTCCGCGACCCGGGTGAGTACACAAACAACGCACCTCACATGGGGGGAATGGCATCCACAACTAGGGGTGGGTGGAATTTGCGCAATCGCGTTACGCAAATCTCCGCGAAACGGTAAAAAATCTCCGCGAACATGCAGAAATTCCGCGAACACGCGGAATTGCTTGTTCGCGATGCTTTTTTCCTGTTCACAGTTGCTGTTTGCGTGCTCGGGGAGAAATATCTCGCGAACACGCATTTTGAGAACGCGAACAAGAAAAAATTTCGCGAAGTCGCGGAAAGCAGAATTTTGGGCAATTTCGCGTTCTCCGCGGAACGCGAAATTACCGAAATTGCGCAAATTCCGCGAGCGGAACGGAATTTACCGCCCAGGCCTATCCACAACCAAACCCACAAACAGGCACGCAACCACCACAAGCTATCGCATGACTCAACCACACTCCATGAACACGCACATGCCACTGCTGCCACCATGCCCCATGCACCCAGCTGGACAATGTCAAGTCACAGGCCACAGAAGACAACAACACATGACACGGTAACCCGGATGGCGGGAGGCTGGGCCCCAATAATCACATAGTGCAACTCCGAAGCAGACAACAATGCACTCTGCCCATATGGCCTAGGTCACAGCCAGACAAACAGTGTGTCCCAACACAGGAATGACTTGCCAGCAAATGGCGGACGCCTTGCATCAACACATGGGGGTGAAGGCACTGTTTTGCACATGACAGCAGCTAATGAACAGGCAACATTGTGAAAGAGTGGCAGCACACACCACCACAGCAGCAGCGCACAGACACACATCACACCCAATGGGTGCCTGGAGATCAGAAACAAACTCACATCAACAAGCCAAGGGCCACTCAAAGATCTGCTAACAGTGTGTGCCCAGGAAGCTGGGCTGAGGTGACAGAGGGTGACACACGGAGGGAGGGAGAGGGGGACACAGAGGGAGGGAGAGGGGGACACAGAGGGAGGGAGAGGGCGACAGAGAGGGAGGGAGAGGGGGACACCGAGGGAGGGAGACACAGGGGCACGGACAGAGGGAGGAGGCTGACACATGGAGGGAGGGAGAGGGGGACAGAGAGGGAGGGAGAGGGGGACAGAGAGGGAGGGAGACGGACAGAGGGAGGAGGCTGACACACGGAGGGAGGGAGAGGGGGACACAGAGGGAGGGAGAGGGGGACACAGAGGGAGGGAGAGGGGGACACAGAGGGAGGGAGAGGGGGACAGAGAGGGAGGGAGAGGGGGACAGAGAGGGAGGGAGACGGACAGAGGGAGGAGGCTGACACACGGAGGGAGGGAGAGGGGGACAGAGAGGGAGGGAGAGGGGGACAGAGAGGGAGGGAGACGGACAGAGGGAGGAGGCTGACACACGGAGGGAGGGAGAGGGGGACACAGAGGGAGGGAGAGGGGGACACAGAGGGAGGGAGAGGGGGACAGAGAGGGAGGGAGAGGGGGACAGAGAGGGAGGGAGAGGGGGACAGAGAGGGAGGGAGATGGGGACAGAGAGGGAGTGAGACACAGGGAGAGCAAATCAGCCGTGTGGCGTGTGCGAATGTCTGCTCGTCAGCAGGTAGACTGCGTGCATGTAGACAAGGGTGGCCAGTGCCAGAACCCCCCCTCTTCACCATGGCAAAACACAGGGCCATGTCACAACCTGTTCACGAGCACAAGGACAGCTACCTGGATCATATAAGTGTGTGGATCCACTCCATGTGCACATGTACAGTGCTACACGGAAGGCGCCAATGCATGGCTCGCCACACCTGCCCACTCCACTGCTGACTGCAGTCACATTTGACGCAGCAAGTAAGACTGTGCCACACATAGTTAAAGGGGCCAAAGTGGTGCCCAAGGGACACACCCATGCACAAGTGCACTGTGAGTGGAATGCAAGACAGATCCTAATTCCAAGAGGAAATGTGCCAACTTTGAAACTGATGAAACATGGATGTTGCATGGACCAAAATTAACATTGTCTCTCTCACACACAGGTCAACGTCGTGGTGCACCCCCCAACACTGGGGGGGAACACTCACAGGACCTGGATCTGCAGGAGCCCGATCCCACCGGCAGCGACCACTCTCACCACTCTGTGGACGAGCCCGACCGACCTGGCCCCTCTGGTGTCCAACCACCTGCAGCACCTGCGTCAGGTACAACTGTGCCAACCACCACCCCCACTCCTGCCACATCCCAGGAGACACCCAGGATCCCTGCCCCACCACCACAAAGCAGCCAGGCTGGCCAGGAGGGACACGGTGTCCCGGGCACCCAGGAGGAGGCAGGCGACAACGCCAATGCCACCCCTCAGGGGTCCCGGAGACCCCATGTGCCCACAAGGGCAGGCCATGCGCAAGTGGGCAGGGGTGGTGGGAGTGGAGGACGGCGGAGGCGCGAGCCTGACCAGTTGGCTGGGGATCAGGTATTTTCCCATGTCCGTAACATCCTGGACTCATACCCGGAGGACACCATGGGCATGGCCCAGGTTGTGTCCGTCCTCGAGGGGATCAAGGCACAGCAGGCCCAGCAACATGCCTGTCTACTGCAACACCAACGGAGGATGGAGGACAGACAGGCTGAGCAAGTGACGGCATTCCAGGGGATTCACGCTACACTCCGTCGGATGGCCGACATCATGGCCGACCCTCCCTGTGCCAGAAGGCGGAGAACATCACCACCCACAGGGAGGGTTCAGGAGGAGGAGGAGGAAACATCCGACGGAGCATCCCAGACGTCGTCACGGCCTGCTGCTGAGGTTCCCCGCAGGAGGCCGGGTCGTCCACGGAAAGGACCGTGAGGGTCGGCGCTACATCACCATCTCCCAGGAAACCTGGCCTGGCACCTGGCCCACTGGAGCAACAGCATCACAGCATCAAGAGACATTCTCTGCCACATGGCCCTGCTGGTCACTGGCTGACCAATGTTGACAAAGACTGTGGCATGGACTCTGAGGATTTCCAATGGCAAGGACACCAACTCCCCTACTGAACTTTGGATTCCAAAATCCCGGAAATACCCTCACTTTGCCCCCCCCCCCCCCATAATAAATCACATTATGAACAGTAGATGCCTGCTGGTTGCATAATTACCTAACATGTGTCTTGTAAAATCTAAACATGCCTGAGTCATCTATTGTCTTCAACCATCCACACCCTGGGGCCTGAGTCTGGCACAGGACACATGGGTCACAGTGTATTAGGCAAGACAGACATGGAGCACCATACACACCCGTGATGGGCCCAACCAGCTGAGGGGGTCGCCGAACAACCGTGCTGACACACACATTGAGTACAGCAACAGTCATGCGCAGAGGTCAGGGATCCAGTCCAGTGTCCTGGGGGGCACCCAGGTATGTGTAGACAGGTGGCAGAACCATGTCCTGCAAGCTTGAGTCCGGTGGATGCAGAGAATGGGGGCCTGGCCAACGTTGGATGCATGGGGATGGCACATGTCACAATACCCACACAGTCATGGACATCATGCCCAATACACAGTCTCAGCCCACACACACAGCTTGCATCTTGCAACTCGACACATTGACACATAGCCACAATCAGGGAATACCATGCCAGACATGCAGGATGCACCGTGGCAACACACCAGCATTGACTGAGAAGAGGCACCTTGGAGGCATAGGCACAGCTTTATTAGTCATGTATTTGGGATTGCAGAGGCAACTCGAAGTACACATGAACACATCATGTTGAGTAACATGTGGGTCCAACACTGGCACCCCCCTTCAGCAGCACACATGCGTGTTTGCCATGGAACTGGCACACAAGCGTCGGCTAACAGCTAAATACCCACAGCTGCACACGGAGAGCCTGCCATACACCATAGATCCGCTGATGTCGAAGTCCCACACCATGTCAAGCCAATGCTAACCGTATGTGGCCGAGGGCAGTGTCACACACATTGATGCCATCATCACTATCCCCTATCCCATCACTGATGCCTGTCAACCAGGCAGACCATCTATTCAGGTGTACACAGCTGCATGTCGTGTCCCATGGGGATGCAACATGGCTGCAGAGGAACAACACATCGACAGGGGCAGTGTGCATACATCGTGAACAACTGCCACACCCAATACACCCCAGATGCATCCCTTACCCCATGGAGACTTCCAAACGTGTCCGTGCCTGTAACGCTGAGTCAGCCCACGATGTCATGTCCATGACGAATAGCAGTGCCACAACAATGCAACCAGCAGACGGCATGCGCAGGTACCTGGGGAAGAGAGACTGTTAGACCTGGCACCTTGGCGTGAGTTTCCCTTCCACTTTTTGCTGATGTGCCTCATTGTGTTTTGTTGGTGTTAGCTGCTCAGGGCACTGTGCCACTGCTAATCAGTGCCACAGTGCAAGTGCTCC
The DNA here is from genome assembly GCF_964204655.1 of Triturus cristatus. NCBI lineage: Eukaryota > Metazoa > Chordata > Amphibia > Caudata > Salamandridae > Triturus > Triturus cristatus. Next base: position 1,296,078,902 of record NC_140585.1, on the reverse strand, counting down.
CTTTGTAAAGTGTATACATTGATTGGTGTCCATGATTGGTTTATTTGGTTTACTGTCAGCCCCTAGTAAAGTGCACCAGGAGTGCCAGGGCTTGTAAATACAAATGCCGCTGGTGGGCCTGCAGCACTGGTTGTGCCACCCACAGAAGCGGCCTAGTAAAATGTGTCTAGGGTCTGCCACTGCAGAACCTGCGCGTGGTCTGTTACCGCCGCGCTGACTGCGCAAGTGCACCCACTTGCCAGTCCCTAAACCTTCCCTTAACTACATATTAGTCACCCCTCTGGTAGGCCCAAGGGCAGGGTGCATTGTAGGCATAAGGTAGGACATGCCCTGATGTGTGTGGCATGTCTTAATAGTGAATTACAGCCATTTTCGTTTTTCACTATTGAAGGCTACCTGCTCTTCATAGGCCAGAATGGGCTGCTGGAGTCACTACACGCTGTGACCCCAGTGGACTCATAGAGCATGGTAGAGAGTCATGTTTAGTATGCCTGATCTCAGAATAATAAAATACTTCTTTTAGTAAAGTTTATTTTAATATCCTGCGTTTGTAAATACTACTTTTAGAAAGTTAGTATTTACTGATCTGGCCATTCAGTCCGCCTCTGCGCTGTGTGTGTGTGTTCTGCCTAGCAACAGTAAGGAGCAGGGTTGGGGAATCCCCAGAGACAGGCTGGCTGCCAGGTGGTGGGTAGGGAGATTACAGCAGGATGGGTGGGAGGAGTACACCTTGACTCTTGAATAGACCTGTGCCCTGCCAGCACAAAGCCGGCGCCGCCCCCTGTGGAGCGGCTGATGTCTCTGCCCTGCTGCTGAAAGGAAAGCGCAGAGTCACCACAACAAAGTGCTCCAAAACTGGACTGAGCCAGGCCCAGGCACCCTGGCGCTAAAGAACAAAAGAATTGTGCTATAAAAGTAGGAGCCTGGCTCCTAAGAGATCAGATCCTGTTTGCACTACGACGGACCTCTGCCTGAAGGAGAAGGACCTGGAGAAGCTGAAGGAGGAATACTGTCTCTCTGCCTGAGAGACTGGCCTGCAGTGGGTGCCTGTCTGCTGGAAGGAGAGGAAAAGGACTTAAAGAAAAGACTTTGTTTGTAACTTGTGCTGAACTAATCTCCAAGGGCTTGCTAGAGAACTTGCCTCCTGAACTGCGCCCCAGGAACATTGGGCGCTACCCCCCCCTTTAAGGAGAAGAGACTGCCGTGGGTGAATCTACACCGCTGACTCTGGAGAACCTTGTGCTTTAATCTCCCTGAACAACGCGATCATCTGCCGCTGGAAGTGCCTGCAAACATCGTGAGGGCCCACCAGCCTAAACAAAGTGAGCAACTACCCCCGTGAGCCATCGCTCGCAAAGTGAGGAGGAGATCCTGGTCTGAAACATCGAGCTCTGCGACCCCCGGGCGCAAAAATCACTGTAAAGACTTGGGCACTGTTCGCCCCAACCGGACGAAGCCGACAGCGCGCTGCGCTGTGATCTTGCCCCCAGGCTGCCCCTCCTGCCTCTACCCTCGCTGGTGTGCTGTGGAACTAAGGAGTGCCCCCACGAAGCCGCCACGGAGGAGCCGTGACCAAGACGCGACGGGGGACACTCGTGGCTGACTTCTGCAGGCCGCCGCGAACACTTGCCGTGAAGGATCAAAGGTATTTTGCCCACGCGCGCTGAGGTACGATCCGTACCTGCTTTGTACTGTGCGTCCCTGCCTGGGTGCGGTGCGTCTCTACTAGTGCAGGATTTTGTGTTTTGTGCCCTGGTACGGCCTGTGCCCAACTCTGTTCGAACCGTACTGAGCTGTAAAGCCTCGAAGTCCGGCCCGTTGGTTTGAGCCGGACTTGCTTGCCAGATTCCAAGTTTGCACCGTAATGAGAAGTACCGTGGTTCGCACCGTACTGCTTTGAACCTACTGCCCTTGTAAACTAACTTGGTTCACACCGTACTCAGCCGAGTTCGCACCGTACCGGTGCTTCCCTTTATGTACGGAGCGTCCCTGGCAGTCTGAACCGTACTACATTGGAAATCATTGCCGGTGCTCACGCGAGAAGCGTGAGACTCGGCAAGCGTACTCCGGCTCACGCGAGAAGCGTGGGAAACGGCAAGGCACTGTAAAAACCTTGCCAAGGGCACCCCAAAGGCGCTACGAAGTGCCCAGAAGACCTAAGAAACCTATTTTAAAGAGAACTGTGCCATTTTTACAACTGTGGACTGCCCGTAAAGCATTTTGAGAGTAACTGGATTATTTTACCAAGAGAACTGTATTTATGCAACCTGCCTGAAAGAAAACCTTTTATATAAAGAATTATATTTTGGATATAAATACAGCCTTGTGTCTTTGTGTGGTGGGGTGGTGATTATTGTGTGGGACAACTTGAACGCTTAACCTATAGGCCCTCTGGAAATTTAGCCTGACTGCTCGCGCCACGTTACCTAGAGGGTGAGCAGGGGTTATTTTTAAAGAGGTGATCCTTTGCCCTGACTTAGAGGAAAGGGTCCCTGCTTGTCGCAAGTGCATACCTGCGCCAACCAGAGACCCCGGATTCTAACAGAGACACACAAGAAGTCAGCCACAAAAAGCACAGCCACTTGCATGTGCATTTACTCGACACATGTATGGATGACAACATGCTAGGTCACAATTATGACTGGGGAAATACTACCATCACTGCCACCATCACTCCAGTGACACACCCACACACACCTCTGACTCACGTGCCATACATGCAGGTGGATACACACATCACAACGCATGCCACACGGGGACCAATGCGTGCACACTCAGACACTGGTACTCACCACTAAGCAAAGAAGTCGCGTATGAGCCGAGTCCGGATGTCCTCTTGCGGCTCCACATCGTCCACATCACTAGCCCCATTGCCAAGCCCTTCGTCCTCCACGGGTGGATGGTCCTCGTCATGTTGATTCAGGATGAGTGGCACAGCTCTTTCAACTGCCATGTTGTGCAGCATGCAGCAGACCATGAAGATCTTGCAGACCTTCGCCGGGGCATATGGGAGTGCGCCGCCGGTCTTGTGGAGGCACCTGAATCGGCTCTTCAGCATGCCAAACGTCCTCTCTATCACTCGCCTTGTCCGGCCATGGGCGGTGTTGTAGCGGAGCTGGGCCGGCTTGATGGGGTTGCGGAGAGGTGTCAGCAGCCAAGGCATGTTGGGATAGCCAGCGTCCCCTACATGGGAAGCACATGGTCATCGTTAGAAGTGGTGAAGCGGTCGTGCTGGTAGGCCATACAGAATACAGGACAGACAGACTGTACCCACCAACAACACATGCCCGTTCGTTGCGCAGCTGCATCATCATATCAGGCATCCCGCTACGCTGCATCGTGTGCTGATCCTGGAAAACGAGCACAGACATGTGAAATCACCATGTTGGACAGACACACCACAAGGGCATTGATGGAGTGGTAGTGCTTCCGATTGCGGTACGCCACCTCCCGTGCGTGTGGTGGTACCAAAGCTACATGTGTCCCATCTATGGACCCTATGACATGGGGCATCCCTCCCAGGGCATAGAATCCACGCTTGACCTCAGTCATCTGTTCAGGGGTTGGGAACTTGATGAAGTCATCCAGGTGAATCAACATGGCCTCTAAGAAATCATGCAGCACACCGCTGAACATGCTCTGGGACATGCCACCAACATGAGCTATGGTATTTTGAAAGGTACCCGTGGCAAGAAAATGTAGGGCAGCCATTACCTTCAGCTGGGGTGTCAGTGCCGTGGGATACCTGTGCAGCGGTTGCAGGTGTGGTGCCAGTCTCGCCGTCAACTCCAGAATCAACAGTTGGGTGAAGCGGTAGAGCCGGATGCTGTCATTCTCCTGCATGGCAGCCAAGTCTGGAATTCTTCGGGCAAGAGGCGGCGCTCTGCAGTAATTTGGAAGTGACAAGGAAGAGTGAGTGCACTACGACAACAACTCATGTGTACTGAGCACATGTTAATCTGGCAATACACACATGCTACATAGGGAGTCAGGTATGTGCTACATGGCCAGGACACGTATGGATGCAAGGTGGCACTCCTTCCAAGACCCAGCTACACACGGAGATTGAGAACCTCCCCATGCCACGCCGTGGGAATAGCTGTGTCCCAGTGCAAGAGAACAGCCAGACGCAACACAGGAGTGACATATGCCCACACATCAGCAGCAGTAGGATGCCGATTGCAGAGACTGGTAGCGGAACACTGGAGCCACAGGTCACATGACATTACACTAGGACAGCCCACACACCTTGCCATGAAGGTGCACATGTCATGACTCACCACACATTCCTTGTGAGGATGCTGACATGTCCTTGTCACGCTACTCCGTGTCCCATGCATACATGTGCACCTCACATCCGATCCCACATGTGGCATGGTGTGCGGAACAGTGTGCAATGACAAACTACACACAGACACATGTTGGTTGCTGCAACGGCTGCAGCTTTTGAGGGTGCTCCAACATCAACCTGATGGGAAGCCCCCACACATACATGACATAGTCACATTGTGCACCGTGAGTAGTGACAAGTCAGGTGTCGTAACCCCTGTACCGGGCATCAGGGGACACTTCCGTGTGTTGTTGTCCGTGCCATGCCAGTGACGCTCACCCCAAGTGCGCAGTACGACATGCACACATGTCAAAGGAGTCAAGGGCATGCCTGGCACACATCGCACCATCACACAGTACATCTGTACACATCTCATCATACATCTGGTGCCTTCTCGACTCAGGAGTAATGTTCCACATCACAGGCCGTCACACCTGTGCCCCACACATGTAGTGATGCACAGACGATGCCTCGATGTCAATTAATGGACAAGTATGTCCATCCATGTACAAGTATGTCCGCCCTATCCCTACCTGTGTGCCGCCTGTCACCACTGTGATGTGTGAAAATCACTGTACTGCTGCCAAGAGGGCCTGTGTACGTTCCCATATCACTATGGGAGTGCTGCCGTATGTGTACCCATCGTGATGGCGAGCGTACAGGCATGTGTACGGCCCGTACCACTACGAGTACACATACGCGAGGCCACCCATAGTGGTACGGGCCGTACACACGCCTGTACGCTCCCTATCAGTATGGGTGGCCTCGCGTATGCGTAGTCGTAGTGGTACAGGCCGTACACACGCCTGTACGCTCCCTATCACTATGGGTGGCCTCGCGTATGCGTACTCGTAGTGGTACGGGCCGTACACAAGCCTGTACGCTCCCTATTACTATGGGTGTCCTCGCGTATGCGTACACGTTGTGACAGGGAGCGTACAGGCGTGTGTACGGCCCGTACCACTATGGGTGGCCTCGCGTATGCGTACTCGTAGTGGTACAGGCCGTACACACGCCTGTATGCTCCCTATCACTATGAGTACGAGTATGAGCGCACTACGAGTACGCATACGCGAGGCCACCCATAGTGGTACGGGCCGTACACACGCCTGTACGCTCCCTATCACTATGGGTGGCCTCGCGTATGCGTACTCTACGGGCCGTACACATGCCTGTACGCTCCCTATCACTATGGGTGTCCTCGCGTATGCGTACACGTTGTGATAGTGAGCGTACAGGCATGTGTACGGCCCGTACCACTACGACTACGCATACGCAAGAACACCCATAGTGGTACTGGCCGTACACACGCCTGTACGCTCCCTATCACAACGTGTACGCATACGCGAGGACACCCATAGTGATAGTGAACGTAGGCACGCGTGTACGGCCCATTGCAAGGCATTTGGGGTGCCCTAGGGCCCCGGAACGCACCGTACCTGTGTGTGTGAAGCTCCAAATTACATAGGGGACACATGAGGGACAAGTATTAAGGCCTACATGCATGCTGGTTGTCATGGAGACCAATTTCAAAATTTGAATTTGTTCTGGAAGGTGCACAGCAGAAGTCAGTTGGAATTAATCTACTTTGTTGCAATGTGTTTGTGGGGCTGACATCATGCAGGAGAATGAAACCGATAGAGAACCCACAGACTGCTAGGTTTGAAGGGATTGGAGGACACATAGGATGCAAATGTGAGTGACCAATCACTCTGTACTCCTGTGCATGAGACAGGGCAGAAAGGCAGATATAAGGCAGCCAGGTCCCATGAGGGAGAACTTGCCTGCACATCTTTGAATTCGTCGACCCAGCTGCTGCTACTGATTCCCTGGAACCATGTCAAGGGCTGTGGAGAGGTCACAGCCATTCACCCTGGAGGAGAACCTGGCATTGCTGGATGTGATCCTCCCACAATACCCCCTTCTGTATGGGTGACCAGGGTATCAGGTGAGTGCATAGGCCACTGGCACAGACTGTCCCTTTGTTGTGACTGTGACTTCTGGCATTGTGTCCTGGTGTGACACACATGCTATGTACTGTAGGGGGGGGTCCCAGGGGGGGATGCCTGATGTCTCCCAGCCAGAGCATGCTGTGGTGCATGTCTGCTCTCCTCACTTGCATTGTGTTTACTGTGACATTCACTGCATGTGGCATTACACATTGTGCCTGTCTAATCCTCCAGGGTATGGAGCTACTACAGTCCTCCTGTGATTCTGTGGTTACCCCAGTGTGACAGGTGACTGTACCTACAGATGTGTGTTTGTCCACTGTACCTATGCTGAGAGTGTCCACATGATGTGTTCGTCCCCTGGACATCTGTGTGTGTAAGTCCAATGTCATTTGTGTGGGTGCATATGTGTAGTGGACCACCCCAGATGCATGAGGCCTGGATATGCCCTGCACATCTCATGTGAGCAGGGAGCAGTGCTGTGTGTCTGACGTGCAGAGCCAGCCCCACACCTGTGAGCCCCCCCGATCTAGTGGCACATGTGCAGTGAAGTTTGTATCTGCATTTGGCAATGCCAGGTGAATGTCCTGTGTCTGTGTACTCTGCTGAGGTGGCGTCAGTGGCCTGTGGCATGTGACTGCTTTGAGGTGCTGGCCAGACACAGGAGGTGTGTGTGCAGAGTCCTCCCAGCAGTGCCCTGAGACAGGAGGGGTGGGAGCAGAGTCCTCCCAGCAGTGCCCTGAGACAGGAGGGGTGGGTGCCTAACACTCCCAGCAGTGCCCTGAGACAGGAGGGGTGGGTGCTGAGTCCTCCCAGCAGTGCCCTGAGACAGGAGGGGTGGGTGCTGAGTCCTCCCAGCAGTGCCCTGAGACAGGAGGGGTGGGTGCTGAGTCCTCCCAGCAGTGCCCTGAGACAGGAGGGGTGGGTGCTGAGTCCTCCCAGCAGTGCCCTGAGACAGGAGGGGTGGGTGCAGAGTCCTCCCAGCAGTGCCCAGACACAGGAGGGGTGGGTGCTTAACACTCCTAGCAGTGCCCTGAGACAGGAGGGGTGGGTGCTGAGTCCTCCCAGCAGTGCCCTGAGACAGGAGGGGTGGGTGCTGAGTCCTCCCAGCAGTGCCCTGAGACAGGAGGGGTGGGTGCCTAACACTCCCAGCAGTGCCCTGAGACAGGAGGGGTGGGTGTGATGCACAGTGTGAGCCTTGATCATTGATTGTGACATTGCCATCATCCCACCTGTGTACCAACAATGGCACGTACTGCTTCTTCCCTCCCCAGAGGATCATGTCCCCATGACAAAGGTGCAATGCATTGGCTGCATGACATGCCTTGTTGTAACCAGCTAATTTTTCCTCATATGTCTCTTCGTGACATGTGGCTGGTGTATTGATGTGGTGTCACTTGTTCTTCCTCACAGGTAGGCGCCACTGCCAAGGAGCAGATCTGGCTGACCGCCGTCAGTGCCGTGAGGGGTGTGGATGGTCGGAGGCGGAGCCTGTCCCAGGTGAGGAAACGCTGGCAGGATATCCGGTGCTGGACGCGGAGGATCGCACGGGTCCTGCTGGGGGACTCACCTGTGAGCCACAAGAACCGCGGGCGCCGCCGTCTGAGCCACCTCCACAGGCGTGTGCTGCCGGTGGTCTTTCCAGACTTGGAGAGGCGCTTACAGGATATGCAGCAGCCGGAAGGGGGTAGGTACATGTGTGTTTGTTGTGTGTCGCCGGCATTTGTAAGGGCACAGTAGCATGAATTCACTGCCAGGGTTTAAAGGTGCTGTGCAGATCCAGTTTGCCCCAGTATAGCGCAGCGCTCCTGCCACCCTTCCCCTCCATGCAATGTGTTCCCTGGTCTGTGTGTGGTCACTCCTTCACAAGGTAATGTAGGCTGGCGCTTTGTCCACGAGAACTATGCCTGTAGCATCATGTGTGGGGGTGGTGTGTAACAGGTTTTGGGACCTTGCCTGTGCCCTGTCCAGTTCACTGCATGTGGGTTCCATGTCAGTTGGCACTGATGCTGAGTCCAGACATGGGAGTTAGTCTCTCAAGTGTCATGCCTTACAGCGCGCATGTCCTATGTAGTGGCTTGTGACATGATGTGCATGAGTGTGCGATACGCATAGTGCAGGGATGGTGGCGTGTGTTGCAGTCATTACCATTCAGGAGCATGGAGTTGTGTGGCCACTACTGTCCCCTGGGGCACCTTTTCCTCGGTGTTGTATGTGTCATCCAAAAACGTGGACACTCTCAGTGTCTACAGCGTAGGTTGTGCTCTGTGCCATTGTCCCCTGGCACCATGTATATAGACGTGAAATTTAGTACAGGTGTCCACTGTGCAGCCTGACCTGAATGTCCTTCTTCATACTCACAGTTGCCAGTGCCTGTGTGTCTTGTTATACTCATCTGAGGATAGGCACTGGTACCTCATTATTTGTACAGGCGCACCTTGGGTGTTTGGCGTCCAATCTTGCATTTTGCCTGCCCCTGTGTTTATCACCCAGACTATGAGATGTTGGTGCCACCTGTGTCTCAACAATTTGCCTCGTGTAGGGGGTGGTTGGGGCGGGCAAAGCCTATATGTCAAATCCTGATTTCTACTTGCTGGGTCTGGGCAGTGTGTGATGTTTGTCTGGACATACACTCAAGGTGCAGTGACCCAGTCATGTTGGGCATGTTTTCAGCATTACCTATGCAGCATGTGTCTCAAGTTCATGGATATGGTCCCAGGTCATCCCTATTTTCGCCAACGCTGTGTGGTGCAGATGCAGTGCTGGATTGTCCCCAGGGCCTGGGTGCTATGTCAGACTCCGTTTCCTGTCATTTGCTATTGTCTCATGCTCTCCATGGTATTTCAGTGGCATGGTGGCTCAACCAACTGTGTTTTTCATGCCCTACATCGGTACCTTGTTTAGTAGATGTTAGGGATCTTCCTTTTCAGGCTAGGCAATGTAACCTATGTAGATTGGACTCATGTGACAGATGTGTACAGGTGTCTGATTACTTTCTGTCTCTCCACCCTGCCCACAGCATCGTCGGGGGACACAGAGGGAGACATGGACACAGACCAGGCGGAGGGACCGAGCACCAGTGCCAGCCGTGATATCGAGGCTGGCACATCGAGTGGGACAGAGGCGGAGGAGAGTGTGGCCGAGGACCTGTCGACTGGCACGTCAGAATACGAAGCTGACAGGTCCGAGGAGGATGTCTCCGAGTGGGCGGAGGCTGCACCAGCAGCTGACAGCGGAACAACACCTCGCACCGCCCCCTCCGTTCCCCTCAGCCGCCTCCCACTTGCTCGTGTCCCTTCCCAGCGTGCCCGGTCACCGCATGTCTCCTTCATGCCAGGCACCGCACCCCCTGCCCCTGTCTCCACTGCTGCCGCCCATGCCGAGTCTGTGGACATCCAGCGGCAGCTGCAGGTTGGTCAGGCTGCGATCCTTAATGTCCTCCATGCCCACGGCCAGACCCTCAACAACATCGAGGCATACTTGGAGGGCATTCATTCATCGCAGGCTGACCAACGCAGCTTGCTTCGGTCGATAGACTCGACACTGACTGCAGCAGTGGGTCTCCTGCAGCGCGACCTCCCACCACCTACCCCTGCCCCAGCCACACTTCCCACTCCCATGCCTGTCCCACGTACACCCAGACGTCGGCATGCACCCACATCAACAGACACAGGCACCACACCAGCAGGGACGGTCCACCGCACTCCTCCTGACACGCACACACAGGGTGAGGTAGGCACACCCACTGGGTCGGGGGGCAAACGTGTGACACGCAGCCAGAGTGGGAGTCCGCATTCCACCCAGTCCACTCCCTCCAAATCCCCTCCCCTCAGCTCTCCTGGCCACCTCTCCCCCAAAGACTCCTTCATGGCCGCTCTGTCCCTGAGCCCCTGTTGGACCCGGCCTCATAGAATGGCCCTCCGTGCCCCCGCACCACCGAAACCTGGTACCTACAGCCCAAGCACCCGGCCCAGCCGAACCTCCCCACCAGGACACACGCACCGATCCGGACATCCCCGTCCCTGGCCTCTCTCCTTTCGGCCACCCCGGGCCCGCGTGCCCACTTCATGCACCAAGATGGCCGCCCGGCCCCAGCGCGACCCGGGCCTAGAGGCGCCACCCCGGCTGGAGGACATCACGCTTCCAGGGGATGAGAGAGGGAGGAGCAGTTTCTATCGCACCTCTGAGCTCCCCCGGGACGATGGGTTTCGATCGGCCCTCCGGCCTCCCTGAGGGCTGGCTCCACGCCTGCTGGGTGTCTGGGACTCCTCCCGACCCGGCCCTGAAAGGATCAAAAGACTATAGCAGGAAATCCCGACAAGCGACCCCCAGGTGACAAGACCCCTGCCTGCACAGACTCCGGACATCAAAGAGGGGTCGAACTATAACAAGGAGTGCTCTGGGGCTGTCCGGCAGATTCGACGCTGGAACAACGAGAGCCTGCTGACGTGGTCGCGGCTCCTGGAACTGGAACTCACCTGAGCCCTGCTGAGTGACTCGCGGCTCCCTGAAGAACGTAAGACCTCCGAACTTGTGCTTGAGCCCTGCTGAGTGACTCGCGGCTCCCTGAAGATCGTAAGACCTCCGAACTTGTACCTGAGCCCTGCTGAGTGACTCGCGGCTCCCTGAAGATCGTAAGACCTCCGAACTTGTACCAGAGCAGTGCTGAGTGACTCGCGGCTCCCTGAAGATCGTAAGACCTCCGAACTGGTACCTGAGCCCTGCTGAGTGACTCGCGGCTCCCCCAGACTCTCACGGTCCCGCCGGACCCCAACTCCGACCACGTATCCCCCAGCTCGAGGATTGTGAGCTGTGCGCCGGATACGTCCCTGCTTGAACCGTTACCAGAGACAGTCCCGCTACCCCCTACCTTTCCGAGACTCTTGAGCCCGTGCTCACCTTGTACATATTTGCAGTGATACCTATTTGATAAAGCTTGTTCTGAGAATACCCAGTGTGGTCTCTCTGTGTCGTGTGGTGCCAGAAGTACGATCCTAGTTGCGAGATTCCTCCCCCTGGGGAATCTCCCGCCAGTGCCCGGCTACAATACTACACGGGTGGGACTCAGGGAAGTCAGGACCCCTTTCCGGGCTCCTCTGAGGTCGCCGTCTAACATTGGTGGCAAGCGACGGGATTCGGGCCCATCACCTAGAGATCGTACAAGTGAACAACGGACGCACGACCAACAAAGATGGCAGAAGGAAGCGCCACGAGCTCCGCAGAAACCAACGCCAACAGAGTGTTCCAGGTGGAGCATCTGGAAGAATACACACACAAAGAGCTAAAACAATTTTGCAAAGAACTTAAAATCGCTACCACTGGCCTCAACACTAAAGAAGACTTGCAGAAAGCACTGAAAACTTGGGTGGAGACCGGGGCCTCCCGCCCGGAAGGCACGGGGGAGCGCCCCGACGAAGCCGAAACCCCCCAAAGTGAAAGCAGTAGCAATCAGGTGCGAGGCATCGTACCAGACGGGGGCCTATCCCAGGAAGAGCTCGCGGACAGAGAGAGAAGCCGCAGTCATGAACTCGAGTTAGCCAAACTCAAAATCGAGGGCGAATTGAAGTTAGCGGAGAAAAAGCTAGCAGTAGAGCAAATGCGCGTACAAGGCGAACTGGAAGAAAAGAAGCTCCAACGGGAGCACGAACGGAGCTTAAAGGAACTCGAGCTCAAGGCCCGAAATGAGGACGGGAGGCCCTCGGGGAACCGACAGACGGCCCCCCCAGCGGACCAGAAGGTCCACATCCCCAAGGATGTGGTCAAAGAATATTATAAAAACGATGACATTCAGCAATGGTTTCGGGCCTACGAGGTCGCCATGACCTCCCATCGGATTCCACAGAAGGACTGGGGGGCGGGGTTGTGGGGACGGTTTCTGAGCGAAGGAAGGGACACCCTGCTCGACCTACCCCTCTCCCTGCAGACCTCCTACAGCCACATGAAAGAGGCTCTCCTCACAAGATACGGCCTCACCCCAGAAATGTACCGCCAACGGTTCCGGGACTGCAGGAAGATTCCGGGCACCACCTGGGTGGAGTATGTAAACTTTTTTAGTCGGGCCTTCGATGGGTGGGTCAAGGGCAGCAAGGTCACCACCCTTGCCGAACTCACTGACCTCATGTTGTGGGAACATCTGGCTGCGAACTGCTTCGTAGAGCTACGTCAACATCTGCTGGATAGCAAGCTCACAGATCCTCGGAAGCTGGCCGTGGAGGCCGACCGCTGGCCCAACACCCGGGTCTCCTGGGGCATGGTAGGAGAGTACCCCCGAACCAGTCAGGGACCACCCCGCCAGAGAGGGGGAGGGAACCAGGGAGGGCCGATGGAGTCCCAGCCTAGCCCCCCGAAGACACCACCTCCACCTTTCCCGGCGCCCCCCCCACCAGTAACAGGGCCCCCTGGGAGACGGGGACACCGGGTGACCGTCACCTGTTTTCGTTGCCAGAAACCCGGGCACTACGCCAATGACCCAGAGTGCCCCATGGCCACCCAAGTCACCCCTGCGAGACAGATAGCCAACGTAGCCCTGGGGGAGGAGGTTGAGGAAGCCGAGGAGTGGGAACCCGCCGCTATGGCCCTGGTATCCCTGGGAGATAGGGAAATGATCCCTGGTAGCCTCCTACCCTCCAACACACAGAAATATGGGCAGCTCGTCAAGATCAATGGCCACCAGGTAGAGGCCCTGCGGGACACCGGGGCCAGTATCACCGGTGTCCTCAGGCACCTAGTTCCCGAGGAGCAGATCCTCCCCAATGTCTTTTGCCCCGTAATATCTGCAGACAATAGGGAAAGTATGTGTCAAGTGGCCCTGGTGCCATTTGAGTGGGGAGGGGTGATAGGTAAACTCAAGGTGGCCGTAAGAACCTCCCAGCCGGTCGACTGCCTCTTAGGGAACGACCTGGAGAGTTCTCCCTGGAAGCATGTAGAGCGCAAGGCCCACCTAGGAATGATGGGACTCCCCGAGTGGGTGTGTGCCACCACCCGATCCATGACAGCCCGACTCACTCCCCGGAGAGAAGTCGAGAGCACCCCGGTCAAAGTAGCCAGCACCGTCCCTGCCGAGGGTCCTCCCGTTCCCCCATCGGAAGGGTCCGTCGCCAGCGACGAGCCCGCACCATCCGACCCCGCCCCGGTCCCCGAGTTGGGGGATCTACCCGAGTTGGCCCATTGGCGCCACGAGGGCGGGCCCACCCGAGAAGAATTTTGCCGGGAGCAAGCCACCTGTCCTTCCCTGGTCGGGCTGCGGCGCCAGGCCGAGGGCCAAGCCGCAGGTGACCAGACCGGAACGCACCGAATCTATTGGGAGAATAACGTCCTGTATAGTGAGCAGAAATCAGTGGAGCTGGGATCCGGACGGGTACTGGTGGTACCTCTCCGCTTCCGGGATTTCCTCCTGGGCTTAGCCCACGATGTCCCCCTCGCCGGTCACCTGGGTCAGGACAAGACCTACAGCCGTCTCGTGACCCATTTTTATTGGCCTAAGATGAAAGCAGCGGTAGAGGCACACTGCAAGTCCTGCCCCACGTGCCAAGCCAGTGGGAAGAGTGGGGGGAAGCGCAAGGCTCCCCTCCAACCCTTCCCGGTCGTCAGTACCCCCTTCGAACGAGTCGGGATCGACATCGTGGGGCCACTAGACCCCCCCCACCTCCCAAGGTCACCGTTTCATCTTGGTCCTAGTGGACCACGCCACCCGCTACCCAGAGGCTATTCCCCTACGCACCATTACGGCCCCCGTGGTGGGCCGTGCCCTGATGGGGATCTTCTCCAGGGTGGGTTTCCCCCGCGAGGTCGTGAGCGATCGCGGCACTAATTTTATATCCAGGTATATGACGTCCCTGTGGCAACAATGTGGGGTGTCCTATAAGTTCACCACCCCGTACCATCCCCAAGGGAACGGCCTAGTAGAGAGGTTTAATAGGACTTTGAAAGGGATGATCGCTGGCCTAGAAGAGCCCCTCCGGCGTAAGTGGGACGTCCTGCTCCCCTGCCTCTTGTTCGCTTACCGGGAGGTCCCCCAGAAGTCCTTAGGGTTCAGCCCGTTTGAATTACTCTATGGGCACCCCGTCCGAGGTCCCCTCAGTTTGGTTAAGGAAGGGTGGGAGGCAGCACCCCAGACCACCCCCCGAGATGTGTTCCAATATGTCCTGGCCCTCCGGAACCAGACCAGGAGGTTCCGAGAACTGGCCGAGGCCAACCTGGAGGCGAGTCAAGAAGAAATGAAGCGCTGGTACGACCAGAATGCTACTCTGGTCGAGTTCCAGCCGGGCCAGCAGGTGTGGGTCATGGCCCCCGTGAAGCCTGGCGCTCTCCAGGACCGATGGACTGGGCCCTACAAAGTGGTCGAGAGGAAGAGCCAAGTCACCTACTTGGTGGACGTCCAGTCGCCTCGGGATCCCCTCCGGGTCCTGCACGTGAACCGCCTCAAGCCTCACTTCCAGCGGACAGAACTGAGCCTCCTGCTGGCCACCGATGACGGGGCCGAAGATGAGTCGGATCCCCTCCCGGACCTCCTGTGTGTCAAGGAGCAGGATGGCTCCGTGGAAGGAGTAAACCTCTCCCCAGCCCTCACTGCCCAGCAACAAGCGGACAGCCAGCTCCTAAGACAATTTTCTGACCTCTTCTCCCTGACCCCCCGGGTCACCAACTGGTGTGTTCATGATGTGGACACCGGGGACAGCCCGCCGGTGAGACACCGAGCCTACCGGGTTCCTGACCGGGTCCGGTCCTGCATTCAAGCGGAAGTCTCGAAGATGTTGACCCTGGGGGTGATCGAGCCCTCTGACAGTCCCTGGGCCAGCCCCGTGGTCCTGGTCCCGAAGGCAGCGGCCCCCGGTGTCGCTCCCGAGCTTCGATTCTGCGTGGACTACCGGGGGCTCAATGACGTTACCCGAGCCGATGCCCACCCCATTCCACGAGCCGACGAACTCATTGACCGCCTAGGGGCAGCCCGGTTCCTCAGCACATTCGACCTCACCTGCGGATACTGGCAGATTGCGCTCACCGAAGGGGCCAAAGAGCGGTCCGCTTTCTCCACCCCCGATGGGCACTACCGCTTCCGCGTAATGCCCTTCGGGATGAAAAATGCCCCGGCCACTTTCCAGCGACTGGTGAATAGGGTCCTGGCCGGGCTAGAACAGTTCAGCGCGGCATATCTGGACGACATCGCTGTCTTCAGTTCAGAGTGGAGTGAGCACCTCCAGCACCTCCGAAGGGTGCTAACCGCCCTGCGCCAGGCAGGCCTCACAGTAAAAGCCAGCAAGTGCCAGATCGGGTAAGGATCCGTGGTCTACTTGGGGCACCAGGTCGGGAGTGGCCAGGTCGCCCCTCTACAGCCAAAGATCGACGCCATCCTGGCCTGGGAACCACCCATCACCCAGACGGAGGTCCGAGCCTTTCTGGGACTCACGGGCTACTACCGAAGATTCATTCGGGGGTATGGCAGCCTTGTCGGCCCTCTCACAGAACTCACGTCTAAAAAACAGCCAAAGAAAGTGCAGTGGACGGCTGCCTGCCAGGAAGCTTTCGATGCCCTAAAAAGGGCCATGTGTACTGCCCCCGTCCTCCAGGCTCCCGACTACGCCAAGGAGTTCATAGTCCAGACCGATGCCTCCGAGCATGGCATTGGGGCCGTCCTGTCCCAAGTAAATGACCAAGGCCTAGACCAGCCCGTCGCCTTCCTCAGTCGGCGGCTGTTGCCCCGAGAACAAAGATGGAGCACCATAGAGCGCGAAGCCTTTGCCGTGGTCTGGGCACTCAAAAAGCTACGACCCTACCTGTTTGGCACCCATTTCAGAGTCCAAACTGACCATCGGCCCTTACGTTGGCTAATGCAGATGCGAGGAGAAAACCCCAAGCTACTGCGGTGGTCAATCTCCCTCCAGGGGATGGATTTCACCGTGGAACACCGCCCTGGTACGGACCACGCCAATGCTGACGGCCTCTCCCGGTTCTTCCGCCTCAGCGAAGAGAACCCCCCAAGCTGATGGGCAGTTCTCTCCGGCTTTCAGCTGGGGGGGACGCGTGTTGGACCCGGCCTCGTAGAATGGCCCTCCGTGCCCCCGCACCACCGAAACCTGGTACCTACAGCCCAAGCACCCGGCCCAGCCGAACCTCCCCACCAGGACACACGCACCGATCCGGACATCCCCGTCCCTGGCCTCTCTCCTTTCGGCCACCCCGGGCCCGCGTGCCCACTTCATGCACCAAGATGGCCGCCCGGCCCCAGCGCGACCCGGGCCTAGAGGCGCCACCCCGGCTGGAGGACATCACGCTTCCAGGGGATGAGAGAGGGAGGAGCAGTTTCTATCGCACCTCTGAGCTCCCCCGGGACGATGGGTTTCGATCGGCCCTCCGGCCTCCCTGAGGGCTGGCTCCACGCCTGCTGGGTGTCTGGGACTCCTCCCGACCCGGCCCTGAAAGGATCAAAAGACTATAGCAGGAAATCCCGACAAGCGACCCCCAGGTGACAAGACCCCTGCCTGCACAGACTCCGGACATCAAAGAGGGGTCGAACTATAACAAGGAGTGCTCTGGGGCTGTCCGGCAGATTCGACGCTGGAACAACGAGAGCCTGCTGACGTGGTCGCGGCTCCTGGAACTGGAACTCACCTGAGCCCTGCTGAGTGACTCGCGGCTCCCTGAAGAACGTAAGACCTCCGAACTTGTGCTTGAGCCCTGCTGAGTGACTCGCGGCTCCCTGAAGATCGTAAGACCTCCGAACTTGTACCTGAGCCCTGCTGAGTGACTCGCGGCTCCCTGAAGATCGTAAGACCTCCGAACTTGTACCAGAGCCCTGCTGAGTGACTCGCGGCTCCCTGAAGATCGTAAGACCTCCGAACTGGTACCTGAGCCCTGCTGAGTGACTCGCGGCTCCCCCAGACTCTCACGGTCCCGCCGGACCCCAACTCCGACCACGTATCCCCCAGCTCGAGGATTGTGAGCTGTGCGCCGGATACGTCCCTGCTTGAACCGTTACCAGAGACAGTCCCGCTACCCCCTACCTTTCCGAGACTCTTGAGCCTGTGCTCACCTTGTACATATTTGCAGTGATACCTATTTGATAAAGCTTGTTCTGAGAATACCCAGTGTGGTCTCTCTGTGTCGTGTGGTGCCAGAAGTACGATCCTAGTTGCAAGATTCCTCCCCCTGGGGAATCTCCCGCCAGTGCCCGGCTACAATACTACACGGGTGGGACTCAGGGAAGTCAGGACCCCTTTCCGGGCTCCTCTGAGGTCGCCGTCTAACAGCCCCACAGTGACACCACCCCGCAAGCGGTCAAGGAGGTCCCCGGTCAGGGTGCTTGATTCCCCACCCCTGTCTACACCCTCCCACAGTGGCGCTGCGACCCATCCCTCTGACCCCCCCCTCCTTGGGGCATGTGGATCCTTCGGGTGCAGGGGACTCCCTGGAGGACCTTGCAAAGGTGTGTAGTGCCATCCTGGCCTCCGCCTTTGGCCCTGCCCCACCCCCTGTGGTGGAGTCCTCCATCCCTGCACCCACAACGCCTACCCTTTGCCCTGATGTCCCTGCGGTGCCTGGTGCTTCCCCCCCCCGATGCCCTCACCCCTGTGGAAGACGACGGCATGTAACTGTGCAGGCAAGCTAGGGGACACGCATCCCAATGTGTCCCCCATCCAGCTGAGACTTATTGACTGCCCTATGGGCTTTGTGAATATTGAACTGCCTGCGATCCACGGACACTGGGATCATGCTGAATAAAGCTTTACTTTTTTTTTCATTCTGACACTACTGCTATGCTGGTATTGGTGTTGGTGGGGCTGCTACATGGTTTTGGGTGGTGTTTATGTGTTGGGTGTGTGGGAAATGTAGTAGTGGGCTGCTCATTGGGGGGACCCTGGGATCTGTGTGCCATCACAAGGTGTTAGCTAACTTTCTGTGTTCATGTAAGCAGTTACTGCATGGTGCAATTGTCCCAGGGTGTATTCCTCCCTCTGTGTACCCTGATGTCTTCCCTGCAGGGTGTTCCCAATATTTAGCGCAGAGCTGTGTCTACATGAGCTGTGTGTGTGACGGAGCCCTTCTACTTTTGCCATGCATGCAGGGCCATGTCTCCACCTGCAACATTCGTGGCATCCTTGGTGATCACTGTACATGTGTATGGAGTCTGTTGACATGAGTTCATGGGGACATGTTCCCTTGTAGGCAGTATGCATGTGTGTACTTCCAGCCTCACACACATGTGTTACACCCCTCCTGGGCACTGCTGGGAGGACTCTGCACCCACCCCTCCTGTCTCAGGGCACTGCTGGGAGGACTCAGCACCCACCCCTCCTGTCTCAGGGCACTGCTGGGAGGACTCAGCACCCACCCCTCCTGTCTCAGGGCACTGCTGGGAGTGTTAGGCACCCACCCCTCCTATCTCACGGCACTGCTGGGAGGACTCTGCACCCACCCCTCCTGTCTCAGGGCACTGCTGGGAGTGTTAGGCACCCACCCCTCCTGTGTCTGGGCACTGCTGGGAGGACTCTGCACCCACCCCTCCTGTCTCAGGGCACTGCTGGGAGGACTCAGCACCCACCCCTCCTGTCTCAGGGCACTGCTGGGAGTGTTAGGCACCCACACCTCCTGTGTCTGGGCACTGCTGGGAGGACTCTGCACCCACCCCTCCTGTCTCAGGGCACTGCTGGGAGGACTCAGCACCCACCCCTCCTGTCTCAGGGCACTGCTGGGAGTGTTAGGCACCCACCCCTCCTGTCTCAGGGCACTGCTGGGAGGACTCAGCACCCACCCCTCCTGTCTCAGGGCACTGCTGGGAGGACTCAGCACCCACCCCTCCTGTCTCAGGGCACTGCTGGGAGTGTTAGGCACCCACCCCTCCTGTCTCAGGGCACTGCTGGGAGGACTCTGCACCCACTTCTCTTGTGACTGGGCACTGCTGAGAGTGTTAGGCACCCACCCCTCCTGTGTCAGGGCACTGCTGGGAGGACTCTGCACCCACCCCTCCTGTCTCAGGGCACTGCTGGGAGGACTCTGCACCCACTTCTCTTGTGACTGGGCACTGCTGGGAGTGTTAGGCACCCACCCCTCCTGTCTCAGGGCACTGCTGGGAGGACTCTGCACCCACTTCTCTTGTGACTGGGCACTGCTGGGAGTGTTAGACACTGTTGGACTTGGCCCTTCTGGCAGGTTCACCCCTGGACTTTTTGGCTTTTTATTGGTGACTTGGTGTGGTAATTTTTTTGGTTTCTGCGCACTTTCCCTGTGTCCCAGGGTAAAGTGCGTGCGTGCTCTGAGTGCATGTGGTGAGATAGGCCTGCTCTCCCATAGGAATGCATGGGGAGTGTATGTGTCCCTAGTAGTTCCTGATGCGTGGGGTGTGCAGGCCCAAGTTTGGTATGTGCGGACTCGTGGGAGTGAATGCTGCGCGATGATGTGTGCGGCGTGCATGTACCTAGTGTGGAAGTGCCACTTCTAGAGGTGGGCACTTCTGTGTGCAGTGTGTCTGTCGCGTGATTGGCTGGTCATATCATGTGACGGGCTAGGGATTCCCCAGAGTCAGGATGAGTCACCCAGTGGTGAATGGGGAGATCAGCAGCTAGATGGGTGGGAGGAGTACACCTGAGTCCTGAATAGGACAGGGTTTTCCACACACAATGCTGGCTCCGCCCCCTGTGGTGCGACTGACGACCCTAGCCCTGCCAGTGAATAGGGTGAGGGGCTGAGCACATCAAGGGTGCTCCCCAACCAGCTGCGACTGGTTTTCCCCCTCACCCTGAACCCAGAACAAAGGGTTTTGCTGTATAAAAATGGGGCTGTGTCCCCACAGAAACTGTTCTCTGCCAGGATCTTACCTGAGGGGGGCTGCTGCTGCTGCTGGACCAGAGGACCGCCACTTGGACTACCTCCCTGCCTGGAGGCCCAGTGAGCTGGCTCTGGGTCCAGCCTTGCCCCCCACCCCTGCCCTGCTGCATGCAGGGAAGAACTTTGCTGGACTTGGCTTGGATCCTACTCTAGGCGCTGGGAGCGCTTTATTTTCCCCCTAGGGCGCATGGAAGCGCCTTTCATTCACTTATAGCGCCAGAAGCGCTTTAATTGGGGCCAGCAGCGCAACGCTGCGATTATCAGCGAGGGAACCCCGACGTAGGGATTCCCTGCTATTGTGCTATATTCGAAGCGGGTGCCCACCCCGCATTGTGTGCTTGTTGGCGGGTGCCCACCCCGCTTATTGAAGTATTCCTACGGCGGGTGCCCACCCCGCCGTGTACTGCATATCGAGGGAGCCCACCCCTCTTATCCCCGGAGAAATCACCGCGGCGGCCCGGTTCTCAAACCGGAAGTCAGGCAACGGCTCGTAGGACGGGGGCGGAGCCTCGGCCTGCAACGGAAGTCCAGGCGGGAGCCCACTCCGCACTGGACGGCTTCCTGGAGGAGCGAGAGGAGGCTGCCGGGGAAGAGAGAGAGAGCCCCCGAGGAGCGGGAGCTCTCTAGTGCCGGCCGCCCTGACCCCGACGCGTCCAGTGAGCCTGGAGCCTCGGAGGCTCCACGAGAAGCGTCGCCGGAGTCCCGGTGAGTGAGGCTCTGAGTGTGGGGGTGATTTTAGTGGCAAGGGCCCCAGAGAGGGGGTCCCCACCTCCTCTGCAGCGCCCCGTGCTTGTCCTGCTGCTCGGCCCGCCGGGGCCACTCTAAACTGCTGGAGCATTCTCATTGAGAGCCTTGAAGGCTCTACGGGGGCATTATTTGTTGCACGAGCCCAGTGAGGCTCACACGTTCTTGGGGGCATTTTTATTAAGAGCACGAGCCCTGTGAGGCTCCAACAGGGCACATTGTTTTGTAGAGTCCAGAGGGACTCCCACGTCGCAGCATTACGTTCTCGAGCCCCTGAGAGGCTCCAACGACGGGGCCAATATTTTCCCTTGCGCCCACGAGGCTCCAACGAAGAGCACAGTATTATTTAGAGCCTGCGAGGCTCTAGGGGGCATTTCATTTGTTTCAGAGCCCTGGGAGGCTCCAACGTTGGCCCCAGCATTTCTCCAGTTGCCCAGCACTTAGTGGGCAACTGCCACGTTTAGGTTGGGGATAATTTACATTTTGGCTGGCGCAGCTTTACTGGGACAGGGCGTCCTTGCCCCTTCAAGGCCAGTTGGCCCAGGGACTGCCACAGATAGTGGCTAATGTGAGTTTTTGCGCCATTGTACCTTTCCTGCACCTCTGAATGTGGTTATGCGTCATGTGCTTTGCTTTACACCTCTGAATGTTATGCATCATGTGTTTATGTGCTTAGACCCCTACAGGTATTGTGATACTTAGGTGGTTGTTTTCTCCCTAGTACAGGTGGTGCTAGTGAGGTCCTGATTCCCTGTGCAATATTGTCCTAAGGTGGTTAGGGTTGCGTAGGTGGTACTTACCTGATACCAGTAGCTACTGGTTGGGTGCTACATGTTCTATTTTAGTGCTACAGTGATTGTAAGTGCTATGGTCTAAAGTATTGTTCCTAAGTTCTAAAAGTGCTAATTCCGGACAGTGGTCCATGTGGCCCTGTCCCCTGTACATATAATCCCTTGTAAACTCTGCCCGTGCCTGTTGGCACATTGTAAAGTGTGTGTTTTTATCTAATGTGTTGTGTATAATACAAAGGCTATTTTTATAGAATACCTTGTGTGGAGTTTCCTTTGTGGTGGGCCTTGGGTGTTGTTGCTGGGTGCGCGCGCAAACGCTTTACACATCGCCTCAGAGATAAGCCTGACTGCTCGTGCCAAGCTACCAAGGGGGTGAGCAGGGGTTATCTTTGGCGTGTAACTCCCCAGCCCTGACTAGAGTGGTGGTTTCTGTCTGGCTTTGGCGCAAGCCCTAGGCAACCAGAAATCGCCATTTCTAACAGGCACCCACCCCTCCTGTGTCAGGACACTGCTGGGAGGACTCTGCACCCACCCCTCCTGTCTCAGGGCACTGCTGGGAGGACTCTGCACCCACCCCTCCTGTCTCAGGGCACTGCTGGGAGGACTCTGCACCCACCCCTCCTGTCTCTGGGCACTGCTGGGAGTGTTAGGCACCCACCCCTCCTGTCTCAGGGCACTGCTGGGAGGACTCTGCACCCACCCCTCCTGTCTCTGGGCACTGCTGGGAGTGTTAGGCACCCACCCCTCCTGTCTCAGGGCACTGCTGGGAGGACTCTGCACCCACCCCTCCTGTCTCTGGGCACTGCTGGGAGGACTCTGCACCCACCCCTCCTGTCTCAGGGCACTGCTGGGAGTGTTAGGCACCAACCCCTCCTGTGTCTGGGCACTGCTGGGAGGCCTCTGCACCCACCCCTCCTGTCTCAGGGCACTGCTGGGAGGACTCAGCACCCACCCCTCCTGTCTCAGGGCACTGCTGGGAGGACTCAGCACCCACCCCTCCTGTCTCAGGGCACTGCTGGGAGTGTTAGGCACCCACCCCTCCTGTCTCAGGGCACTGCTGGGAGGACTCAGCACCCACCCCCCCTGTCTCAGGGCACTGCTGGGAGTGTTATGCACCCACCCCTCCTGTCTCAGGGCACTGCTGGGAGGACTCTGCACCCACCCCTCCTGTCTCTGGGCACTGCTGGGAGGACTCTGCACCCACCCCTCCTGTCTCAGGGCACTGCTGGGAGTGTTAGGCACCCACCCCTCCTGTCTCAGGGCACTGCTGGGAGGACTCTGCACCCACCCCTCCTGTCTCAGGGCACTGCTGGGAGGACTCAGCACCCACCCCTCCTGTATCAGGGCACTGCTGGGAGGACTCAGCACCCACCCCTCCTGTCTCAGGGCACTGCTGGGAGTGTTAGGCACCCACCCCTCCTGTCTCAGGGCACTGCTAGGAGGACTCTGCACCCACCCCTCCTGTCTCAGGGCACTGCTGGGAGGACTCAGCACCCACCCCTCCTGTCTCAGGGCACTGCTGGGAGGACTCAGCACCCACCCCTCCTGTCTCAGGGCACTGCTGGGAGTGTTAGGCACCCACCCCTCCTGTGTCTGGGCACTGCTGGGAGGACTCTGCACCCACCCCTCCTGTCTCAGGGCACTGCTGGGAGGGCTCAGCACCCACCCCTCCTGTCTCAGGGCACTGCTGGGAGGACTCAGCACCCACCCCTCCTGTCTCAGGGCACTGCTGGGAGTGTTAGGCACCCACCCCTCCTGTGTCTGGGCACTGCTGGGAGGACTCTGCACCCACCCCTCCTGTCTCAGGGCACTGCTGGGAGGACTCAGCACCCACCCCTCCTGTCTCAGGGCACTGCTGGGAGGACTCAGCACCCACCCCTCCTGTCTCAGGGCACTGCTGGGAGTGTTAGGCACCCACCCCTCCTGTCTCAGGGCACTGCTGGGAGGACTCAGCACCCACCCCTCCTGTCTCAGAGCACTGCTGGGAGGACTCAGCACCCACCCCTCCTGTCTCAGGGCACTGCTGGGAGTGTTAGGCACCCACCCCTCCTGTCTCAGGGCACTGCTGGGAGGACTCAGCACCCACCCCTCCTGTCTCAGGGCACTGCTGGGAGGACTCAGCACCCACCCCTCCTGTCTCAGGGCACTGCTGGGAGGACTCTGCACCCACCCCTCCTGTCTCAGGGCACTGCTGGGAGGACTCAGCACCCACCCTTTCTGTCTCAGGGCACTGCTGGGAGGACTCAGCACCCACCCCTCCTGTCTCAGGGCACTGCTGGGAGTGTTAGGCACCCACCCCTCCTGTGTCTGGGCACTGCTGGGAGGACTCTGCACCCACCCCTCTTGTCTCAGGGCACTGCTGGGAGGACTCAGCACCCACCCCTCCTGTCTCAGGGCACTGCTGGGAGGACTCAGCACCCACCCCTCCTGTCTCAGGGCACTGCTGGGAGGACTCAGCACCCACCCCTCCTGTCTCAGGGCACTGCTGGGAGTGTTAGGCACCCACCCCTCCTGTGTCTGGGCACTGCTGGGAGGACTCTGCACCCACCCCTCCTGTCTCAGGGCACTGCTGGGAGGACTCAGCACCCACCCCTCCTGTCTCAGGGCACTGCTGGGAGGACTCAGCACCCACCCCTCCTGTCTCAGGGCACTGCTGGGAGGACTCTGCACCCACCCCTCCTGTCTCAGGGCACTGCTGGGAGGACTCAGCACCCACCCCTCCTGTCTCAGGGCACTGCTGGGAGTGTTAGGCACCCACCCCTCCTGTCTCAGGGCACTGCTGGGAGGACTCTGCACCCACCCTTCCTGTCTCAGGGCACTGCTGGGAGGACTCAGCACCCACCCCTCCTGTCTCAGGGCACTGCTGGGAGGACTCAGCACCCACCCCTCCTGTCTCAGGGCACTGCTGGGAGTGTTAGGCACCCACCCCTCCTGTCTCAGGGCACTGCTGGGAGGACTCTGCACCCACCCTTCCTGTCTCAGGGCACTGCTGGGAGGACTCTGCACCCACCCCTCCTGTCTCAGGGCACTGCTGGGAGGACTCAGCACCCACCCCTCCTGTCTCAGGGCACTGCTGGGAGTGTTAGGCACCCACCCCTCCTGTGTCTGGGCACTGCTGGGAGGACTCTGCACCCACCCCTCCTGTCTCAGGGCACTGCTGGGAGGACTCAGCACCCACCCCTCCTATCTCAGGGCACTGCTGGGAGTGTTAGGCACCCACCCCTCCTGTGTCTGGGCACTGCTGGGAGGACTCTGCACCCACCCCTCCTGTCTCAGGGCACTGCTGGGAGGACTCATCACCCACCCCTCCTGTCTCAGGGCACTGCTGGGAGGACTCAGCACCCACCCCTCCTGTCTCAGGGCACTGCTGGGAGTGTTAGGCACTCACCCCTCCTGTCTCAGGGCACTGCTGGGAGGACTCAGCACCCACCCCTCCTGTCTCAGGGCACTGCTGGGAGGACTCAGCACCCACCCCTCCTGTCTCAGGGCACTGCTGGGAGGACTCAGCACCCACCCCTCCTGTCTCAGGGCACTGCTGGGAGTGTTAGGCACCCACCCCTCCTGTCTCAGGGCACTGCTGGGAGGACTCTGCACCCACTTCTCTTGTGACTGGGCACTGCTGGGAGTGTTAGGCACCCACCCCTCCTGTGTCAGGGCACTGCTGGGAGGACTCTGCACCCACCCCTCCTGTCTCAGGGCACTGCTGGGAGTGTTAGGCACCCACCCCTCCTGCGTCTGGGCACTGCTGGGAGGACTATGCACCCACCCCTCCTGTCTCTGGGCACTGCTGGGAGTGTTAGGCACCCACCCCTCCTGTGTCTGGGCACTGCTGGGAGGACTCTGCACCCACCCCTCCTGTCTCAGGGTACTGCTGGGAGGACTCAGCACCCACCCCTCCTGTCTCAGGGCACTGCTGGGAGTGTTAGGCACCCACCCCTCCTGTGTCTGGGCACTGCTGGGAGGACTCTGCACCCACCCCTCCTGTCTCAGGGCACTGTTGGGAGGACTCAGCACCCACCCCTCCTGTCTCAGGGCACTGCTGGGAGGACTCAGCACCCACCCCTCCTGTCTCAGGGCACTGCTGGGAGTGTTAGGCACCCACCCCTCCTGTCTCAGGGCACTGCTGGGAGGACTCAGCACCCACCCCTCCTGTCTCAGGGCACTGCTGGGAGGACTCAGCACCCACCCCTCCTGTCTCAGGGCACTGCTGGGAGGACTCAGCACCCACCCCTCCTGTCTCAGGGCACTGCTGGGAGTGTTAGGCACCCACCCCTCCTGTCTCAGGGCACTGCTGGGAGGACTCTGCACCCACTTCTCTTGTGACTGGGCACTGCTGGGAGTGTTAGGCGCCCACCCCTCCTGTGTCAGGGCACTGCTGGGAGGACTCTGCACCCACCCCTCCTGTCTCAGGGCACTGCTGGGAGGACTCTGCACCCACTTCTCTTGTGACTGGGCACTGCTGGGAGTGTTAGGCACCCACCCCTCCTGTCTCAGGGCACTGCTGGGAGGACTCTGCACCCACTTCTCTTGTGACTGGGCACTGCTGGGAGTGTTAGGCACCCACCCCTCCTGTGTCAGGGCACTGCTGGGAGGACTCTGCACCCACCCCTCCTGTCTCAGGGCACTGCTGGGAGGACTCTGCACCCACCCCTCCTGTCTCAGGGCACTGCTGGGAGGACTCTGCACCCACCCCTCCTGTCTCAGGGCACTGCTGGGAGTGTTAGGCACCCACCCCTCCTGTCTCAGGGCACTGCTGGGAGGACTCTGCACACACACCTCCTATTTCTGGATATGTACGCTTGGAACATACACGGTGGGGGTACGCTCCATGCATTCGAGGTGAGGGTACGAGTCGTACTTACACTGGTGGGGTGGGGGTACGCTCCATGCATACGGGGGTGGGGGTACGTGTCGTACTTACACTGGTGGGGGTGGGGGTACGGTCCGTACGTCCGCGGGTGAGGGTACGAGTCGTACTTACACTGGTGGGGTGGGGGTGGGCTCCATGCCTACGGGGGTGGGGGTACGTGTCGTACTTACACTGGTGGGGGTGGGGGTACAGTCCATACGTTCGCGGGTGAGGGTACGAGTCGTACTTACACTGTTGGGGTGGGGGTACGCTCCGTGCATACGGGGTGAGGGTACGAGTCGTACTTACACTGGTGGGGTGGGAGTACGCTCCATGCATACGGGGTGAGGGTACGAGTCGTACTTACACTGGTGGGGTGGGGGTACGCTCCGTGCATACGGGGTGAGGGTACGAGTCGTACTTACACTGGTGGGGTGGGGGTGGGCTCCGTGCATACGGGGTGAGGGTACGAGTCGTACTTACACTGGTGGGGTGGGGGTACGCTCTGTGCATACGGGGTGAGGGTACGAGTCGTACTTACACTGGTGGGGTGGGGGTGGGCTCCGTGCATACGGGGTGAGGGTACGAGTCGTACTTACACTGGTGGGGTGGGGGTGGGCTCCATGCCTACGGGGGTGGGGGTACGTGTCGTACTTACACTGGTGGGGGTGGGGGTACGGTCCGTACATCCGCGGGTGAGGGTACGAGTCGTACTTACACTGTTGGGGTGGGGGTACGCTCCGTGCATACGGGGTGAGGGTACGAGTCGTACTTACACTGGTGGGGTGGGGGTACGCTCCATGCATACGGGGTGAGGGTACGAGTCGTACTTACACTGGTGGGGTGGGGGTACGCTCCATACGTACGCGGGTGGGGGTAGGGTCCGTACATATCTGTCCCCACGCTATGTGATGCTTGTGCGGGCCGTACCCAGGCCTTTGCCACGTGGGTACGATCCGTCCTGCCATTGTTGGGGTGACGTGGGTGTGGGCGTGTTACGTCTCGTACCCACGCTCTTCAGGCGTGGGTACGGGACGTACCGGTCTGGTTGTGTTGCCGGTTCGCGTGGTGACGGACTTCCGTTGTGGCGGTCGCTGGCTTAGCTGGACACGCCCCCACCCCCTCGTAGTGACCAGGGCATGGGTGTCAGGTATGTCCTGGGCATGTGTGGTGTGTGACTTTGGTGGGGGTTTTGTGGCCTGCCCTGGTCCTGCCACCCCCACCCCACCCCACTTTCCCCCCTCCCTTAGTTATTCTGACCTTCTGCGGCGTCTGCGTCGGAACCTGTAGAGGAGGTCGACTGCTATGAGGGCCGGGATGACACGTAGGTTCGGGTCCATGTCTGTCCGTCGCGTACGGGTCCTCCTTGTTTGCGTCGTCCTGTGTGTCCGTCGCGTACTGGTCCTCCTTGATCGCGTCGTCCTGTGTGTCCGTCGCGTACTGGTACTCCTTGATCGCGTCGTCCTGTCGCGTACTGGTCCTCCTTGTTCGCGTCGTCCTGTCTGTCCGTCGCGTACTGGTGGTCCTTGTTCGCGTCGTCCTGATTTCCCGGCAGTTTTTGGCAGCCGGGAAATATTCACCGTGCGGGATGACGTCGGTGCGAATCGTGATTCCTGGTTCGTGAATGGCAGGCTGCGAGCGTCCCGACGTCAGGTCGGCGCTTTCCCGGATCGCATTGGTAGGTTTTTTTTGTTCGGTCGGGCTTTTTTACGAATCGTACGGAAATGGTGTTCCGTGCGAATCGTAATTCCTTGTTTGTAAATTTTGACGACCGGGTACGCGTCGGACGGAGAATATGCTCCGTCCGACGGTTCGTACCCGGTTTTTGCCGGATCGTGATCGGCACCCAACTATTCTCACTCCAACCTATATTTAATTAGAGTATGTGCTGGACACTGAACTAAATTAATTTACTATTCCCACTCCAGTCTATATTTAATTAAGATAAGTGCTGGACACTAAACTTAATTAATTTACTATTCTCACTTCAACCTATTTTACATTAGAGTAGGTGCTGGACACTGAACTTAATTAATTAACTATTCCCACTCCAGTCTATATTTAAATAGGATAAGTGCTGGACACTGAACTTAATTAATTTACTATTCTCACTCCAACCTATATTTAATTAGAGTATGTGCTGGACACAGAACTTAATTAATTTACTATTCTCACTCCAAACTATATTAAATTACAATAGGTGCTGGACAATGAACTTAATGAATTTACTATTCCCACTCCAGTCTATATTTAATTAAGATAAGTGCTGGACACTGAACTTAATTAATTTACTATTCTCACTCCAACCTATATTAAATTAGGGTAGGTGCTGGACACTGAACTAAAATAATTTACTATTCCCACTCCAGTCTATATTAAATTAAGATAAGTGCTGGACACTGAACTTAATAAATTTACTATTCTCACTCCAACCTATATTTAATTAGAGTAGGTGCTGGACACTGAACTTAATTAATTTACTATTCCCACTCCAGTCTATATTTAATTAAGATAACTGCTGGACACTGAACTTAATTAATTTACTATTCTCACTCCAACCTATATTACATTAGAGTAGGTGCTGGACACTGAACTTAATTAATTAACTATTCCCACTGCAGTCTATATTTAATTAAGACAAGTGCTGGACACTGAACTTAATAATTTACTATTCTCACTCCAACCTATATTTAATTAGAGTATGTGCTGGACACTGAACAGAATCAATTTACTATTCCCACTCCAGTCTATATTTACTTAAGATAAGTGCTGGACACTGAACTTAATTAATTTACTATTCTCACTCCAACCTATATTACATTAGAGTAGGTGCTGGACACTGAACTTAATTAATTAACTATTCCCACTCCAGTCTATATTTAATTAAGATAAGTGCTGGACACTGAACTTAATTAATTTACTATTCTCACTCCAACCTATATTTTATTACAGTATGTGCTGGACACAGAACTTAATTAATTTACTATTCCCACTCCAATCTATATTTAATTAAGATAAGTGCTGGACACTCAACTTAATTAATTTACTATTCTCAGTCCAATCTATATTTAATTAGGGTAGATGCTGGACACTGAACTTAATTAATTTACTATTCCCACTCCACTCTATATTTAATTAACAAAACTGCTGGACACTGAACTTAATTAATTTACTATTCTCACTCCAACCTATATTAAATTATGGTAGGTGCTGGACACTGAACTAAATTAATTTACTATTCCCACTTCAGTCTATATTAAATTAAAATAAGTGCTGGACACTGAACTTAATTAATTTCCTATTCTCACTCCAACCTATATTTAATTATAGTATGTGCTGGACACTGAACTGAATTAATTTACTATTCCCACTCCAATCTATATTTAATTAATATAAGTGCTGGACACTGAACTTAATTAATTTACTATTCTCACTCCAAACTATATTAAATTACAGTAGGTGCTGGACAATGAACTTAATTAATTTACTATTCTCACTCCAACCTATATTAAATTAGGGTAGGTGCTGGACCCTGAACTAAATTAATTTACTATTCCCACTCCAGTCTATATAAAAATAAAATAAGTGCTGGACACTGAACTTAATTAATTTCCTATTCTCATTCCAACCTATATTTAATTATAGTATGTGCTGGACACTGAACTGAATTAATTTACTATTCCCACTCCAATCTATATTTAATTAAGATAAGTGCTGGACACTGAACTTAATTAATTTACTATTCTCACTCCAAACTATATTAAATTACAGTAGGTGGTGGACAATGAACTTAATTAATTTACTTTTCCCACTCCAGTCTATATTTAATTAAGATAAGTGCTGGACACTGAAATTAATTAATTTACTATTCTCACTCCAACCTATATTAAATTAGGGTAGGTGCTGGACACTGAACAAAAATAATTTACTATTCCCACTCCAGTCTATATTAAATTAAGATAAGTGCTGGACACTGAACTTAATAAATTTACTATTCTCACTCCAACCTATATTTAATTAGAGTATGTGCTGGACACTGAACTGAATTAATTTACTATTCCCACTCCAGTCTATATTTAATTATGATAAGTGCTGGACACTGAACTTAATTAATTTACTATTCTCACTCCAACCTATATTACATTAAAGTAGGTGCTGGACAGTGAACTTAATTTATTTACTATTCCCACTCCAATCTATATTTAATTAAGATAAGTGCTGGACACTGAACTAAATTAATGTACTATTCTCACTCCAAACTATATAAAATTACAGTAAGTGCTGGACAATGAACTTAATTAATTTACTATTCCCACTCCAGTCTATATTTAATGAAGATAAGTGCTGGACAGTGAACTTAATTAATTTACTATCCTGACTGAAATCTATATTTAATTATGGGATTTGTTAAATTCAAAAATAGATTTAAATTTTATAATTTTTTTTTGTTTTAAATTAAAAAATATATAAACATTTTAAATTAACTTCCCACCCTTATCCCCTATAACCCAACATTCCGCTCCTAAAATTATTTGTAAAATTCTAAATTAAAGTTACAATTTCTAAATTATTTTATAAATATTTTTCAAACACTTCCCACCCTTATCCCCTATTAACCAACATCCCACTCCTAAAATTATTAGTAAAATTCTTAATTTATTTTACAATTTCAAATTTTTGTTTTTGTTTAAATTAACAAATATATAAACATTTTTAAAACACTTCCCACCCTTATCCCCTATAAACCAACATCCCGCTCCTAAATTTTTTTCTAAAATTCTAAATTTAATTTACAATTTCTAAATTAATTTTTAAAAATGTTAAACAATATATAAACATTTTTAAAACACTTCCCACCCTTATCTCCTATAAACCAACATCCCGCTCCTAAAATTATTTCTAAAATTCTACATTTAATTTACAATTTCTAAATAAATTTTTAAAAAATTTAAACAATATATAAACATTTTTAATACACTTCCCACCCTTATCCCCTATAAACCAACATCCCGCTCCTAAATTTTTTTTTTAAATTCTAAATTTAATTTACAATTTCTAAAAAATTTCTTTAAAAAATTAACAAATATATAAACATTTTTAAAACACTTCCCACCCTTATCCCCTATAAACCAACATCCCGCTCCTAAAATTATTTTTAAAATTCTACATTTAATTTACAATTTCTCAATTAATTTTTTTAAAAAATTTTAAACTATATATATAAACATTTTTAAAACACTTCCCACCCTTATCCCCTATAAACCAACATCCCGCTCCTAAAATTATTTCTAAAATTCAAAATTTAATTTACAATTTCTAAAAAAAATTTAAAAAAATTTAAACAATATATAATTATTTTTAATACACTTCCCACCCTTATCCCCTATAAACCAACATCCCGCTCCTAAAATTTTTTTTTAAATTCTAAATTTAATTTACAATTTCTAAAATTTTTTTTTTAAAAATTAACAAATATATAAACATTTTTAAAACACTTCCCACCCTTATCCCCTATAAACCAACATCCCGCTCCTAAAATTATTTTTAAAATTCAACATTTAATTTACAATTGCTAAATTTTTTTTTTTTTAATTAAACAATATATAAACATTTTTAAAACACTTCCCACCCTTATCCCCTATAAACCAACATCCCGCTCCTAAAATTGAATATACATTTCACATTTTAAATAAAATTTACTAATTAAATTTTACAATATATTAAAAAAATAAATTAACTTTTTTAAAACACTCCCCACCCTTATCCCCTATAACCCAACATCCCGCCCCTAAAACAATATAAATATTTCTCATATTATATACATTTTAACTATTTATACAAACAACTTCAAAATATTTACTAAACACACAATGACGATATTTTCACATGTCGATATTATTACTAACGATATTACTTACATCGATATTTAAGTAAAAAAAAAAAAAACAATATTTTTCACATCGATATTATCTATTTCGATATTTTGTACATTCGATATTTTTGACTCGATATGTATGTCCCTCGATATTAAAAAGTCGATATATAGACTGCTCACCAAAGCCACTAAGAGGCACCAATTGCTTTTTGGTCCATTCACGCTCATTTCAAGCACCACACACAAGACTTCCATAAAGCTAGCCACGGGCCCAGTCAAACAGATCACTTGCACTCACATCAACATACCTCAGTCATGCAAGGGCCCATCACATTCATACACCACAAGAGGTAATGAATTTGACTACATTTTACCACCTGTCAAGTAACCGCCTCCTTCTTCCTGAACAATACCAAACGCATGTCCAGTGAACCTTTACTAATGGCTCCCATGACAGTCAAATGAGACTCAGAAAGACATGTCTTTCATGTGCCGTAAGCACACTTAGGTGCCAATTACGATCCGGTAAAAAATGTCCCCGTACGACTTGTATCCGGTCTTTTTACCGTACGAATCGTACAAGTGCCGTACGAACTGGCAATCACGATTCGCATGGGAAAAAGTCCATACGAACCGCACTGGGAATCATTCCCCACACGTCCTCGGGTCGGAAAATGTGTCCGACACGTCCTCGGACGATTTACCTTACAAACGTGAAAAGCTAAGTCCGACCGAGGAATCACGATCCATCCCGTGCGTCCGAGCTTACAACCGTATGGAAAAAACACCGTCCGCACCGAACACCTATAGCAACCATGGAGACATGTGCCCGCTGTTAGACGGCGACCTCAGAGGAGCCCGGAGAGGGGTCCTGACTTCCCTGAGTCCCACCCGTGTAGTATTGTAGCCGGGCACTGGCGGGAGATTCCCCAGGGGGAGGAATCTCGCAACTAGGATCGTACTTCTGGCACCACACGACACAGAGAGGCCACACTGGGTATTCTCAGAACAAGCTTTATCAAATAGGTATCACTGCAAATATGTACAAGGTGAGCACGGGCTCAAGAGTCTCGGAAAGGTAGGGGGTAGCGGGACTGTCTCTGGTAACGGTTCAAGCAGGGACGTATCCGGCGCACAGCTCACAATCCTCGAGCTGGGGGATACGTGGTCGGAGTTGGGGTCCGGCGGGACCGTGAGAGTCTGGGGGAGCCGCGAGTCACTCAGCAGGGCTCAGGTACCAGTTCGGAGGTCTTACGATCTTCAGGGAGCCGCGAGTCACTCAGCAGGGCTCTGGTACAAGCTCGGAGGTCTTACGATCTTCAGGGAGCCGCGAGTCACTCAGCAGGGCTCAGGTACAAGTTCGGAGGTCTTACGATCTTCAGGGAGCCGCGAGTCACTCAGCAGGGCTCAAGCACAAGTTCGGAGGTCTTACGTTCTTCAGGGAGCCGCGAGTCACTCAGCAGGGCTCAGGTGAGTTCCAGTTCCAGGAGCCGCGACCACGTCAGCAGGCTCTCGTTGTTCCAGCGTCGAATCTGCCGGGCAGCCCCAGAGCACTCCTTGTTATAGTTCGACCCCTCTTTGATGTCCGGAGTCTGTGCAGGCAGGGGTCTTGTCACCTGGGGGTCGCTTGTCGGGATTTCCTGCTATAGTCTTTTGATCCTTTCAGGGCCGGGTCGGGAGGAGTCCCAGACACCCAGCAGGCGTGGAGCCAGCCCTCAGGGAGGCCGGAGGGCCGATCGAAACCCATCGTTCCGGGGGAGTTCAGAGGTGCGATAGAAACTGCTCCTCCCTCTCTCATCCCCTGGAAGCGTGATGTCCTCCAGCCGGGGTGGCGCCTCTAGGCCCGGGTCGCGCTGGGGCCGGGCGGCCATCTTGGTGCATGACGTGGGCACGCGGGCCCGGGGTGGCCGAAAGGAGAGAGGCCAGGGACGGGGATGTCCGGATCGGTGCGTGTGTCCTGGTGGGGAGGTTCGGCTGGGCCGGGTGCTTGGGCTGTAGGTACCAGGTTTCGGTGGTGCGGGGGCACAGAGGGCCATTCTACGAGGCCGGGTCCAACACGCGTCCCCCCAGCTGAAAGCCGGAGAGAACTGCCCATCAGCTTGGGGGGTTCTCTTCGCTGAGGCGGAAGAACCGGGAGAGGCCGTCAGCATTGGCGTGGTCCGTACCAGGGCGGTGTTCCACGGTGAAATCCATCCCCTGGAGGGAGATTGACCACCGCAGTAGCTTGGGGTTTTCTCCTCGCATCTGCATGAGCCAACGTAAGGGCCGATGGTCAGTTTGGACTCTGAAATGGGTGCCAAACAGGTAGGGTCGTAGCTTTTTGAGTGCCCAGACCACGGCAAAGGCTTCGCGCTCTATGGTGCTCCATCTTTGTTCTCGGGGCAACAGCCGCCGACTGAGGAAGGCGACGGGCTGGTCTAGGCCTTGGTCATTTACTTGGGACAGGACGGCCCCAATGCCATGCTCGGAGGCATCGGTCTGGACTATGAACTCCTTGGCGTAGTCGGGAGCCTAGAGGACGGGGGCAGTACACATGGCCCTTTTTAGGGCATCGAAAGCTTCCTGGCAGGCAGCCGTCCACTGCACTTTCTTTGGCTGTTTTTAGACGTGAGTTCTGTGAGAGGGCCGACAAGGCTGCCATACCCGCGAATGAATCTTCGGTAGTAGCCCGTGAGTCCCAGAAAGGCTCGGACCTCCGTCTGGGTGATGGGTGGTTCCCAGGCCAGGATGGCGTCGATCTTTGGCTGTAGAGGGGCGACCTGGCCACTCCCGACCTGGTGCCCCAAGTAGACCACGGATCCTTGCCCGATCTGGCACTTGCTGGCTTTTACTGTGAGGCCTGCCTGGCGCAGGGCGGTTAGCACCCTTCGGAGGTGCTGGAGGTGCTCACTCCACTCTGAACTGAAGACAGCGATGTCGTCCAGATATGCCGCGCTGAACTGTTCTAGCCCGGCCAGAACCCTATTCACCAGTCGCTGGAAAGTGGCCGGGGCATTTTTCATTCCGAAGGGCATTACGCGGAAGCGGTAGTGCCCATCGGGGGTGGAGAAAGCGGACCGCTCTTTGGCCCCTTCGGTGAGCGCAATCTGCCAGTATCCGCAGGTGAGGTCGAATGTGCTGAGGAACCGGGCTGCCCCTAGGCGGTCAATGAGTTCGTCGGCTCGTGGAATGGGGTGGGCATCGGCTCGGGTAACGTCATTGAGCCCCCGGTAGTCCACGCAGAATCGGAGCTCGGGGGCGACACCGGGGGCCGCTGCCTTCGGGACCAGGACCACGGGGCTGGCCCAGGGACTGTCAGAGGGCTCGATCACCCCCAGGGTCAACATCTTCGAGACTTCCGCTTGAATGCAGGACCGGACCCGGTCAGGAACCCGGTAGGCTCGGTGTCTCACCGGCGGGCTGTCCCCGGTGTCCACATCATGAACACACCAGTTGGTGACCCGGGGGGTCCGGGAGAAGAGGTCAGAAAATTGTCTTAGGAGCTGGCGGCAGTCCGCTTGTTGCTGGGCAGTGAGGGCTGGGGAGAGGTTTACTCCTTCCACGGAGCCATCCTGCTCCTTGACACACAGGAGGTCCGGGAGGGGATCCGACTCATCTTCGGCCCCGTCATCGGTGGCCAGCAGGAGGCTCAGTTCTGTCCGCTGGAAGTGAGTCTTGAGGCGGTTCACGTGCAGGACCCGGAGGGGATCCCGAGGCGACTGGACGTCCACCAAGTAGGTGACTTGGCTCTTCCTCTCGACCACTTTGTAGGGCCCAGTCCATCGGTCCTGGAGAGC
The DNA here is from genome assembly GCF_964204655.1 of Triturus cristatus. NCBI lineage: Eukaryota > Metazoa > Chordata > Amphibia > Caudata > Salamandridae > Triturus > Triturus cristatus. The sequence goes on along the minus strand of NC_140585.1, from coordinate 1,296,042,767 downwards.
GCCAGGCTTCACGGGGGCCATGACCCACACCTGCTGGCCCGGCTGGAACTCGACCAGAGTAGCATTCTGGTCGTACCAGCGCTTCATTTCTTCTTGACTCGCCTCCAGGTTGGCCTCGGCCAGTTCTCGGAACCTCCTGGTCTGGTTCCGGAGGGCCAGGACATATTGGAACACATCTCGGGGGGTGGTCTGGGGTGCTGCCTCCCACCCTTCCTTAACCAAACTGAGGGGACCTCGGACGGGGTGCCCATAGAGTAATTCAAACGGGCTGAACCCTAAGGACTTCTGGGGGACCTCCCGGTAAGCGAACAAGAGGCAGGGGAGCAGGACGTCCCACTTACGCCGGAGGGGCTCTTCTAGGCCAGCGATCATCCCTGTCAAAGTTCTATTAAACCTCTCTACTAGGCCGTTCCCTTGGGGATGGTACGGGGTGGTGAACTTATAGGACACCCCACATTGTTGCCACAGGGACGTCATATACCTGGATATAAAATTAGTGCCGCGATCGCTCACGACCTCGCGGGGGAAACCCACCCTGGAGAAGATCCCCATCAGGGCCCGGCCCACCACGGGGGCCGTAATGGTGCGTAGGGGAATAGCCTCTGGGTAGCGGGTGGCGTGGTCCACTAGGACCAAGATGAAACGGTGACCTTGGGAGGTGGGGGGGTTCAGTGGCCCCACGATGTCGATCCCGACTCGTTCGAAGGGGGTACTGACGACCGGGAAGGGTTGGAGGGGAGCCTTGTGCTTCCCCACACTCTTCCCACTGGCGTGGCACGTGGGGCAGGACTTGCAGTGTGCCTCTACCGCTGCTTTCATCTTAGGCCAATAAAAATGGGTCACGAGACGGCTGTAGGTCTTGTCCTGACCCAGGTGACCGGCGAGGGGGACATCGTGGGCTAAGCCCAGGAGGAAATCCCGGAAGCGGAGAGGTACCACCAGTACCCGTCCGGATCCCAGCTCCACTGATTTCTGCTCACTATACAGGACGTTATTCTCCCAATAGATTCGGTGCGTTCCGGTCTGGTCACCTGCGGCTTGGCCCTCGGCCTGGCGCCGCAGCCCGACCAGGGAAGGACAGGTGGCTTGCTCCCGGCAAAATTCTTCTCGGGTGGGCCCGCCCTCGTGGCGCCAATGGGCCAACTCGGGTAGATCCCCCAACTCGGGGACCGGGGCGGGGTCGGATGGTGCGGGCTCGTCGCTGGCGACGGACCCTTCCGATGGGGGAACGGGAGGACCCTCGGCGGGGACGGTGCTGGCTACTTCGACCGGGGTGCTCTCGACTTCTCTCCGGGGAGTGAGTCGGGCTGTCATAGATCGGGTGGTGGCACACACCCACTCGGGGAGTCCCATCATTCCTAGGTGGGCCTTGCGCTCTACGTGCTTCCAGGGAGAACTCTCCAGGTCGTTCCCTAAGAGGCAGTCGACCGGCTGGGAGGTTCTTACGGCCACCTTGAGTTTACCTATCACCCCTCCCCACTCAAATGGCACCAGGGCCACCTGACACATACTTTCCCTATTGTCTGCAGATATTACGGGGCAAAAGACATTGGGGAGGATCTGCTCCTCGAGAACTAGGTGCCTGAGGACACCGGTGATACTGGCCCCGGTGTCCCGCAGGGCCTCTACCTGGTGGCCATTGATCTTGACGAGCTGCCCATATTTCTGTGTGTTGGAGGGTAGGAGGCTACCAGGGATCATTTCCCTATCTCCCAGGGATACCAGGGCCATAGCGGCGGGTTCCCACTCCTCGGCTTCCTCAACCTCCTCCCCCAGGGCTACGTTGGCTATCTGTCTCGCAGGGGTGACTTGGGTGGCCATGGGGCACTCTGGGTCATTGGCGTAGTGCCCGGGTTTCTGGCAACGAAAACATGTGACGGTCACCCGGTGTCCCCGTCTCCCAGGGGGCCCTGTTACTGGTGGGGGGGGCGCCGGGAAAGGTGGAGGTGGTGTCTTCGGGGGGCTAGGCTGGGACTCCCTCGGCCCTCCCTGGTTCCCTCCTCCTCTCTGGCGGGGTGGTCCCTGACTGGTTCGGGGGTACTCTCCTACCATGCCCCGGGAGACCCGGGTGTTGGTCCAGCGGTCGGCCTCCACGGCCAGCTTCCGAGGATCTGTGAGCTTGCTATCCAGCAGATGTTGACGTAGCTCTACGAAGCAGTTCGCAGCCAGATGTTCCCACAACATGAGGTCAGTGAGTTCGGCAAGGGTGGTGACCTTGCTGCCCTTGACCCACCCATCGAAGGCCCGACTAAAAAAGTTTACATACTCCACCCAGGTGGTGCCCGGGATCTTCCTGCAGTCCCGGAACCGTTGGCGGTACATTTCTGGGGTGAGGCCGTATCTTGTGAGGAGAGCCTCTTTCATGTGGCTGTAGGAGGTCTGCAGGGAGAGGGGTAGGTCGAGCAGGGTGTCCCTTCCTTCGCTCAGAAACCGTCCCCACAACCCCGCCCCCCAGTCCTTCTGTGGAATCCAATGGGAGGTCATGGCGACCTCGTAGGCCCGAAACCATTGCTGAATGTCATCGTTTTTATAATATTCTTTGACCACATCCTTGGGGATGTGGACCTTCTGTTCCGCTGGGGGGGCCGTCTCTCGGTTCCCCGAGGGCCTCCCGTCCTCATTTCGGGCCTTGAGCTCGAGTTCCTTTAAGCTCCGTTCGTGCTCCAGTTGGAGCTTCCTTCCTTCGTGCTCCCGTTGGAGCTTCTTTTCTTCCAGTTCGCCTTGTACGCGCATTTGCTCTACTGCTAGCTTTTTCTCTGCTAACTTCAATTCGCCCTCGATTTTGAGTTTGGCTAACTCGAGTTCATGACTGCGGCTTCTCTCTCTGTCCGCGAGCTCTTCCGGGGATAGGCCCCCGTCTGGTACGATGCCTCGCACCTGATTGCTACTGCTTTCACTTTGGGGGGTTTCGGCTTCGTCGGGGCGCTCCCCCGTGCCTTCCGGGCGGGAGGCCCCGGTCTCCACCCAAGTTTTCAGTGCTTTCTGTAAGTCTTCTTTAGTGTTGAGGCCAGTGGTAGCGATTTTAAGTTCTTTGCAAAATTGTTTTAGCTCTTTGTGTGTGTATTCTTCCAGATGCTCCACCTGGAACACTCTGTTGGCGTTGGTTTCTGCGGAGCTCGTGGCGCTTCCTTCTGCCATCTTTGTTGGTCGTGCGTCCGTTGTTCACTTGTACGATCTCTAGGTGATGGGCCCGAATCCCGTCGCTTGCCACCAATGTTAGACGGCGACCTCAGAGGAGCCCGGAGAGGGGTCCTGACTTCCCTGAGTCCCACCCGTGTAGTATTGTAGCCGGGCACTGGCGGGAGATTCCCCAGGGGGAGGAATCTCGCAACTAGGATCGTACTTCTGGCACCACACGACACAGAGAGGCCACACTGGGTATTCTCAGAACAAGCTTTATCAAATAGGTATCACTGCAAATATGTACAAGGTGAGCACGGGCTCAAGAGTCTCGGAAAGGTAGGGGGTAGCGGGACTGTCTCTGGTAACGGTTCAAGCAGGGACGTATCCGGCGCACAGCTCACAATCCTCGAGCTGGGGGATACGTGGTCGGAGTTGGGGTCCGGCGGGACCGTGAGAGTCTGGGGGAGCCGCGAGTCACTCAGCAGGGCTCAGGTACCAGTTCGGAGGTCTTACGATCTTCAGGGAGCCGCGAGTCACTCAGCAGGGCTCTGGTACAAGTTCGGAGGTCTTACGATCTTCAGGGAGCCGCGAGTCACTCAGCAGGGCTCAGGTACAAGTTCGGAGGTCTTACGATCTTCAGGGAGCCGCGAGTCACTCAGCAGGGCTCAAGCACAAGTTCGGAGGTCTTACGTTCTTCAGGGAGCCACGAGTCACTCAGCAGGGCTCAGGTGAGTTCCAGTTCCAGGAGCCGCGACCACGTCAGCAGGCTCTCGTTGTTCCAGCGTCGAATCTGCCGGACAGCCCCAGAGCACTCCTTGTTATAGTTCGACCCCTCTTTGATGTCCGGAGTCTGTGCAGGCAGGGGTCTTGTCACCTGGGGGTCGCTTGTCGGGATTTCCTGCTATAGTCTTTTGATCCTTTCAGGGCCGGGTCGGGAGGAGTCCCAGACACCCAGCAGGCGTGGAGCCAGCCCTCAGGGAGGCCGGAGGGCCGATCGAAACCCATCGTTCCGGGGGAGTTCAGAGGTGCGATAGAAACTGCTCCTCCCTCTCTCATCCCCTGGAAGCGTGATGTCCTCCAGCCGGGGTGGCGCCTCTAGGCCCGGGTCGCGCTGGGGCCGGGCGGCCATCTTGGTGCATGACGTGGGCACGCGGGCCCGGGGTGGCCGAAAGGAGAGAGGCCAGGGACGGGGATGTCCGGATCGGTGCGTGTGTCCTGGTGGGGAGGTTCGGCTGGACCGGGTGCTTGGGCTGTAGGTACCAGGTTTCGGTGGTGCGGGGGCACGGAGGGCCATTCTACGAGGCCGGGTCCAACACCCGCATACGCGCCCAACACTCCCCCCAGCCCCCGTACGTCCGACACGTACCCCCCGTGTATGTATACCCCCACCCGTCTAGGTACACCCCAGTACATTCGAGTCCTACCCCCACCCCTGTACGTGTCGTTCCACCGTCTATGTACACCCCAGTACGTTCGAGTCCAACCCCCACCCCTGTACGTGTCATACCCCCGTGTACCTGCACCCCAGTACGTTCCAGTCGTACCCCCACCCCAGTACGTGTCGTACCACCGTCTAGGTACACCCCAGTACGTTCGAGTCCTACCCCCACCCCTGTACGTGTCGCACCACCGTGCACCCAGTACGTTCAAGTCGTACCCCCACCCCTGTACGTGTCATACCCCCGTGTACCTGCACCCCAGTACGTCCCAGTCGTACCCCCACCCCAGTACGTGTTGTACCACCGTCTATGTACACCCCAGTACGTTCGAGTCCTACCCCCACCCCTGTACGTGTCGCACCACCGTGCACCCAGTACGTTCCAGTCGTACCCCCACCCCTGTACGTGTCATACCCCCGTGTACCTGCACCCCAGTATGTTCCAGTCGTACCCCCACCCCAGTACGTGTCGTACCACCGTCTAGGTACACCCCAGTACGTTCGAGTCCTACCCCCACCCCTGTACGTGTCCCACCACCGTGTACCCAGTACGTTCCAGTCGTACCCCCACCCCTGTACGTGTCTGTTGGACAGGCCTCACAGACGGCTTGCTCCCTCCCCGCTCGACAGGGCCCGAACTCCGGCCCACCTGGCATATCCCCACGACAAGCACCTGTACTCCGTCTCCCGACGGACCCTCTGCCCTCGGACCCCTACTCATCACGGGGTCCAGCCCCACCGGCTTCCCCGGCCGGGTCAAGCCGCCATCGGGGGCCTTGCACCACGCGGCCGCATGGCCTCCCCTCGACCCTAACCCCGGGCCTGGCCGGCCCCGACATCCCGGCACCACCATCCACCCAGGAGGTGAGCGGACCACTTGGCAAGTCAATGGGAGAACGAACTGTCAAGGGCTTTCCCCCGCCAGGTGCCGATCGCCCCCAGCTCCCCCAGGCACTGGCTCCACCCCCTGCTGGGTGTCTGGACACCTTCATCCCGGACCCTCCGACCTCCAAGTGCGAGGGTCCGGACATCAAAGGGCACCAGCCCTATAACTGAGGCAGCTCCGGAGCAGGAAGGCAGTTGTATCCTGGAGTCGAGAGACACCGAGTGAACTCATCCTTGACGGTCTACTGGCGCTGCCGTAGCCCGCTCTTGTGAACCATCGTCCTGCCTGCTGGCGCTGCCGCGGCCTTCTGCAACAGTCATCTTCCTGGGACCTGCTGGCGCTGCCGCGGCCCGTTGTAACGACCATCCTCACCGGGACCTGCTGGCGCTGCCGCGGACCGTATATCTCCCGGGGACCTGCTGGCGCTGCCGCGGCCCGTTGTAACGACCATCCTCACCGGGACCTGCTGGCGCTGCCGCGGACCGTATATCTTCCGGGGACCTGCTGGCGCTGCCGCGGCCCGTTGTATCGACCATCCACACCGGGACCTGCTGGCGCTGCCGCGGCCCGTACCACCTAACCACCAAGCTCGAGGATTGTGAGCTCATCATCATCTCATCAGAACTACCTGATTGGTAAATAGACTGCCCCGCTACCCCCTTCCCTACCTTGCGAGACTCTAATCGAGGGGACCCCTGAGTCCAGACCTCCTTGTACCATTCAACCGTACCTTAAATAAGTGCTTATAAAGAACGCTGAACCTTATCCGTGTGTGATATCTGTCTGTGGGGGGGGAAGTTACTTGTCTGTACGATCGCTGGAGACGGCTCTCCCCGGAGACCTCTCCTCCTGACCCCGGCCGACCCTCCCGGTCCGTCTACCTTTTCTAACATTGGTGGCCAGCGGCGCGATCCGAATCAACGCGTAATCGTACAGAGAGTAGCTCACCCCACGACAAAACACGATGTCGACCAAAGATAGCAGCTCCACCGAGAAGTTCCAAATGGAGAAATTAGAAGAATACAACCACCGCGAACTGAGACAATTTTGCATAGAACTTGGCATTGCTACCACCGGCCTGAGTACCAAGGATGATCTAAAGCGCGCTCTTGAGTCATGGACAGAAACTGGGGTCGCAGGACCCTCCGACCAAAGCAGCGTCACACCAGACCAAAACAGCATCACACCAGAGGGGAACCCCACGGCTCCCGAGGAACGGGGAACGGGCCTCTCGCAGGAGGAGATACGAGAAAGAGACAGAGTCAGATTACACGAATTAGAGATGGCACGACTCAAGATGGATGGGGAACTCAAGTTAGCTGAACAGAAACTCAACCTCGAGCATATGCGGCTTCGAGAGGAACGAGAAGAAAAGCAGAGACAGAGAGAGCTGGAAGAGAAAAAAATAACGCTCGAGCATGAGCGCCGACTGGCGGAAATAGAACTGCGCAAACAGAATAAGGAACTGGGGGTGCCTGAGCGACCACACACCCCGGGGCCAATTGAGAAAAAAGTTCACATCCCCAAGGATGTGGTCCGCGAGTATGTCCGAGAAGACGACATACAACAGTGGTTTAAAGCCTATGAGATCGCAATGACCTCCCACCGGATCGACCGGAGTGATTGGGGAGCCGGACTTTGGGGGAGATTTATCAACGAGGGTCGCGATGCCCTACTACAGCTCCCCGATCACCAAATGTCGTCCTACGACCACATGAAGGCTGCCCTCCTCGCCCGCTACGGCCTCACGCCCGAGATGTACCGCCAGAGGTTCCGAGACTGCACCCGGATCCCAGGTACAACTTGGGTAGAATACGTGAACTATTTCAGCCGGGCCTTCGAGGGTTGGATCAAGGGAAGTCAGGTCACCACCTACGAACAACTCTTCAACCTTATGGTATGGGAGCACCTGTCAAACAACTGTTTCGTCGAGCTCAGGCAGCACCTACTCGACAGTAAGCTGACTGACCCCCGGCAGCTCGCCGCCGAAGCTGACCGATGGGAAAGCACCCGAGTGGGCCGGAGAGGGCCACACGAGCAGAATCGAAGCAACCAAAGCCAGCACCGTCCTCGGGGTGGAGGAGGAGGCCAGGGGCGAGGGAGAGACGCCTTGCCGGCAACCCCCGTGGCCAGCACCCCGCCTCCGGCCGGCCGGAGCAACCCCCCGTTGCGTCCTGGGTTCCGGGCCAACGTCACGTGCCACCGATGCCAGCGAGTCGGCCACTACGCCAATGACCCGAGCTGCCCGCACAACCAAACACCCAAGCCCCGCCAGGTAGCTGCCGCTGCCCTCGGGGAAGAGCAATCATCGGAGGGACCCGAAGAGTATGAGCCGGCCCAGCAAGGGTGGGAACCGGCTGCCATGGTCCTGGCATGCTTAGGGGGAAGAGACATGGTTCCGCGGGCTCCCCTACCCGCCAACACCAGAAAATACGGTCAGTGGGTGACCATTAATGGACAGAGAGCCGAGGCCTTGCGTGACACCGGCGCCAGCGTGACGGCCGTCCGCTGTCACCTGGTAAAGCCCGAGCAGATCCTGCTGAACATTCTCTGCCCCGTCCGCTCGGCGGATAACTCTGAGAGCATGTGTAAGATGGCCTGCGTCCCGTTTGAATGGGGAGGGGTCTCCGGCCTACTGAAGGTGACGGTCCGGGACGATGCCCCCGTGGACTGCCTCCTGGGGAATGACCTCGAGAGTTCCCCGTGGGCCACCGTCGAGAAAAGAGAGCACTTGGGGATGCTGGGCCTCCCGGACTGGGCCTGCGTAACCACCCGATCCATGGCCGCCCGTGCCGCCCCCCGATCAGAAGAAACCGAATGGCCAGCACCTCCGCCCCCGGTTGCCCCCGTAGAGGACAACGGCGAGTCCGACCTCCCGGACCCGACTACCGAAGAAGACGCGCAACACCAGGACCTCCCGGATCTGGCTCAGTGGCGGCAAGAAGGGGGCCCACCCAAGAACAGTTCCGCCAGGAACAAAAGACCTGTCCCTCCCTCGAGGGACTCCGCCAACAAGCCAGCACCCAAAACGCCGGGGACACCACCGGAACCCACTGGGTCTACTGGGATAACGACCTGCTCTACAGCGAGCAAAGAATCGCCGAGCTGGGGGCCGGTCGAGTTCTGGTGGTACCGCTCCGCTTCCGAGACTTTCTGCTCAACCTGGCCCACGACGTCCCCCTGGCTGGACACCTGGGCCAGGACAAAACGTACAGTCGCCTGGTGACCCACTTTTTCTGGCCGAAAATGAGGAATGACGTCCTGAACCACTGCCGATCTTGCCCCACGTGCCAAGCCAGCGGGAAGAGTGGTCGGAAGCTGAAAGCCCCTCTGCAACCCTTCCCTGTGGTCACCACCCCGTTCGAGAGGGTGGGGATAGACATTGTGGGACCTCTGGACCCCCGCACGGCGCAAGGACACAGGTTCATCTTGGTACTAGTGGACCATGCCACCCGCTACCCCGAGGCGGTGCCCCTACGGACAGTGACCGCTCCGGTGGTTGGCCGGGCCCTGATGGGGATCTTCTCCCGGGTAGGCTTCCCCCGAGAAGTCGTCAGCGACCGAGGTACGAATTTCATATCCAAATACATGAAGTCCCTCTGGCAACAATGCGGGGTCACCTACAGATTCACGACCCCCTATCACCCCCAAGGGAACGGACTAGTGGAGCGTTTTAACCGCACTCTCAAAGGGATGATTGGGGGATTGGAAGAGCCTCTCCGTCGCCAGTGGGATGTACTGCTCCCGTGCCTCCTCTTCGCCTACCGAGAAGTTCCCCAGAAGTCCCTCGGTTTTAGCCCCTTTGAACTCCTCTACGGGCACCCTGTGTGAGGGCCCCTCAGCCTAGTCAAGGAAGGTTGGGAGATGGCCCCCCTCACGACCCCTCCAGACGTCTTCAAATACATCCTGGCCTTACGAAACCAGACCCGGCGCTTCAGGGAGATGGCCAAGGCGAACCTCGAGGCCAGCCAGGAGGACATGAAGAGGTGGTATGATCACAATGCCTCCTCCGTTGAATTCGAGCCTGGGCAGCAAGTATGGGTGATGTCCCCCACCGAACCATGTGCCTTGCAGGATAAGTGGACGGGGCCCTTCAAAGTGGTCGAGCGCAAAAGCCCCGTCACTTACCTCATCGACATGGGGTCTTCCCGGAACCCCCTTCGGGTCCTCCACACCAACCGGCTCAAACCACACTTTGTGCGATCCGAACTAAGCCTCTTGATGGCTACAGACAGTGGCACGGAAGAAGACTCCGAGCCCCTCCCGGATCTCCTGAAGACTCAGGAGAAGGACGGCTCCGTGGACGGGGTCCGGCTCTCTGACGCCCTCACTTCGGAGCAACGCCAGGACTGCCGGGACCTCCTGCTGTAGTTCGCTGCCCTGTTCTCCCTCACCCCCGGGGTCACCCCCTGGTGTCTGCACGACGTAGACACCGGGGACAGTCCCCCTGTCCGGCACCGGGCCTACCGCGTACCAGATCGGGTACGGGCCTGCATACAGGAGGAAGTGGCCAAGATGCTCACGATCGGGGTCATCAAGCCCTCGGACAGTCCCTGGGCCAGTCCGGTCGTATTAGTTCCCAAGGCCGCTGCCCCCGGCTCCGTCCCTGAACTGAGATTCTGCGTCGACTACCGGGGCTTGAACGCTGTCACCCGGACCGCCGCTCATCCCATCCCCCGAGCAGACGAGCTGATCGACCGGCTGGGTGCCGCCCGCTACCTTAGTATCTTCGACCTAACGGCGGGCTACTGGCAGATCGGCCTCACACCCAGGGCCCAGGAACGGTCAGCCTTCTCTACCCCCGATGGCCACTATCAATTTAAGGTCATGCCCTTTGGCATGAAGAATGCCCCCGCCACGTTCCAACGCCTTGTGAACCAGGTCTTGGCGGGACCTGAAGAATTCAGCGCTGCCTACCTGGACGATATCGCTGTATACAGCCGCCACTGGTCCGACCACCTCCGTCACCTCCAGGAGGTCCTACACGCCCTCCAGCGGGCCGGCCTCACCATTAAGGCCGGCAAGTGCCAGATTGGCCAAGGGTCTGTGACCTACCTTGGGCACCAAGTGGGGAGCGGGCTGGTGGCCCCACTACAACTTAAGATTGCTGCCATCCAGTCCTGGCAGCCCCCCGTTACCCAGACCGAAGTCCGAGCCTTCCTGGGGCTCACCGGCTACTACCGGCGGTTCGTGAAGGACTACGGCAGCATCGTGGGGCCCCTCACGGGTCTCACATCCAAGAACCAACCGAAGCGGGTCAACTGGACTCCTGATTGTCAAGCGGCCTTCGAGGAGCTGAAGGCCGCCCTGTGCACCGCCCCGGTGCTCCAGGCCCCCGATTACAGTCGGGAATTTGTGGTGCAGACCGACGCCTCTGACCACGGCATCGGAGCCGTCCTCTCTCAGTTGAACCCCGAAGGTCATGACCAGCCGGTGGCCTTCATCAGTCGACGTCTCCTGGCCCGAGAACAGCGTTGGAGCACCATCGAGAGGGAGGCATTTGCAGTAGTGTGGGCCCTCAAAAAGCTCCGACCCTATCTCTTCGGTACCCACTTCCGGGTACAAACCGACCATCGACCCCTGCAATGGCTGATGCAGATGCGGGGGGAAAACCCAAAACTCTTGCGCTGGTCCATTTCCCTGCAGGGAATGGACTTCACCGTGAAGCACCGACCAGGCCAAGACCACGCCAATGCGGATGGCCTGTCCCGCTTTTTCCGCCTCGACGAAGAGAGTCCCCAAGGAGATGGGTGACTCTCCCCGCCTTCAGCTGGGGGGGACGCATGTTGGACAGGCCTCACAGACGGCTTGCTCCCTCCCCGCTCGACAGGGCCCGAACTCCGGCCCACCTGGCATATCCCCACGACAAGCACCTGTACTCCGTCTCCCGACGGACCCTCTGCCCTCGGACCCCTACTCATCACGGGGTCCAGCCCCACCGGCTTCCCCGGCCGGGTCAAGCCGCCATCGGGGGCCCTGCACCACGCGGCCGCATGGCCTCCCCTCGACCCTAACCCCGGGCCTGGCCGGCCCCGACATCCCGGCACCACCATCCACCCAGGAGGTGAGCGGACCACTTGGCAAGTCAATGGGAGAACGAACTGTCAAGGGCTCTCCCCCGCCAGGTGCCGATCGCCCCCAGCTCCCCCAGGCACTGGCTCCACCCCCTGCTGGGTGTCTGGACACCTTCATCCTGGACCCTCCGACCTCCAAGTGCGAGGGTCCGGACATCAAAGGGCACCAGCCCTATAACTGAGGCAGCTCCGGAGCAGGAAGGCAGTTGTATCCTGGAGTCGAGAGACACCGAGTGAACTCAACCTTGACGGTCTACTGGCGCTGCCGTAGCCCGCTCTTGTGAACCATCGTCCTGCCTGCTGGCGCTGCCGCGGCCTTCTGCAACAGTCATCTTCCTGGGACCTGCTGGCGCTGCCGCGGCCCGTTGTAACGACCATCCTCACCGGGACCTGCTGGCGCTGCCGCGGACCGTATATCTCCCGGGGACCTGCTGGCGCTGCCGCGGCCCGTTGTAACGACCATCCTCACCGGGACCTGCTGGCGCTGCCGCGGACCGTATATCTTCCGGGGACCTGCTGGCGCTGCCGCGGCCCGTTGTATCGACCATCCACACCGGGACCTGCTGGCGCTGCCGCGGCCCGTACCACCTAACCACCAAGCTCGAGGATTGTGAGCTCATCATCATCTCATCAGAACTACCTGATTGGTAAATAGACTGCCCCGCTACCCCCTTCCCTACCTTGCGAGACTCTAATCGAGGGGACCCCTGAGTCCAGACCTCCTTGTACCATTCAACCGTACCTTAAATAAGTGCTTATAAAGAACGCTGAACCTTATCCGTGTGTGATATCTGTCTGTGGGGGGGGAAGTTACTTGTCTGTACGATCGCTGGAGACGGCTCTCCCCGGAGACCTCTCCTCCTGACCCCGGCCGACCCTCCCGGTCCGTCTACCTTTTCTAACAGTGTCATACCCCCGTGTACCTACACCCCAGTACGTCCCAGTCGTACCCCCACCCCAGTACGTGTCGTACCACCGTCTATGTACACCCCAGTACGTTCGAGTCCTACCCCCACCCCTGTACGTGTCGCACCACCGTGCACCCAGTACGTTCCAGTCGTACCCCCACCCCTGTACGTGTCATACCCCCGTGTACCTGCACCCCAGTACGTTCCAGTCATACCCCCACCCCAGTACGTGTCGTACCACCGTCTATGTACACCCCAGTACGTTCGAGTCCTACCCCCACCCCTGTACGTGTCGCACCACCGTGCACCCAGTACGTTCCAGTCGTACCCCCACCCCTGTACGTGTCATACCCCCGTGTCGTACCACCGTCTATGTACACCCCAGTACGTTCCGGTCCTACCCCCAACACAACCTCCTAAGTACGGAGCGCACCCCAGGCCCCAACATCACAACCGCATGTACGAGTCGTACCAACCCACACACAAGGACAGCACCGTACAACCAAATGGCCCATCTACACACCGTACACACGCTCAAAACGCACGTACACAACCAGGACAAAACAAAACAACACAAGAAGACACTATTCGAATGGCACAAAGCCACTAAACATGGCCAACAAACACTACAAATACACCTTCACTGACCTGCAACTGCCAAAGACAAACAGAGGGCCAAAACATCACCACTACTTATAACACACCCACCCAAAATTCAAACACTGCCACACCCACCCATGGACCAATAAAAAGGGCCCACACACACAAACCATGAGCCTTTGCAACAGACTCACTGCTGCCAGACACCACAGAACCATCCAACAAGCTACACCACACCTTACACTTGCACACCTTCACACAACCACCCTCACAAACACCCCCTCATCACATTCACACACACACACACAACCATCCACACACCCCCCCCCAACATCCACACACCCCCCCCACCATCCCCACCCACACCCCTCACCATGCCCACTACCAAGAATCCAAAGTTCAGTAACCGAGAGTTGGAGGTCCTTGTTGATCAAATCCTCAGAGTCGAGCCACAGATCTTTGGAACATTGGTCAGAAACACCAGCCTGGCAGCAAAAACAGCCATGTGGCAGACCATCGTCGATGCTGTGAATGCTGTTGCGGACACCAGAAGGACCAGGCAGGAATGCCAGAACAGGTGGTACGATCTGCGGAGGAGGGTCAGAGCCAAGAGGCAGGAGGAACACGACCAGGCCAACGCCACCGGAGGAGGGCCCTCCCGCAGACCCGTACAGTACCATCCCTGGGAGGAGAGGGTGATGGCCATACTGCCGGTGGAGGCAGTCGAAGGATTAGAAGGACTCCGAGACCCGGGTGAGTACACAAACAACGCACCTCACATGGGGGGAACGGCATCCACAACCAAAATCACTAACAGGCACGCAACCACCACAAGCCATCGCATGACTCAACCACACTCCATGAGCACGCACATGCCACTGCTGCCACCATGCCCCATGCACCCAGCAGGACAATGTCAAGTCACAGGCCACAGAAGACAACAACACATGACACGGTAACCCGGATGGCGGGAGGCTGGGCCCCAAAAATCACATAGTGCGACTCCGAAGCAGACAACAATGCACTCTGCCCATATGGCCTAGGTCACAGCCAGACAAACAGTGTGTCCCAACACAGGAATGACTTGCCAGCAAATGGCGGACGCCTTGCATCAACACATGGGGGTGAAGGCACTGTTTTGCACATGACAGCAGCTAATGAACAGCCAACATTGTGAAAGAGTGGCAGCACACACCACCACAGCAGCAGCGCACAGACACACATCACACCCAATGGGTGCCTGGAGATCAGAAACAAACTCACATCAACAAGCCAAGGGCCACTCAAAGATCTGCTAACAGTGTGTGCCCAGGAAGCTGGGCTGAGGTGACAGAGGGTGACACACAGAGGGAGGGAGAGGGGGACAGAGAGGGAGGGAGAGGGGGACAGAGAGGGAGGGAGAGGGGGACAAAGAGGGAGGGAGACACAGGGAGACGGACAGAGGGAGGAGGCTGACACACAGAGGAAGGGAGAGGGTGACAGAGAGGGAGGGAGAGGGGGACAGAGAGGGAGGGAGAGGGGGACAGAGAGGGAGGGAGACACAGGGAGAGCAAATCAGCCGTGTGGTGTGTGGGAATGTCTGCTCGTCAGCAGGTAGACTGCGTGCATGTAGCCAAGGGTGGCCCGTGCCAGAACCCCCCCTCTTCTCCATGGCAAAACACAGGGCCATGTCACAACCTGTGCACGAGCACAATGACAGCTACCTGCATCACATAAGTGTGTGGAACAACTCCATGTGCACATGTACAGTGCTACACGGAAGGCGCCAATGCATGGCTCGCAACACCTGCCCACTCCACTGCTGACTGCAGTCACACTTGACGCAGCAAGTAAGACTGTGCCACACATAGTTAAAGGGGCCAAAGTGGTGCCCAAGGGACACACCCATGCACAAGTGCACTGTGAGTGGAATGCAAGACAGATCCTAATTCCAAGAGGAAATGTGCCAACTTTGGAAATGATGAAACATGGATGTTGCATGGACCAAAATTAACATTGTCTCTCTCACACACAGGTCAACGTCGTGGTGCACCCCCCAACACTGGGGGGGAACACTCACAGGACCCGGATCTGCAGGAGCCCGATCCCACCGGCAGCGACCACTCTCACCACTCTGTGGACGACCCCGACCGACCTGGCCCCTCTGGTGTCCAACCGCCTGCAGCACCTGCGTCAGGTACAACTGTGCCAACCACCACCCCCACTCCTGCCACATCCCAAGAGACACCCAGGATCCCTGCCCCAACACCACAACGCAGCCAGGCTGGCCAGGAGGGACACGGTGTCCCGGGCACCCAGGAGGAGGCAGGCGACAACGCCAATGCCACCCCTCAGGGGTCCCGGAGACCCAATGTGCCCACAAGGGCAGGCCAGGCGCAAGTGGGCAGGGGTGGTGGGAGTGGAGGACGGCGGAGGCACGAGCCTGACCAGTTGGCTGGGGATCCGGTATTTTCCCATGTCCGTAACATCCTGGACTCATACCGGCAGGACACCACGGGCATGGCCCAGGTTGTATCCACCCTCAATGAGATCAAGGGGAGCCTCGATGAGATAAAGACCCAGCAGGCCCAGCAACATGCGGAGCTACATGCCTGTCTACTGGTACACCAACGGAGGATGAAGGACAGACAGGCTGAGCAAGTGACGGCATTCCAGGGGATTCACGCTACACTCCGTCGGATGGCCGACAACATGGCCGACCCTCCCTGTGCCAGAAGGCGGAGAACATCACCACCCACAGGGAGGGATCAGGAGGAGGAGGAGGAGGAAACATCCGACGGAGCATCCCAAATGTCGTCACGGCCTGCTGCTGAGGTTCCCCGCAGGAGGCCGGGTCATCCACGGAAAGGACCGTGAGGGTCGGCGCTACATCACCATCTCCCAGGACACCTGGCCTGGCACCTGGCCCACTGGAGCAACAGCATCACAGCATCAAGAGACATTCTCTGCCACATGGCCCTGCTGGTCACTGGCTGACCAATGTTGACAAAGACTGTGGCATGGACTCTGAGGACATCCAATGGCAAGGACACCAACTCCCCTACTGAACTTTGGATTCCAAATTCCCGGAAAGACACTCACTTTGTTGTCCCCCCCCCCCAATAATAAATCACACTATGAAGAGTAGATGCCTGCTGGTAGCATTATTACCTAACATGTGTCTTGTAAAGTCAAAACATGCCTGAGTCATCTTTTGTCTTCAACCACCCACACCCTGGGGCCTGAGTCTGGCACAGGACACATGGGTCACAGTGTATTAGGCAAGACAGACATGGAGCACCATACACACCCGTGATGGGCCCAACCAGCTGAGGGGGTTACCGAACAACCGTGCTGACACACACATTGAGTACAGCAACAGTCATGCACAGAGGTCAGGGATCCAGTCCAGTGTCCTGGGGGGCACCCAGGTATGTGTAGACAGGTGGCAGAAACATGTCCTGCAAGCTTGAGTCCGGTGGATGCAGAGAATGGGGGCCTGGCCAACGTTGGATGCATGGGGATGGCACATGTCACAATACCCACACAGTCATGGACATCATGCCCAATACACAGACACAGCTTGCATCTTGCCACTCGACACATTGACACATAGCCACAATCAGGGAATACCATGCCAGACAAGCAGGATGCACCTTGGCAACACACCAGCATTGACTGAGAAGAGGCACCTTGGAGGCATAGGGACACCTTTATTAGTCATGTATTCGGGATTGCAGAGGCAACTCGAAGTACACATGAACACATCATGTGGAGTAACATGTGGGTCCAACACTGGCACCCCCCTTCAGCAGCACACATGCGTGTTCGCCATGGAACTGGCACACAAGCATCGGCTAACAGCTAAATACCCACAGCTGCACACGGAGAGCCTGCCATACACCATAGATCCGCGGATGTCGAAGTCCCACACCATGTCAAGCCAATGCTAACCGAATGTGTCCGAGGACAGTGTCACACACATTGATGCCATCATCACAATCCCCTATCCCATCACTGATGACTGTCAACCAGGCAGACCATCTATTCAGGTGTACACAGCTGCATGTCGTGTCCCATGGGGATGCGACATGGCTGCAGAGGAACCAAACACCGACAGGGGCAGTGTGCACACATCGTGAACAACTGCCACACCCAATACACCCCAGATGCATCCCTTACCCCATGGAGACTTCCAAACGTGTCCGTGCCTGTAACGCTGAGTCAGCCCACGATGTCATGTCCATGAGGAATAGCAGTGCCATAACAATGCAACCAGCAGACGGCATGCGCAGGTACCTGGGGAAGAGAGACACACAAGAAGTCAGCCACAAAAAGCACAGCCACTTGCATGTGCATTTACTCGACACATGTATGGATGACAACATGCTAGGTCACAATTATGACTGAGGAAGTACAACCATCACTGGCACCATCACTCCAGTGACACACCCACACACACCTCTGACTCACGTGCCATACATGCAGGTGGAGACACACATCACAACGCATGCCACACGGGGACCAATGCGTGCACACTCAGACACTGGTACTCACCACTATGCAAAGAAGTCGCGTATGAGCCGAGTCCGGATGTCCTCTTGCGGCTCCACATCCTCCACATCACTAGCCCCATTGCCAAGCCCTTCGTCCTCCACGGGTGGATGGTCCTCGTCATGTTGATTCAGGATGAGTGGCACTGCTCTTTCAACTGCCATGTTGTGCAGCATGCAGCAGACCATGAAGATCTTGCAGACCTTCGCTGGGGCATATGGGAGTGCGCCGCCGGTCTTGTGGAGGCACCTGAATCGGCTCTTCAGCATGCCAAATGTCCTCTCTATCACTCGCCTTGTCCGGCCATGGGCGGTGTTGTAGCGGAGCTGGGCAGGCGTGATGGGGTTGCGGAGAGGTGTGAGCAGCCAAGGCATGTTGGGATAGCCAGCGTCCCCTACATGGAAAGCACATGGTCATCGTTAGAAGTGGTGAAGCGGTCGTGCTGGTAGGCTATACTGAATACAGGACAGACAGACTGTACCCACCAACAACACATGCCCGTTCGTTGCGCAGCTGCATCATCATATCAGGCATCCCGCTACGCCTCATGATGTAGGCATCGTGTGCTGATCCTGGAAAACGAGCACAGACATGTGAAATCACCATGTTGGACAGACACACCACAAGGGCATTGATGGAGTGGTAGTGCTTCCGATTGCGGTACGCCACCTCCCGTGCGTGTGGTGGTACCAAAGCTACATGTGTCCCATCTATGGACCCAATGACATGGGGCATCCCTCCCAGGGCATAGAATCCACGCTTGACCTCAGTCATCTGTTCAGGGGTTGGGAACTTGATGAAGTCATCCAGGTGAATCAACATGGCCTCTAAGAAATCATGCAGCACACCACTGAACGTGCTCTGGGACATGCCACCAACATGAGCTATGGTATTTTGAAAGGTACCCGTGGCAAGAAAATGTAGGGCAGCCATTACCTTCAGCCAGGGGTGTCAGTGCCGTGGGATACCTGTGCTGCGGTTGCAGGTGTGGTGCCAGTCTCGCCGTCAACTCCAGAATCAACGGTTGGGTGAAGCGGTAGAGCCGGATGCTGTCATTCTCCTGCATGGCAGCCAAGTCTGGAATTCTTCGGGCAAGAGGCGGCGCTCTGCAGTAATTTGGAAGTGACAACGAAGAGTGAGTGCACTACGACAACAACTCATGTCCACTGAGCACATGTTAATCTGGCAATACACACATGCTACATAGGGAGTCAGGTATGTGCTACATGGCCAGGACACGTATGGAGGCAAGGTGACACTCCTTCAAAGACCCAGCTACACACGGAGATTGAGAACCTCCCCATGCCACGCCATGGGAATAGCTGTGTCCCAGTGCAAGTGAACAGCCAGACGCAACACAGGAGTGACATACGCCCACACATCAGCAGCAGTAGGATGCCGATTGCAGAGATTGGTAGCGGAACACTGGAGCCACAGGTCACATGACATTACACTAGGCCAGCCCACACACCTTGCCATGAAGGTGCACATGTCATGACTCACCACACATACCTTGTAAGGATGCTGACATGTCCTTGTCACGCTACTCCGTGTCCCATGCATACATGTGCACTTCACATCCGATACCACATGTGGCATGGTGTGCGGAACAGTGTGCAATGACAATCTACACACAGACACATGTTGGTTGCTGCAACGGCTGCAGCTTTTGAGGGTGCTCCAACATCAACCTGATGGGAAGCCCCCACACATACATGACATAGTCACATTGTGCACCGTGGGTAGCGACAAGTCAGGTGTCATAACCCCTGTACCGGGCATCAGGGGACACTTCCGTGTGTTGGTGTCCGTGCCATGCCAGTGACGCTCACCCCAAGTGCGCAGTACGACATGCACACATGTCAAAGGAGTCAAGGGCATGCCTGGCACACATCGCACCATCACACAGTACATCTGTAGACATCTCATCATACATCTGGTGCCTTCTCGACTCAGGAGTAATGTTCCACATCACAGGCCTTTCACACCTGTGCCCCACACATGTAGTGATGCACAGACGATGCCTCGATGTCAATTAATGGACAAGTATGTCCATCCATGGACAAGTATGTCCGCCCTATCCCTACCTGTGTGCCGCCTGTCACCACTGTGATGTGTGAATACCGCTGTACTGCTGCAAAGAGGGCCTGTGTACGTTCCCATATCACTATGGGAGTGCTGCCGTATGTGTACCCATCGTGATGGCGAGCGTACAGGCATGTGTACGGCCCGTACCACTACGAGTACGCATACGTGAGGCCACCCATACTGATAGGGAGCGTACAGGCGTGTGTACGGCCCGTACCACTGCGAGTACGCATACGCGAGGCCACCCATATTGATAGGGAGCGTACAGGCGTGTGTACGCTCCCTATCAGTATGGGTGGGCTCGCGTATGCGTACTCGTAGTGATAGGGAGCGTACAGGCGTGTGTGCGGCCCGTACCACTACGAGTACGCATACGCGAGGCCACCCATACTGATAGTGAACGTAGTCACGCGTGTACGGGCCGTTGCAATGCATTTGGGGTGCCCTAGGGCCCCGGAACGCACCGTACCTGTGTGTGGAGCTCAAAATTACATAGGGGACACATGAGGGACAAGTATTAAGGCCTACATGCATGCTGGTTGTCATGGAGACCAAGTTCAAAATTCGAATTTCTTCTGGAAGGTGAACAGCAGAAGTCAGTTGGAATAAAAATACTTTGTTGCAATGTGTTTGTGGAGCTGACATCATGCAGGAGAATGAAACCGATAGAGTACACACAGACTGCTAGGTTTGAAGGGATTGGTGGAAACATAGGATGCAAATGTGAGTGACCAATCACTCTGTACTCCTGTGCATGAGACAGGGCAGAAAGGCACATATAAGGCAGCCAGGTCCCATGAGGGAGTACTTGCCTGCACATCTTTGAATTCGTCGACCCAGCTGCTGCTACTGATTCCCTGGAACCATGTCAAGGGCTGTGGAGAGGTCACAGCCATTCACCCTGGAGGAGAACATGGCATTGCTGGATGTGATCCTCCCACAGTACCCCATGCTGTATGGGCGACCAGGGTATCAGGTGAGTGCATAGGCCACTGGCACAGACTGTCCCTATGTTGTGACTGTGACTTCTGGCATTGTGTCCTGGTGTGACACACATGCCATGTACTGTTGGGGGGGTCCCAGGGGGGGGGATGCCTGATGTCTCCCAGCAGTGCCCTGAGACAGGAGGGGTGTGTGCCTATCACTAACAGCAGTGCCCTGAGACAGGAGGGGTGGGTACAGAGTGCTCCCAGCAGTGCCCTGAGACAGGAGGGGTGTGTGCCTATCACTAACAGCAGTGCCCTGAGACAGGAGGGGTGGGTACAGAGTGCTCCCAGCAGTGCCCTGAGACAGGAGGGGTGTGTGCCTATCACTAACAGCAGTGCCCTGAGACAGGAGGGGTGGGTACAGAGTGCTCCCAGCAGTGCCCTGAGACAGGAGGGGTGTGTGCCTATCACTAACAGCATAGCCCTGAGACAGGAGGGGTGGGTACAGAGTGCTCCCAGCAGTGCCCTGAGACAGGAGGGGTGGGTACAGAGTGCTCCCAGCAGTGCCCTGAGACAGGAGGGGTGTGTGCCTATCACTAACAGCAGTGCCCTGAGACAGGGGGGGTGTGTGCCTATCACTAACAGCAGTGCCCTGAGACAGGAGGGGTGGGTACAGAGTGCTCCCAGCAGTGCCCTGAGACAGGAGGGGTGTGTGCCTATCACTAACAGCAGTGCCCTGAGACAGGAGGGGTGGGTACAGAGTGCTCCCAGCAGTGCCCTGAGACAGGAGGGGTGTGTGCCTATCACTAACAGCAGTGCCCTGAGACAGGAGGGGTGGGTACAGAGTGCTCCCAGCAGTGCCCTGAGACAGGAGGGGTGTGTGCCTATCACTAACAGCAGTGCCCTGAGACAGGAGGGGTGGGTACAGAGTGCTCCAAGCAGTGCCCTGAGACAGGAGGGGTGGGTACAGTGTGCTCCCAGCAGTGCCCTGAGACAGGAGGGGTGGTTGTGATGCACAGTGTGAGCCTTGATCATTGATTGTGACATTGCCATCATTCCACCTGTGTACCCACTATGGCACGTACTGCTTTTTCCCTCACCAGAGGATCATGTCCCTATGACAAAGGTGCAATGCGTTGGCTGCATGACATGCCTTGTTGTTACCAGCTAATTTGTTATCAAATGTCTCTCTGTGACATGTGGCTGGTGTATTGATGTGGTGTCACTTGTTCTTCCTCACAGGTAGGCGCCACTGCCAAGGAGCAGATCTGGCTGACCGCCGTCAGTGCCGTGAGGGGTGTGGATGGTCGGAGGCAGAGCCTGTCCCAGGTGAGGAAACGCTGGCAGGATATCCGGTGCTGGACGCGGAGGATTGCACGGGTCCTGCTGGGAGACTCACCTGAGAGCCACAAGAACCGCGGCCGCCACCGTCTGAGCCACCTCCACAGGCGTGTGCTGCCGGTGGTCTTTCCAGACTTGGATAGGCGCTTACAGGCAAAGCAGCAGCCAGAAGGGGGTAGGTACATGTGTGTTTGTTGTGTGTCACCGGCATTTGTAAGGGCACAGTAGCATGAATTCACTGCCAGGGTTTAAAGGTGCTGTGCAGATCCATTTTGCCCCAGTATAGCGCTGCGCCCCTGCCACCCTTCCCCTCCTTGCAATGTGTTCCCTGGTCTGTGTGTAGTCACTCCTTCACAAGGTAATGTAGGCTGGCGCTTTGTCCACGAGAACTATGCCTGTAGCATCATGTGTGGGGGTGGTGTGTAACAGGTTTTGGGACCTTGGCTGTGCCCTGTCAAGTTCACTGCATGTGGGTTCCATGTCAGTTGGCACTGATGCTGACTCCAGACATGGGAGTTGGTCTCTCATGTGTCATGCCTTACAGCGCGCATGTCCTATGTAGTGGCCTGTGACATGATGTGCATGAGTGTGCGATACGCATAGTGCAGGGATGGTGGCGTGTGTTGCAGTCATTACCATTCAGGAGCATGGAGTTGCGTGGCCACTACTGTCCCCTGGGGCACCTTTTCATCGGTGTTGTATGTGTCATCATAAACGTGGACACTCTCAGTGTCTACAGCGTAGGTTGTGCTCTGTGCCATTGTCCCCTGGCACCATGTATATAGACGTGCTATTTTGTACAGGTGTCCACTGTGCAGCCTGACCTGAATGTCCTTCTTCATACTCACAGTTGCTAGTGCCTGTGTGTCTTGTTATACTCATCTGAGGATGGGCACTGGTACCTCATTATTTGTACAGGCGCACCTTGGCTGTTTGGCGTACAATCTTGCATTTTGCCTGCCCCTGTGTTTATCACCCAGACTATGAGATGTTGGTGCCACCTGTGTCTCAACTATTTGCCTCGTGTAGGGGGTGGTTGGGGCGGGAAAAGCCTATATGTCAAATCCAGATTTCTACTTGCTGGGTCTGGGCAGTGTGTGATGTTTGTCTGGACACACACGCAAGGTGCAGTGACCGAGTCATGTTGTGCATGTTTTCAGCATTACCTATGCAGCATGTGTCTCAAGTTCATGGATATGGTCCCTGGTCATCGGTATTTTCGCCAACGCTGTGTGGTGCAGATGCAGTGCTGGATTGTCCCCAGGGCCTGGGTGCTATGTCAGACTCCGTTTCCTGTCTTTAGCTATTGTCTCATGCTCTCCATGGTATTTCAGTGGCATGGTGGCTCAACCAACTGTGTGTTTCATGCCCTACATCGGTACCTTGTTTAGTAGATGTTAGGGATCTTCCTTTTCAGGCTATGCAATGTTACCTATGTAGATTGGACTCATGTGACAGATGTGTACAGGTGTCTGATTAATTTCTGTCTCTCCACCCTGCCCACAGCATCGTCGGGGGACACAGAGGGAGACATGGACACAGACCAGGCGGAGGGACCGAGCACCAGTGCCAGCCGTGACATCGGGGCTGGCACATCGAGTGGGACAGAGGCGGAGGATAGTGCGGCCGAGGACCTGTCGACTGGCACATCAGAATACGAAGCTGACAGGTCCGAGGAGGATGTCTCCGAGTGGGCGGAGGCTGCACCAGCAGCTGACAGCGGAACAACACCTCGCACCGCCCCCTCAGTTCCCATCAGCCGCCTCCCACTTGCTCGTGTCCCTTCCCAGCGTGCCCGGTCACCGCATGTCTCCTTCATGCCAGGCACTGCACCCCCTGCCCCTGTCTCCACTGCTGCCGCCAATGCTGAGTCTGTGGACATCCAGCGGCAACTGCAGGTTGGTCAGGCTGCGATCCTTAATGTCCTCCATGCCCACGGGCAAACCCTCAACAACATCGAGGCATACTTGGAGGGCATTCATTCATCGCAGGCTGACCAACGCAACTTGCTGAGGTCCATAGACTCCACACTGACTGCAGCAGTGGGTCTCCTGCAGCGCGACCTCCCCCCACCTACCCCTGCCCCATCCACACTTCCCACTCCCATGCCTGTCCCATGTACACCCAGACGTCGGCATGCACCCACATCAACAAACACAGGCACCACACCAGCAGGGAAGGTCCACCGCACTCCTCCTGACACGCACACACAGGGTGAGGTAGGCACACCCACTGGGTCGGGGGGCAAACGTGTGACACACAGCCATAGTGGGAGTCCGCATTCCACCCAGTCCACTCCCTCCAAATCCCCTCCCCTCAGCTCTCCTGGCCACATCTCCCCCAAGGACTCCTTCATGGCCGCTCTGTCCCTGAGCCCCACAGTGACACCACCCCGCAAGCGGTCAAGGAAGTCCTCGGTCTGGGTGGTTGATTCTCCCCCCCTGTCTCCACCCTCCCCCGGTGGCGCTACGACCCATCCTTCTGACCCCCCCCCCTCCTTGGGGCCTGTGGATCCTTCGGGTGCAGGGGAATCCCTGGAGGACCTTGCAAAGGTGTGTAGTGCCATCCTGGCCTCCGCCTTTGGCCCTGCCCCACCCCCTGTGGTGGAGTCCTCCATCCCTGCACCCACAACGCCTCCCCTTTGCCCTGATGTCCCTGCGGTGCCTGGTTGCTTCCCCCCCCATGATGCCCTCACCCCTGTGGAAGACGATGGCATGTAACTGTGCAGGCAAGGTAGGGGACACGCATCCCACTGTGTCCCCCATCCAGCTGAGACTCATTGACTGCCCTATGGGCTTTGTGAATATTGAACTGCCTGCGATCCACGGACATTGTGCTCATGCTGAATAAAGCTTAATTTTCTTTTCATTATAACACTACTGCTATGCTGGTATTGGTGTTGGTGGGGCTGCTACATGGTTTTGGGTGGTGTTTAGGTGTTGGGTGTGTGGGATATGTAGTAGTGTGCTGCTCATTGGGGGGACCCTGGGATCTGTGTGCCATCACAAGGTGTTAGCTAACTTTCTTTGTTCATGTAAGCAGTTACTGCATGGTGCAATTGTCCCAGGGTGTATTCCTTCCTCTGTGTACCCTGATATCTTCCCTGCAGGGTGTTCCCAATGTTTAGCGCAGAGCTGTGTCTACATGAGCTGTGTGTGTGACGGAGCCCTTCTACTTTGGCCATGCATGCAGGGCCATGTCTCCACCTGCAACATTCGTGGCATCCTTGGTGATCACTGTACTTGTGTGTGGAGTCTGTTGACATGAGTTCATGGGGACATGTTCCCTTGTAGGCAGTATGCATGTGGGTACTTCCAGCCTCACACACATGTGTTGCACACCTCCTGTCTCTGGGCACTGCTGGGAGTGATAGACGCCCAACCCTCCTGTCTCTGGGCACTGCTGGGAGGACTCTGCACACACCCCTCCTGCATCTGGGCACTGCTGGGAGGACTCTGCACACACACCTCCTGTCTCAGTGTACTGCTGGGAGTGATAGGCACACACCCCTTCTGTCTCAGGGCACTGCTGGGAGGACTCCACACCCACCCCTCCTGTCTCAGGGCACTGCTGGGAGGACTCCACACCCACCCCTCCTGTCTCAGGGCACTGCTGGGAGGACTCTGCACACACACCTCCTATTTCTGGATATGTACGCTTGGAACATACACGGTGGGGGTACGCTCCATGCATTCGAGGTGAGGGTACGGGTTGTACTTACACTGTTGGGGTGGGGGTACGCTCCATGCATACGAGGGTGAGGGTATGGGTCGTACTTACACTGTTGGGGTGGGGGTACGCTCCATGCATACGCGGGTGAGGGTACGGGTCGTACTTACACTGTTGGGGTGGGGGTACGCTCCATGCATTCGAGGTGAGGGTACGGGTCGTACTTACACTGTTGGGGTGGGGGTACGGTACGTACATACGCGGTTGGGGTGGGGGTACGCTCCATGCATACGCGGGTGAGGGTACGGGTCGTACTTACACTGTTGGGGTGGGGGTACGGGTCGTACTTACACTGTTGGGGTGGGGGTACGCTCCATGCATACGCGGGTGAGGGTACGGGTCGTACTTACTCTGTTGGGGTGGGGGTACGCTCCATGCATACGAGGGTGAGGGTACGGGTCGTACTTACACTGTTGGGGTGGGGGTACGCTCCATTCATACGAGGGTGAGGGTACGGGTCGTACTTACACTGTTGGGGTGGGGGTACGGTACGTATATACGTGGTTGGGGTGGGGGTACGCTCCATGCATACGCGGGTGAGGGTACGGGTCGTACTTACACTGTTGGGGTGGGGGTACGCTCCATGCATTCGAGGTGAGGGTACGGGTCGTACTTACACTGTTGGGGTGGGGGTACGGTACGTACATACGCGGTTGGGGTGGGGGTACGCTCCATGCATACGCGGGTGAGGGTACAGGTCGTACTTACACTGTTGGGGTGGGGGTACGCTCCATGCATACGAGGGTGAGGGTACGGGTCGTACTTACACTGTTGGGGTGGGGGTATGCTCCATGCATACGAGGGTGAGGGTACGGGTCGTACTTACACTGTTGGGGTGGGGGTACGCTCCATGCATACGAGGGTGAGGGTACGGGTCGTACTTACACTGTTGGGGTGGGGGTACCGTACGTACATACGCGGTTGGGGTGGGGGTACGCTCCATGCATACGCGGGTGAGGGTACGGGTCGTACTTACACTGTTGGGGTGGTGGTACGCTCCATGCATTCGAGGTGAGGGTACGGGTCGTACTTACACTGTTGGGGTGGGGGTACGGTACGTACATACGCGGTTGGGGTGGGGGTACGCTCCATGCATACGCGGGTGAGGGTACGGGTCGTACTTACACTGTTGGGGTGGGGGTACGCTCCATGCATACGAGGGTGAGGGTACGGGTCGTACTTACACTGTTGGGGTGGGGGTACGCTCCATGCATACGAGGGT
Organism: Triturus cristatus; assembly: GCF_964204655.1. Taxonomy (NCBI): domain Eukaryota; kingdom Metazoa; phylum Chordata; class Amphibia; order Caudata; family Salamandridae; genus Triturus; species Triturus cristatus. The sequence continues at coordinate 1,296,015,899 of NC_140585.1, read as the reverse complement.
GAGGGTACGGGTTGTACTTACACTGTTGGGGTGGGGGTACGCTCCATGCATACGAGGGTGAGGGTACGAGTCGTACTTACACTGGTGGGGTGGGTGTACGTTCCATGCATAGGGGGGGTGGGGGTAGGGTCCGTACATCTCCGTCCCCACGCTATGTGATGCTTGTGCGGGCCGTACCCAGGCCTTTGCCACGTGGGTACGATCCGTCCCGCCATTGTTGGGGTGACGTGGGTGTGGGCGTGGTACGTCTCGTACCCACGCTCTTGAGGCGTGGGTACGGGACGTACCGGTCTGGTTGTGTTGCCGGTTCGCGTGGTGACGGACTTCCGTTGTGGCGGTCGCTGGCTTAGCTGGACACGCCCCCACCCCCTCGTAGTGACCAGGGCATGGGTGTCAGGTATGTCCTGGGCATGTGTGGTGTGTGACTTTGGTGGGGGGTTTGTGGCCTGCCCTGGTCCTGCCACCCCCACCCCCCCCACTTTCCCCCCTCCCTTAGTTGTTCTGACCTTCTGCGGCGTCTGCGTCGGAACCTGTAGAGGAGGTGGACTGCTATGAGGGCAGGGATGACACGTAGGTTCGGGTCCATGTCTGTCCGTCGCGTACGGGTCCTCCTTGTTTGCGTCGTCCTGTGTGTCCGTCGCGTACTGGTCCTCCTTGATCGCGGAGTCCTGTCTGTCCGTCGCGTACTGGTGGTCCTTGTTCGCGTCGTCCTGATTTCCCGGCAGTTTTTGGCAGCCGGAAAATATTCACCGTGCGGGATGACGTCGGTGCGAATCGTGATTCCTGGTTCGTGAATGGCAGGCTGCGAGCGTCCCGACGTCAGGTCGGCCCTTTCCCGGATCGCATTGGTAGGTTTATTTTGTTCGGTCGGGCTTTTTTACGATTCGTACGGAAATGGTGTTCCGTGCGAATCGTAATTCCTTGTTTGTAAATTTTGACGACCGGGTACGCGTCGGACGGAGAATTTGCTCCGTCCGACGGTTCGTACCCGGTTTTTACAGGATCGTGATCGGCACCCAACTGTGCTAAATCCAACACCTTCCAGTTTGCGGATGCAAGTTGAGGGGTGCCCGAGTATGCCGCAAAGCCATTCCTTGAACTGAGCGAGCACATCTACTTTTGAAAATAAGGCAAACGTGGACATTTTCTGAAGCTTTCTAAAGAGAAAATCATATACTATAAAGAACAATAGAATGTGAAACATGGGTAGTCTGTGACAATGTAGCATATGTCCAATCCACCGTTATGTGCAGTGACTGTAATGCACTTATCATACAGAAAACTGAACATCTACTAAGTTCTCACGGAGGATGAACATGGCAAGCAGGTCAAGCATTGACCCATAAGTATTATAGTAAATTCAATGAGAGTTTGGCACCAATTGATTTGAATCGATGGGTGAAGATGAAGTCATGGCGTTTATCTGTACTACCTTTACTATCTGCCTTCTGCCTATATAATATTCCTGGGAAACCACACTACCCTAAGCTCTTCATACCTGTTTGTGTGTCTTTCCTCATCAGAGTCCTGCCTTCCTGTTTATTTGTAAAGTGAGCTTATACTAATGCCTTCCATCTCTAGCTACTTGAAGCTTGAGAAAATATTTCTGTCATGCACCATCAATGCACTCACTGTGCTAAATCCAACTCCTTCCACTTTGTGGATTCAAGTTGGGGGTGTCCGAGTATGCCTCAAAGCTATATCTCAAACTGAGCGAGCATATCTACCTTTGAAAATAAGGCAAATATGCTAGGGTATATTGCCTAAGTTCCCTAAAGTAATAAGCCAAACAAATGTCCTGTGGGTCTCATTCACTGACATTTTTACTTTGACAGCGTGAAGACTCAATTACTAACTTGCATCATACACAATGTTATTGAAAAAGGGTACAGGACACAATATCTTGTATGATGATTGTTTTCACTTCTTAAACTATCTAACTAATCCTGCCTCAGAGCTGGACTCCAGAACCAAACTTAGGGCCTGGGCAGCATTAATTCAATGATACGCCATCTCTGCTAGTACCTAAAACCTTAATTTTAAAACACTATCCTACGAAGAAAGGCAGATAGGTTGTTGATTTCAAAGTGTAGGTGGGTGTCTGCGTTACTGATGTGTGTAACAGTCAGTAATGACTAAGTCACCTTACCTTCCCTTTCCAAGATGAATAGGCTCTCCAAAAACACAAAGAATGACAGAAGACACAGTATTACTTCACCTTGCCACATACTCATCGTCACAGCCTTTAGCACTAGTGGCAGCCAGTGCAACAATCATTTTGGCGCCCTCTCCCATGACCTACAATAAACACCTGTTATTCATCACCATGATGCCTACGGGTGAACATGTACTTTACAAATGTACACTATGACCTCCTTGGATTCAATCACTGCCATCCAGAAAACGTGCCCCTCATCTCTCCATAACCCCTCTCTCACATAAATGTAATTTGTTTTAAAGTGTTTCTAATGCCTGGCTTTACTAATTCACTTAGCTATCTACAAAATACAGATCTGTTCTCTCCAGCACACCCTCTGCGTTACTTTATGGTGCCAAAACTGCCACTAGACAAATGTGAAATATCTCGCTCTCTAGCAGGAAAAAAAATCTTAACTCTGCGGCAGTACCACACTTTACTTCCTTTCATGTAATTTCAAAGAGACTCATTTATAGTTCTTTCACAGTCTCATCATTTCAGAACTGAAACATTTTCAATATGCTATACAACAAAATCCTAGTTGTTGCTTATATATTTTATGCAACTATCAAGCACTGACAAATTCAATAGAATTGGCTTGTAGGTTTAATATTGCTTGTTGTATTATACCTGGATGCCATGAAAGAAGTAACAAAGTACCAGTCGGGCAGCACACTAAGCTAAGCATAGATTTTCAGCTTATGCGTTTTAAAGCCTCAATTACATCGGCCACATCTCTTTGAGAGACCCCCAGTTTTTTTAATCCCATGCAAAGCAATGACAGAGAAAAATAGATCTTTGTGTGTGTGTGTATATATGTAAAAAAATAGATACATCAATACCAGTTACTAAATACGCGCTGACTGATTCCTAGGTCTACACACACATTCACTCATTCACCCATACAGTCACTCATATATGCAGTCACTCATCAATACTACTCAATCATATGCACTCATACACCTATACAGACACTCACACACTGCCACATATCTAGTGTTACTCACACACCTAGTGAGTCATGCAAAGAATCAATCATACTTCCATTTACTCACCTATACAATTATACAGACACCACCTCACATATTCATACAGATACTAACACATAATTACTCTCTTATAGAATCACTGATACAAATACACACTCATCCATGCAACAACTCTCACAATTACTGACTCTCACATATAGTTATTTATATACACCATCACTCACATATGCTGCCTTTTACATATGTACTTACTTGCACATGTACAACTGAGACATCCATTCACTCACTAACATACCCATACACACACTCACCCACCCATATAGCTGTTTCCACATGCACTCTTGAACCCATACACCCAGTGAATCAACCACTCACACATCTATGCACAGTCGCACACCTCCCACCCACCCACACACACACTCAGGCAGCCATACAAATACTAAGGCAAGCAATCAATAACCCATATAGACACTCCTGCAGCTACTCACCAACCCATGCAGCAGCTTACACAACAACACACTGACTGATACAGACTTTCACAAAGTTTAGTCACTAATCCATGCATTCAGAAAGACACATTTAATTACTCACTTATACAGTCAGTCATGTACCTACTAAATCCTCCATACAGACACTTATACACCCACTCATTCTTCATTACAGGCATATATATAAAACACATTTAAACTTTATGGAAACACACAGTTACTGGATGATGTATTCACTGAAAAAAACAAAGGTTTCAGACATGTTATAGTTAGGAATTAGCATTTAAAAAACCTTAGAAATTCACTAAAAAAAACATAGGTTTCAGGGGTGTTATAGTTAGCTGGACATTTCACTCGTACAAAACCATTGAAATTCCTCCATTATAGTTAGTTCTACAAACTATAACTTGCGCGCCCGCAATCCACTGCTGATGACGTCACATATTACGTCTACTGGATCATGTCATCAGTGATGTCATCAGTGATGTCATTTGAGATGTCACCAGTTATGTCATCAGTGATGTCACTGACCATGTCATGATGAACTATGTAACAGTGTTTTTGTTTAAGTTTGTTAAAAGGGTGAGGGGCTGAAGCAAGAATAAGGACTTAGTCGAGGGGGGCTCCAGAAGTTCCCAAGGTTCCCAAGGCTGTGTTACAGTCTGCCTCCGCAAGACCGCTACACCCCAAGGGCTCACTGCCAGCACCCTCTATCTCCAGCAGACTTCTAAACCAGTCTTTCTCACTCCATGCTCCAGGCGAGATGGACAATTGCCAAGGACTTGGAGGACTTGGCGGCATGGGGCAGAGCAAAGCAGAGCCGGAATCACGCACTGCACTGGCGGTTCTGTCAGCGATGGATTCCTGCTGTTGATAGCTATTAGCAGGAATCATGAGCCGCGGCCACAAACCAGCCATGAAAACCAGCCGCAGCAGTCTATGGCAATCTGGGAATAATCTGGGAAACCGCGGCCGCAACAGTCCGAGAAACCAGCCTCCTCCCTCTCCTCTCGCTCAGTCGCTCAGTCCGTGAGCACACTGGAACCGGAACCGGAAAGTAAAAAATCTAGCCAACACATCAGTTTCAATGGGAATGCATTAAAGGTGCCCAAAGTCACAACTATTATTTGTAGTTGTTTATGTGCCCCTTATGGAACTAATTCACAAATTAGATAAAAATGTAGTTTCATTTCCAGAAGGGCTCCTATAAAATTGCACGCAACAATAATGCACTCCATCTAAAAGCAGAAACACAAAGAATTAAATCAGTGTGTGATATTAATAAACACATTACAGAATGTGGGAGGTATAAAGTAAATTATAAAAAATTGCAATTTTACTGTTTAGTAATCCAACTGCAGTTAAACTCTCTGGTTTGGAATTAAATTGAAGCCCATATCCTTAAATAATATTTGAATCCAACTTTTACTTTTCTGAAAATTTAGATGGTGTATATAACTTAAACTATACTCCTTTGATACAAAAGATAAAAGAGATGCCGAATTGTGGGAAATATGTGGCTTTATAAATAACCTTCTGAATTGCCCGTATTAAAGTGTCTATATTTCAGATTTTTGTGTTCTTTAGTTCTGAACCTTGCTATTTACCTTATATTTTTTTGTAAGAAAGAAAGTATGTTAATCAGTTTAATGCAGACACATTTCCTTCCTACTTTCCATCTCCAGATGTTTAAAAGAACAACTCCGGAGGGAAAAATTGTATTTCATTATGTTGCATTGTGCATGCTTGTGAATCTAGGAGAGTCGAACCTCATAATTAACAAACTGTTGACATGTTTTTCAATTTCAAATCTCCTCTTTTCTATTTGTGCCCCTTGATTTTAAAAGATCATGATTTGAGTGTTTGATAAATCTGACTAAACAATGTATGGCACTTTTCCATTTATGGATAATCCTGAATGTTCATGCATGACTGCAGATTTCTTGGCTTCTTGAATGAAAATTTCCACTGTAGCACTGGAATTCCTTGACTTTGTTTACAGTGTAGGATTTCTTCTAATATTACAGTTTTCAAGTAACCGCATCAATTTGTAATTGTAGATCAGTCAAAAAAGCTTGGCTTTTGTTTGTTTTTTTACAAGTTTAGAGCACTCTTCAAGCCTATCCAGGTCTAATTTTATTGGTACAGCTGATATTGTAATGGATTTAAATGTTCAGGGCACAAGTAAATTAGGCTTGTTAATTCATGAACCGAGTTGCAGGATCATAATGTTAACTAAGAGGCTCAAGCTATCCAGAAATTAAAGGATGAGTATGGGAAAATCAGAATGGCACAAACGCTGCTCTCTTAACCAATTGACAATATGTTTAGGTGATCCTCAAAGAATGCAATATTTTCGTATGTGCCTTATATATTATACACCAGATTAGTTAGATAGGAAAAATAAACACAATTCTAATGCGTTTCCCACATGTTCAGATGATTTTCCCGGGCACTTGGCTTCATAGGTTTTGGTCCTGCAGTTAGCTCTCTAGATAGTCTGAATACCTTCAAATAACTTCATCATTCACAGAAAAGGTCATTATTTCAGTGAAACTAGTTTTGAGGAGTAATAACCCACTAATCAGACGAGAAAGTTGAAGATCATGAGACATACGTTTGTGTTTCTAGCAATGATCTTGGCACACTCCTTCATTTAGACAAAGCCTGCAGTAGATCACATCAAAATAGTTTATTAGACTCAGAAAGAGCCTTGAAGGTTTGCATGCATACATTTCAATAAAAAACAGGTAAACATAAAAACTGTAAAATACAGATTAATTAAAATACTTAATATTTACTACAAGTCTTAAATCCAGTAAAACGGTAGTTTAAAACTCCATATCTAATATATGTAGTTCCAAAGGAAAGCAGGTAAATAATCGGCAACTCATGAGCTCTAACCCCTGATGTTAGTAATAATGGACGCCCCAGTCGTTCCACTGTGGAGCAGTGTCATAACCGGTCCTAGGAAGCTTGTTTCCGGTCCAGGGAAGACATGGCTTGGCAGTTCGGGCTGGACTGTTCCCATGAGGCACAGGGTCAGACTGATTTGCATATGGCCATGTCTGAACTGGGGTGGCAGAGTGGGCTAAAGAACGGTGATGGATTAAACCCAGAATAGTGTACTGGGGGTGAGTGCTTGTAATGTTCAACACTCCGTCCATCATTCCCTTTGGTTTTGCAGTGTCATAACCAGCATCTTGTCCTTAACAAGTACAAGGTGGCTCGCGTCTGTCCCATTTACCTATCTGTTCTGGACCTGTCAGCAGCTTTTGACTGTGTGAACAGGGCCAAGCTTTGGCAGCTGATGGCATCCATTGACATTGATAATAACATCATATGCTTTCTGAGGGATCTCCGTCAAGACACCAAGGCAGTAGTACGCAACTCAAAGGACCTGAAAGTATCCCATCATTTCAATATTAAGAGGGGGGTGTGCCAGGGGTGTATCCTCGCACCCTTCCTTTTAAATTTATATATCAATTCCTTAGAGAACATTCTTTTAGACTCCAAAGCAGACACCCCTCAGGTAGGCAAGCGCAGCCTGCCGGTCCTCTTATATGCAAACAATGTAGTCCTCCTGGCGAGGACTGCAAGGGGCTTACAACTGCTTCTCAATTCCTTTGCCTTTTATGGAGGAGCTGGACTTATCAGTGAATCATTCAAAGTCATACATCATGCAAGTGGGCCCTGGCAAGGCGAAGGCAAATCAGCCCATCTTTAAATTAGGAAGCGCACCAATACCTAGAACTAACGTGTTCTGCTACCTGGGAAGAGTCTTTGACAATTCCATGAGCTGGTGCCCCCTGATTAACCGCAAGAAAGGGGACCTAGTAAAAGCATCAGCAGCCGTTTTTAATTTTGCCAGCAAAGTGGGAGGGAAGCCAGTAGGGGCTCTGCTGAAGATTTACCAAGCAAAATGTGTCTCTAAGGTTAGGTATGGGAGTGAGATATGGGGCCATATTGAACTTGGGTTTGTGCAGAGAACTGAGAACCAATTTTTGCGAAGAGTTCTCTCTGTCCCGCAATGTGCTCCATCTTATGTTGTTCACGAGGAATTGGGGATGCCTTTCCTCGATGACGATTTAGCTTTTTGTCCTTTGTCTTTGTGGCTGAAATATGGTCAAAGCAGGAGAATACCCTTAGTAAAGATATCATACGGGATTGTCTCACACTTGATCATGCATCACGTATCCGATGGCTCCAATATATAAGAGTTGGCCTCTCCAGGCTAGGAAGAGCTGATCTTTACACAAACCCGGAGGGTACTTGTAAAAGGGACCTCGCTTGGGCAAAGGAGGGTTTTTTCAGAAACTGTCACTCTGACAGAGAGGATAAAGTGTGCGAAAATGTGTCATATTGAAAACTGTGCCTACCACTGAGCCCTATCTTTTAGGGCTCAAGAGTACTTATGACCAGTACCTATTGACGAGGTTTTGGCTCGACCTCTTCCACTACTTATTGGCAGACCCCCAAGGCTCCCACAGAGGTCAGTGCCTTATGCGCTATGGTTGCGACGGCTAGTCTCCTCAGGACATGATACACTTTTTAATGTTTTGTATTTTTTACGGCGTTCCTACAAAGTTATTTATTATCCCCATTTAAAAACAAATTGGGCTTTAGGAGGGTGAGACCAGCTTTTATCTTTTTACAACTTTTATCTTGCGATACTGTTTTGTACACTCTTAGTTTTTATGGGAAGCAGTTAGACTCAGGAAAATCTGTAACTAATATTTGTATTGCACATCATGTATTTTACATTGTGTCTTGATTATTCTGATCTTAGCATATCTGTTATTTTATAACTTGTATGGTACATTGTAGGCTGTTTTGACTTATGGTTTTATATTTAAAGACAAATAAAGTTTTTGATGATGATGATGATGTAATCTTTTAAAAAACTCAGTCCAACTTCCTCATGACAGAAAGAGGAGGAAGAACTCTGGGGCACTGCAAGAAGTCTCCTATGTACTTGTTTTCTGCTACTTGCAGTGAGTTACAATTGACATAACCCCAGACACCAGCACCAAAGGTTACTACCGAAAGGTTTTTTCTCTTATAGATACATAAAATCTCTATGATTGGCTTATGGCCTAATCTCTGGGCAAATCAAAAAATGGCGTCAATTGACTTTTGAAATTGCATGGCTCTAAAGTTTAATAGGAATTTCCAATTAAAATCCAGGTTGACTGGGACCCCCAGGTAAGTGAAATGAGGGTGTTTCTAAATGTATTCATCCCGAGTAAAAAATGTCCTTGTTTTAGAATTTTTTATCCACATTTCATTATGAATGATTTGGAACGATTGGCCTTAAGTCCCAGATCATTAATAAAAGCATTAAAAGTTTCAAGCAAAATTTGTAAGCTGTTAGCTGTCCTGACTATCAGGACATTGTCATCTGAATGCAGTAATACAGGAATTTGGCATGCGCTCGTCCTCGGGGTGTCCTTCCCCACCTTACAAAATTGTTCGCTTACCCATTAATGTTTAATAAAAAAAGAAATGGGCCCAGAACACACCCCTGTCTAACCCCCATATCAGAGGATAATTCTTCAGTTAAATCCTCATTCCTGTTATACCATTCTGAGGCTGATGTATATTCATGGAGCCTACTAAGCAAGGTAATATTTTCTCCATTGATCCCTAATTATGGACCATAATTTGGGATGGTCCACTGTGTCGAAGGCACACATTAAGTCCTTGAAGGCTAAGTGCACACAGCCCTTTTGTGCCTTTGTATACTTTTGAACAATTAGTGCCGCAGTATTTAGTAGCTGGCATAATAAACATTCAGTTATCAGCAAACTTGAAAAGTTTAGCCACATTTTTAAAATGCTTAATAACATTTATTGAACATGGAAATCAGTATTTAGTCCTGAGATTAGAAATTCCATATTTTGAAATTGGAATGCTGCCTATGATGACTTTTTTCAGAATCCTTTTAGATTGCAAAAATGATATCTTAATTTAGCTGGGAACAAAATATTTTTCAAACAATTTAGATTTTTGGGGGATTGTAACAAATTGACATTTTGGGAGTTTCAGGAAAGTGGGTAGTAATCAGAGGAAATAGAGGAGCGGATGTTAAAAACAAAGGGAGAATATTCAGTTTTATGTTGCAGTTGTTTGACAAGGATTTGTTGCTGATTAAAGTTATGTGAAGATGACTGGGAGGCATTTTATGCTATATGGTTTTAAAGTTAATAGCCAACAGTGTATGGGGTTGTGGCCCAGGCCACTGGAGTCAAGTGCAAGGATAGAAGGAGCAGGTAGGTTGAAGAGATCATTAACTGAATATTTTAAGGATTGCTGAGCGGTATCTATGTAATATGCAGATCAGCTTGAGAGAAGCTAGGTTTAGCTTACATACAGTATGGACATTTTCAGGGCTTTTAGGATATCAGCGGTGTTGGACAGGATGTTGTGCAGATGGGTGATGTGATTAGAATGGGCAATAATTTTGTGATACATTTGAAGCAATCCAGGAATGATCGAGTGGGAAAGCGTAAATATGTTGTGTTTCAAGAGTCAGTGGTTAGAGGGTTTTGTCTTTGTTGCTTATTGAGTAATTTATTTGTGTAGAAGAACGAGGAAGAACTAGGGATGAGGATAGGCAACAGGTGACGAGTTATCTGTTGCTGAGAGTCATGAGAATGATGATGTAGGAATTAAGTATGAGGCTGGAAGAGTTGTGTAGACATTCATTTAGGACAGGGGTGGGAACGGAATGTAATGGGTTTTGATTCTCATAGTTACAGTTTAGAGGAATACGGAGAGGGTGACCAGCATGTTCACAGAGGTATGTGTGGCGGTTGTGTATTGTGCTGTTGCTGATTCGATGTTTTTCATAAGTATTAGCACCCTTTCTGTTTTCTTTGTAGTTTTACTTTCTAATACAGAAGAGAAGCAGGGGCTAGAGGATAAAAAAATAAAGTTTGCATTTGTGCCATTCCTATATGAAGTCAGTGGTTCTTTGGGAATAACAGAATCCCTGCAAAAGGGTAGGGGTTGTTGTGACATACTATTGATGCATCTAGAAGATGGTGGTTTACTCCAGTTGCTAGGACACCATTATAAAAAGAAATTAGGGATTTTACGAAGATAAAGATAATTTGCCCTAGTAAATGTGTGGTGTACCAAATTGACTCAAAGTATGATATGGCATTGGGGTGATAAAGCCTCCAGCCATTGACAAGGTGAGGATTGCTTGAGTTGTTAACATGTGGGGACATGAGGTTTGTGAATTACGAACTTTTCATGGACAATGAAATGCATTTATCCTTTCCTAGAAATGAGTTACAATTGCTACTTTTAAAGAAGAAAGTGGGAGATTGTTGGGGGGAAATGTGGAGTTGAGCAAAAGGCAGTTTTGAGTTGCGGAGATACAAGTGGGGCAGGAAACATTCTGGTGAGTGTTTTCCTAGGTGCTGATGTTACATACAGGCTTAGGGGTGAAAAAAGAGCTTGCTTTATTCCTAACAGACAAGGCAGCCCTGGAGGTAGATGGCTTTGGGATAAATTGGAAATAAGTTGCAAGGCTTTGAAGGTGAGAGCCAAAGAATAGTTAGAATTAAAGGGACAAGGACAGGTAGAAGCAGACACGACTGTTAATAGTTTGAACAACTTTATGAATGTTGAGTTTCAAGGATGGGCAATGTTAGAATTGTTGATGTATGAGGGAGGAGAGGGATTGTTTCCACCATTCCCCTGATTCCCGCATTTAGGTAAACAAATATGATCATTTGATTGAGCTGTTGCCCCCATATTCAATAAACTTTTCCTGTGTTATGTTCATCTGGAGGTCTAAATCCTGTTAAAAATCAAACAATGTGGAAAACATTAAACCAAAGTTAATACTCTCAGGACTTTCTGTTCTCACATATATCCAGTCTAAGCACCACCTAAAAGGCCTGTGAGGATATTGGTCAAATCATATGCTTTTTGTCACATGAATGGTGTCTTCTGGAATCTAAAACTCTGTGAAGTGACTCTAGGTGCCCCTAAAGAATGAGGGCAAAATACAAACCGAAGATTACAGAACAGTGTACTTTTTGAGAGCACAGAGAAACTTAAAACATAATCTCTTTGTAAAATCATCAAATATGTTTTCCCATTGGTCGTTTGTACCTTTGTTGGTTGATGTGAAACACTGTAACAGAGAAGAGATCAACAATACAATTCTAGCATGTGAAGCCAATGTGACTCCACAATAAGGACCAGGAATTGCCAAATATGATTAAATGGATTTTATTTTTATTTTGGGTTACCAATTATTCCAGTACATAAGCAAACCAAAAATAAGGTCAAGAATACAGCAAATAAACTGAAATATCTCAGTAGGTTGAGTCGCAAAAAAACGAATCCAGAATAGTGACAGCCACAATTTTAAAGAAACAAATGAAAGCAAAAAGGGTTTTCAGAAAGAAACTTCCCTTCTCTCATCTAAACATGAATTAGGAACTGAGATATCTACCATTGGTTTCTGTTTCAGAAGAAAAGAAAGTGTAGGAATGATCAGACTTCAGTAGAAGTCTTGAGACAAAGGAATTAAGTGTTTAGCATAAAGCTTCACACTTGAAAGATGAAGGCAAGCAGAGAGGTCTGTACCTCTCGAAGTCTAAAGGGAAACTTACAATATAATAGTGAGAACACCAAATAAAACATCCTTTTCTCTTTGCAGACCACCTGGAACCATTCAAATCGTTCCTTGAGAGAGCATCTGAAACATCCCTTCAGTTTCCCATCGCATCGAGACTTGGACTGTAGTCCTCAACTTTGAACATCTCTTCTTCTTGCTACATGATGAACAGAAGGCCTCTTTCAACCATAAATCTGCACGTTCACAGCAAAGTTCCTTCGTCCAGGCCTCACTATCAGCAGTCTAATACAAATAATAAGCCTGTCTCTAACTAAGGAGAATCATGATAATACACATGCAAAGAAAGAATATGCTGACAAGGCAAAATGCATTTCAATTGAGGCCTGTAGTCAGTCTAAGTTAGCTGAGGATTTAATATGAACATGAATGCATGATTATATTTCTACACATATAGTGTCAAGAATAGGTGCAAAACGGGAGCAAAAGAGAACGATTACATGTTTCAATTAAACATTAGTGTACATGAATATAAATCTGAAATCCCTACAATGATTACATTAGATTAATTCATTTGATTGCTTCACATACATTAATGAAGTTAAGGCACACAGTGATTATAGTTTCAAATATGAGAATATAATTTTAATGCATGACATGTAAGAGTTGAGCCTAAATTGCGCTGCTCCACACTCAAAAGAATATTCAAAATGAGCCCCCACACACTGTTACTCACTCTGGGCCCTTTCTCCCTCAGTGCCCAGCCATGCCTATGAAGGGGTAGGGGCTCTCTCAGGCTTCATGCTGTCAAGTAGCTGCTTGAAGCTCCTGTGAGGGGTCATGGTGTTGCGCATTCAGTTGCAGAAATCCAGGTTGCAGCAGATGGTCTCTGGCGCATCCATCTTCATCTTGTTGCATTCTTCGGCTTTTGTGCAGCTGGCAAGTAGTATAACTAGGAGGAGAGAAAGATTGGAAATAATAAATTGCAAAAATCTCACTAATAGACCCAAAGCCAATCAGATATGACAAACTCTGAATAATTCTCCAGTACCCAATTAGATCAGAGATTTTCGGAACCAATCTCTGTCGGTCAGTCAGGTTACATAAACTCATATACACTCTCCACCAGCCATATAGATCACACACCAAACCACTTTTGAGTAGCTAGTTAGAAGTCAAATACCATCAACCATTCTTCCATAGCCATTAAGATCCCGGAGGCTTTAACCACTCTTCAGCAGCATATCAGGTCAGAATACGTTGAGTGACCTTGGATATTGAGATACTAACGATTCCTTGCTGAGCTAATTAATGCATGGAAATTAACAACCCAATAACAGCCATGGAATTGTAGAGGTATAATTATGAGGTGCATGTGGTTACATGATACCTACAGGCAGGATTAGCTGTGCGGTAAGAGCTGGTCATTACACAACATACACATACATATACAGAAAGGAGATTTTGGACAACCCCTTTCCCCATTAGTTGTGATATATCTGGTTTTAGGCAATGACTCACAGGGCTATCCTTCATAGTTAGTATCAGCCCAAATTTTGTGGATGGGAACGTCCAAAAAGGGGCAGATTTACTAAAATCTCATGCAACACAGCGCAGCAGACAAAAAGCTGTGCTGCATTGCAAGGGAAGAGAAGATCAGGAGAGTGCCATATTTACAGACATCTGGCACTCTCCTCCCCTCTCCCTAGCGCTGACACTGAAATGCACTGTAGTGCAAAGAGGTCTCCGTGAGTCTAGCATTGGTTTTGCATGGGAAAGATAGCCTTCCAGTACAAAATACTTTCCTCAGACTACATTTAGACGTTTTAATACTGTATATGTGTGATATACAGTGCAGAATTAATACAAGACCTAGGGGGAAGGGTGCCCCTTCTATGGGCCCGATTGCAAGGAGACACATTCTGCAGGTTTGTCCTGCCCTACAGCCCATAAAGAGGCACCATGGGACTCACATTGTCCTGCAAATTGAAATTACTGCCCTAGTTTACCCTCTCAGAAGATAAGCAACCCTCTCACCTTAAGCTCTCCATAAGCTGCAAAGATGTGCTTGTAAGTGTCTGAGAGGGATGGGCTGCAGCACATTAGGAGTCTGCATAATGCAGCTCCAGGATGGGATCATCTGTTGAGATGCAAACAACCCAGAATGCATTGCATTGTATGCACATTAGATGGACCTTGCCCTGGCTCTCAAAATCCTAGAACCGCCCCATCTCTTGTCAGCCTCCTTTCAAGTGTGCTCTGTGGGTTCCTTCCCGCAACTCCAATGCTCTTCTTACCAGCTGCCACATCTATCACCGTACACTTCACACCACACATTTACCAGTGGAAACCATCTTTATCTTCAGCAAATCCCAAATTTCCTTATATAACGCACCCCAGCCAGCAACTGAAATATACCACAGTACTTTCCAGTGGGGCAGACGCCAATTAACTGTGCTGATGTATGTAACATTTACACATAAGCACAGAAGATGACCCTGTACAATGAGAATAATCAACTATCACCAAGTATACAAATGTAACTGCACATTCTAGCATCAATTTGCAAAACAACTCCAAGTTTATTCTTGTTGAAATTTTGCCAATGCCCCAGGACATATTTAAATCATATTACAAGGCACATGTATGTAGTACACAATTTTTTCTCAAAAGGACTCGATGCAGTCTACTGGGAGAACTGTCTGCTGTGGAATCTGATCCTGCGCTTTAACAGATTGTGTGATCCTAGATGAGTCCTCTCTTCTATAACTGTGGGTGTTTCAAAATATCCGCAAAGCTGTAAAGTTGCTGATTTCTCCATTATGGACAAGAAGGGACACCAGCACCATGCTGGGCCAGGCCCTCTAATTCATGGCTGAAATCTTCCCAATACAGACTCTTCTTCCCTTATTCATTTCCCCAAAAGTAAAGCACTATTCGAGAGTGCATCACTAGTGAAAAACTCACAAGAGACTAGTTAGTTTAATTAGTCACCTTGTAACATTTACCTTAACAATCTCTACCACAGACCCATATCCACTGACAGGCCATACTGCAAACCCTGAGCAAAGAGTGTTCCTAAACACATATATACCGGGCAGAAGCCTGAGTCTGGCCACCCTTATTACCACCACGCTAGTTTTCCTCCTCACAGTTCTAAGATGGTGAGTGTAGTTTCTTGTAAATAAAAGAATGCTGGAACTCTTTGACTTCCAACTGTACGCCATAGGCCTGTGATGTAAGCATTAGAGAGAGTAGTTGAAGACATGCTTAGGATGCTAAGTTCTGACTTACACGCAGAGTAAAAAAGAAATGTAAAATTATTTGCCATGTTTGGTGTGGTTATTATTGAGTACCGGCTGATAGGATGCTACAACTGGCGACAAGATAGGGAATCTGAAGCCCTTACACTGAAAAGGATCTTCCAGAGAGTTTTCTGTGGTCTAGCAAACTGCTTGTGCTTACTGGTGGAGTCTCAGTGCAACACCAGCCTGTATAAAATGCTTTAAGATGAAGAAGGTGGCATTGAATGTCTACATGTCAGTGGTCAAGAACTGAATGAAATAGCCACAAATAAAAGGCACTGCACCATTATGCAAATTAATTCCATAAGGTAAACGGAGAAAGAATTCTAAAGGTGGATGCAAACCGGTTCCGAAAGCAGCGCACATCAAATGTACAGTTCAGATTAAATTGAAATGCATGTGCTACAAAGCAAAGATTTACCAGGTGTTTGTGAAGAGACATTTAAGCACAAAACTGACAGAACATCATAACATTATCTGCTTTCATGAACTTATAATTTTAAAGGTTAATTTACATACCGAAACATTAACTGCTGCAAAGTGGCCCCAGAAAAAAAATCATGGGAAGTGCTGAAGGAGCGATCGTCAGAAGAAGCTTCTCTTCAATGAAGCTGCTGCACAGGGGCCCAGAACACCTCCCTAGACCAACCTCAAGAAAGAGCTCCAATGGAGAGGCAGAGTGAGATCCAATCTCCAAAAATCATTAAAGTTGACCCTGAAGCCAGCACATTACACGGTTATAGAGAAGCTCTGCCTGATTGAGTGTCACATGATGAGCCTGAGAGACCGCTGTAGTCCATCAATGTATATATAGCTGCTGCATTTCTAGAACAGCAATCTGTATTTGATACAAACAGAACCACAATATCAGCAATAAATGGATTGCATGGAAAGAGACTTTTGAATATTTAATAAATGCAATGGTTGAAAATGATGAAAAAAAGATGATAAAGTATCTGAGGAACATAGCTGGAGAAGGAGTGAAAGAAGCCATGAAAAAGATGCCACAAGAAGGTGAAGTGACATATCTTCAAATTAAAACAGCCTTGAATGCCAAATTTAATCCAGTGCCAAATATGGATTATGAATGATATAGTCAATCAAGAACACCAAAGACCAGATGAGACCATCAATTAATTTGTTGAAGACTGGGTGTTCTGTTGAAGCACTGTAGATTCAATGAGTTTAATAATGAGGAAGGTACCAGCATCAGAAAAATCGATGGATGTCTGTCAGATTCTTTTTGAAAACGAATGCTGAGGGAAACTCTGCTCTTAAAACTGGTCCTAAAAGCTGCTAGCACTGAAAAGCATGCTGATTGTCAAGTGACTGACTTGAGGCCAGAGGGCCCCCTAAGTGCTTCAGTTATGAGCATGAAGAGTATGCCGAAGTAGGCATACAAGGTGATGTCTCCACAGAAGAAGAAAGGAGTGTTAAGGATGTGGACTGTAATTTCCACACAAAGGCAATTGTCCCACCACAGAACAAGCGCACATCAGCTGGGATAAAGCGAACCACTTCGTGACAGCTTGCAAGGTGAAGAGAAAAGTTAGCATGTCACAGCGTGAAATCAAAATGGACGACCAAATGTTACCTCATCAGTGTTCGATACGCTCCCACAAGGCCAAATTTGCACACCAACTGAGGCAAATCAACATGAAAAGAAGTCAATCATTGTCTTAATCATCGACAAAGAGTAACTCAGTATCAGTTTATAGTGAAAATGACAAGGACAATTTTGCAATGCTGATGTTTGCTTCAGAAGGGCATGCACATGTGGGACTAGTCGGATGTGAGTAAAAATTCAAAGTGAAGAAGAATCAACATGAAAAAGCACCAAAAACATTCAAACATTGTCCAAAGATAACTCCAAAGAAAAAATGGGTCTTTAATACTATTATACAATTGACAGTGATGAATCGATAAATATCATGCCTGAGGAGTAGTATTAAGAATTGTCTCCATTACCTCAACTTACAAAGCCAAAGACTAAATTAAACGTATGGGCTGGCAAGATGCCCTTCAAGAGTCAAGGTTCGTTTATAGCCACAATGAAACATAAGAAAACTATGGTACAAGCACCTATTCATGTACTTCAAGGGTACAGCCTCAAGTGCCTGCTGGCTGAGTTTCAACACTGCTGCTAATATAGGACTTATGTCAGTCAACTACAATATGAATGCCAATCATGAAATTGTCAGTCAATTTCCTTCATTATTTCACAGGTTAGGTAAACTCAAAATTATGAACGTGAAGTTACATTTAAATGAGGATGTTCATCCTGTGACACAGAGTCACCGGAAAATTGCCTTTCACCTTCAAGAGACTGTTGAAAAAGAACTTAATTCATTGCTTAAACATGACATCATTGAACAGTCCACTGGCCCAAGGCCATGGGTTTCTCCAATTGTAGTAGTGCCTAAAAGAGACAATAAAGGAGCTGTGCACATATGTGTTGGCAAGCGTCAGGCCAACAAGCTCATTGATCAAGAGAGACATTCAGGTCTGCACATTGCAGATATGATAACTCAAATGAATGCAGCAAAGTTCTTCTCTTGACTATACTTAAACTAAGGATGTCACCAATTGCAGCTTGAAGAAAAATCCAGGTGCATTACAAACAATTTCACACATATTGGTGTGTTTTGCTATAAGGAATTGAGTTTTGATGTATCCTCTGCTGCAGAACTTTTCCAAGACGTAATTCAACGCATCATACAGCCTGTAGTAAATGCATTTAATGATAGCGATTACATATTAGTTTTCGGAGCAAGACAGAAAGAACATGACAGAGCTCTCATTCAAGTATGTTGCTTGTTGAACAATGCAGGTTTAACTCTAAATGCTGACAAATGTGAATTTCACAAGAATAGCTTGATATTCCTTGGACATGTATTTTCCGTGGGGGCTATGAAACCTTATCCATCTAAGGTGCAAGCGTTGTGTACTGCCAGTTCCCCAAAAGACATTTCTATTATACAATCATTTTTTGAAATAGTCATTTACTGTTCTAGATACATAAAAGACTTTGCTACGGTCGGTGCACCTTAGCGAGAATTGAGGTAAAAGAATTTGTCTTTTCATTAGTCACATGAATGTGGGAAGAGCTTTCAAAAAATCAAACAAGCTATTGAGAATGCCACTGAAATTACTTACTTTTATCCCAAGTTGCATACAGAGATTGTTGCTGATGCCAGCCCTTTTGGGTTAAGTGCAATCCTGTCACAGCACACCTGACAGCCAAATGCTCGATGGCAGATCATGGCATATGCCAGGGAAAGCCTGCCACAAATTGAACATGCTTACTTGTAACCTGAGAATGAAAGTATGGCAGTGGTCTGGGCTTGTTACCATTGCCATGTGTTCTTGTACAGAAAGCCTTTCACAGTAGTGACTGATCATCAAGCACTGTTGACAATATTTGGCAATCCAGAAGCCAAAATGCCTCCTCTAATTAAACACTAGGGTTTGAGGTTACAAAAATATAACAATACAATTCTTCATCGTCCAGGGAAAGACCACATTCTTGCTTATTATTTTTCATGAGTACTATTGCAATGTCCTAGTACCTCATCCAAGACAACAGAGGCCTACATCAATTTTATTGTGAAATCAAGCACACAGGATGCTATGTCTTTAGAACAAATTGACACTGCCATGAGCCAAGATAGTGACCTAATAAAATGAAAGTTAAAAGACATCATTGCTCATTAGCAGTGGAGCCAGCACTCTAGACCTCTCACTAATGACAGTAAGTATGTTAAAATTCAGAAATATCCAAGACAAACTTTCAGTGACTCAAGAAGGCCTCATTCTACGTGGAAAGAGAATGGTTATTTCTGAGAGTCTATGAAAACAAGTGATTGACTTCGTCCATGAGGGACATCAAGAAACAGTGTCCACTAAGAGAGCTCTAATTGACTGAGTCTGGTTTCACAACCTTGAGTTAAAGACTTGTTGTATATGCAACCGTCTTTCATCTCAAGTCATTCAACACCCTTCGAATATGTCAGACTTGCAACATCATGCTTAGGAGAGAATTGCTATTGACTTCTTTGGTCCTCTTGAGAATGGTCTCATCTGGTCTTTGGTGTTCTTGATTGAATATATCATTCATAATCCATATTTGGCACTGGATTAAATTTGGCATTCTAGTCATTGATTAATATTCCCATTTTCCTTTTATAAAAACCATTTATTTACTACACGTGAAAAGGTTATTAAACAATTAGATGCCATCTTTGTAACATGGGTGTGCCTGGAATCTTGAAATCTGAAAAAGGCTTCCCATTAAAAGTCGAGAATCCAAAAGCTTTCTAAATCACCTCGACGTAAAGCCTCAAAAACGCACTCATTTTTGGCCCCAGGCCAACGGTCTGGTGGAAAACTTTATGAGAAAGTTGTTTAGTGAGCTGTATTGGAGGGTACACTGACAAAATGTCGACACTCAAAATATCCCCACACCAAAATATTGTGACCAAATTATTGAAAATCTTAAAAACGCATTTTACACATGAAAAATAACATAATTATATAATTTTACATAAATGAATTTTATATGAAAAAAAACATAATATTATACATTAAAACACCATAAAATACATAATAAAAAATAAAATGTAATACATATATTGTTCCCACAAAAATGTATACCAAACTTAGCAAACTGTTAAAATTAATATATAAAATATTTACTAATCCAAAGGCACACAACGCAAAAATAATAAAACTGGTTAAAATTTACAAATCTCCCTCTAATAAATGCAACAGTAGTAAAAGCATTAGATTGAGGAGCAGTAATATCTACTGTACCCATTCCCGCAAGTACAACAGAAGCAAAACTATTGGAGTGGAAGGAGATACATTTACTCCCACTCCAATCACTACAACAGTAGGGAACTTGTTAGATTTCAGAGGTATAAAATGTACTATTCCCACCCCAATGAGTGTAACAGTAGGGAAAGTGTTAGATAGAGGAGGGATAACATTTACTATGCCCACTCCGGTCAGTACAACAGTAGAGAAAGTGTTGGATTGTGGAGGGGTAAAATTCACCATTCACGCTCCAGTCAAAACAACAGTAGTGAAAGTGTTGGATTGCGGATGGTACAGCAATCAACAGCAATCAATATTTACTTTATTTGATTTAAATCAGCAACCATAAAAGTACCATAAAAAAATCATAAAATTATATAAGCACATCAATTAATATAATTTCATATAATAAGTTCCATATGGATTCAGTCTCAAGCATAGGCATGGTACACAGTTATTAAAAATCTCGAGACATACCAGTAATAAGTAAAATTTGTTAAAAATTGTAGGTATAGATGAGTGGGTCTCGCATAGTTGAACTCCCTATGTATAAGTAATGGGCGAATATACTAAGTCGCAAATTGGCCCATTTAGGACAAATTAATACGATATGTAAAGTGTCCAGTGCAAAGTACTCATCACATGAACATATGGGAGGGTCTTGTGGCAGCCTTCCACAAGAGGAGGAAACATTTTTAAATGAAAATATGTTAAAAAATCTCTGTGGTTAAAGAAATAGTCTAGCCTTGAGAAATGCCCATATTTCTTACAATGGAATGTGTATCCTCTTGTGGAACTGTTTTTATACCTCCAGGTATCTACCCACCCAAATTAACAATCTCCTAAGACCTTGTCTAGTCTTGGGAATGTGTCTATACTTCCTTTTAGTAGATCTATCTAAATTAAGATCTAATAGTGTATTGAAATCTTGCCAAGAATCACCAGAAGTTTAGATTCCATCAAACTCCAATAGAAAGTTGTTAAAAAAGAAGGATCGTCTTAATTTGGGCCATAAAAAGCAGTGCATGTACATTTGAAGCCCCCACCTTAAATCCACCACTGCCCATCTACCAGAGTTATCTGATTTTAAAGTCAACACCTCTACCCCTGCCCCCTTCTCAGAAGGATCGCAACCCCCTTACAACAAACATATCGATCCGATACTACAAAGCTGTCTATCCACCTATACTCAGAAAAGAGGGCTCTACTCTCAATTGCCATGAGATGAGATTCCTGAAAAATCATAACATGTGCCTTACTACTCTCCTCAAGATATCTCAACACCAATCCCTGCCTCCTCCTTATCCTCAAGCCATTTACATTCCAGGTCAAAAACCAAATCTCTTTGGTGCCCCCATATAATCTCTAGCTGACTTCTCTTTGTCATCCCCGTGCATTTATTAGTACCAAAGGATTGGGGAAATGACAACTTTTTTCTTATTATCTCACTGCTTCCCACCCAGTGCCCTTACTACTCCCACATGCAGAGGAACCCTCCCATTACTAAGTGGCATTAGGATGCCTTGGAGCCACTGTGTGGTGAGAAAGAAAAAATAACTGCAATTGCACCCTACACTGGAAACATTGCTTTGTAGGATAGTGTCCAGTTTAATGGAGTTCGTCAATGTGTCCACTTCCTCTGTTGATTTGTAATTATACATCTTATTCTTCCACATGATGAGCAGCATGGCTGGGAATTTTAGTTGCACCTTAGCCCCCAATTTGTGGAGCTTGTCCATTCTCCTACCAAGCTCCCATTGCCTCTGCTCCGTTGCCTTGACCTTATAGAGAAGGAAACATCTTTAACAGTGAGAGGGCCTTTCATTAGGGCTGTACCCAGGATAGCCTCCTTAACTTTATAGGACTAGAAATTTACCAGAATGTTCCTAGGTTTTTGTTGTGATTTTTCTCTTAAATGGATCTCTATGAACTCTTGGTATTTCTTGTTCCAAATTGATATCAGGCCGATCCTTGAGGACCGTGTCTGATCATTCAGCCGTAACTGTGACAGATCAATGCCCCAAAAAGGGTCAGAGGTCAAGATGGACTGTCAATCGGGCCCCCCTCCTGGATATAGAGGTTATAGAGACCCTGAAAAGAGCTAGGGAGGATTTCTTTATTGATAACATCAAATCTGCTCCCCTCACTATAATCTGGTATACATTTAAAGTTTATATTAGGGGTAACTTGAGAAGCCAAGCACATTTTAAGAATAAAGCCGAGAAAACTGAACTCATAGCCATGGAGCATAACATTGCCGTCTTAGAGGCCAATTTCCAGATGAAGGTATATCAGGACAGAGAACAAGCACTGATCCGCCTGGAAGAGATGCAATTGAATTTAAAAATTAGGCTGCATACAAAGTGCAGGGAGAGGTGGCATGCTAATTCCCAGAGTGTTTTTTAATTTGGAGAAGGATTAATGTCACTTCAAGCTTGGAAGGCAAGAACAGAAAGAACTAGGAATAACATAAAGGAGTTGATTATCAGTTACTGAGGAGATACATCTAAAAAGGCAGGAGAGATGCAGGATCATTTGGTCTCCATCTTCCCATCATTATATGCAGAGGAGGTCTAGTCAGATCTAGATAAGCTAAGGGAATGGTTGAAGGAAAAGGACCTAGATGGATTAACGGAGGCAGATCGGGGATGTCTAGAAGTGCAGGTCAGAGAGACAGAGATTTTAGATCATTTAAAACATGTTAAGGCAGGGAAGGTGACAGGACTGGATGCCAATCAAGTAGAGCTATATCAGCTTCTGAGGGAGGAGAGTGTGCCTGTATGGGCTAAGTTGTTAAACTCCATTTATTTAGGAAATGCTCAGATTCCAGATTCATAGAGCGAAGCCATTCTGGTATTGATTCTAAAACCAGCCGAAAACCCTAAGAAGGCAGATTCATATCTGACAATTTCATTATTGAATGCAGACTATAAAGTCTTTACAAGCATATTTGCTTAATTTCAGGGTGGCAGATCCATGAGTTCACTCAACAGTTAATAGCATCAATAGACTTTCCCACAAGGCATTCTGTCCCGTTGGTGGAAGCTACAATTGATGCTGCCAAGTTGGCAGGCTATGCCCAGACGAGGGTCCCTTGCTCACGTTGCCACTGGATTCAAGCTAGCCTGGCTGATGAGGGCCCAGGAAGCTTCTTTCCGGTCCAGGAAAGACATAGCTTGGCAGTTCGGGCTGGACTGTTCCCACGAAGCACAGGGTCAAGACTGATTTGCATATAGATGTCTCTGACCTGGGGTGGTGAAGTGAGCTAAAGAAAGATGATGGATTCAACCCAGATCTGTGACTAGGGGTGAGTGTCTGGAAAGTTTCAGCGCTCCATCCATCATCTCCTTGTGTTGGCTATGCCAAGGTGTTTGACAGAGTTTGTTGGCCATATCTCAGGAAGGCTTTGGTAATATTTGCTTTTAGCAAATGTTTTACCACAACTCTTCAGAAACTGTATGAAAATACGTCTGCTTGAATTTTATTTAATGGGGCATTTACAAAGAGCTTTGAATTCAGTAGAGGTACGAGGTAGGGATGTCCCCTCTCTCCCTTACTTTTTATATATACATCGAGCCATGTTCCCAACTGCTTAGAAGTGACCATCAAGTAGTTCCTTTTAGCTGGCAGCACTATGACATTAAGATAGCTTGGTATGCTGATAATCTTATAGTTTATACAACACACCCCTCCTGGACTGTTCCAAGACTTGAGAAGTTGGCAAAGGAGTTTGGGGCACTATCAAGGTATTCAATTAACATTTCAAAATCAGAGATTATGTGTTGGAATATAAATAATTGGGGTGGAGAGGTTAAGTCATAGATTAAGTATATAGGTATCTCTATAGTGCAGTCTATGGCCATTCTTCCAACACTTAAATTAGGAAACGTGGCAAAGGAGGTTGACTCATTGCTTGCCAGATGGACGTATTTGCCCTTAACAATCTATGGGTGAGTAAACCTGATTAAAATGTAAATTCTCCCTAAACTGACTTACTTTTTCAACTCTATTCCATTAGTATTTCCTAGCGCGGCTTTAGCTAAACTACAGGGGAAGTTTACAATTTTTATTTGGGGTTCGGGGGAGCCAGGCTCTCCTGGAAGAAGCTGAGGTGGAGAGTGAGCCAAGAAGGACTGGTGCTCCCAGATCTAAACTTTTATTGTATGGCCTTTCAACTCAAGAACTCTAGGATTCTTTTGGGGACTCCAGAAAGATCATCTTGGGGGTGTTTGTTGGCACATGACCACAGAATGGGGACTTACTGGTTTTCTTTATAGGTTTGGATCCCCGAAATTCTTCAAAAAAGTGAAATTAAAGGTAATAAGAGCTGCATTCACTTTATTGGTCAAAGTTAGGAAATTTCTGGGGATAAGCTATTACTCTGTGCTTTCACCAATTTGGGATTCTCCTGGTAAACCGGAATGCATGCTGGAGAGTCTAAGTCTCCCCTTGAGGAGGGCAGGGATAGCCACCTGGGGGGATTTACTTATAGGACAGGGTCTAATACCTTGGGAAATACTCAGGGGGATATTCTCAAGAACCTGTGATAACAACCGGAATAGTAGCTTAACACAACCCTTCACATCGCAGTCTATTGCAGGAAAATAACACTGTGTTAATGTGGTATTCCAAGCCAGTGGTACCATACGATAGGCTCACAAGAACGCATCAAATGTCCTTGATAAAGTCAACACAACACCACAAAAATGCGAAACGCGAATGCAAAAAAATCTGCGATGACGCCAATCGCGATACAAAAATCTGCGAAAACCAGCTACAGGCCTGCAATTCCCAAGCGGCATGTGGGAAAATGCACCATAAAAGCAACAAAAAAACACACCAAAGCCAAAAGAAACTGGGTAGCACTATGGATGCTCCCGGACCGAGTACAGAGGGCAATGCGAACCCCACAAGCCCCACAGACCACCAGCAAGGAACAACGATGTCGGGGAAGGCCAATGAGAAGAGGGAGAGGAAGACGGGGTGCAGTCTGCAGGAAAACCAGATTAGCGCCACGGAGGTGACAGAACACTACTATCAACTGAATATCAATATGACACATGTGAATGCAGTCGGAGTGTCGAGGAGGTCAATGGAGGAGGACAAGAGGTGCTGGCATGATGTGAAAAGCCAAACCAAGCACAAACCCGCTGCCAACAGGAAGGCAGCAACGGTGAATGGAGGTGGGAGACGTGCGCCACAAGAGGAGCAGAAGCAAATGGAGGCCGCAGTCATCAGTGTGGAGATGGTACAAGGAGTTGGGAGTATGGACACAGCTCAATAGGACCTGACACAACATCAAAAGGGTGAGTAACGATCAGGGACTGGTGCGACGGGGGTGACAGGCACAATGGCACACATGCACAACGACGTGTAGCACACCGCACATCCACAATGACCCTGTATCATGTCCCTCATCCATGTGGCACACTGCAGCACACACACATAGCAATCACAGCACATCCCATGACATTGTGATACAAAGTGCAACACCGCCACTGCAGAACAGAGGACACAACTGGGTCCGCCCATGCGCAGAAACAGGCCAGTCACATCTAACATAGCAGGAAACTGTGAAATGGAAATGTTCGTGTACAAACTCACATCCGTCATGAAGTCCATATGTTCACTGTCCCACCTCAAATTGCAGCACCTCCCAAACATTCACAATGTACATTGTCATACAGTCTGCATGTAAACAAGAACAATGCACTAACATACATGTCAACACAATGTTCACATGCATCTCCCCTTCAACACCTCCAGAAGAGCAGACCAGACAACTGATCAGTGATGCTGGAGAGGACCACCACACCTCCGACACCGACACCCTACAACAACTCATGGACATCTTAGGCAACCTACCCCCAGGAGCAGGGCAGTCAAGCTACATAGAGGAGACCCCAGCCCCTGCACAGACCACACAGCAGGAAGCACCCCCACCACGGCTGGCTCCCAACACTCCACCGAGGCACACCTCACATTCCAATGCCAGGTGTCAGAATGCCAAAAGGAGGTGTCCGAACAGGTGCAGGTGGGGTCAGCACTAATGGAAGCCAAACTAGATCACATACGTGGGTGTCTCCGTCCCATCAGGGACCACCTACATCCCACAAAGGAGACCCACAGTGCAACAGAGACACATGCATTGGCACATGTCCTGTAATGAACCACGCCCAGAGCCCTGGAATTATCATTCACACTCCCACGCCGTACCTTCGTACAACGACCCAGTCCACTCCCCTTACGTATAGAGTGGGTGATGACAAAGCTAATCATCCAAGGTCCTACCCGCTGCCAGCAGGGACATGCTTGCGGCCACTGTACACAGTACAATGGAATGTTGTAGAGCCCGGGGCCCTCATGCATACATTATGACCACACAGACACACGCAGATAGCTTGTGGGACTGGCTATGGGCACGTGCACCTGCCCCTTCATTGGCAGGGTCACATGATGCCTGTGCTGGATGTGTGTGGGGTGAGTGTAAGCCAGCCCGCAATGAGTGGTTGTCGCTGGCAACAACTACAAGAGTGAACACCATCAAAGTGGAAACAGAAAACACCAGCATACAGAGATAACTGCGGAGCATCATGGTGGTAGCCGGAGCAAGTTCAGAGGTCACCCAATGAGCAAACAGAAGTATCCATGAGCCATGGTGCACTGAGTCAGTGGCACCTGTAGTGCTGATTAGGGTATCAGGCAGATGATGGAATCCACAACAGGTGTTAGCAACTCTGTTAGTCTGGCAGTAAGACATTTTTTACTTTGGCAGTTGCCGTTTGGAGGTGGTCTTGGCAGGGGTGGCGTGTGCCTCCTGCGGTGATGTGACATCCGGGCCGGTCAGGACTCGATTTGACATGTGAGCCCTGTTGGACTGCAATTGAGGCCGGAGGCAGTGGATAGCGGAGGGCCACACACACATGGCGTCGATGACCCAAGGCCATCATCTCAGAGGCCATCCAATATCCCAGCAGACAGGGTCCCTGACTTGAGCTGCACAGAGTTAGTGGCCCTGGATGCACTGCGGCCAGCACAGGCACACCACCACAGGATGGTGACTTGCGGTGCAGTTAGTTAGGGTCACACGAGCTGAGCGGGTCCTCATCGATGTCTGAGGTGAATGTAGCGGAGGGTTGCGGGGGACAGTGGAAGGTGTCCTCCAGGGCACGATGCAGAGGGTAGAAGCCGTCCGGAAGTGGCAAATGGAGGAGTGGAATGCTACTGCCTCACTTTTGCCACCAAGTCAGTATCACCAACAAGATGGTGTATGACACCCCCCAGTCCGTAGACTCAGTCGCCACCAAAGTTCAACCAGAAAGTGTCCATGGATGTCGGGGAACAGACTTAGTGGCACCGGAGCTGAAAGGGGATGCAATCTGCGATGAGGCCTGTACATTGATATAAAATCTGCCATGAATAAATCAAGACTGAGTTCTGAAAGTGTGACCTACTCGGCCGCAGTGTAGTCCAGAGGCAGCAGTCCGCACGGGACAACCGCTGATCAGTGAGCTCCTACTGGAACTCTAACAGACAACGTTGACATGGCATGTGGGGGTGACTTGTGGTTGACGGAGGTTGGAGCACCAGAGCTGAGTGGGTGTTCAGTCAGCGGCGATGCTGTGTCCTGCCTGGTATGGAATGGAATGGATTGGATTGGTGTGAGGCCTGCTGAACTGCAGTGTAGGCTGAGGGTGTAGTCATCAAGGGCCCACAGACACGTGTGGTTGGGATGCTATGCACAGACTTGGTATCACCACATCGAAGGGAGTATAATGATTTAAACTCTGGACTAATGTGTGTACTCGGACATTGTATGATCAAGACTCAGTCCCAAATGTGTGACCTAATCGACCGCAGTGTAGGCCGGAGGCAGCGTTCAGCAGTGGCCCACAGCCACATGTCGTTGTCTCGTGATGCACAGAGTTAGTGACACCAGGGCAGTTGTCGGTAGTGTTCGATCACCTCCGTAACAATGGTCCTTTTTTCCTCCTGACTGAAACGCGTCATCCTCTTACACCTCTCCTTGCGTGCAATGATATGTACTCTGCCATTGAAAAATCTAGACTCAGTCCCAAATGTGTGACCTACTGGAGCACAGTGTGGCCCGAGGGCATGTTGTTTGGCATGTTTTATGTGAGTTTGTGACATGTGCATTCCCAGTGTTGTGAGTTACATGATTGTGGAGTTGAGATGTGTGGTGTGTTCATTTGGTACTTGCCAACAAGTAGTGCATTTCTGTTGATGCCAGCCTGGAAGCCCTGTTTGATGATGGACTGTCGGAAGATGTAGGAATCATGCACACTGCCTGGGTGGTTGGCGACGAGGTTGGTGGAGATTCCTCGGTGGTCCACTGTTGCCTGCACATTGATGGAATACGTGTGCTTTTTATTTGCGGTTATTGTGTGCAGTGCTGCCAGGGTGCACAAGTAGGACAAGTAGGACATGCGTGCAGTCAATTGCCCCCTAACACGTGTTGGAAGCCAGCTGTGGTGTAGACGCCTTGCTTGGTCTAAAGCTGTTCCTGCACAGTGTGGGGGAAGTATAGGTAGTGTGGTACAGAGCTGATGATGGCATCCGAGACAGTTGTGGGGAACTTGGATTGGGCTGGCTGTGAGACTCCTCCAACTCTGGCAGCTGTTGGTCGGAAGGTACCAGAGGCCAACACATGCAGCATGGCCAGCAGCTTTGTCTGAGGTGGGATATTGGTTGTCTGCTGTGTTGGTGCCGTCTGCCTGTGAGCAATGGTGGTCAGGATGAGTGGAATGGTTGTCCTTTTGAGCGTGTGGTGGGCACTGACATTCTCTGGTGTTGGTTCTGTGAGGCTTGTGCATTTTCTGAAGGTCCGCTGTCTTTGACTGCACTGCCTCTGTAGTGGTCCGGGGAGGGTCGGGGGGGGTGGCGGTCTCCGAGCTGGATGATCAGTTGATCCATGGCATCTGTTGGTCTTTAGGTGTGGCTGTGGTCTGGGCTCCCTTTTCTGGTGCCTGTTGTCATCCGACTTTGCACCAGGTCACAGCAGGTGTTAATTTACTGCTGCTAACGCACCTTATCACATGTTTTGTGATCTTATCGCCGATCTGGCTAGTCGTTGAGAATATTGAGGTGTTGTATTGTCGCAGCTTTTTGTTCGGGAACGCCTACTCTGCATCACATTAGCGATAGATGCCGGGGTCATCTGTGGCAATGGTTTTGAGGATGCTATCGCAGGAAAACTGGCGATATCGGCTTTTTGTACCAGCTTGTGAATAGTGCAATTAATTTATTGTGACTTTGGCTGCGCTAAAGTGCTGATAACTTGGCGAAAGATCCTTGAGAATATGCCCCTCAATGTTAATACAGGGGGCTCGCTATAAAAATGTAAGCATATGCAGCTTTCTGCTTTGTACACAAGAGACATTCAAGGATGGAACAACACATTGGAGGAAGAATCCCCTATGAAAGATGTGAAAACTAAAGGCAGAGAAGTCACTATTCGGTACTGGAAATTATGAGATGCGGAGGACAGGAGATTGCCGATACCGCAGAAGATATGAGAGGAGATGATACCAGGTGCAAGAACTGTCCTATCTGTGCCACATATCCTTATTTTTTTTTAAAGTCTACAGTTAAACCAGTCAACTTAAAGAGAAACCATGTTTCTGCCTTTAATAGATTGTATTGGACACCCCAGAAGTTTGGCCGATTTGTAAAGGTCCCGATCCCTAAATGTAGAAGATGTGGATAATTTTACGCCAATGATGAAAGCATGAGTAGTGTTATATCAGAAATAATGGGAAAATCCTAAAATGACTCCTGTGCTGGTTATATTAGGGGTGGATAATGAAACAATGTGTCTTCTCAGTAAGCCTCAGCAGTGTTTGCTGTTCTACCTAATATTGCTAGCCAGACGGGAGATGTACATACACTGGTTGGACCCATGCCCTCCAATGACAGCGAGTTAGCTAAAAGCAGCCCATTGGACTTGTAGGTTGGATATTGGAAGTACTCCTGCTAGAGTGGGTACAATACGGGCCAAGTATATAAGATGGAGCAACATCCCAGATTCAGGGGGATGAAAGTCCTATGATTCCACTCATGCGATTGGTATTGGTCCTGAGACAATAAAAGTTTATTTGTGAACATGGCAAATGCAGTAGGCCGATCGACACACCCCGAGTATAACATAGCCCGAGTCTACAGTAGCTTGGAGTTATGAGGACAAAAAAAAAATCTTATGTGGTTAACTGGCATATCCAATATTAAATAAAATTCCATTATATCAATCGATTTTACCATAGCATAATGTGTACAACAAAGGTCTAGCAGTCTAGCTTCTTGGGTAAAATTATAAAAAGCTCTCTTGACTCCTGCTATATCCGATTTGAAAATTTGCTCATGCAAGTTAAAAACATGCGAGAGGCCCAATTTTGACAGGGTAGTTTTATTTCGCTCAGACATGGTATACGCAAGCTATAGTTCAATTCAAACAATCTCTTAATATTAATCTGTTAAAATCCAGTTCTTTTTTAGTCCATATAGAGCACTACAAAAGTATAGGGTGCAAGGGTATATAGTTAGCTATATAACCTGCACCTATACCTTCATTGTATTGTATTGTATTGTATTGTATTTGCAGTTATATAGAGCTTACTACCCCTGACGAGGCGTCAAAGCAATTTGTGGCGAATAGCACACAACTCCAGGACCCACAGAGGATTAGTGTTGAATTACTCTATAGTGAAACATGCAAGTAAATTTTAAGTGGTGGATAGGTTAGTCAGTTATTTGGATTCGGAAGGAGTGCAGAAGGATAGAAGAGGAAAAAAAAAAGTATGTATTTATATAGCGCTTGTTACCCCTGATGGGGTGTTGAAATACGCTACTCCAGAAACCCATTAAGGATTAGTGCTGAATTAGTATGGTGAAATATGAAAGTAATTTGAGCGGTGGATATTAGTCAGTTATTTGGAGTGAGAATAGGATAGCGGAGGGAAAAAAAGGGGAAGAAAAGTTTGCATTCATGTAGCACCTGTTACCCCTGATGGGTGTTGAAGCGCTTTTCTGGTGAGTAGGACTCTACACCGGAACCCATAAAGGATTAGTGTTAAAAATTAGTATAGTGATATATGAAGTAAGTTGAGTGGTGGATATGTTATTCAGTTTTTTGGATAGAGAAGGGTAGACAGAAGAGGGAAATAGGTTTGTATTTATAGCACTTGCTACCCCTTGATGGGGTTTTGAAGCGCTTTTTTGGCGAGTAGCACGCAACTCTGGAACCCCTAAGGATTAGTGTTGAATTAGTATGGTGAAACATGAAAGTAATTTGAGTGATGGATATCTTAGTCAGTTATTTGGATTGAGAAAGGTTGGGGAGGGGAAGAAAATAAAAAGGTTTTGCATTTATATAGCGCTGGTAATCCTGATGGGTTGTTGAAGCGCTTTATTGGCTAATAAGCATGCTACTCTGGAACCCATAACGGATTAGTGGTGAATTAGTATAGCGGAATATGGAATTTGAGAAGTGAGCATGTTAGTCTGGTATTTTGATTGAAAAGGATAGTTGAGGTATGGAAGAGTGAAGAAATATTTTGTTTTTTTGCGGTCATAGCAATAGGAGGAGGCTTTTGTATGAGTAAAACGGGTTTTTTCATGGAGAGAGTCAGAGGGAAGAGTTTAGAAAGGTTTGTTTTGGGGGATCGGTGTAGTAAAAGAGGTGTCAGATGATGCAGGGCAGGGTAGAGTAGGTTTATTTTGGGGATCATAGTAGTGGTATGGGGTTTGGGATAAATGAGAGAGTGGATGTAGAGGGTATATTGATAGATGTATAGGGTGTGGGATAGGGTAGTGCATTGAAAAGAGTAGTAGAAATAAGTTTGAGATGAGTCAGAAGTTTGGGCTAGAAGAGATATTAAGAGAAGTATAGGCTGAGAAATAGGGTAGTGCATATCAAATGGTAAATTAGAAGAAAGTGATAAATATATAGATCCATAAATACATTGAAAGTATATAGACGAATTAAGGAGGATAGTATACGTAGATTAACCCCTTTGCCGCGGTGCGAATTCTGCCGCAGCGCTGGGGGGGGTTTTCGGTGAGCGCGGCGCCGCTGTGCTCATGACGGAACCACGCCGTCATGAGTCACGGGTGAGCTGTGCTCATGACGGAGTGGTTCCGTCACGGCGCCGCCCACTTACGTTACACACCCGCACAGGCGGGGAAAAGGCGCCGTGTGGGCGGAGCGGCCGCCAACGGCCGCAGCATGACGGAACCACTCCGTCATGATCACAGCGCGACCGTGGCTCATGATGGAGTGGTTCTGTCATGAGCAGGGAAGGGGTTAAAGATATTGATAGTGAACAGGATGAGAACTAGGGGAGTGGATTGGATATGCTTTTTCAGGAGAAAGGTAACAGACGCACAGATTTAGGTACATGGAAGGTTCATAGGTGCACAATGGAAGTACATGTAGAACAAAGATGATTTTTTTTTTAACAACATAATTATTGTACATGTTTCTACAAAGCAATACACAAAGATAGGTACATATCTATGGTGAAAATAAATGCTTATATACAGAAGGATATGCTGTAAATTTCCGTTTGCGAATACTGCTTATGTGGGGAAGAGACAATTCTTGAGTAGTTTTCTGAAGATAAGGTGGTTGTCGGTGGATCTTATGTTAGGGGGTAAAGAGTTCCATAGTTTGGCTGCTTGAAAAGAGAAGGATGTGCCACCCATGGTTTTTTTCTTGTATCTTGGAATTCTGAGGCGAGATGTCCCTTTAGAGCATAGGTTCTTGTGTTGAATGTATTTGGTTATTTTATTCCTGATGAAGAGCCGTCCCATTCCTTGTATTGCTTTGTGGGTGATACAAAGTAGCTTGAACATGGATCTTCTGGCAACTGGTAACCAATGCAGGGCTTTCAAGGCAGGTGAGATGTGGTCTCGCGGTTTGATATGCAAGAGTAGTCTGGCAGCCAAGTTCTGTATCCATTGCAGTCTTTTCATGGTCTTTAAAGGTGATCCGTGGTAGAGGCTATTGGCGTAATCGAGTTTGGACAGAACAAGGGAGATGGTAGCTTGGACCTTGTGAGGAAATCCCAAATGAGGGAAAATTCATCACAGCGTTTTTATAATGACAAAGCTTGATCTTGCTAGTTTGTCCACTTGGGCATTCATCGACAGGTTGGAGTCCATGGTTATTCCGAGGTTTCTTACTTCTTTCGATTCTTTAGGCAGTGATACCAGTTAATCAGGCCAGGGGGCAAGCGGGTCGTAATGTTTCCAATCGCAACACGTGAGTATTTCCGTTTTTGAAGCATTGAGTTTGAGATGGCTCCAAGTCATCCACTGATCCACGGCTCTGAGACAACTGAAAATTGGGGATTTTCCAATGTCTTTGGGGCATTCCAGTTGAAGGAGTATTTGCGTGTCATGTGCATAGTTATAACGCATGAGGTGGAATTGAGTGATCAGTACTGGTAATGACTTCATGTAGATGTTGAAAAGCATGGGAGAGATTACAGAACTTCGAGGGACCCCTGCTTTTGTGGAGTATGGTTTGAACGAGAAAGGTGGGATATGGATGACATTAGTTCTGTTTTGAAGGTAGGACGCAATCCAGTCTAGAGCAGTTCCCTCTATGCCGGCTTCATAGAGTCTTCGTTTCAGAGTATCATGGTCAACCATGTCAAAGGCAGCCAAGAGGTCAACGAGGAGTAGCGCAGTTGCGGTCAACTGCATTCTTCAGGTCATCCCAGATGGCAAGGAGGGCAGATTCAGGGCCTCTTCCCGGACAGAATCCTGTTTGGAAGTCTGAGAGTAGGTCATTCTCTTCAATGAATTGTGACATCTGGTCGAACGCTGCTCTTTCTATCAGTTTGCTCAGGAAAGGTCCATTTGTAATGGGTCTGTAGTTGTCAGGGTTCAGCGGGTCCAAGTTTGTTTTCTTCAGTAAAGGGTGTATGTGTGACTTTTTGGGTTCTTCTGGAAATATTCCGGTGGTTAAGGAATCATTGATGATTCTTCTTACTGGCTTGGCAGCAGAGGTTGTTAAAAGAATTGTGTTGTAAATAAGAGTAATGTCCATTCCAGGAGGTATCTTCATGTTTTTCCATTCAGGCAAGATGCTACTCAGAGAACCCCACCAGGAGCAGCCTCACTGCTGCTCAGCTCATCTCCAACTGACACTCACACATACAAACATTCCATTCACCCACATTCTCTCACACAGACATTCAGGCTGAGCAGAAGCAGTATAACGCATCCGCCTTCTTTGCAAAGGAAAAGAAAGGAATCAAAAGGTATAAGAAACATTGCAAAAATACATGAGATGACAACTTACTAAAGCTTAGCAAGAAAAATTAAAGATGGAACATTCACGCAAAGAAAATAAAATAAGGAGGGAGAAGCATAACCCAAGTGCAATGACTCATTCACACCATCCTCCTGTCTATCGCAAAGCAACCGAACACTTCCACACCACAGACTACAGACTAACCCAAGTACTAGGGTTGTGCAAGCTGGCCAGGCAAACACGAGAAGCACAAGAGAACCCACAATGAAAGTGTGAAAGGAAACTAACCAGTAATGAAAAAAAACAGTAGGCAGGTGTGGAAAATATCCATACAAAACAAAGTAACACGCACAACTATAGCAAACTTCCCCCAACAACAAAATGGGGTGTCATGTGTGTAAGAGGCTACACACAGAACCAAAAGGACTCCCAACACAACCCTGACGTACGAGGGGAAAACGCAAATCAAACAAAGAAAACCTTGACACCCAAGGGAATAACAATGCAATGCAGATCAAGCAAGAAACAATCTAAAATCACGTAAGTAAATGTACGTAAAGTAAGCAGGCAAAACTCTTCCCCCAACAACTCAAGTTGGGGTGTGAAGTGTGGAGGGGCGTCACACAGAACGCAGGAAACACCCAACGCAACCCTGACGTGCGAGGGGAAAAAAAACAAATCAAGCAAGGAAACCATGAAATCCAAGGGAATAATACATTTGCAAGCAAGCAGTAACCTGGAAATCACATAAGTAAATGCATCTAAAGTAGGCTTACAAAACAAGTAAAGATCACTCCGATCAACAACAATAACCTCCACCGAAACATAAAGTTGGGTTGTAATGTGTGGCAAGGTACTCCACACAGAACCAAAACATCCGTACAACAGTGGGTGATTATACCAAACTAACCCATTACCACGTAACGTGGGAGAAAGCAATACCTAGACTCCCTGTAACCAAAGGCATAATTGGTAGCAAACTAACAAAATATAGAATAGCATGTAAAATTCAAGGCAGCAGAATGAACTAAGGTTGAACAAAATACAGAACATCATGTAAGCAAGTAGGCAGTATACATGGCAGATCGTAACATGTTGAACAGTAGCAAGCATTCCTTTGGAAAAAAGAGGAAGGAAAATGGCAAGTAAGCACAGCAAACAAAATGTCAGCAAACATTGGAAACAACAACATAGTAAAACAGCAAAGCATTAAACACACTCCAAGTTTACATGAACAAATAAGATCAACATGTAGCTCTGTTTTAATAAATTAAAATATTAAGTCACTCAGCAAGTGAGTCCAGTGCACATAAACATTGTTGAAAGAAGTGCACAGTCGAATTAAGTCTTTAAGGAATGCAGCTCCGTAATGTGACTCTGAAAACAAGGCATGGAGCTTGAAAAACAAAAAACAGGTGGCATGAAGGAGGAAAGAAAAACAGCAGTACCTTTAAGTTGAAAATGTTCCCTCATCGAGTAACTGTCCTTAATATTTGGCATAGAAGACTTGAATCACAGCCTATTGCAGGAGAGGCAGAAGGTTTACTAAAAGGAAAACAGTACCTGCAGTGAAGCATGAGTATCCACTGGACTGATCCGATGCCCAAGTAATATAAAAACACACATCAGGAGAAAAACGCTAATGCAGATGGAGGCACAAGAGTCTATCGATAACTTTATTGAAGAACAGAAAGACGTGGTAGGCAGAGGAAACATGGTTGGTAGAGGTATCTTCAATGAGCCACATAGTAGAGAAAAAAACCGGTGTTGGGACAATCCCAAGATGGCGGCACGCACGGTGGCGCTAAGTCGGGTGGCTCACAGTGCGTGCTAGCAGCTGGGCATCTGGAAGCAGCAATCCTCATCGCAGTCGAAGGAACATGCAGGAAACCAAGGAGATGTACAGGTAAGTGACACGCGCTCTGAATGTCAGCTCGAGGTAAATTTAAAAAGGCAGGCAGCGGTTCTACTGCCATAGAGTCAGAGGTGCAAATGTGAGAGTTTGGAAAGTACTCAAGAAATCCATACATGACACCGGCATAGTTGAAACAAAGTACATAGTAAGTACAGGCATATCTACTCTGTAGTGCCTGCCAAAGCATACCATCAGCCTCTTTAGAAGGATCGCGGGCACAATAACTTGAGCGATAGTTGCAGCAAAAGTAATAATTGGAGGTGGAAAACAGTTGAGACACAATAGAATTTACACTAGGTAAAAGACTTCAGTAAGTCCATCAGGTACTGGCAGGCAGCAGGGCAGGCAGGTAAGAAGACCGGGACATTCTTGTTCTCTAGCTATAGCACTTTCTCAGGGCAACAGGGCATGTCCTTCTTGTTCCAAAACAGCATGGCAGGTAAGTAGAATGACAGACAGGCAGCAAAGGGAGGCACTCTCCTAACTTAGCAGTACAGGGAACACCAAATCCAGAACAGCAGGGCAGGCAGATAGCAAGACAAGGAGGCAGTGAAAACTGGATCGCTCTCCTGCGGAAACTGCACTTCTGGAAACACTGTCCCAAAGTGGCAGGGAGGGAACAACTGTCCACAAGGAGCAGGAGAGGAAGCAGGAAAGTAGAGCAGGGACTGTCGCAGAGAAGTTGGGGCGACCAATGTAGGGGTCAATGGTGGGGCTCACTCAGGGGTGCCAGTATGCTTTAAGTCTTTAAAAGTAGCTTTACAAAGACCTTTACCTTTAAGTTTCTTCAGGATGTAATTTTTAGTAGTTCATTAGGTGGAACATGCAGGTTCTTTTCCAGATCATCCCAAATATGTTGTAAATAAAAGTAATGTCCATTACAGGAGGTATCTTCATGTTTCTTTATTCAGGCAAGATGTTACTCAGAGAACCCCACCAGGAGCAGCCTCACTGCTGCTCAGCCCATCTCCAACTGACACTCACACACACAAACATTCCATTCACCAACATTCTCTCACACAGACATTCAGGCTGAGCAGAAGCAGTATAACAAATTGTCTTGAAAGTTTGTGGTGGACAGGGGTCAGAAGGGCTGCCGGCAGGCCTGCTTGCTTCGACCAGGTCCATAAATTCATTGTGTGAGATGTGTTGGAAGGAATGGAGTGACTGGGTTAGAGTATTCTTGGATTGTTGTTTTGTTCAAGGGTTAGTGCTAGTGCTTTGTTTCTGTTTTAAGTACGAGTCCAATGTGTCTGTTTTGTCTGTGTAATGATTTGCCAGTTTGTCTGTGAAATCTTGAGTAACAGGATGACTTCCTTCTAGGCAATTTGGTTTGCGAAATTCATTATATTTTATGGAATTCTTTATTTGCACATTTAGCATTTTGAAATCTGTCTGAATAGGACCTTTTCTTAGCTTTTTTGATAGCTGACTTGTATAATCTGTTAATTTGTTGTAGGTAAAGTTTGTCTTGTTTGGCGTTTGTTTTGAGCCAGGTACGGTGCAGCTTTCTAATTTGTGGTTTTATGTCTTTTATTTATATGTTACTCCAAGGCGTAATTTTTCTTTTGTGCTGTTGTGTGGTTTTGAGTGGTATCAGGATGTCAACAGCTTCCTTGAGCCACTCATATAGATTTTGAACAGAAGTTATTGTTTCAAAATTTCTACTTGATGTTAGTCATGTTTCTAAGTTTTCCATGCACTATTTCTGTAGGGACATTCAGTGGGATTATGTAACAATTTCCTTAGATATTTATTTTCTGCCATTTATATTGAAATTGCTGATTTATAACCCCAGATGTCTGCCCCATCATAATAGTTGGGACACACTTACAATTAGAGAGGCATATTATAGACATTATGTGACTCTAGCCTAAATGCCTAGAAAAAGAATTGGTGCTGAACGCAATCCTATTATATGATTGGATATGCGATTTGAGGATTGGCTACCAGGACGATCTATCGTCCAACAGTATACCTAAGTAGCTGAATCTATCCACCTTGCCTATAATATTATGTTTTATTAGATCTAGTCTTAGTGCCTCTGGGTCCTAATTTCATAGTATGTAATTTTAGAATAATTGATTTTTAACCCCATATTTCAATAAAATCATGAAAATGGTTTATTAGAAGTTGCCGGCCATTTGCTGTCCGGGAAATAAGAATGGACCCATCCACATACAACAAAGCGGAAACCATTCTATGTCCTATCCTCGGAGCATCTATGCAAAATAACTTAAAATCTGATCTAATTGATTTATATATAAAATAAAAAGGAAAGGTGCTAAAATACATCCTTGGCAGACCCCTCTCCCTACCTGAAAGTGCTTAGTGCATTCTCCAGATGGACCAAATCTTACCGTCGCTTCAAGCCTCGTATGGAAGTTGTGCAAGAACGCCACGCCCCGTATGGAAGTTGTGCAAGAACACCATTATGGCTTTGTGCATCCCCATGTCCCTCAGCACAATCCACAGCTTAGATCTTACCACTGTATCAAAGGCTGTGCGGAGGTCCATGAAGATTAAATGTATGCTTTCTTTTTTAGCCACTGTATACTTGTTAACTTGAAGATCGAAAATACAATTTTGCTTTATAGTGCCTCATCCTGATCTAAACCCATATTGACTCTCTTAAAGAGGGTAAAATGTACTATTCCCACTTCAGTCAGTACAACAGTAGGGAAAGTGTTGGTCTGTGGAGGGGTAAAATGTACTTTTCCCACTCCAATAAGTGCAACAGTAGGGAAAATGTTGGATAGTGGAGGGGTAAAGTCTACTATTTACACTCCAGTCTGTTCAACAATAAAAACAAACAAAATATATTCAACAAAATAAAAAAATAAAAAATAAGGTAAATGAAACAATATATAAATATGTTGAAAAATAAAATCAAAAATATATTTAATATTTGATTTTTTTTAAAAACATGTCGCCATCTTAAATACATATCACAAATACCTCCAAATATTTTTATAAATATAATTTTTTTTTAAATCCTGCAAAAAAATGTTTTCTTTGGAAACTATTTATTATCAAACACATTAATTATTACGTACACTAAGTTTATATACTTTCCACCCTATAACACCACAAAACTCACAACCTGCACTTAAAAAATCCTTTGCAACATAGTTATAATATTCATCATAAAACA
The DNA here is from genome assembly GCF_964204655.1 of Triturus cristatus. NCBI lineage: Eukaryota > Metazoa > Chordata > Amphibia > Caudata > Salamandridae > Triturus > Triturus cristatus. The sequence goes on along the minus strand of NC_140585.1, from coordinate 1,295,976,159 downwards.
CATTTTCATTCATTGAATATAAATATTAATTCATCATAATTAAGGTACTTCCCACAATAAATCCCCACAAAGCACACGACAAACTCCTAACATTTACCCCAAAAATATTTGTTATATTTATCAACTAATTAATAATTAATTAAAAATAAATTACTACCTATCCTTTACCCCTATAACCCCACGACCCACACCTTAAACAAATTGCACAATTAACATAATTAGATATCAATTCTTTAATTAATATGAATTAACAACTAATTATTATTTAATTCAAAACTAATTACTTCCCATGCTTAACCCCTATAACTCCACAACCCACACATAAAATGTGCCCCAAACTTTTTAAATCAAAATTAACACAATTAAATATCAATTAAATAAATGATATTAAATAAAAATATTCATTATTTATTATAATTAAATTACTTCCTACTCTTTTACCCTATACACCCACAACCCTCTACAGAACTAAAAAACACAACACTTAATTACATTCAATTTAATAACTACTAAAAATGTAACACATATATTAAAAAACATAAACAACACATAGAAAAAAATACATAACATACATTTAAAATAAATACTAAAATACATAACAATAATTAAAAAAACAGGGAGGAGGAGCCAAGATGGCGACCGAGACGGCAGCGTAGATTCCCGGCTCTGTGAACCTCCGCATCCCGCACGGATATCCTGTACTAGATCCTCAGCTTGCGCCATGGGATCGTGTTTGTGAAGGAGAGTGGCAACCGATCGTGTGACTCCGGGGTTTCTGGCTACTGTACCGCCTGAGAAATTTGCGGATGAACTTTGCGGCCCGTGCGGCCCCGGAGCCGGGACCTCGAGTGGACGCCTTGGCCGGGTGGCAGTTTAACAACAACGGCCTGTGGTGACTGGGTGGAGTCGGTCCACCGGAGCGGTGCTGCCCCCGGCCTGCATTTCGCCACGGCCGCTCCCGTTGCTAAAGCGTAGTGGAGCGAGGGCATGCCCGGGGGTGCAGTTCTCAGACTCTTCGGTGTTTGCCCCTGCCTTTGACGGTGAGCTGCCCGGACACCGCCCCTAGCTCGCCCTGATCCTTGTAGACTGCTCCCGGATTTTCGCGGCCGCTGGTCCTTGGTGGAGACAACTGTTGCCCGAGTCCACGCAACGGCTGAATTTGTACCTGCCCCCGGACCCCTGTCTCCAGCGACGTGGACCCCGAGGTGCTTGTCCCTGGGTCCCGGCCCCCATACGAGTCGGGCCTCCCCCGCCGGCCATCTTGTTGCGATGCAGCCTACTATCCTGTCCACCGGGTCGCAGCAGGATTGGGAGTGTGTGACTTTTGGGAGTGTGGCGGAGCGACCGCGGGGAGCAGTGCTGGGGTACGGCGACCTCCTTGAGGCCCTTGGTGCCCTTCATTTCTCCTTGGCTCGTGGCATCGAGGTCTTGGGGAGTAAGATCGACGGTGTGGCATCAGCGTTGGGACAATGGCGGCATGCTAGTCCACAGTTACACAGGGACTTCCTACACTGCACACAGGAGGATAATGTCGCGGCCATCCCTGCGATTAGTGCGCAGCCGGACACTCCGGACAGTATGCTACCGTATGATCGGCTGACTGAGGGTTTGATCTGTTCCGGAGGTAGTGGTTCCGAGTGGAAGGTGGTGGCCTCGTCCCGTGTACGACCTCCGGTGACCCAGGGACTTTACCAGCAATGTCTGTCTACTTTGGATGATTCAGCCTTCCCGGACCTTGTGTGCAGTACAGATCCTGGGGCAGCACTGGGAAAGACGTCCCTCCGAGATGCGGACTGTGTTGGCGTTCTGAGACCTCCACCCCACCTGTGTGCGTCGCTTCCCGGTTGTTTTGGGACATCCCTTCACCTTGGAACATCGGACATGGCGCTGGGTCGAGGGGTAGGCATGGGCAGCATCGCCAGGAGTGGTCAGGGATGAGGCTGATCCCTCGGGGTGGTCATCTGGTAGACGGGCGGACTCATGGTTGTGTACTCCCAGGATATAGTTACTAGCATATTCGGTGCGCAATGCTCCCCATTCCCCCTTTTGTTATGGTCGATTTGGTGCTACTTATTGTTTGCTGCTGGGATACCTTACGGTGTGGGAGGGAGAAGCCGGGGGTATGTTCTGAAGGCCCTCCTCCAGTTTATTATATTTTCTCCACCCCCCCGCCTGGTGGGGTTCTTTCTTATTCCTTTTTCCCTGCTTCTTCTATATTTCGGGTCTAGTTCCAGGGCGACAGGCACACTGCTGGGGGGAGGGGCCATACTCATTTGCAGAGGTGCAGGGTGGGGGGTTGGGGGGGGACTCTTTTCTTTCTCAGTCTTCCTCTCTTTTTCCATGGCCTCCTTTTTCTTCTCCGTTTCTTTTTGTTTTTTTCTGGGATCAGCGTGGTACGCCTCTTTTGCTGTGAACCGTTGCCTCTCCGTGTGTGCCACAGTTTCCGGGGGTTCTCTGGGCGTTAGGTATGGGGGCCTGCAGGCGCAACTGTTTTTGATATTCTTCCCCATCATTTCCTGTGTTTGCGCCATGGATTCAATTGATTGCTGTTTATTGCTAAAGTCTATCATGCGGCCTGCCCTTTATCGCTGTTGGGAAATTGTTTGGCACCTGATCCTACTGTTTTGTTTCATTATAAAATGAAAAACCCCTTTTCTCCTGGTGTCCTACCTGCGCGGCTCCCGGGCCGAACTATCTTAGTATGAAGATTTTGCTACCGAGGTGCCGCATGTGCTCCTATTTGACCTTATTGCTCTGATTGCTTAGCGGCCGGCCCTGGGGGGTTGTAGGCCCATACTTGTCAATGATCGAAATGTCAATAAAGGTTTTTCAAAAAAAATAAATAAATAAATAAATAAATAATTAAAAAACAATATTTTAAACAACTATATTATTATTACCATGCGACCCCTCACTCAATGACAGGAAAAAGCCCTGCAAACTCTTTTGTTTGGAAGAGCCATGATAACCAAGCAATGGTGCAGCCTCAAAAGCAGCATCAGACCATCTTTTTCTGTTTTGTCTGACAAGTAACCGCTCTCCTGTCATAAAGATGACATCTTTAACATGGCATTGTCCGTCAGCATACTTTTTCATCATCTATTTCCGGCCAAAGTTCATAATGTGAATATTTTCATCATTCCTGGAAACCACCTCAGTTCCAAGAATGATGAAAATATTCACTGATGCTGCTTTTGAGGCTGCACCCTTGATCATCACTAATACCAAAAGAACACAAGGTTTTTTCTCATTTTCAACATGTGGCCAATCACTCACCAAACATCAATGACAATGTAAATACGAGGGGCCGATTCACAAAAGTAAAGTTAAAGGGGCCGATTATGATGTCGGTCAGAAAGCCTCCAACTGCTAGGGGAAAACTTCTGACCATGGTTCGGGGCTTTCTGACCGCCTGATTAAGATGTCGATGGTCATAACGTGAACCGTCTGATCATTCTGACTTAGTTCCCCCAGGCTCTCAGAGCCTACTAGCCGGTCGGAACAGAACTGTAATCACCTGTGGACAGAGCTTCCACGATCGGCATATTGATGTTGAATTCCGCAAGACTTTCCGTTCCGGCCTTTCTGAAATGGAAAGGTTGTCAGGGAGTGACTTTGGAGGCCCCTAGCAGGCCCCCCTTGACCCTGCAGCATACGGTTAGTGGCCGAGGGTGTACCTAGGTACACCCCTGGTAAAAACCTGCACTGTGTGGCAGGCACCATGGGGTGCCTGCGACAGGGTGCAGGGCTTTACACCTCCACACATTTCTCTATAGGAGTCATGGCCGGTTTACGGCCATGACACAAGCGCCCATAGAGAACAATAGGAATCTGACCGAACAGTGTTCGGTCACATCGTAACCTATCGGGCAGTCCCGAGACCAAGAGGGTGTCGGTTGGCGGAAATTGCGACCAACATTGTTATAAGCCCTTTGAACGTTAGATCTAAACTTAGACCAAACTTCTAAATTTACAACTTTTGGAATTCACAAAGAGCCTTTACAAGTACCATCTTTTTGTTTGCACTCGAGCAAGGTCTCTGCCCAAGTGCGAACATAAAGATAGTAAGCCTGGGCAAAGCACTACGCTACGCTCGCGTAGTTTGCGAAGTTTGCGCTTCTTCGCACTACGCAAATTGCACGTAGCACAGTGCAAACACGCGTAGTGTAGCGTTGCGTAGTGCAGCGGTCATTTTTTGCTTGCTCGCAGTCCTCAACATCAAGTTGGCGACCGCGAGCAAGCAAAATGACATCCCGGTGAGACTTTTTCCTCGTTCGCGATCAGCAACATCAAGATGGCGATCGCGAGCGTGGAAAATAAACCTCCTGGCGAGATTTTCAACGCGGGGAGGTCAGGTTTCTCATTGCGACCGCTTGCGATGAGAAACTACCAGTTCGAGTTGAGAAAGCTGCAGCTCGAGTAAAAATCTACTCGAGCGGCAGAAAACTACAGCTCGCACTGTGCAAGATGCCGTTTTCAATGATTGCACAGTGCCGGATGCTTGTCCGCACTGTGCAATCATTGAAAATGGCATCTTGCACAGTGCAAACAGGGTACTACGCAGTTCGTGAAGTGCTACGCGTAGCTCGCGTAGTGCGAAGTGCACTTTGCGTAGCTACGCATAGCGCTACTTCGCGATCTACGCCCAGGGTTAACAGATAGTACTCGTAAATGCCCTTGGTGAATTCCCAAATTCCCAAAGTTATAAACTTCGACGTTTGGTCTACGTTTAGAGCAAATGTCCAAGTTTACCTTTGCGAATCAGGCCTTAGGTCTAGACCGACTGTCGATGACTCTGTGTCCACTAATGATTCCATCTCACCTGTACAGATCACTTACACTTCGACTGCCAGTTCCCAATTTGCTGTGACCTAATCAGGATGTCTGATTCAGATGCCATGACAATTAATTGAAGATAATCATTCATATAGTTATTTTTGTATTTAGTTGAATATTTAGTCATTTACCTGTTTTGAAAAGTTATAACTTTTTATTTAACAAAGCGGGAGATGTAGTGTCTGGTAAATAAAAGAAAGCTTGAACTCTTTTGGTTCCCACTGTGTGCCCTAGGGATGTGATGTAAGCATTAGAGAAATGAGCTGGGGAGCCATTGAAACTGAAGCTGAGGGTGGATTGCAAGCCCCAGTGCCTAGAGCAGTTACAGAATGAAGCCGACTGTGTTTTGCTTGCTCCCAGAGGCACCTTACATAAACCTCTATAGTGCTCCAGCAGTGCGGGAGACATTGCAACTGAAGGTGGGGATGGACTGAAATCCCCAGAGTCCAGAATAGTCATAGCAGGAAGCCAATTGTGTTTTGCGTGCACCTGGAGGCACCTTACAAAACCACGGAAGGGCACCCGCAGCATGGGACACACCCGGACGCATGCCTGGGCAAAGACCGGGCCAAAAGTGGGCCCATCTGTGCCTGTCCATGGCCAGTCGAGGCTGGGCTGAGCCCCCCTCTTTAATCCTACTCTGCCTTTGGACTACACAAGGCCCTGGACTATACCAAGCTTGAAGGGCAGGTCTATGTTTATCCTTTAAATACTTATGGTATCTAAAAAGTAAAGTATAGAATATGGGCAAGCGTAAATTAGCCCAAGCAACTGGGAAGGGGATCTCAAAGCCCGTATCCTCTACCAAAGCAATGACTAATTATTGAAGCAACACTGTGGTTCTACTGAACAACTAGATCTCCAATCCAGAAGAGACTGGCTGTGACCCATTCTGCCCTACATAATGCAATTTTACAAAGCCATTGAGGAAGATACCTGTTTAGGTCCAGTGATCCCTCCCATAAAGAAAATGCTCATGGATCCATGTGTCTCTAACGCCCCCCTCCTGATCAGCGAAGATGCTCATACAAGTGAGCTATTCTCCCCTCCAGCAAAGAAATGCTGTCAGCTGGCAGGTTCTCCAGTCACTAACCTAAAAAAGGAAGGCCTACTACAGGGGGAATGGAATCACTGCCACCACCAAGGTTCCCTAGGAGGGCAAACAAAAGAAAGACACCAAACCCCACTTAATCAACAGAGATGACATTAAAGAAGCTACACAGCAGTTTGACAACAATTGAGGACTCGTTAAAGTAAGGAACTAGAGGGTATTAAATTAGAAATTTATAATCTTGAGATAACTGTATAAGAAATACTAGTCCAAACAAGACACAAAATAGGGACATTACTACAAAGAAAGTGGCATAAACTAACGTATCAGTAACCACAACATCACATGTTACCCGAATTCATTCATTTCCAGATTCCACTGAAAGAAATTTCCCTATGAATTCAGAAACATATGTAAATACGACTTTGTACCTACCTCCGGAAGTGACAACATATGTAATCACATAGTGAAATGTCTCTAAACTAATGCCCAGTGTAACGGAAACATGGATTCAACTTTAAAATATGGTGATACACTGTCTGTCCAAACAGTATTGGAGTACAACCTGTCTTTTCCAAGAAGTAATAATGGTCAGAAGAGTTGATTGGCTAGGCCCCTCTAGGAAAATCAGTGAAGGCAATTGTATTGTTGCGAATTTTTGATCCACTTAGATGGTTACAACTTTACTCTTTGGTTTGGATTGTAAGTTACGCCCTAGGACATTTAGAAAGAATACATTGGCTTTTTCTACAGGCAAGAAATACTTTTAGATAGGGGTAGCACTCCGGCACAAATAGAGACATCAGCAAACCAGAACATTTTTCAACACCGAACAAAACCAAACAAAAGACCATTGATAAATATTCCAACTACAAATAGGTTCTCCCCCCTCTCGAATTACGACAAACAGGATTGACAACTGGGTGGGGATGGGAGGAAGGGTAGTAATCCAACTGACACACATATTGTAGATAGTGAATCACATAAACTATATGGGGTATTCTGACCTGTACAAAAAAAGGAAAGTGGTAATTTTGTAAACAAGACCTGTAACCTTGGGAGAGTAAAAAACAAACTGGCGAACCCAGTGTGGTGGAAGACTATCAGTCAAACTCACCTGGTCGGCCTACAAGAGACATGGGCAATAGACAACTTTCACGTGGGGGGCTTTACTTTGCTTCTAACCTGGGCAACACCCTCAGAGGGAGGGCGGTATAAGGGGGGCCTGGCCATCTTTAAATCTATAACTGCACAAATAAAATTGAAAGATCCTGTACGTTTTCCCCCTACACTCAACTCCTCCATTTGCAAATGGAGGAAAAGTAAAATCTCGTCCTAATACATTTTTATAACAATGTTTTTGATCAAACTATAGTTAATATTATCATGGATGTAAGTGGGGAGGTTGAATTATTGTTAAATCATTTTAAGGATGATTGTATACTAATATGGTTAACGGGTTTTAATGTAAGTCAATGCAATAGGAGGGGCATCAGAAGCTGTTGCTAAATAAAAACTAATGGGGAAGGAAGGATGCACTTTTTGCACAACCCATATGGAGAGGCATTAAATGAAATTATTTTTAAATATAGCATGGAATTATTAGAACAGTACAAATGGCAAGGCTAACCCTAGTACCTACGTACTATGGGAATTGCAGACGTTCCTCCAATGGCCATATTCTGGTCACTGAATATGGCCATCGATTAATAAAATCTTTTGATACTACCCCAAATGTTTTCAGGGACTACTACTTTTTGACAGTGGCCTTTTACATAAATATCTTGAGGACAAATGGCTTACAGATCACAAACCAAATAGAAATGCAGGGCAGAAATAGCATCAGACTAAAATGGGTGAACATGATTGGCACTGCCATTACAAGGATAATCATGGTGAAAAATCTCAGTGATTTTAATATTTGTACGGATTTGAAGTCTCCACCATTGCGTATTATGGTAGCCTGTTTGTAAAATAATGGTAGAAATATCAGAAAAATTAAGATACACCATTGTTCTGTTTTGTAATGTACCCCAATATAAGCCTGGGTAGTCACCTAAACTTTCGACAACATTTCCCTGCCATTGTACTACATAACAGTTTTTGGTATTGACCTTTTACCTAGTTAGGTGCCGCTAAAATGTTTTGTGGATTTCCCTGAAAACAAGCCTGATTTGTAATGCATGAGAATTCTCAGACTCACAACAGGATTACCATGTTTTGCATAATAACTATGTATAAGGGTCATCCCTTCTGACATCCTCAGCCAACATGACACAGCAAGGTAGAAACCCTGAGGGTACCTTTCAGGTATATGTACACTATATCTTTGCTGGGGCAGGCAGAGGAGAAACACTTCTATTCTGACACCCTGACATGAGATGCGAAGGTTCCCGTAATACAGACACACAAGTACACAGTGGTCTGACATCCCTTGCGGGGTGTTCATCTCAAGACCAAGATGGGGTCCTTCTTTCTCTCACACCAGGTAATGGGGTTGCATCCTAGGGGGATTCTTGGCTCTACAACTACATACATGCTAGGTACACTTAGGCACATCCAGTTAGGATTGCAAAATAGGAGTATGCATTATTACTGTCATGTACTTATATTCTTGAACATAGTCATTGTTTTAGCACTATGATAGAAATCTACAATCCATTTACTCTGTTGGTGCTTATACTCGTTTTCTCTATTTCTGTCTTATGCTTGTTTCTGCACACCTATTTCACAATAGAATGACACTGGTTCAATAAATGCTTATTGAAAATGTCCCTATTGTTTATTCTGTGTATCTCTCTGAGACAAAGTGAGCACGAGTGGCTGAGCGAAAAGTCCTGTACTGTTTCTACGATCCCTGATGGGATAGGAGTTTACAGTGGCACTGTGAGCTAGCAGGTACACAGGCAAACAAATCCAGTGGGTGTGTCTAAAATCAGTCTGGACACCAACCCCACAGTTTATGTTGTCCAAACGATCAGATCCTATATAGATTATAGGAACTACACCACATGGTTCCGCCAATGTTGGTTTGCTTCTTATTTAACAGTAAAATCTGAGTAGTTCAGTCGTGCTGTTCTCAGAGACCCCTACTCACTTGTACCCAGAGACATCTGGAGTGGGAAGGGAATATCAGCTGAATAGGCATATACTATGCATTGGCTGTAGCTTTATTCAAGTTTGAAGGATAATAGTTCCCTACTGTGCATAAAACCTTATCTCAGTTCCCTTGAAACGGTTTTAACAATGACTGAAGAAGAAAACACTGTGGCACTACGTGGGAATGCAGTAGGGGAAGGAGAACAGGAAGGTGCTATAAACATTTCAGAACATGTCAGAACTGCTTTTACTTTAAAATTCAAAGAGAACAATTGATGGACAGGATGCAGAACAATGTCATACATTCACCCAAGAACAGAGATATTGGACTAAATCCATTGCTTCTTTGCTCATCATGCAATTCCAGTTTGAACCCAGCCATATGCAAATCAGTCATGACCCTGTGTCTCATGGAAACAGTCCAGCACGAACTGCCAGGCCAGGTCTTCCCTGGACTGGAAACAAGCATCGTAAAACCGGTTTCCCGGTTGCAGCCCTCATCAGCCATAATAGCTTGACTGCAGTGGCATGGAAAGCACAGGAACCACGTCTGGTCATACCCGTCCCACTCGGGTGACAAATGCAAAAAGAACAATTGATGGACAGAATGCAGAACAATGTCATACATTCAGACCAGTACAGCAATCTGGGCCTAAATCGATCATTTTTTTGCTCATCATGCCTTCCAGTATGAACCCCGCCAAATGAAAATCAGTCTTGACCCTGTGCCTCATGGGAACAGTCCAGCCTGAACTGCCAAGCCAGGTCCTCCCTTGACCGGAAACAAGCATACTAGTACCGGTTTGGGGTGTCACCCCTCATCAGCCAGAATAGCTTGATTCCAGTGGCACAGTAAGCCCGGGACCCATGTCTGGGCATACCAGGATGGATGGAATGCAGAACAAATCAAAACATTCACCCCCAGTCAAGAGAACTGGGTTAAATCTATCATTTGTTTGCTCACCATACCACCCCAGTTTATACCTGGCCATTTGCAAATCAGTCTTGACCCTGTGCTTCATGGGAACAGTCCAGCCAAAACCAGTCCTAGGATGCTTGTTTCCCGTCCAGGGAGGAATATATATGAAAAATATTTAAACTTTACAAAAACACATATTCACTGGAGGATGACATCACTGTTGTCATTTGAGATGTCATCAGTGATGTCATCAGTGATGTCACTGACTATGTCATAAGTGATGTAATATGTGACATCATCACCAGTGCATTACGGGTGCGCGAGTTATAGTTAGCTCAACTAACTATAACAGGCACATTTCTCTGGTTTTATATGATGTCCAACTAACTATAACGTCCCTGAAACCTATGATTTTTTCAGTGAATTTCTAAGGTTTTTTAAATGTTAATTTCATATTTTAATATTTATAAAACCTATATTTTTTCTGGAATATTTTGCAACTCTATTATCCTTTATTTTTAAATTTGAAAAATTATGTAATTTTTTATATCTTCCAAAAAAAGTATGTGTATCTATATATATTATTTTTTTTAAAACTAGACTCCCGTACTGGTAGAGTACCAAGCTCCAATACCACGCAAATCCTATCTGCGATATTGTAAAACTTGTTAAGGATGCGCATTTCGTATCCGACGGCTTCGTAGCACCATGTCCCGCCTAACATCATATACATATACGGTTGCGCCAGCTCCTAGTTTGGTATGCGACGGTTGAGCGGTACCAATACGCGTGTTACGTCATCTACGTATAGGGTCGCGCCGGCTGCGCGTTCCGTATGCGATGAGTGCATGCTGCCATGCCCTGTTTTACATCATAGATGTATGGTATCGCGCTGGGTATGCCACGCCATTCCCTCATTAATTTTTTTATGTCTCAAAACTATATCTAAATAAGTTTACAGTGTATATGAGAGCAAGCGATAATCTGAAATATTTTCCACTTTTATATATAAACTTATGTTATGGTAAATATATTTTCTCAAAATCGAGTCGGGTGCGGCCTCCTTGCGCGCTCGGTGTGCGCTTGCCATGTGACCTTAAAAAAAGCTTTTGATTGGTTCATAACATTTCCCATTGTAACAGTTGGAGGACCCCACCCATTTTAGTCATTCTCTCTACACCGTTTGATGAGAGACACATCTTCTGCTTACAGAGCTTTTTTGAAAACTTTTTTGCTGTGTACACATATCTTATAGTACACACAACATGCAACGATCATCTTGATCAATAATCATGCTCTGTACAGTAGCCTTCCACGAGTGATAGCCATACATCTGAAACGTTTCATCAAAAAACAAATGTGTGTTACATGATGCACCTGGTGTGTGTGTGCGTGCATTATTGTGCTGCCTTTCGGCCTGGGTATTGGTGCACATCCTAGATAACATGTGAAAACAGAAAAGAGTAATGTGTAGATTTGTGTTGCAGTATGCTCTATTTTCAGGCTTTAGCAGTATAGGTGTGTCATATGTGAGACATTCAGATTCACGTTTGACATGTATTGCTTGACTGTAATGAGAGCTATCACTGTGTATGATGTAGCCTCTCTGCTGATCCTCCCTCCATCCAAGCACATTCATATGTGTGCACTTCGTGATAGCAACACTTTCAATAATACCACACACCATATCCACAAGCTTGACCACGGCATGTGATGTTGTCTATTCAATGTTTTCGGACAGCATCGCATTAGCGATAGTTGCCGCCCTCCCGGTACATGCTACATTAATGTACATTGCGGATTGTGCAACATCAAAACTGCAACAGGGACACACATATAAGTACACTTCCTGCCCAGGCAGGAACTGAACAACGCCCAGGTCCCCGGAATAATTATTCACACCCCTATGCTGGCCTGGCGTACGCAAGCCCAGCCCACCTTGCGTACCTATAAATAGGATAACGACGACGCCACATGTCCCAGTTCTTCCACACTGCTTTAGATGATATGGCCACATCCACCTCGAATATCACAATGCGCAATAAAAAAAGGGATCAATGAGGTGTACATCATCCTGGCAATCGAATCTACATCTTAATTATGAATCCTGCTGGACGTCGTGTTTGGACACAAACCAATGACAGCAGGTGAGCAGTGGGGTCTGCGTGCACAGGGTCTGCAATTGAGCGTGGTGCGGTGGAAAGGAATGGGGTACATCAGACTGGGTGCACAGGTGCAAACAAGTAAGGTTGCAGTGTGTAAAGATGTGATCTCTGACCTCATTCAGTCACATCTCTCTCTCATTTTAAGGACCTGCTGGACCGTACTGTAGGCCTGAGCCAGCGGGCAGCGCTGCCCTACAGACACATGGCGTTGGCTTTTGGGGCACAGTAGTGAGTTGATTACTAAGTGTACATGCACACACACTTGCCCAACTGCATTGCACGCACACATTATCCTTCTAGCATGCGCTCTGTTCCTTTGTATGTGAACGTTGGCATAATATATTATTATTTACCCTTGTTTATTCTTGTGCACTTCAACTCCTCTTTGAACCACGATTACCACTAACAGTTGGTAGATCGTACTTCAAGAAGAAAGGATGCACTCAACTGGTGTTCTCTCTTAAGCATGAAATAAACCTTAATTTACGTTAAGACGATTCCACCATTATATTATTTCTTCCTTTTCAGACCCTGGGTTAGTTGCACGAAAAAGCACGCAGCAGGTGCTCAACCGGTGCTGATGATCTGGCCTTCCTGACACCTTCCATCGTGTTATCAAGACACCGTCCCCGACCGAAGACCTGCTGTGCCACCATGAGTGGCACCCCGGAGTCGGAGCTCGCACCGGCACGTCGTTGGACACACCGGTTGTGGCAGGTGAGCAGTGAAGCCTTGGTGTGCAGGAGCTGCAATTGAGCACAGTCTGGGGGAAGGGGCTGGGGTGCAGCAGCCTGGGTGCACAGGTGCGGATATGCGATGTTGCCGTAGATAATAATATAATCTCTGGCCTCATTCATATCTCTGTTTCATTTGAAAGACTTGCTGGACTGCACTCTTTCTCGCGGACCCCAGCGTCCCAGACACACGGGTGATGGGAGGTGAAGAGTGAGGGCTGGGTGTAGTAGGCCAACGCTGTCTCCTCCTCTCTCTGTTCTTTTGACTCTCCCTCCTCTTCTCCCTTCCACCCACTTGCTCTTTGTCCCATTCTCACTTTCTTCCTTTCATTCTGACTACCTTTATTTATAGGTTTCGCCTACGCAGTGCGCATGCATTGCATGGGAGACCTTTAGTCGTCGTGCAGCTCTTTTTACAAAGCACATACTCATGCTTGTGGCGGCATATGGCTTGCGGGAGTGCTCAGCCATGCGCCACAAGCAAGTATGTGCTTTGAATAAGAGCAGGATGTGCGATCACGCACCCGCTCATCGCCAGCGCACTCACTCAAGCGCCTCTTAGCACCACTCACGTGTTATTTTCAATGTTCTTTTAGCGCGCGCGCACACACAACTCCCGGGTTTGTTATTTCATTGTATTTATTTTTACGTTTTTAGAGCGCTTAAGTGGCGCCTTACGAGAACTTCAGGGCATGTGCTGGTATTGCCTCTTTTCTGATGCCAGCTCATGAGCGCGGCTTAAGGCTGCCTCTGGTCTCATGTAGTGAGCCAATGGTGGTGAGTTTTAGGGATAGCAACCTTATACTGTGAGCAAGAACCAGTGTCACTGGGCAGGGTGCCTTGGGTCAAAGGGCAAGGAGCCTTTAGTCTTGTGCAGAGGGCGCTTGCTTGAAACGTACAGTGCGCAGGGCTTTAAGTGGGCCGGGTCCCTCCTGGTCGTAGACCTGCCAGCAATTAACAAGCATTTGCAATGCAATAGTTCTCGCATTTACGCGAGTTTGAGCTATTGACAATGCAAATAACAATGCCTTTTATTTTTGTTTTCGTTTTTAAAACATCAATAAAAGGCATTGTCATTTACAATGCCAAAATCTTAAATTCGCGTTAATGCGAGACCTATTGCATTGCAAATGCTTGTTCTCTTGGACATGGCACACATACTTATGTTTCTTTTTCCTCTTGCGGGTTTTGTACGCTGCTTCCGGAGGATTCCCACCCACTTCTTTCATGTTTTACTGTTGTTCGAATAAAGTTACATTTCCATTTATTTTTGTTTTTTTTAATAAAAGTTATTTTTTTTACCAATAAATAAGTGAGTGTATGGGTCTTCATTTTCTGACAACACTTGACTGTAGTTTATTGTGAAAATCGGCAGTTGATAGTAGTTTATGAGGGAAAACATTTTTAATTTTGCGGTGCACCTACCAAATATAAACCAACAGACTATTACATAAATGAAGCCTGGGTAATTCTACAACGGCAAGGGTTCTATGAGTGTATCACTTTATAACACCATGAGTACTGCCCGTGTGATTTCAGAACCATCAGGGTTTGCAGCAGCACAATACACCACACAGGGCATGCGGGACGGGAGTGCAGCACAACAATCCATAGAAAGCAATAGGGAGGGGACAGGACCATGCACATGGACAACAGAGAACAGAGGGGAAAGAGGCAATGGTAGCTAGCTGACCATAATGGACAGACAGGAGAGAAGGCTGCAGCATAACAGACCACAAAGGGCAGGAGGGACATATCAGGGGCATTACAATGGAACAGACAAGCCAGAAGGGAGGGAATAGGGGTCTGCACATGGAAACAGAGGGCTGGGGGCAAGGGGGCAGGGCAGGAGCGGCAAGATGACCATAGAGGTCAGGCAGGATCGGCACTAGAAACAAGAAACACCATCGAGAGCAACAGTGAGACTATGATGGCATACACACAGACCATGGAGGGAAGGTGGGAGGGGGTCAGGGGCAGCTAGCTGACTACACAGGGAAGGTGGGAGGGGCCGTGGCAGCACAGAAGACCATGCATGGCAAGCAGGAGGGTTTGTGGCAGCACAATGTCTATGATGGGCAAGAAGGAGGGTGCAGGGGCATGCACAATGGACCAAGGATGATAGAAGGGAGGGTCAGGACCTGGGCACAGACAACAGAGTTCAGGGGAAGGGGCCTCACAACACATCGCGCGGGGCAGGCAGGAGGAGCAGTTGCAGCACAACAGACCAGGGAGGGCAGAAGGGTGTGGCAGTAAAATGGACCATGGAGGACAGGAGGAAGGGGATAGGGGCATGGCATGTGGACAGGCAGGGTGGAGGTGGCAGGGACAGGTTACAGTCATCTGACAATGCTAGGGAGTTGGGAGGGGAGTGGCAGCTCAACAGAACACTCAGAGTAGATAGGAGTGGCAGGTCCATGGAACATGGTGGGCAAAAAGGATGGAGCAGGGGCATGCACAAAGACATCGGAGGGCAGGGGGAGGAGAATAGGGGCAGCAAGCTAAGCACAGAGGCTAAGCAGGAAGTTAATGATGGGGCATAGAATTGGGCAATGGAGGGCTAGAGGAGTGGACTGGTACATCATGCTAAATGGAGAGCAGTGGCAGCACATCAGACCGTGCATGGCAGGAGGGAGGAGGCTATTCCATGGATTCAGACAACAGAGGATGGGGAGGAGGTGGGTGGGGCAGCAAGCTAACTGTTCAGAGAAGGTGGGTATTAGAAACTTTATTGTTTCTAAAATGTGTGTCTGTGCGAACTACTTAAGTATGCAGCATAATCTCACTTTTATTCAGGAAGAAGAGTACGTTTGTGACTGTGACTCCGGGCTCACTTGGTAGAAACACCCCCTGACCCTCCACCCTCCATCACAAAATGTAATGCCCGTGAAAAGGGTAGGTGACACAGTGTTATATAGAACATAGTCCTAAGAGCACGATTGAAAATGAAAACTAGATATAGCGTATGGTATAAACTATGCACCAACAAGTGTGATATAAGATGAATCGGGGCATAAAATATAATATGCAAGACATTGTGCACAATAACAGATTCACTGGAGAGCGCAAGATAGCACAGGCACTAGCGCGTGCTATGCGATATGCGCCTTGGAGTGTAATATGCACAGGGCAGTTTTGTGTAACCTAACTAGTCTCTAAAGTTGTAATATAAAATATGTGCTGGGGAGTGTAACGTTGCATATGCACTGTGACAAAGATATGGATCCCAGATTGTAATATGTATGGCATAGCGCTGTGCGTTATAACATAGGCATCGAGGAAGGCACGTTAGATGGGGCAATATAACCCGTGCGAAGGCAAGTGTGGCATGACATATTCACAGTGTGGTGTTACAGTGCACATGGGCTAGAGAGTGTGATAGCATACGCACTAGCTGGTGGAATACAACACAGAGGTGTGTGGCACTCGGCGGGCACTGGTGGGTGTAACACAGCATTGGGCTCAGCCAGGAGCGCGCTGTGACTCTCAAGTAAGGTTTGTCTCCTTTCCAGAGAGTAAAATAAAAAGTATTACACATTCGGCGGTAGATGTGTTTTTTATTAACCGTGAGGGGGGTTTCTTGCATAGTTTTGGTCAAATTTTTGTTGAATCCCCTTTGAATGGCTTGGTGTGCGTGTGTATTAAAAGTGCCCATCAATAGCTACCCATGTTTGGATAAATAAACGACAAGGGTGTCTACTTAGAGAGTACCCACCAGCGGGGGTGCCGGGATTAGGCACGGTAGGGCGTCAGACACGTCAGAGCTTCATTAGCGGTGTAAATACATTCCACGTGGATTCATTGTATGCATAGTTGCCTTTTAATGAATATCACGCAAATCGTCATGGTGAAAGGTACATATGGTTTGTTCAGCATGTCCTAGGTGTTTTTATAAATATATATTTTTTTTAAATAATAAAAAACAAAGGCCGGCCCCGGGGCATGGGGTCTCCGGGGCCATAAGTGGCCTGAGGAGGGGGGCAACGCAGCCTCCTCCTAAAGAATTTAAGAAAAAAAAAGGCCAAGGATGATCTCATCAGTCATGTCATTTGAGATGTCATCAGTGATATCATGAGTGATGTAATATGTGACGTCATCAGCAGTGCATTGCCGGCGTGCGAGTTATAGTTTGCTGAACTAACTATAACAGGGTAATTTCAATTGTTTTGTACGAGTGAAAGTCCAGCTAACTATAACGCCCCTGAAACCTATGGTTTTTTCAGTGAATATATATATATATACATACATACATATATATATATTGAGTATAATAAATAGAATTCCCAACTTGTGATCATCTGATCATCTATCAGCTTCTCCAAGGTTTCCAAACTTGAATATCAGGCAAACCCAATGAAAAATAGTATATGGCAATGTTTCCTTGATTTATGGTTTCAACGGCAATGAAAAAGATGTTTTTTAATTGCGATTTCAGGTATTAGCACTGTAACTTTATAAAAAGCAATTCAGTATGCGAATGTATGCAAATATATATTTTTTTATCGATAGTTATATATTTAACAAACATAGTTATTTATGTATTTATTTAATTATAAATTTAAGCACTCGTCGCAACTGAAATCTATACAAACCTACAATTGCTCAAAATGCATGCTATTCAGTTTTGACACCACTCAGGCGTTACTATTTTCATGTCTATGATCAACCCTTTTGTTATAATGCACGGGTCACTTTAAGTAAATCACGCGGCAAAAAGTTTGAAAAAATGGTATTTAAATAACTGGTCCAGCTAAATGCACGTCATGTGATCAAGTCCCCTGTGAGGGACAAAACACGTCAAGGCGATTGCGATCTGTGGGAGCAGTAATGAAATAGCAAAGGAACAAATTCCTGTGGCTGTGCTCTTACTTTCGCGTGGAGGAGAAAGCGAAATGAGAAGGAGTGTACCTGGATAATTAGAAGCTGGTTCTGGCTCCTCCAGCTTCAAACACGGACCCCTCTCACAAATGGGCTTACCTGCCACAAAGGAGCCACGGCTCGGCGGCAAGCTTCGAAGTAAATTGGGAAGGATTAGCGGCATACTAGCCCCCCAGCGGAGAATCTAATCACTTGAGCGGAAACCTGCAACTTCAGACACTGTCCAGGACTGTCGGAGGACGCATAGAGCGCCGAACTGGTGGTGGGTTGAATGCAAGTTAGCCTCGTCAACAAACTCCGGCTGGGTTCAGAGTAAAATTCAGTAACACGGATAAAGCAGGCATGAGCTTTCGACTTTAAATCCCTGTTATATAAATTTGCACCTCAATAATTAGCTCCCAGATTGAAAATGTCAGCCGACGCGCTGAGAGAAAGGGAGGAGGCAGCGGCAGCAATATTTAATGATGAAACGGCACTCAATATAGACTCGATTTCCCAGAATGCACCCACAAGTTCAAGAAATCCCAGCATAGAAGAATAAAACAAACAGTTGGAAAAACTGATGCGTGCTGAATAAAAGAAATGGTTGGAAGCCAAGTCATTGCAACACTATATAGACATTGGAAGAGTACCTCGGGGTCTAAGGATTTTACTTGACCTGAGCTATGAAACGCCCAATAGAGAGATAATGAAAGAATGGGCGGAAACTAATTGAGATTCATCACGCAGATTGTTATTCATTTTGGTGAAATACGCTGAAAAAGATTGCGCCAGATTGTTGGAAGAAATAGAAAAAAATCAATAATTAATTGGAAGAAATGGGACACACTGAAGAACTAGAATAATTTAGATTGGAAATGAAAAGAAGATTTAAAAAGGAAGGAGATGTAAGAAGAGAGCGAAAGGCCTAAAAATGTTGTCAGGATCGATGTGATTATGAATGCAGATGAGTGTTTACCTTCGGGGAAAAATTTGACCTTCGGGGAAAAATTTGACTCATTAAAGGCAAACAAATCCGGGCTACCACAGGCAAACAAACAATCAAGAACAGGGGGCAATATGCCATCAGAATGAACTTCAGCATCAGAGGCCAGCTCAGCGATAGAGAGCGAGTCGGAAACTAAGTGTCGCAGGAAAACAAAACAGCAACCATTAAGGAAGTTCACATTGACGGAAGAAGTGGATTTTTTATGCTTAGAGCACCTCCAGTGGCTACGCCCAAGGAAACAATCAAACAAACAAGCAACAACAGAACCCGCAAACGCAGGGAGAGGCGGAAGGTGAGCAGACGAAGAAACAAACAAAAGGCAGCAAAAACGCCAACCGAAGAAATATTGGAGAAAATAACTCAAAATTAGCAAATGGTAGCGGATACCAGAACAGTAATAAACTTAACGAACACTGTTCAAAACAAAGCTGAAGAACAACTCGTAGCCTTAGGGCTATCATATTGCCTTGAAAGTGCATTCAATTATGCAGCTACCCGTGTTGATGTCTATAAAAGTGTGAGAAAGTTAAAATTAAAAAAGTATTTTACACAACTAAATCATGCAAAACCGAACATCTCACACAAAAACAAAAAAGAAAAGAAAGAAAAAAATGGAACAAGCATACAAACTTCCGTAGATGATGGATGAAACAGATGGACAGTTAATAAAAGATTTGCAAGAATTTATAAATGAGGATGCAATAATGAGTCCAAATATTGAAATCACAGGATCGCCAAGTATTATATACAAACCAAGCAATACATCCTTTAAGCCTCCTTCCACCTTTAATCCCATAATGTTAAAAGACACGATCAATGCATTCCATGAACAAGTTGTTGGCGGCTTAAAAAATCTTAACAGCAAAATGCAAAGCACAAGCAGGAAAAAAAATAACAAAAGGTAACTACATTATTATCAACTAATGACTAAACTAAAAAACAACAGTCAAATAGTTGTTAGAAATGCCGATAAAGGTGGAAATGTAGTATTATGGAAAAGGGAGGACTACATCAAGGAGGTCTATGCTCCAATTAAATAACAATACCTGCCGCTGCCGCAGCAACAAGCAAGCACTGAACATGGTATACAGTACCTGCAAGATGAAACTAGAGGCCTGCTGCCTTAATATCGACGGATGAATAAAAATATCTAAATAATGACAATCCTGTTACACCAATATTATATTTCATCCCCATAATTCATCAAGACGCAAACAAACCTCCTGGAAGGCTGATTATTTGAGCCAGAAAAAGTCTACTGGAGAGAACATCGATTTATATTGACTTCTTCTTACAGGAATATGTCCAACAACTAACATCTTAAATACGAGACACAGGGACATTTTTAGCCAAAATGATCAACTTCAAATGGCAAGAAGATTTTTTTCTTATTACACTTGATGTTGCTTCACTTTATTCATCAATTCGACACAAGAATGGACTAAGGGCATTGCAATTTTATTTGTCACGTAGAGGCACACCAACATGCTGATCAGTATGGTAGAATTTTGTTCAAAGAACAAAAGATTTATGTTTCAAAATTCACTATTCAACAATCAAGGGGTGTAGCCATGGGAGCCAGCTTCTCCCCCAGTTACACCTACCTACACATGGGCTGGTGGGAGGAGCTGGTTCTCATGAATGAACATACCGAATTCATGAATAGGAATGTAAAGGTTTGGTGGAGGTTCATCGATGACCTCTTCTTGTTGTGGCAAGGCACTTGGACAGAGGCTGAAACATTTATCGATGAACCAATTCAATTTACAGTTTACCGCACCCATCAGTAAGACCACAGTGAATTTCTTAGACGTTAATGTATATGTAAATAAGGATTAGCTTGAGAATAAACGCCACAGAAAACCGACAGCTGGCAATGCTATATTGCATGCAAGCAGTGCACACCCAGGGCACTTACAGTAGTTACTGTATTTGTTGATTAATAGAAATCATTGTAATCAGGAATAAAACACAATAGGTTAATAACATTATTTTTGGCGATAGAATACATATACAGCTTTATACAAGAAAGTTAGCAGCAGTGATAAAAAGCAGCAATGAATACAGTGCATTTGTGCTAATGGCTGGAGGACAATTCCAAAAACGATTATTACAAATTAAATAACTTTCTTCTTGGCAGGCCTACAAAATACAGGTAATTTTTCTTTTTTCTTTTTTTATATTTTTAAAACCATTTATCTTAAATCTCAAATGTGTTTATCTGATCACTGTAACAATTTGAAACCTTATGAAACTTCAATTCGGGGTTGTGTACAGAACTTTTAGGAGCAGATTATCATTTTAGCTCTAAGGACTTTGACGAGATGTTCCTGCAATAAAAATCATTATCAGTCTTGATTAACAGTTTTTTTTCGAGAATATAAATAAACTTTACAAATTGTGAGATCAAGCGGGGCATATTCCCAGTGAGACAGATAATAATGGCGTGTCGACATGTTCTCACCCCTAGTTTATTAAAAATAGGTCTCAACGGAGTCTTCCACTCTTCTAACAGTTGAGAGCACGTAGTTACAATATGTGGTAAAGATTCGTCATAGGAGCCACATAAACTACAAATATTTGTGGACCACTTTTTTTCCCATTTGAGTATTCCGTCCTTTGTGGGGTATCTCCCAAACCACAATAACATGAATTTGTTCCTTCAGAAATGGTTTTAAGTGGATCATCAGGTATGATTGAGGTTCTAATTTAATGAATGAGTTGATAACTTTCCTGGAGTGATTCTTATTTGTGAGCTCATCCTTGTCTAGAAGACTCGATAAAAGAGAAACTGAACGATTTATTGTTTCTCCATAAACTGCTTTGCTCCTAACTTCTTCTTCAAAAGGTGGGCACTTAAAATTGTGTAAACTCTCTCTTAAATAGTCTCTCCAACTCCTAGCATGCTCATACCTCCTTATCTCCTGCCAACATTGGTTTACAAGGGTACCCTGATCTGAGCGAAATAGAGAATATAGCATTTTTAAAAAGGCAGATTGCCGTTCCAGAGCTTGCCTTTTGAGATCAAATTCTAATCTGACATTAGCGTGTCCTATATACCTAGGGATCCCAAAGACTGATTTGAAGACTTTTATATGTAGGTCATCAAGGATCTTTACCACGATAAATCATTGAGCCGTAAGCCAAAGAGAGGATCCGCTTTGCTTTCATGACCTTTAATAGATGTTCATGGTTTGGACATGACAACTTGTCCCTCAACTTTCTAAAAGCAAAGGACAAGGCTGTTGCTTTTGCTTTGAGGTAATGAAATGCTGTCTAAAGGTCATATTATTGTCGAATGTTATTCCAAGGTATTTATAATATTTCACAGTTTTGATATGTAACCCGTTAATCTTTCATTCTTTCTTATCTGTTTTTGTACCACCTATCGCCATTATTTTTGTCTTTTTGGTATTGATTTGCATACCATTAAAGGTGATATATTGATTAGAAGAATCAACTAGTCTTCTTAGGCCTATGACAGAATGGCTTAACAATATGGTGTCATCAGTGTATTGTAAGTCTTTGATGTCTTTGCCTAAGAGGGTAGGTGAGTGATCATTAACTTCTTCAAAATGTATTGGTAGGCCGGCGATAAAAAGATTAAAAAGGCATGGAGCCAGAACATAACCTTGTTTCAGACTACTCTTAGTTTCAAATAGGTGGGTTGTACTTCCGCCATCTCCGACTTTGATCTGAACCCATGTGTTTGTATATAATAATTTAATCATGGCAAGCAATTGGTTTGGGATACCCCATTCCAAAAGCTTGACCCAAACTAGATTATGAGGAACAGAATCAAAAGCGGCTTTAAGATCGACAAAACAGAGATTTTGCTTTCTATATTTTGCCCTTTGGGCCAATAAAGTCAGTAAGGTCAAGTTCGTGCTAGTTGATTCGCCTCTTCTAAAGCCGGTTTGGAAAGCTGGAATTAGATCTTTTTTTGTGGCCCATTCTTCCAAGTCTTCAAGCAGGCAGCTCACAAAGATTTTTGCCTCCACGTCTGTTAGGGCGATTAGCCGATAATTTGCAGGATTGTCTTATGGACCACTTTTGTATATCGGCTGAATCATGCTTTCTTGCCATGACTCAGAGACCGATCCAGATTTAATAACATCAATAAATAAAATCGTTAAAACCTCTGGCTAATGTTCAAGATTTGCTTTAAAAATTTAAATTGGAATTACATTAGGGCCGGGCGCTTCATTCAATCTGATCCTGCTTATTGCCTTTTTAACTTGCTCTGTTGGCCATGACTCCTTAACTTGTGGCTCAGCTTGAACAATTTGCTGGACATTCCTATATTTTCTACCTTTCTCTCTGCTTGACATGTTTGTCTTTTTGCCCAAAAACACCTTGGCATCTAGTTGAATTTCTGCCCCCCCAGGGGTCAGATGGGGGCATTAACCTCCAATCCGCTCTGCCGGGGGGTAAAAAGCCTACTAGACGCCAGGGATTTCTTTGGGGCAAATATTAATTAGGGTGGGGGCTTCCAAAACGGGCATGCCCATGCCCCCGCACCCGCCCGCAAAAATAACAGCCTTTCTGCCCCCCTGGAGGACAGATGGGGCAGTAGCCCCTAATCTGCCCCCCCAGAGGAGCAAAAAGCCCACTAGACGCCAGGGACATTTTGGGCAAATTTTAATTAGGGTGGGGACATTGGCATGCCCGTTTTGGGCAGCCCCCACCCTAGTTAAAATTTGCCCCAAAAACTCCCTGGCATCTAGTGGACTTTCTACCTCCCCTGGGGGGCGCAGATAGGGCAGTAGCCCTCAATCTTCCCCCCAGGGGGGGGAAAGCCCACTAGATGCCAATGATTACGCTGGCTTTTTTTCTGCTCTGCCTGGGGGGGTAAAAAGCCCACTAGACACCAGGAATTTTTTTGGATCAAATTTGTATTAGGGTGGGGGTTCCCAAAACGGGCATGCCCATGCCCCCACCCCTGCAAAAACATACAGCTTTCCTGCCCCACTGGGGGGCAGATGGGGCAGTAGCCCCCAATCTGTCCCCGGGGGCAAAAAGCCCACTAGACACCAGGGATTTTTGGGGGCAAATTTTAATTAGGGTGGGGGCATTGGCATGTCCGTTTTGGGCAGCCCCCACCCAAATTAAAATTTTCCCCAAAAACTCCCTGGCGTCTAGTGATATTTCTACCTCCCCTCGGGGGGCAGATAGGGCCAGTAGCCCTCATCTGCCCCCCTGGGGGGGAAAGCCCACTAGACGTCAACGATTACGCTGGCTTTTTTATGCGTGGGGTGTGGGCTGCCCAGAATGGGCATACCAATGCCCCCAACCCCCCAAAAAATAGCCACAGTTTTTCTGCCCCCCTTGGGGGCATATCGGGCAACCCCCTCCACCCCAATTATCCCCCGGGTGGCAGATAGTCAACTAGGCACGGTGTTGTTTTTAGCAATATGCCTACCTCTGGATTTTGGGCCCTAGCACAGCCGGCACATAGGGAAACCTACCAAACCCACACATGTCTGAAAACTAGACACACGGGGGCTTCCAGGGAGGTATGGCTTGCGTGGATTCCCCAATGTTTGCTTACCCAGAATCCCCTGCAAACCTCAATTTTAGCTGAAAAAATCACTTTTTTCTCACATTTTTGTGTGGGAAAGTTGTGGCATCACCGGGCTCACATAAATTTTCCCACCACCCAGCGTTCCCCCAGGTCTCCCGATAAAAATGATGCCTCACTTGTGTGGGAGGCCCAGGTACCCGCGACAGGCAAGGGCCCAAAACGTACTGAGGCGACATCAAAATTGCCTTTCTCAAAACCACCTGGTTTTGCAAGGGGGGTCAACTGGGTTTTTGGCCCGTGCTCGCCAGCCATCTAGGGAAACCTACCAAACCCACACATTTCTGAACACTAGACACCCGGGGGCTTCCAGGGAGGTATGGCTTGCTTGGATCCCACAACGTTTCCTTACCCAGAATCCACTGAAAACCTCCATTTTAGCTGAAAGAAATCACTTTTTTCACACATTTTTGTGTGGGAAAGTTGTAGCATCACCGGACTCACACAAATTTCCCACCACCCAGCGTTCCCCCAGGTCTCCCGATAAAAATGGTGCCTCACTTGTGTGGGAGGCCCAAGTACCCGCGACAGGCATTTTGGGGATTACACTTTTTCTTATTCACGTTTAATATTAGAAAGCGAGTGATGCAGAATGTGACTGCGCCACCATTTTTATTAAGCTCACCAGGGGAGCCTCCTGTTAAATGGAGTAAATGGAAGAAGATCTTTTCACATTATGCACGTGTTTGTGGTACGAATTTTAGTGCAGAAAGAAGGCATTCATTACTTTTACACTGCTTAGGTCAAGAGGTGCTAGAAAATTTGCCGGATTTATCTACAGAGCAACAAAGAGAATAAATGAATATGAAATATGTATACTTCAGTTGGATAAACATTATTTGCGCAGGGTCAGCATCATCATGGAAAGATACCATTTTGGCTTAAGAGAACAAGGGAGAGAAGAAACAGTAGAGGATTTTTTAACTGGGTTAAGGAAGTTAGCTTCAAATTGCAAGTTTGGGGCAGCCAATGAGGAAAGAATCAGAGATCAATTTGTGTTAAAGTGTAGGGAAGAAAAAATAAGGGAAGAGTTATGGCTTAAGAACGAACCACCTTTAGAAGAAGTAGTAATAATAGCAAAAAGGGTTGAACACATGTTAAAATGTGTAAATGAATTAAAAGGTGAAAAAAATAAAAGTACAGCTGCTGTAGAAGAGGTACAGGAAAGAGTTAATCTTGTCAAAAATGTAAAATCTGATACTAAGGAGGTAGCTAAAGCAGAATATGCAAAAGATACGTTTGAATGTTTTCGTTGTGGAAAGTCTGGTCACAAAGCTAATTCAAAATCCTGTCCAGCTTTGAATTTTGTATGTCATGGGTTTGGCAAGAAAGGACATTTTATACAATTTTGCAGATCAAAACAGAGGAAATTGCAAAATAAGGACATAAAAGAAATATTTTGTCAAATTGGTGATAGTGAAGGTAACAAACATCCTATTGGAAGTGTTAAAGTTGATGGTATTGATCTTGAAATGAAATTTGACTCATGCTCACATCTGACTATAATTTCAAAAGATGTTTTCTGAAAATGGTTTCAACACAAAAATAGTTTAAAAAAGATGGATTTAAATCCAGGAGGGTATGGTGGTCAACCCATTAGTATGTTGGGGTAATTTGATGTTTGCATAGAAATGGAAAAGAAATTAATTGTTGGAAAAAGGTAGGGGATAGTTTACTTGGCTGGCCACATCAACGGTTGTTGGGAGTTACATTGAATCCTAATGCAGAACCTCAAGTTCAGATACAGAAGATTGAAGGTAAAAATAATCTTACTTACTTACTTAAATAACTTTATTTCGGTCAAAGACCATAAAAGCACAGAATAAAAATACTACAATATACAGTTTCAGTGCAAGCAAGCAAAGACTGCCGCCAGTTACATAAAAAATAGTGCCAATTTTGGTTGACCAGAAACGTAATCATTAATTAATTGTAAAAATTAATTACGAAAGAGTTACACAGATATGAATGCTATCAGAATTTCTTTGTAATATACATAGGTGATAGGACGCCAAGGACCACATAAGTCTAAGGATACTGCAAGATGGACTATGCAGAGAGTCCATCATTTATAGCACATGCCCTTGCTATATCTATAATTTAAAAGGAGCCTCATTTAGCTAATTCATCTCATGTCAAAAAGACATTATATTCAACGTGTAAATCTTAAGAACAAAAAATGGGGAAAAAAATCTGTGTTTGTTCAAAGATGAGTTAGGTTGTTTGAATGGTTATAAACATTGCATCAAACTTAAAAATGGAGCTGTACCATCTGTGGCAAAAGTGAGAAGAATTCCCATGGCTCTACAGGAGAAGGTGGAACAGGAGTTAGATAAGTTGCTTTAACAAGGAATAATCTCTCCTGTGGAAGCTTCTGAGTGGCTAGCTCCAGTCGTCGTTGT
This sequence comes from Triturus cristatus, assembly GCF_964204655.1. NCBI lineage: Eukaryota > Metazoa > Chordata > Amphibia > Caudata > Salamandridae > Triturus > Triturus cristatus. Next base: position 1,295,949,506 of record NC_140585.1, on the reverse strand, counting down.
GAACAAACCTAATGGCAACATAAGACTTTGGTGCCGATTACGATCCTGTAAAAACCGGGTACGAATCGTCGGACGGAGCATATTCTCCGTCCGACGTGTACCCGGTCGTAACAATATACAAACATGTAAGTACGATTCGCACGGAAATACTATTTCCGTACGAATTGTACAAAACCCCGACCGACGAAAATAAACATACAAATGTGATCCGGGAAAGCGCCGACGTGACGTCGGGACGCACGCAGCCTGCCATTCACGAACCAGGAAGTACGATTCGCACCAGCGTCATCCCGCACGGAGAATATTTTCCGGCAGCCAAAAACTGCCGGGAAATCAGGACGACGCGAACAAGGAGTACCTGCAGGCGACGGACAGACATGGACCCGACCCTACGTGTCATCCCGGCCCTCATAGCAGTCGACCTCCTCTACAGGTTACGACGCAGACGCCGCAGAAGGTCAGAACAACAAAGGGAGGGGGGAAAGGGGGGAGGGCAGGAGCAGGGTCAGGCCACCAAACCCCCACCAAAGTCACACAGCACACATGCCCTGGACATACCTGACCCCCAGGCCCTGGTCACTACGAGGGGGTGGGGGCGTGTCCAGCAAAGCCAGCGTCCGCCACAACGGAAGTGGTTGACGACGCGAACCGGCAACACAACAATACAGGTACGTCCCGTACCCACGCCTTAAGAGCGTGGGTATGAGTCGTACCACGCCCACACCTACGTCACCCCAACAATGGCGGGACGGCTGTACCCACGTGGCAAAGGCCTGGGTACAGCCCGCACAAGCATTCCACAGTGTGGGTACGGATATGTACGGACCGTACCCCCACCCCCGTATGCATGGAGCGTACCCCCCACCCCAACAGTGTAAGTAAGACCCGTACCCTCACCCGCGTATGTATTTAGCGTACCCCCACCCCAACCGTGTATGTATGACCCGTACCCTCACTCGCGTACGTATGGAGCGTACCCCCATGCCAACAGTGTACGTACGGACCATACCCCCACCCTGTATGCATGGAGCGTACCCCCCACCCCAACAGTGTAAGTACGACCCGTACCCTCACCCACGTATGTATGGAGCGTACCCCCACCCCAACCGTGTATGTACGACCCGTACCCTCACCCGCATACGTATGGAGCGTACCCCCATGCCAACAGTGTACATACGGACTGTACCCCCACCCCGTATGCATGGAGCGTACCACCCACCCCAACAGTGTAAGTACGACCCGTACCCTCACCCGCGTATGTATGGAGCGTACCACCACCCCAACCGTGTATGTACGACCCGTACCCTCACCTGCGTACATATGGAGCGTACCCCCCATGCCAACAGTGTACGTACGGACCGTACCCCCACCCCGTATGCATGGAGCGTACCCCCACCCCAACCGTGTATGTACGACCTGTACCCTCACATGCATATGCATGGAGCGTACATCCACCCCAACCGTGTATGTACGACCCGTACCCTCAACTGCGTACGTAAGGAGCGTACCCCCATGCCAACAGTGTACGTACGGACCGTACCCCCACCCTGTATGCATGGAGCGTACCCCCACCCCAACCGTGTATGTATGACCCGTACCCTCACCAGCGTATGCATGGAGCGTACCTCCACCCCAACTGTATATGTACGACCCATACCCTCACCCGCGTACATATGGAGTGTACCCCCCATGCCAACAGTGTACGTACGGACCGTACCCCCACCCCGTATGCATGGAGCGTACCCCCACCCCAACCGTGTATGTACGACCCATACCCTCACCCGCGTATGCATGGAGCGAACCCACACCCGTATATGTCCTAAGCGTACATATCCTGAAATAGGAGGGTTGGGTGCAGAGTCCTCCCAGCAGTGCCCAGACACAGGAGGGGTGGGTGCCTAACACTCCCAGCAGTGCCCAAACACAGGAGGGGTGTGTGCAGAGTCCTCCCAGCAGTGCCCAGACACAGGAGGGGTGGGTGCCTAACACTCACAGCAGTGCCCAGACACAGGAGGGGTGTTTGCAGAGTCCTCCCAGCAGTGCCCAGACACAGGAGGGGTGGGTGCCTAACACTCACAGCAGTGCCCAGACACAGGAGGGGTGTTTGCAGAGTCCTCCCAGCAGTGCCCAGTCACAAGAGGGGTGTGTGCAGAGTCCTCCCAGCAGTGCTCAGTCATAAGAGGGGTGTGTGCCTAACACTCACAGCAGTGCCCAGTCACAGGAGGGGTGGGTGCCTAACACTCCCAGCAGTGCCCAGACACAGGAGGGGTGTGTGCAGAGTCCTCCCAGCAGTGCCCAGACACAGGAGGGGTGGGTGCCTAACACTCCCAGCAGTGCCCAGACACAGGAGGGGTGTGTGCAGAGGCCTCCCAGCAGTGCCCAGACACAGGAGGGGTGGGTGCCTAACACTCCCAGCAGCGCCCAGACACAGGAGGGGTGTGTGCTGAGGCCTCCCAGCAGTGCCCAGTCACAAGAGGGGTGTGTGCAGAGTCCTCCCAGCAGTGCCCAGACACAGGAGGGGTGGGTGCAGAGTCCTCCCAGCAGTGCTCAGACACAGGAGGGGTGTGTGCAGAGGCCTCCCAGCAGTGCCCAGACACATGAGGGGTGGGTGCAGAGGCCTCCCAGCAGTGCCCAGACACAGGAGGGGTGTGTGCAGAGGCCTCCTAGCAGTGCCCAGACACAGGAGGGGTAGGTGCCTAACACTCACAGCAGTGCCCAGACACAGGAGGGGTGTGTGCAGAGGCCTCCCAGCAGTGCCCAGTCATAAGAGGGGTGTGTGCCTAACACTCACAGCAGTGCCCAGGCACAGGAGGGGTGGGTGCAGAGGCCTCCCAGCAGTGCCCAGACACAGGAGGGGTGTGTGCAGAGGCCTCACAGCAGTGCCCAGTCATAAGAGGGGTGTGTGCAGAGTCCTCCCAGCAGTGCCCAGACATAGGAGGGGTGGGTGCCTAACACTCCCAGCAGTGCCCAGACACAGGAGGGGTGGGTGCCTAACACTCCCAGCAGTGCCCAGACACAGGAGGGGTGTGTGCAGAGTCCTCCCAGCAGTGCCCAGACACAGGAGGGGTGGGTGCTTAACACTCACAGCAGTGCCCAGACACAGGAGGGGTGTGTGCAGAGTCCTCCCAGCAGAGCCCAGTCACAAGAGGGGTGTGTGCAGAGTCCTCCCAGCAGTGCCCAGTCATAAGAGGGGTGTATGCCTAACACTCACAGCAGTGCCCAGACACAGGAGGGGTGGGTGCCTAACACTCCCAGCAGTGCCCAGACACAGGAGGGGTGTGCGCAGAGTCCTCCCAGCAGTGCCCAGACACAGGAGGGGTGGGTGCCTAACACTCCCAGCAGTGCCCAGACACAGGAGGGGTGTGTGCAGAGGCCTCCCAGCAGTGCCGAGACACAGGAGGGGTGGGTGCCTAACACTCCCAGCAGTGCCTAGACACAGGAGGGGTGTGTGCAGAGGCCTCCCAGCAGTGCCCAGTCACAAGAGGGATGTGTGCAGAGTCCTCCCAGCAGTGCCCAGACACAGGAGGGGTGGGTGCAGAGTCCTCCCAGCAGTGCCCAGACACAGGAGGGGTGTGTGCAGAGGCCTCCCAGCAGTGCCCAGACACAGGAGGGGTGGGTGCAGAGGCCTCCCAGGAGTGCCCAGACACAGGGGGGGTGTGTGCAGAGGCCTCCCAGCAGTGCCCAGACACAGGAGGGGTGGGTGCCTAACACTCACAGCAGTGCCCAGACACAGGAGGGGTGTGTGAAAAGGCCTCCCAGCAGTGCCCAGTCATAAGAGGGGTGTGTGCCTAACACTCACAGCAATGCCCAGACACAGGAGGGGTGGGTGCAGAGGCCTCCCAGCAGTGCCCAGACACAGGAGGGGTGGGTGCCTAACACTCACAGCAGTGCCCAGACACAGGAGGGGTGTGTGCAGATGCCTCCCAGCCGTGCCTAGTCATAAGAGGGGTGTGTGCAGAGTCCTCCCAGCAGTGCCCAGACACAGGAGGGGTGGGTGCCTAACACTCCCAGCATTGCCCAGACACACACAGGAGGGGTGGGTGCCTAACACTCCCAGCAGTGCCCAGACACCGGAGGGGTGTGTGCAGAGTCCTCCCAGCAGTGCCCAGACACAGGAGGGGTGGGTGCCTAACACTCACAGCAGTGCCCAGACACAGGAGGGGTGTGTGCAGAGTCCTCCCAGCAGTGCCCAGTCACAAGAGGGGTGTGTGCAGAGTCCTCCCAGCAGTGCCCAGTCATAAGAGGGGTGTGTGCCTAACACTCACAGCAGTGCCCAGACACAGTTGGTGTGGGTGCCTAACACTCCCAGCAGTGCCCAGACACAGGAGGGGTGTGTGCAGAGGCCTCCCAGCAGTGCCCAGACACAGGAGGGGTGGGTGCCTAACACTCCCAGCAGTGCCCAGACACAGGAGGGGTGTGTGCAGAGGCCTCCCAGCAGTGCCCAGTCACAAGAGGGGTGTGTGCAAAGTCCTCCCAGCAGTGCCCAGACACAGGAGGGGTGGGTGCAGAGTCCTCCCAGCAGTGCCCAGACACAGGAGGGGTGTGTGCAGAGGCCTCCCAGCAGTGCCCAGACACAGGAGGGGTGGGTGCAGAGGCCTCCCAGCAGTGCCCAGACACAGGAGGGGTGTGTGCAGAGGCCTCCCAGCAGTGCCCAGACACAGGAGGGGTGGGTGCCTAACAATCACAGCAGTGCCCAGACATAGGAGGGGTGTGTGCAGAGGCCTCCCAGCAGTGCCCAGTCATAAGAGGGGTGTGTGCCTAACACTCACAGCACTGCCCAGACACAGGAGGGGTGTGTGCAGAGGCCTCCCAGCAGTGCCCAGACACAGGAGGGGTGGGTGCCTAACACTCACAGCAGTGCCCAGACACAGGAGGGCTGTGTGCAGAGGCCTCCCAGCAGTGCCCAGACATAAGAGGGGTGTGTGCCTAACACTCACAGCAGTGCCCAGACACAGGAGGGGTGGGTGCCTAACACTCCCAGCAGTGCCCAGACACAGGAGGGGTGTGTGCAGAGTCCTCCCAGCAGTGCCCAGACACAGGAGGGGTGGGTGCCTAACACTCCCAGCAGTGCCCAGACACAGGAGGGGTGTGTGCAGAGCCCTCCCAGCAGTGCCCATACACAGGAGGGGTGGGTGCCTAACACTCCCAGCAGTGCCCAGACACAGGAGGGGTGTGTGCAGAGGCCTCCCAGCAGTGCCCAGACACAGGAGGGGTGTGTGCAGAGGCCTCCCAGCAGTGCCCAGACACAGGAGGGGTGGGTGCCTAACACTCCCAGCAGTGCCCAGACACAGGAGGGGTGGGTGCAGAGGCCTCCCAGCAGTGCCTAGACACAGGAGGGGTGTGTGCAGAGGCCTCCCAGCAGTGCCCAGCCACTGAATGGGTGGGTGCCTAACACTCACAGCAGTGCCCAGACACAGGAGGGGTGTGTGCAGAGGCCTCCCAGCAGTGCCCAGACATAGGAGGGGTGGGTGCCTAACACTCACAGCAGTGCCCAGACACCGGAGGGGTGTGTGCAGAGTCCTCCAAGCAGTGCCCAGTCACAAGAGGGGTGTGTGCAGAGTCCTCCCAGCAGTGCCCAGTCACAAGAGGGGTGTGTGCAGAGTCCTCCCAGCAGTGCCCAGACACAGGAGGGGTGGGTGCAGAGTCCTCTCAGCAGTGCCCAGACACAGGAGAAGTGTGTGCAGAGGCCTCCCAGCAGTGCCCAGACACAGGAGGGGTGGGTGCAGAGTCCTCCCAGCAGTGCCCAGACACAGGAGGGGTGTGTGCAGAGGCCTCCCAGCAGTGCCCAGACACAGGAGGGGTGGGTGCAGAGGCCTCCCAGCAGTGCCCAGACACAGGAGGGGTGGGTGCCTAACACTCCCAGCAGTGCCCAGACACAGGAGGGGTGGGTGCCTAACACTCACAGCAGTGCCCCTGCAAAGAAAAGGGTGGAGTACCCACGGATCCAATGCCCACAAATGTCAGTCAGGTGCACAAAGATCCTGCAGTACATGTACCACATGTGTGCGAGGCTGGGAGTATACACATGCATAGCGCCGAAAAGAACACATGTCCACATGAAGTCATGACAACAGTCTACATACACAAGTACAGTGACCACCAAGGACGCCACGAATGATGCAGGTGGAGACATCGCTCAGCATGCATGGCCCAAGTCTAACAAGTCAGTCACACACCCAGCCAATGTAGACACAGCTCAGCACCACATATTGGAATGACCCTGCAGGGAAGATGTCAGGTTACACAGAGGAAGGAACACACCTTGGGACGATGTCACCATGCAGTAACTTCTTACATGAACAAAGTTATGTAGCCAACAGCTTGTGATGGCACACAGATACCAGGATCCACCCTATGACCAGCACAAGACTACAATTCCCACACACCCAACACATAATCACCACCCAAAATAATGGGGCCGGTCCACCAACAGCAATACCAGACAGACAGTAGTGTACTAAGGAAAAATAAATTGCTTTATTCAGCATCCAAAAATCTGTTTGTCCCTTGAAAGTTCAAAATGTACAATGCCCATAGGGCAATCCAAAGTTCAAATCCAGGTGGGGGACACAGTGTCCCCTAGCTTGCCTGCACAGTCAGACTCCTTCGTCTTCCAGAGGGGGGAGGGCATCATGTGGGGGGGAAGGACCAGGCACCGCAGGGACATGAGGGCGAAGGGTAGGCGTCGTGAGTGCAGGGATGGAGGACTCCACCACAGGGGGTGGGGCAGGGCCAAAGGCGGAGGCCAGGATGGCGCTGCACACCTCAGCAAGGTCCTCCAGCAACTCCCCTGCACCCTAAGGAACCACAGGCCCCAAGGAGGGGGGGTTCAGAGGGATGGGTCGCAGCGCCACTGGGGGAGGGTGTGGATGGGGGAGACTCAACCACCCTGACCGGGGACTCCCTTGACCGCTTGCGGGGTGGTGTCACTGTGGGGCTCAGGGACAGAGCGGCCATGAAGGAGTCTTTGCCGGATATGTGGCCAGGAGAGCTGAGGGGAGGGGATTTGGAGGGAGTGTATTTGGTGGAATGCGGACTCCCACTCTGGCTGCGTGTCTTACGTTTGCCCCCCGACCCAGTGGGTGTGCCTACTTCACCCTGTGTGTGCGTGCCAGGAGGTGTGCGTTTGACCTTCCCTGCTGGTGTGGTGCCTGTGTCTGTTGTGGTGGGTGCATACTGACGTCTGGGTGTACGTGGAACAGGCATGGGAGTGGGAAGTGTGGATGGGTCAGGGGTAGGGGATTGGACGAAGCGCTGCAGGAGACCCACTGCTGCAGTCAGTGTCGAGTCAATGGACCTCAGCAAGTTGCGTTGGTCAGCCTGCGATGAGAAAATGCCCTCCAAGTATGCCTCCATGTTGTTCAGCACTTGGCTGTGGCCATGGAGGACATTAAGCATCACAGCCTGACCAACCTGCAACTGCCGCCGGATGTCCACAGACTCGGCATTGGCGGCAGCAGTGGAGACAGGGGCAGGGGGTGCGGTGCCTGGCAGGAAGGAGACATGCGGTGACTGGGCACGCTGGGAAGGGACACGAGCAAGTGGGAGGCGGCTGATGGCAATGGAGGGGGCGGGGAGAGATGTTGTGCCGCTGTCAGCTGCTGGTGCAGCCATCGCCCACTCGGAGAGATCATCCTCGGACCCGTCAGCTTCATATTCTGTGGTGGCAGTGGACAGGTCCTCGGCCTCACTCTCCTCCACCTAAGTTCCACTCGATGTGCCAGCCACGATGTCACCGCTGGCACTGGTGCTCGGTCCCTCTGCTCCGTCTGTGCTGATGTCTCCCTCCGTGTCCCCCGACGATGCTGTGGGCAAGGTGAAGAGACAGCAATTAATCATACACCTGTATACATATGTCACATGAGTCCAGTCTACATAGGTTACAGTGCATAACCTGAAAAGAAAGATGAGTAACATCTACAAAACAAGGTACATATGTAGGGCATGCAACACACAGTTGGTTGACCCACCATGCCACTGAAAAACTATGGAGAGCATGACACAATAGCAAATGACATGAAATGGATTTTGACAGAGGAGCCAGGCCGTGGGTACAATCCAGCACTGCATCTGCACCACACAGCGTCGCCGAAAATAGGGATGAGCAGGGACCATATCCATGAACTTGAGGCACATGCTGCATAGGTAATACTTAAAACATGCCCACCATGACTGGCTCACTGCACCTTGAGTGTATGTCCAGACAAACATCACACACTGGCCAGACCTAGCAAGGAGACATCAGGTTTTGACATGTAGGCTTTGCCCGCACCAACCACCCCCTACATGAGACAATTAGTTGAGAAACAGGAAGCACTTACATCTCTTAGTCTGGGTGAAATACACATGGGCTGCATAAATGCAAGATTGGACACCAAATACCCAAGGTGCGCCTGTCCAAATAATCATGTACAAATGGTCATCATCAGATGATTGTAACAAGACACACAGGCACTGGCCACCTTGAGTATGAACAAGGAAAATCAGGTCAGGCTGTACAGTGGACACTTGTACTACATTTTACGTCAATATACATGGTGCCAGGGGACAATGGCACAGAGCACAACCTATGCTGGGGACACTGAGAGTGTCCACATTTTGTGATGACACACATGACACCTAGGAAAATATGCCCCAGGGGACAGTAGTGGCCACACAACTCCATGGTCCTGAATGGGAATGACTGCAACAGACGCCACCATCCCTGCAACATGCGTATCGCACACTCATGCACATCATGTCACAGGCCACAACATAGGACATGCGTGCTGTAAGGCATGACACTTGAGAGACTAACTCCCATGTCTGGACTCAGCATCAGTGCCAACTGACATGGAACCCACAAGTACTGAACTGGACAGGGCACAGGCAAGGTCCCAAAACCTGTTACACACCACCCCCACACATGATGCTACAGGCATTGTTCACGTGGATAAAGTGCCAGCCTAGATAACCTTGTGAAGGAGTGACTACACACAGACCAGGGAACACATTGCAAGGAGGGGAAGGGAGGCAGGAGAGCACCACTATACTGTGGGTAACAGGATCTGCACAGCACCTTTAAACCCTGGCAGTGTATCCATGCAACTGTGCACTTACAAATGCTGGTGACACACAACAAACACACATGTACCTACCCCCTTCCTGCTGCTGCTTCTCCTGTAAGCGCCGGTCCAAGTCTGGAAAGACCACCGCCAGCACACGCTTGTGGATGTGGGTCAGACGGCGGCGCCCGCGGTTCTTATGGGTCTCAGGTGAGTCCCCCAGCAGGACCCGTGCGATCCTCCGCGTCCAGCACCGGATATCCTGCCAGCGTTTTCTCACCTGGGCCAGGCGCCGCTTGCGACCCTCTGTCCTCCTCATGGCACTGACGGTGTTCATCCAGATCTGCTTCTTGGCAGAGGCGCCTACCTGTGAGGATGAACAAGTGACACTACATCAATACACCTGGCACATGTCACAGAGACACATATTAGAACAAATTTGCTGTTTACAACAAGGCATAGTATGCATCCAACGCATTGCACCTTTGTCATAGGGATCCTCTGGGGAAGGGCAAAAGCAGTACGTGCCATTGAAAGTACACAGGTGGAATGAGGGCAATGACACAATCAATGATCCAGGCTCACACTGTGCATCACAAGCTACACCAGGATTATGTGCAGCACCTCTAAGCAGTCACATGCCACAGGCCACTGACGCTACCTCAGCAGAGTACACAGACACACACAGGCACAGGACATTCACCTGCCATTGCCAAATGCAATGACAAACCTCACTCTGCACATGTGCCACTAGACGGGGGGGCTCACAGGTGTGGGGCTGGCTCTGCACGTCAGACACACAGCACTGCTCCCTGCTCACATCAGATAGGCAGGGTATATCCATCCCTCATGCAGCCCGGGTGCTACACTCCACATATGCACCCACCCACATGAAAGGGGACTTACACACACACCCATGTCCAGGGTACAAACACATCATGTGGACACTCTCAGCACAGGTACACAGAACTAACACACATCTGTGGGTACAGTCACCTGTCACACTGGGCTGACCACATAATCAAATGAGGACTGTAGAGGCTACATTCCCAGGAGGACAAGACAGGCAGAATGTGGCATGCACCATGCAGTGATTGTCACAGTAAACACAATGCAAGTGAGGATGGCAGACACCCACCACAGCATGCTCTGGCTGGGAGACATCAGGCATTCCCCCCCTGGGACCCCCCCTACAGTACATAGCATGTGTGTCACACCTGGACACAATATCAGAAGTCACAGTCACAAAAAAGGGACACAGTCTGTGCTAGTAGACTCTGCACTCACCTGATACCCTGGTCGCCCATACAGCAGGGGGTACTGTGGGAGGATCACATCCAGCAATGCCAGGTTCTCCTCCAGGGTGAAAGGCTGTGCCCTCTCCACAGACCTTGACATGGTTCCAGGAAGTCAGGAGCAGCAGCTGGGTCGTAGAATCCAAAGATGTGCAGGCAAGTGCTCCCTCATGGGACCTGGCTGCCTTATATCTGCCTTGCTGGCCTGTTTCATGCACAGGAGTACAGAGTGATTGGTAACTCACATTTGCATCCTATGTTTCCTCCAATCCCTTCAAACCTAGCACAGTCAGTGGGTTTTTATAGTTTTTTTTCTTTAGCATGATGTCAACTCCAGAACCACATTGCAACAAAGTTGATTCATTCAAACTGACTTCTGCTGTGCACCTTCCGGAAAAAATTCTAACTTTAAACTTGGTCTCCATGACAACCAGCATGCATGTAGGCCTTTATACTTGTCCCTCATGTGTCCCCTATGTAATTTGGAGTTTCACACACAGGTATGGTGCGTACCGGGGCCCTAGGGCACCCCAAATGCATAGCAACGGCCCGTACAGGCGTGTGTACGGTCCGTATCACTATGGGTACGCATACGCGAGCACACCCATAGTGATAGTGAGCGTACAGGCGTGTGTACGGTCCGTATCACTATGGGTACGCATACGCGAGCACACCCATAGTGATAGTGAGCGTACAGGCGTGTGTACGGTCCGTATCACTATGGGTACGCATACGCGAGCACACCCATAGTGATAGTGAGCGTACAGGCGTGTGTACGGTCCGTATCACTATGGGTGTGCTCGCGTATGCGTACCCATAGTGATAGTGAGCGTACAGGCGTGTGTACGGTCCGTATCACTATGGGTGTGCTCACGTATGCTTACCCATAGTGATAGTGAGCGTACAGGCGTGTGTACGGTCTGTATCACTATGGGTGTGCTCGCGTATGCGTACCCATAGTGATACGGACCGTACACACGCCTGTACGCTCACTATCACTATGGGTACGCATACGCGAGCACACCCATAGTGATACGGACCGTACACACGCCTGCACGCTCACTATCACTATGGGTGTGCTCGCGTATGCGTACCCATAGTGATACGGACCGTACACACGCCTGTACGCTCACTATCACTATGGGTGTGCTCGCGTATGCGTACCCATAGTGCTACGGACCGTACACACGCCTGTACGCTCACTATCACTATGGGTGTGCTCGCGTATGCGTACCCATAGTGATAGGGACCGTACACGCGTGCGTACACTCACTATCACTATGGGTACGCATACGGCAGCACTCCCATAGTGATAGGGAACGTACACAGGCCCTCTAAGCGAATGTACGGTGCCTTTCACACATCACTGTGGTGACAGGCAGCACACAGGAAGGAATAGAGCTGACATACTTGTCCATGGATGAACATTAAGGCATTGTCTGGGCAGTACTACATGTGTGGGGCACAGGTGTGAAAGGCTGTGATGTGGCACATTACTCCTGAGTCGAGAAGGCAACAGATGTATGATGAGATGTGTACAGATGTTATGTGTGACGGTGCAATGTGTGCCAGGCATGCCCTTAACTCCTTTGACATGTGTGCATGTCGTACTGCACACTTGGGATGAGCGTCACTGGCATGGCACAGTCAACAACACAAGCAAGTGTCCCCTGATGCCCGCTACAGGGGTTACCACACCAGACATGTGACTACCCACGGTGCACGATGTGTCTAGGTCATGTATGTGTGGGGTGTTCCCATTAGCTTGATGTTGGTGCTCCCTCAAAAGCATCAGCTGTTGCAGGAACCAACATGTGTCTGTGTGTAGATGGACATGGCACACTGTTACGTACACCAGGCCACATGTGGTATCGGATGTGAGGTGCGTATGTATGCATGGGACACGGAGTAGCATAACAAGGACATGTCTGCATCCTCTCAATGAATGTGTGGTGAGTCATTACATGTACACCTTATTGGCAAGGTGTGTGGGCTGTCCTAGTGTAATGTCATGTGACCTGTGGCTCTAGTGTTCCACTACCTGTCTCTGAAATCGACATCCTACTTCTGCTGGTGTGTTGATGTATGTCACTCCTGTGTTGCGTCTGGCTGTTCACTTACACTGGGACACAGCTAATCCCATGCCATGGCATGTGGAGGTTCACAATCTCCATGTGTAGCTGGGTCTTGGTAGGAGTGTCACCTGGCAGCCATACGTGTCCAGGGCATGTGGCACATTCCTGACTCCGTATGTAGCATATGTGTATTGACAGATTAACATGTGCTCAGTACAAATAAATTGTTGTTGTAGTGCACTCACTCTTCCTTGCCACTTCCAAATTACTGCAGAGCGCCGCCTCTTCCCTGACCAATTCCGGACTTGGCTGACATGAGGGAGAATGACTGTATACGGTGCCACCGCTTCCCCCAACCATTGATTGAGGAGTTGACGGCAAGGCTGGCACCACACCTGCAACCGCTGCACAGGTATCCTACGGCACTGACACCCAAGCTGAAGGTAATGGCAGCCCTACATTTTCTTGCCACGGGTACCTTTCAATATACCATAGCTCATGTTGGTGGCATGTCCCAGAGCATGTTCAGCCGTGTGCTGCATGATTTCTCAGAGGCCATGTTGCTTCACCTGGATGAGTTCATCCATTTCCCAACTCCTGAACTGTTGACTGGGGTCAAGCGTGGATTCTATGCCCTGGGAGGGATGCCCCATGTCATTGGGTCCATAGATGGTACACATGTGGCTTTGGTACCACCACAGGCACAGGAGGTAGCGTACAGGAATCGCAAACACTACCACTCCATCAATGCCCTTGTGGTGTGTCTGTCCAACATGGTGATTTCACATGTCTGTGCTCGTTTTCCAGGATCAGCACACGATGCCTACATCATGGCGTAGCAGGGTGCCTGAAATGATGACGCAGCTGCGCAACGAACGAGCATGTGTTGTTGGTGGGTACACTCTGTCTGTCCTGTATTTTGCGTAGACTTCCAGCACGACCGCTTCTCCTGTCCTACTTATGTCCATGTGGTTTCCATGTAGGGGACGCTGGCTATCCCAACATGCCATGGCTGATCACACCTCTCCGCAACCCCATCACGCCGGCCCAGCTCCGCTACAACACCGCCCATGGCCGGACAAGGCGAGTGATATAGAGGACATTTGGCCTCCTGAAGAGCCGATTCAGATGCCTCCACAAGACCGGCGGCGCCCTCCCATATGCCCCGGCGAAGGTCTGCAAAATCTTCATGGTCTGCTGCATGCTGCACAACATGGCAGTTGAGAAAGCTGTGCCACTCATCCTGGATCAAGATGATCAGGACCATCCACCCGTGGAGGACGAAGGGCTTGGCAATGGGGCTAGTGATGTGGAGGATGTGGTTCCGCAAGAGGACATCCGGAGTCGGCTCATACGCGACTTCTTTGCTTAGTGGTGAGTACCAGTGTCTGTGTGTGCACGCATTGGTCCCCGTGTGGCATGTGTTGCGATGTGTGTGTCCATCTGCATGTATGCCACGTGAGTCAGAGGTGTGTGTGGATGTGTCACTGGAGTGATGGTGCCAGTGATGGGTGTATTTCCCCAGTCATAATTGTGACCTAGCATGTTGTCATCCTTACATGTGTCGAGTACATGCACATGCAAGTGGCTGTGCTTTTTGTGGCTGACTTCTTGTGTGTCTCTCATCCCCAGGTACTTGCGCATGCCGTCTGCTGGTTGCATTGTTGTGGCACTGCTATTCCTCATGGACACGTCATTGTGTGCTGACTCAGCGTTACACGCACGGACAAGTTTGGAAGTCTCCTTAGGGTAAGGGATGCATCAGGGGTGTATTGGGTGTGGCAGTTGTTTACGATGTGTGCACACGGCCCCTGTCGATGTTTGGTTCCTCTGCAGACATGTCGCATCACCATGGGGCACATGACATGTAGCTGGGTACACCTGAATAGATGGTCAGACTTGTTGACAGTCATCTGTGATGGGATAGTGGATTGTGATGATGGCATCAATGTGTGTAACACTGCCCTCGGACACATACGGTTTGCATTGGCTTGACATGGTGTGGGACTTCCACATCAGAGGATCAATGGTGTATGGCAGCCTCTCCGTGAGCAGCAGGGGGTGTTTAGCTGTTAGCCGACACTTGTGTGCCAGTTCCATGGCTATCACGCATTTGTGCTGCAGAAGGGGGGTTCCAGTGTTGGACCCACATGTTACTCCACATGACCTGTTTATGTGTACTCCGAGTTGCCTCTGCATTCCCGAATACATGAATAATAAAGGTGTCCCTATGCCTCCAAGGTGCCTATTCTCAGTCAATGCTGGTGTGTTGCCACGGGGCATCCGGCATGACTGGCATGGTTTTCCGTGATAGTGGCTATGTGTCTGTGTGTCGAGTAGCAAGATGCAAGCTGTTTGTGTGGGATTAGACTGTGTTTTGTGCATGATGTCCATGACTGTGTGGGTATTGTGACATGTGCCATCCCCATGCATCCAACGTTGGCCAGGCCACCATTCTCTGCATCCACCTGACTCAAGCTTGCAGGACATGGTTCTGCCACCTGTCCACACATACCTGGTTGCCCTCCAGGACACTCCACATGATCCCTGACCTCTGCGCATGGCTGTCGCTGTACTCAATATGTCTGTCGGCACGGTTGTGCGGCCACCCCCTCAGCTGGTTGGGCCCATCACGGGTGTGTATGGTGCTCCATGTCTGTGTTGCCTAATACATTGTGACCCATGTGTGTCCTGTGCCAGACTCAGGCCCCAGGGTGTGGATGGTTGAAGTCATATGAGAACTCAGGCATGGTTAGACTTAACAAGACACATGTAAGGTAATAATGCAAAATGTAGGCATCATCTCTTTATCGTGTAACTTTTTATTTTTGTTGGGGTACGTGGGGGGGGGTATGACATGAGGGGATTTCCGGGTGTGTGGAATCCAAAGTTCACTAGGGGAGTTGGTGTCCTTGCCATTGGAAATCCTCAGAGTCCATGCCACAGTCTTTGTCAACATTGGTCAGACAGTGACCAGCAAGTCCATGTGGCAGAGAATGTCTTTTGCTGATGTGCTGCTGTTGGTCCAGTGGGCCAGGTGCCAGGCCAGGTGTCCTGGGAGATGGTGCTGTTGCGCCGACCCTCACGGTCTTTTCCGTGGACGACCCGCCCTCCTGCGGGAACCCTCAGAAGCAGGCCGTGACGATGTTTGGGATGCTCCGTCAGATGTCTCCTCCTCCTCCTCCTGATCCCTCCCTGTGGGTGGTGATGTTCTACGCCTGGTGGCACAGGGAGGGTTGCCCATGTTGTCGGCTATCCGACGGAGTGTACTGTGAATTCCCGTGAACACTGTCACAAGCACAGCCTGTCTGTCCTCCATCCGCCCTTGGTGTCGCAGTAGACAGGCATGTTGCTCCGCATGTTGCTGGGCCTGCTGGGTCTTGATCTCCTCGAGGATGGACACAACCTGGGCCATGCCCGTGGTGTCCTGCCGGTATGTGTCCAGGATGTTTCTGACATGGGAATATACCGGTTCCGCAGCCAACTGGTCAGGCTCGCGCCTCCGCCGTCCTCCACTCCCACCCCCCCCTGCCCACTTGCACCTGGCCTGCCCTTGTGGGCACATCGGGTCTCCGGGACCCCTGAGGGGTGGCATTTGCGTTGTCGCCTGCCTCCTCCTGGGTGCCCGGTACACTGTGTTCCTCCTGGTCAGCCTGGCTGCGTCATGGTGGTGGGGCAGGGATCCTGGGTGTCTCCTGGGATGTGGAAGGAGTGGGGGTGGTGGTTGGCCCAGTTGTACCTGACGCAGGTGGTTGGACACCAGAGGGGCCAGGTTGGTCGGGGTCGTCCACAGAGTGGTGAGAGTTGTCGCTGCCGGTGGGTCCTTCATCCCGCAGAGCTGGGTCCTGTGAGTCTTCCCCCCCAGTGTTGGGGGGTGATCCACGATGTTGACCTGTGTGTGAGAGAGACAATGTTAATTTTGTTTCATGCAACATCCATGTTTCATTCGTTTCTAAGTTGGCACATTTCCTCTGGGAATTTGGATATGTCTTGCATTCCACTCACAGTGCACTTGTGCATGGGTATGTCCCTTGGCCACAGCTTTTGAGACTTTACCTATGTGTGGCACAGTCTTACTTGCTGCGTCAATTGTGACTGCAGTCAGCAGTGGAGTGAGCAGGTATGGCGAGCCATGCATTGGCGCCTTCCGTGTTGCACTGTACGTGGGCACATGGAGTTGTTCCACACACTTATATAATGCAGGTAGCTGGCGTTGTGCTCGTGCACAGGTTGAGACATGGCCCTGTG
Source organism: Triturus cristatus (assembly GCF_964204655.1). NCBI lineage: Eukaryota > Metazoa > Chordata > Amphibia > Caudata > Salamandridae > Triturus > Triturus cristatus. The sequence goes on along the minus strand of NC_140585.1, from coordinate 1,295,932,844 downwards.
TGATGCCATGGAGAAGAGAGGGGGATTCAGGCACTGGCCACCCTTGTCTACATGCACGCAGTCCACCTGCTGACGAGCAGACATTCCCACACCCCAGAAGGCTGAATTGGTCTCCCTGTGTGTCCCTTTCTCACTCCCTCTCTGTCCCCCTCTCCCTCCCTCCCTGTGTCAGCCTCCTCCCTCTGTCCGTCTCCCTGTGTCTCCCTCCCTCTCTCTCCCCCTCTCCCTCCCTCTGTGTGTCACCCTCTGTCACCTCAGCCCAGCTTCCTAGGCACACACTTTTTGCAGATCTTTGAATGGCCCTTGGCTTATTGATGTGAGTTTGTTTCTGATCTCCAGGCACCCATTGGGTGTAGTGTCTGTGTCTTCGCTGCTGCTGTGGTGGTGTGTGCTGCCACTCTTTCACAGTGTTGGCTGTTCATTAGCTGCTGTCATGTGCAAAAACGTGCCTTCACCCCCATGTCTTAATGCAAGGCGTCCGCCATTTGCTGGCAAGTCTTTCCTGTGTGAGGACACACTGTTTGTCTGGCTGTGACCTAGGCCATTTGGGCAGAGGGCATTGTTGTCTGCTTCTGAGTTGCACTATGTGATTTTTGGGGCACACACTCCCGCCATACGGATTACCGTGTCTTGTGTTGGTGTTTTCTGTGGCCTGTGACTTGGCATTGTCCAGCTGGGTGCATGGGGCATGGTGGCGCTAGTGGCATGTGCGTGTTCATGGAGTGTGGTTGAGTCATGCGATAGCTTGGGGTGGTTGCAAGACTGATTGTGAGTTTGGTTGTGGATGACGTTCCCTCCATGTGAGGTGAGTTGTTTGTGTACTCACCCGGGTTTCGGAGTCCTTCTAATCCGTCCACTGACACCACCGGCAGTATGGCCATCACCCTCTCCTCCCAGGGATGGTATTGTACAGGTCTGCGGGGCGGCCCTCCTCCAGTGATGTTGGCCTGGTTGTGGTCGTCGGTCATTTTGGCTCGGACCCTCCTCCGCAGATCGTACCACCTGCCTTGGCATTCATGCCTGGTCCTTCTGGTGGACGCAACAGCATTCACAGCATCGACAATCCTCTGCCACATGGCTGTTTTTTCGGAAATGCTGGTCTGTCTGACCAATGTTCCAAAGAGGTGTGGCTCGACTCTGAGGATTTCGTCGACAAGGACCTCCAACTCTTGGCTAGTGAACTTTGGATTCTTGTTAGTGGGCATAGTGAGGGGTGTGGGTGTGGATGGTTGTGGCGGGTGTGGGTGTGGATGTTTGTGGGTGTGTGGGTGTGGTTGTGCAGGTGTGTGTGTGAATGTGATGAGGGGGTGTTTGTGAAGGTGGGTGTGTGAAGGTGTGCAAGTGTAAGGTGTAGTAAAGGTTCAAGTATGGTGCTGTAGGTTGTCTGTGGGGTCTGGCAGCAGTGAGTCTGTTGCAAAGGCTCATGGTTTGTGTCTGTGAGCCCTTTTTATTGGTCCATTGGTGGGTGTGGCTGTGTTTGAACTTTGGGTGGGTGTGTTATAAGGAGTGGTTGTGTTTTGGGCCTCTGTTTGGGATTTTGGCAGTTGCAGGTCAGTGAATGTGTTGTATTTGTGCTTGTTGGACATGTTTTGTGGCTTTGTGCCATTCGAATAGTGTATTCTTGTGTTGTTGTGCTTTGTCCTGGTTGTGTACGTGCGTTTTTAGCGTGAATACGGTGTGTACTTCGGCAATTTTGTTGTACAGTGCTGTCCTTGTGTCTGGCTTGGTACGACTCGTACATGCGCGATGTTGTGTGAAGGTGCTGGTGTTGGGGCCTGGGGTGCGCTCCGTACTTAGAATGTTGGGGTGGGGGTACGCTCCATACATATGCGGGTGAGGGTACGGGTCGTACATACACGGTTGGGGTGGGGGTACTGTCTGTACATACACGATTGGGGTGGGGGTACGCTCCATACATACGCGGGTGAGGGTACGGGTCGTACATACACGGTTGGGATGGGGGTACGCTCCATGCATACGCGGGTGAGGGTACGGGTCGTATATACACGGTTGGGGTGGGGGTATGGTCCGTACATACACGGTTGGGGTGGGGGTACGCTCCATACATACGCGGGTGAGGGTACGGGTCGTACATACACGGTTGGGGTGGGGGTACGCTCCATGCATATGCGGGTGAGGGTACGGGTCGTACATACACGGTTGGGGTACGGTCCGTACATACACGGTTGGGGTGGGGGTACGCTCCATACGTACGCGGGTGAGGGTACGGGTCGTACATACACGGTTGGGGTGGGGGTACGGGTCGTACATACACGGTTGGGGTGGGGGTACGCTCCATGCATACGCGGGTGAGGCTACGGGTCGTACATACCCGGTTGGGGTGGGGGTACGGGTCGTACATACACGGTTGGGGTGGGGGTACGCTCCATGCATATGCGGGTGAGGGTACGGGTCGTACATACACTGTTGGGGTGGGGGTACACTCCATGCATACGCGGGTGAGTGTACGGGTCGTACATACACGGTTGGGGTGGGGGTACGGTCCGTACATACACGGTTGGGGTAGGGGTACGCTCCATACGTACGCGGGTGAGGGTACGGGTCGTACATACACGGTTGGGGTGGGGGTATGGGTCGTACATACACGGTTGGGGTGGGGGTATGCTCCATGCATACACGGGTAAGGGTACGGGTCGTACATACACGGTTGGGGTGGGGGTACAGGTCGTACATACACGGTTGGGGTGGGTTACGCTCCATACATGCGCGGGCGAGGGTACGGGTCATACATACAAGGTTGGGGTGGGGGTACGCTCCATACATACGCAGGTGGGGGTACGGGCCATACATACGGAGGTGTACATACACGGGTGGGGGTACGTCTCGTACATACATGGGTGTACATACACGGGTGTACATACACGGGTGTACATTCACGGGTGGGGGTACGTCTCGTACATACACAGGTGTACATACACGGGTGGGGATTCGACTCGTACATAGGAGGGCTGGGGGGAGTGTTAGGCGCGTATGCGGGCACATGTCTCCATGGTTGCTATGGGAGTTCAGTGCGGACGGTGTTTTTTCCATCCGGTTGTAACATCGGACGCACGGGATGGATCGTACTAGCGCGGTCGGACTTCACTTTTCACATTTGTACGGTAAATCGTCCGAGGACGTGTCGGACACATTTTCCGACCCGAGGACGTGTGGGGAATAATTCCCAATGCGATTCGTATGGACTTGTTCCCATGCGAATCGTACTTGGCAGTTTGTACGGCACTTGTACGATTTGTACGGTAAAAAGACCGGATACGAGTCGTACGGGGAATTTTTTTACAGGATAGTAATCGGCACCTTGTGGACTTGAGGTCCCTTAATAAGGAGGTAGTTGTCGACAAGTTCCCATTGCCTAATATAGACGAAATAATGTCTACTTTGAGTGGTGCAAAGTTTTTTACTATGCTAGATCCTACTCAGGCCTATCATCAAATAGAGCTGACACAGGGCTCACAGGACTTGACGGCATTCATCACTCCCATGGGTGCTTTCAAATATAAAAGAATGCCGTTTGGTCTTGTGTCTGCTGCGTCAGTATTTCAAAGGGTCATGTCTTCAATTTTGAAAGGTGTAAAAAATGTAAAATGCTATCAAGATGATCTTTTGGTTCAACTCAACAGGAACATGATATGTATGTGAGATTGGTACTTGGGAAACATGAGAAAGCAGGTCTCACATTAAAATTTGGAAAATGTAAATTTTTAGTACAACAGGTTGATTATTTGGGACATTGCATCACAGTGTCTGGAATAATTCCAAAGAAAGAGTTGGTAGAAACCATTCTCAAATTAGCAACTCCTGTATCAAAAGAAGAAGTTGTCTCATTCTTGTGAATGATTGAATATTAAGGGAAATTTGTTAACAACTTAGCAAGTAAACCAAGTAACAGGAGACAGTTGCTTGGAAAAAACAAAGAATTTATATGGTCGGATGAGTGTCAAAAATAATTTTTAGAGTTGAAAGAAGATTTAAAGAATGCACCAAGTTTGCAAGCATTCATTCCAGTTGGAGAAGCCACTGTGATTACTGATGCAAGCTTGAAAGGGTTGGGTGCCATTTTAAAACAAACAAGAGAAGGAAAAGAGCATTTAATTGCATGTGCATCAAGGAGTTTACTTGGGCCAGAAATGAATGACTCAGAAATTGAAAAAGAAGCGTTGGCTATCTTCTGGGCTCTCAATAAGTTTAGAAATTTAGTTTGGGGAACGTATTTTACGGTATGTTCAGACCACAAACCGTTAAAAGAAATTTTCACAAAGAAGGGGCTTGATTCCATTTCCTCTCGCATAAGACGTTGGGTTGCGGGTTTGCAGGATTTTAATTTTAGTGTAGAGCATCTCCCTGGTGTGGATAATGTTTCAGTTGATTGTCTGTCTCGTTTGGTTTGTGATGTAGGAGAAGAACAGGTTGATGATGATTTTTTGGAAGAGGAAGTCAGTGTTTGTGAAATAACCTCAGGTGTTATAAAAGAGAATGAGTGGAAAGAAGAAATAAAAAAAGATTGTGAATTGTTAAAAGTTATGAGCATGATCCAAACCAAAGCTTTAAATGATAATTCATTACCAAAAGTTTGGCGAACAGTGGCTGATGAGTTATCAGTAGATAAAGAAATTTTGTTGAGAGGAAATAAATTGGTTCCTCTTTCCTCTCTAAGGAAAAGATTGATGGAGGAGGCACATCAAGGTCACTTAGGAATAGTGAAAACTAAGGAAAGATTGAGAGCTGGTTTCTGGTGGCCCGCCATGGATTTGGAAATTGAGCGTGAGGTTAGAGAATGTTTACAATGTAAAATCAGTGATAAGGTTCTTACCCCTCACACTGCACCCATGATTTGTCGAAGACTTTCCAATGGTCCTTGGGAGGAAACTGCTATTGATATTGTTGGTCCTCTTAATGGAGAACATTGTACTCCATATTTAATTGTATTGATTGATCTTTATTCCAAATGGGTTGAAATTGTGTGTGTATCAGATGTCACCTCAAGTTGTGTCATTTCATTCTTAGAAGATGTTTTTAAGAGAGAAGGTTTCCCAAAAACTCTCTTATCAGACAATGTCCCTCAGTTCTGCTCTGGACAAATGAATGATTTTCTTTTATCATGTGGCATTATTCATAAGAGATGTTCTGTATATCATCCAGAAGGAAATGGGTCAGTAGAAAGATTTAGTAGAGTTATAAAAGAAAATAGCACTATGCACTTTCAAGAAGTTTCCTTGGCTTGTTTATATTGAGGAAATGTGTTTTAAGATTGGCTTGCCTGAACTTTGGACTAATCCCGAGGCTTTTTCTATAATTCTTCCTCGTGTAAAACTGGTTCAGGCATATAGACAGTACAGGCTAAGCGTACTACAAGGAACCAAAACTCTTGGCAGTCTTTCAAGACAATTCTTATCAATTAAAGACCAGTACACCTTTGAGCCATTCCTGAATGAATTGTGCCCACCATTGGCGAGGAAATTATATATTCAATTTAGGTTGGGCACCTTACCACTTAGGGATTTTACTAAGAACTGGTCAAAACACACGGAAATAACTTGCCCAGCCTGCGGAAGGTCGACTGAGTCATTAATTCATGTATTATTCCTTTGTGTCGCATATAGTGCCCCTAGGAAATATTGGCTCATCCCTCTATGTAAAAGTTTTGGATTCACCAGATGCACTGAAGCCTATCGTATTTTAGCTAGCGACACAAGAACTGTTGTAGTCTTTGCTGTTTCACGTTTTTTACATGCAATGTGGATGAAGCGTCTTAGTTTTAAATAATGTTTTGCTGCTATATCCATTCTGTCTTGCTCCTTTTTAAACTAATTGATTTTTAATGCTTTTTATCCATAGTTGTTAAATGTATTTTTATGCGACTTTTATGATCTTTGTGATCGAAATAAAGTTTACAAATGGTAAAAAGAAAATATTTAACTATCCAGAATCAATTGTTTGAATTGGAAGGATGAGTTACAAAAATTTATTTTGGCACATCGTTTCACTCCTCTCACCTCTACAGGTAAATCGCCTTTTGAGTTATTTAAAAGCAGGGCTCCCAACACGAGACTGCATCCTGGTTGGATGACTTGGGGTAAAGGTGTGAAAGATAATAGCATTGGTGTTTGGAGGAAAAGAGAGGAAAATTTCCAGCTTAAAATTTTTTTTCACTTTGATGAGAGGAAAAAGGTTAAACAATTACTTGTAAGGGTGGGTGATCTAGTACGTGTGAAGACTCCTGTAGAAGCATTGTCTTGGTCGAAGTTTACTGCTCCCATGAGAGTAATGAAATGTTTAAGAAATGCTGTCAAACTTGAAAATGGAAAAATCTGGAATTTAAATCGAGTTGTAATTGAAAAGTCTAATTCTGATTTGGATAACTTATGCAATAATTTGTCTGGTGATACAGATGAGTTATTGAAAACTAATCTGAGACGTAGTGGTTGGAAGACTGCAGTACCTGTTTATATGAAAGACTATGTTAATTAGTGTTCATGTTGTTTCTTGATATTTTGTGATAATGTCTTGTCTGTATCTCTCATTGCATCTTTTGTTCAGCTCATTATTGGAAGGGAGATGTGTGATGTCTCTCTTCTCCTATTCCATGACATCCAGGTTCTATAGAACATAGAACCTGGAATCCAGCTTGTGTCTCATGAGTCAGTTACTCTTATGTGGCTGATGGATGGGATGTTGTGAAGTAAACCTCCAATCTTGACATTTACCTGCATGTCTCTTTTATATAAGAACGTTACAAGTGAGGTACCATTTTTTTTGTAAGACTTTGGGGAATGCGGGGTGGGTGGAAATTTGTGGATCCACGCAGATTCCAGAACTTTCTACCACAGAAATGTGGGGGAAATGTGTTTTTTTTGACAATGTTTTAGGTTTGCAAGGATTTCTGGGTAACAGACCCTGGTGGGAGGCAGTCAAGTCACCCCATCCTGGATTCCCCTGGGTGTCTAGTTTTCAAAAATGTATAGGTTTGCTAGGTTTCCCAAGGTGCCGGCAGAGCTAGAGTTCAAAAACTACAGCTAGGCACTTTGCCAAAAAAGGGTCATTGTTCACTGCGAAATTGAGGTGTGACCACGTTGCGTTTTGTGCCTTTTCCTGTCGCGGGCACTAGGCGGACCCACACAAGTGAGGTACCATTTTTCGTGGAAGACTTTGCGGAATGCGGGGTGGGTGGAAATTTGTGGGTCCACGCAGATTCCAGAACTTTCCACCACAGAAATGTGGGGACATAATAAAAAACCATTGCAAATTGCTGCTCAGTTTTTGACTCTGGGTTCATCAGGTTCTTGGTGAACCTACAAGTCCTATATATTTCCACAACCAGGAAGGTCCAGCGGATGTAACAGTATATTGCTTTCCAAGAGCTGTCATAATTAGAAGAAGTTACAGATGAAAATGTTGACACAAAAGGCTGGTTTTTTCAACTAATTTTCAATTTTTCCTATATTTAATTGTTAGTTTCTATAAAGAAACCTTGATGGATCTACACGAATGACCCCTTGCTGAATTCAGAATTGTAGCTACTTTTTACATATGTATAGATTTATATGATCCATTATTGCTTTCACACCCATTTCTACCATTAACTGGAAGGAGGTTGAAAACACAAAACATAGCAAAAGTAGGCTATGTCCCAGAAAAATGCCAAAACTGTGTAAAAAATGTTGGTTTTCTGACAAAAGTCTGTCATTCCCTAAAAAAGCTGGGAACATGGTGATTTCAGCCCCACAAACCCTTTTTTGATACCATTTGCAGGGAAAACCCAGATGCTTTAATTTGCAGCCCGTTTTTCCAATTTTTCACAAAAAAACCTAAACATTTCTGTATTTTGGCTAATTTCTGGGACCCTTCCAGGGGAATCCACAAACCCTGTGTACCTTTAGAACCCCCAAGATGTTGGAAGAAAAGGACACAAATTTGGCGTGGATACCTTATGTGGTCAAAAAGTTACAGGGGCCTAAGCGCACATTACCCCAAATACCCAAAAAAAGGCTTCGCACGGGGGGGGGGGGGAAGGCCTAGCAGCAAAGGGGTAAAATGTAATCAATAGGAAAGAGCAGTCAAAAACATAATTAAAAAAAATTGCCATCTAATTCGAAAAGACCCTATAATTGGCAATTCCGTACCCAAAAAAACAGCCATAACATACAGCAGGGGTACATCAATGAAAGATGTTCAATTTAAGAATGACCCGAGTGGCCCACAAGTAAAAACTACATGGCTAAGTCAGAGATTAGGGTTCCACAAGTGCAATACCTGTAAAGCTGCCAGCACGGAGTTACCACAACAAGTTACAGGACCTCATTTGGTGGGAAAGAGACCAATATTGACAATGCGTTGAATTGTAAAACGGATCACGTAGCCTATGTGTTGGAGTGCCCTTGTAACCTAAAATATATAGGAATAACTATCCTGCAGGGTCACAAAAGGGTGCTCCAGAACATAAGGGCTATCAAAAACAACAATCAGTCATACCCAGTGGCCCGCCATTTTAATGAAACTGAGAGAGCGTAGATTTTGTATCATAGGGGGCCCCTGGCCCGTTCTGGCCACACCTGAAGTATGAGACCCTTGCCCTTGCCCTGCCAGCCTAATTTGTAGGCCGTATTAAATTGACCAGTGGGTCCTGTGTTACCATATAATTGTCCTAAGACATCCCTCCCACTCAGCCTGCATAAAACCCCTGTGTAGGCCCTTCTATTCAAAATATAGGCCTTTGTTAAATTGACCATAGCTCTGCCATTTTAGTGTATTGCAGGCTGATGGCAGGTCTGACCCAACTCATATTCAGTTCCTCTTTCTGCGGCCTCCTGCTCCAAACTAGTAGCCCCCACCCTACCTGAGTGCTCTGTGCTCGGTATCAAAGTTCAGCATCCCCTTGAGACCTCGCAATACAGTAAGCTGCATCCTGGCCTGGCACTTGTTTTCTGGGCAGGTTTCCCGCTTTCAAGGAAGTGGCAACCGCAGAGCGTCAAGTTAGGAGAACTGACGAGATTTATACATGTATATATTTAATTCACGTACAATATCTGCTTATATTTTCTGCTTGCTCTGTGAAACTTACGACAAGCGATTGGCCTGAGAAACTGACCTTTTCACCTAGTTCATTGTCAGCATTAAGTGGGTAAATGACGACATGTCTGGTGAAATCTGCAGACGAGGCTTTTTGGGTAGCGCACGTAGGTAGATGTAGCGTGCAAAGGAGCCCACAAAATTGATATAAAAAGGGAGCACCCACAGATATCGACGGACTACCTCGCTGTCTGTATGTAGGTAACAGGCTGTGCAGGTTTTCCCCAAGAGCTAGGAGCTCTTGTCGTCCTTTGCTTAAAATGTCTTGCTCTGCTGTGCTTGAAGTATCTTGTTCTATTTTACCTACATGAAATGTCATGTTATGTTTAATCATTGTTCTCTTTACTTTTGCATTTAAAATATTTTGTATTGTAATTGCAGGAATGCTTGCTCTAGAGTAAACGTGAGTGTTACTAGGTAACTGTTTTTATATTCTGAAACATTTTCCTTGGTGTAACTTGTTTCTCATGATGCATTTATAAATGTGTTTTCTCTCTCTCTGACAGTACATTAATTGAGATACAGATAATATCATGAAATCTGTATGATTATCTGGATTCTGTATTTTGTATTTTATGCCTTTATTTTGCAGTTTCTTTGAAGTTGCATCTTCTCATTAAACTGCCATTGTATTCTGCCTCCAATTCCATGTCTCACATGTCTGTTTTCTTCAGTTCTAGAGCAAGCGTTCCCGGGCACCCCGGCTCAAATTAAGGTGCCCCTTTTGTCCCTGACTCACTCTCCTGCTCAGTTCTGTGGTGGCTCCCGGGGCTCTGAGTACCGCCCCTAGCTTCCTTGACCCGTAATAAATCTTCCCTCCAACAAAACTCATGGGGGCAACCCTAAGGATTTAAAATACTTCCTCATAGATTCAATTCTACCAAATAAAAGGGGTGGTGATTGGGAAAAAGCACTTCGTAAATTTGAAATGCTATATATTTTAAATCTCGACACCAAACATCCAAAAGGCCTGAATGCCACAGAGGAGTTACACCCAAGCTTACTCAGTTAGAAACAAGAATTAATCAGGGCACTTTAAGTGAACTAGTTAAAACAGTGACTCATTTCTTCCATGAACAAATTCCTCCTTTTAAGGAGCACTATAGTTTTATCTAACCGCCAACCCCATCCCTATTTTAACACACTTAGCTTGATAAGTTTGCACATATGGTTTTATTTAATTAGCACAAGACATTTTCTAGACTGCCTTAGCACATAGGAACACTTTATTATAAACAGGGAGGTCCACTATATTCTATTATACTCTATAGAATGTTTGACAATAATGTAAAAGGTATTTCCCCCTAGATTGAGTATAATAAATAGAATTCCCAACTTGTGAGCATCGATCAGCTTCTCCAAGATGTACACTAAGGTTTCCAAACTTGAATATCAGGCAAACCCAATAAAAAATGGTATATTGCAATGTTTCCTTGATTTATGGTTTCCACAGCAATGAAAAAGATGTTTTTTAATTGCGATTTCAAGTATTGGCACTGTAACTTTACAAAAAGCAATTCAGTATGCGAATGTATGCAATTATTATTTTTTTTTATTGATATTTAAGAATTTATTAAATTATAAATTTAAGCACACGTCGCAACTGAAATCTATACAAACCTACAATTGCTCAAAATGCATGCCATTGAGTTTTGAAACCACTCAGGCGTTACTATTTTCATGTCTATGATCAACCCTGTTGTTCCAATGCACTGGTCACTTTAAGTAAATCACGCGGCAAAAAGATTGCAAAAATGGTATTTAAATAACTGGTCTAGCTAAATGCGCTTCATGTGATCAAGTCCCCTGTGAGGGACGAAACGCGTCATGGCGACTGCGATCTGTGGGGAGCAGTAATAAAAAAGCAAAGTAATGAATTCCTGTGGTCCATGCTCTTTCTTTCACCTGGAGGAGAAAGCGAAATGAGGAGTGTATTTGGATATATATATATATATATAAATATATATATATATATATATATATATATATATATATATATATATATATATATATATATAACATATATATATATATATATATATATAAAAAAAAAATATATATATATATAAATATATATATTTATTTCACCAATGGCCCGAAGCATTTCAGGAGGGCACTCAACAGAATTCCCACCATTCAGTTACTAGCGTAAGCCTTGCCTTCATTTTCACGCTTCATTAATTATCTGCCCAACGCGTTTCAAGGAATTGCTCCTCTTCATCAGTGGCTCGCTTGTTTGAACAAAGGAAAAGCCAGTCCGACTTTTATCTTCATGGCATTGCATGTGTTTAATTAGTTACAGCCATCAGTTGGCCCGCCTTGTGTACCGCAGCATGCTGGGACTTGAAGTCCCTGTTATTCCCTTAGTGGGTAAGGTTCCTTGTGTCCATATTAAAAGCATGTACATATTTTCCTGAGTAGGACTCGTGGCATTTCAGGCAAGTCTGTAGAAGCTTGGAACTCTGTGCTGCATCGCGCTTAAAATCGTTTTCAGCAGCAGCCTCTAATGATGTATGCAGATGGTGCTCCTCCCCAGGACAGGGCTGCCCTGTAAATTTATTTCACCAATGGCCCGAAGCATTTCAGGAGGGCACTCGACAGAATTCCCACCATTCAGTTAGTAGCGTAAGCCTTGCCTTCATTTTCACGCTTCATTAATTATCTGCCCAACGCGTTTCAAGTAATTGCTCCTCTTCATCAGGGGCTCGCTTGTTTGAACAAAGGAGAAGCCAGTCCGACTTTTATCTCTATGGCATTGCATGTGTTTAATTAGTTACAGCCATCAGTTGGCCCGCCTTGTGGACCGCGGCATGCTGGGACTTGAAGTCCCTGTTATTCCCTTAGTGGGTAAGGTTCCTTGTGTCCATATTAAAAGCACATCGTGCTTGAAATCGTTTTCAGCAGCAGCCTCTCATGATGTATGCGGATGCATGCGGATGGTAAACATCGGAAAGAACAAGTCTTAATGGTGCAGTCACGCCGGTAACAATCAAATTTAAAGTCAACAAGTAAATAATCATTTAAATTGCAGCAACAGCTTCAGCCTTTGGGAAAGCAAATATGGAATCACGAGAGGCTAAAAGATTAGAACTGCTACAAACAACGGAATTTTTTGAAACACAAGTAACAGAGTAAGGAGATCCAAAGTCACAAAGAAAATCGGATGTTAAAACAAAATTGAAAACATGGGACAAGATTTCGAAAAAAGAAAGAAATAAATGGTGGGAGGTTACCACCCTAAAAAAGTACATCGAAGTACAAAGAGTACCAAGAGGACTGAGGATCCATTTAATGCCCAGCCACCAAGATTCAAGTAATGAACTTTTACAGGAGTGGGGAGAGTACATGCTAAATTCTTCATTAGGATTAGTGAACACACTCATAAAACACATCGAGCTTGCACTACAAAAAATTAAAAGTCAATTAACAGAAATTGAGAAGGAATTATCCACAATGGAATTATCCCCAGAAATGAGAAAGTTCAAAAGTGAATTAGAAAAACAAATTGAAATCCATGAGGAGTCAGTACAAACACGTAAACGCATCAAATTTCAACGGGATAAAGAAGATTAGAGCGAAGGACGTATCTTCACGTATGCACGAAAATTTGATTTATTAAAACAACATGAATATATGAGTCACGCAGGAAGCATTTCTGCCTCTCCTCCATCACGTCCACAGATCAAAGCGAAGGAGAAAACATACAAAGAATAGACAAAAGCAAACAGTCTTTTTTAGGGGATATGCGGCTAGTCCTACAACAGCGTCAATGGGAACAAACGAGGGGATTCCAGTCGCAAAATCAAAGAGGCCGTGGAGAGGAAAAGGAAGACCACGCACAAACAGACAAGAAGAGGAAGGAGGGGCGTCCGGTGGAGAAAAAGTAGGAGCAACGACATGAGAGTGAAGAAAACATTTTAGAAGACAAACAGGAATTAACCATTATAAATCTGTCTAGTAGACCAATTACAAATTCAGAGAGCTCCTTGTTAAAACGTGGCCTGAATTTCTGCCCTAGTGTACACATGGATATGGCACAAACACGGATAGACTTATATAAATATATAAGAAAAATTAAATTGGCAAAATTGTTTAAGGAAAAAGAGAAAGAGATGCAAAGAAAACAACAACGCACATGGAGAGAAACACCAACCTCCGATCTATCAGTACAAGATTCAGAAAGTTTCTTAACTTTAATAAATTTAGATGCAAGAACAGAGTCAGAACATTTGGAACTAGAGGCAGTATGCAATCAATTGGGAGCTGGTCTAAGTAAAAAAAAGCCTAAATCATATTTTCATGAAGCGATCATACAAGATATTTACAAACTTAAAAAACAAAAATATTTGGATAATCTGAAAACAGACGAACGTGAGGCCTTGACAGCTTTTAGTCAGGATGACAAGATTGAAATTAAAATGGCCGACAAAGGCGCTAATATCATTATTTGGGACAAACAAGACTATGTAGAAGTAGCATATGAACAACTAAATGATATAGTCTATTATGAGAATTTAAAATCTAACCCAACGCTGAAAATGAAATTAGACTTAGACAAAAAACTAAAGAACTGGCTAGAGAAAGGATTAATTGATGATGATGAATGTAAATATCTTACAGTGGAACATCCTGTAACAGCGACAATGTACTTTCTGCAGAAAGTACACAAGAATCGAAATAGACCACCAGGGCGTCCAATGTCTCCGCAAAAGGATCCTTATTTGAACCAATGGCTAATTATATTGACTATTTTTTGTTACCTTTTGTTTCAAAATTAAGTTCCTACATTAAAGATACAACGGACATGCTTAGACATCTAAATGGCACCCCTTGGAACTCAACCTACAAATTGATAACGATGGACGTCGTATCGTTATATACTAACATCGATCATGAAATTGGAATTACTGCATGCAAATTTTTCTTAAAGGAGTGAAACATCCATTACACACAGCATAACAACATGTTGGAAGAAATGATGAGAATGTGTTTAACACAAAATGTGTTCCATTTTGGAGAAGACATCTTTAAACAAACGAAAGGTACAGCGATGGGTTTTTCCTTTAGCCCAAGCTTCGCCTGTCTCACTATGGGCTGGTGGGAGCAAAAATGGGCATGGCAATCAGATAATGATATTTTTCTGAACAAAACAATTTTATGGCTACGGTTTATTGACGACCTGCTTATCATTTGGGACGGGTCCGAGCTTGAATTCAAACAGTATTTTGAAATCTTAAGTAAAACACCTGCAAATTTCAAATTCACTTATGAATTAAGTGAAACAAGAGTCACGTTCCTCGACACAGAAATCTACATTAAAGATAGTGAAATTCATACAACACTGCACAGAAAATTGACAGCTACAAATGCAACCTTGCATGCAAGCAGTTTCCATCAGCAGTGTCTATTTCAAAACATTCCATATGGTGAATTTTTAAGAGTTCGCAGGATATGTTCCACACAAACGGAATGGTCCAAACAGAGTGCAACAACCTTTAAAAGATTCGAAAAGAGAGGATATCCGAAATCACAAATTAAAAATGGATGGAAAAGAGCTAACGAAAAAAACTGAAATGAATTATTAAAAATAATTCCGTAAAAAGAAATCGAAAAAGGTGTAACAGAACCAATAAGATTTATAACTACTTTCTCAAAAGAGTCAACTCAGATCAGACAAATCTTAAAAAGAAATTGGAAGATTTTGAAATTGGACACTACTGTGGGATCAATCATGGGGAATGCACCCAACATAACATACCGACGAGCAGCAAATCTAAAAGATCGAATAACACATAGTCATTTTCATAAGGAAAAGAAAAAATCGTGGCTACAAAGCAAAGGATTTAAAAAGTGTCATAACTGCAAAGTATGCCAAATCGCGAGAAACACCCAAGAGATTAAATTAGCGGATGGCAAAATCTGGATGATACAAGATTTAATTACATGCAAGAGTCAGTATGTTGTGTATATAATAGAATGCCCATGCCAACTTAAATATGTCGGTAGCACGATATGTGAACTAAAAAAATGGATTCTAGAACATGTGAGGGCAACTATTCACAAGGACAGAACAAATGCTGTCGCAAAACACATGGAAACTAACCATGATAGTATTTGGAAAAATGTAACCTTTTATGGGATTGACATGGTTAAAAAACAAGAGCGAGGCGGTGACAGAGAGAAAAAACTGAGACAAAAAGAGTCAAGATATATTTTGAATTTACGCTCTTGAACACCGCATGAATTGAACCAAAGTGAGGAACTTTATACACATTTGTAACTAACATGATGACAAAAAATAGCAGTTTAAAGAAATCGAATGAACTGAATAGATGTGAACTTATCATTCAGAGAATGACAATCTTTCAGCCTTTCATGTATATATAGAGAATTGAAATCATTAACAAACTCATTTCGCCATTTGGGCATTTATGTAATTTTTGCTTTGTATATACTTTTTGGGAAATTTTTGGGGTAATTTCCAGGCATGGAATAAAAATGATAATATGAATGAATACTCAAAAGCCACTAGAGGCATGAACCGAAAGACTTGGTGATATATACAATATGTTCTCCAATTATTCCAATATATATAATAATTGTTTAGGATTATACCTTATAAATGCAGTAGTAAAAATCTTTCACATAGAATTGTTATAATTTTACACGCAAATGCAGTGACGTAAATATTAAACTACGAATCCCATAATGCCCCAAAAGAGTTTACACAGCAAATGATGTAAGCACCTTTTGCTTTAAATATGCAACATATTGGTGAGGGGTGTAACCGTGATCAAGATCTCAGGGGAGATCGAAACACGTTGGTTTTTGTTTTCCAGAATGGATGTTGCGAAATAAACATTGGATATACTTTTGAAACTACTTACCGGAGTGCGACCAGTTTTCTCTCCTACGGGAAAGGGTTGAATAATTTACAGCGGTTTGGCTCAACCGCAAGGCAACGCACAGCTGAAAGGAGCGCCACACCAGCGAGAAGAGCTATCGAGGTCAAGGATATATATATATATATATAACTCAGTTTTCCAGCACCCTTTGCTAGAACGCCAGCGCTCCTCGTCTGGGGCGGTGCGTATTTTTTTCGGCAGGGCGGCCGGTCAATATCACAGCACAACACCTCTGACCTCAGAGGTTTTTTTAAAAATGCACTCACTCGGGATCCTTGGTCTAAGTTGCTTTATTCAGTGCAGACTGCAGTAGCCATGCCCACCGTTTTTCGGTTCACGCCTCGAACCTTAATCACGGGAAGTTTTCATCACAGAAACAAACAGTCATCATTTATTTCTAATCCACAGAGTATTTCCTGTTTATTAGGTTGCATAGCATTATGGTCTTTGTAATGCAGTGCATTAAATTTTTTCAATATTTTCAATTTTGAATTATTTCAAAGGGAAAAGTGACTGTGCTTTAGTGCTAAATACAAATAATGCTATCATGTGTGTGACGCAGTGTAATGAGTTAAAATTGATATAAAATTACATTTTTTCGCTTTTTTCAATTCTTGCAGCAAAACGATTTCTTATACAGTTTAATTTGTAAGGCGACACCTATTGATCGTTGTTACAGATATATTCTCTCTAGTGAGGGATATTTCTTTGATAACCATTATGTTGCAGTTTCGCCTGCTAGTTGATTATTTGATGCATCTCCAAAACCAACAAGCACAAGTGTACAATAGTGATTTTATCAATTATCATCCTGTCCAGTCAGGAAATGAAGTCTTTTTGGCACAGTCATCTTTCATCTTAGAAATTTGATCAGCTATCTATATGAATTCATTTATAGATGTACATATAATTATTTGTCCAGGTTCAATCCTCGAGGTGTTAACGTCCTGAACGATACAATGTGTTTAGATTCTTTCAGTCTGAGAAGTTTTTCCCGATTACCGCTTCTCTCAAGATTTGGGACTTGTTGAATCGTATAGAATTTTAATGACTCCCATTTGCTGTCATGCGTCTTTTCCACATGTTTAGCTATTTCATTGGAACAATCATTGTTCACAGTGGCTCTAATGTGTTCCAGAATGCGTTTTTTGACCTCATATGTTGTGCTACCTATGTATTTTACATTGCATGGGCATTCCACTACATAAACAACATATTTACTTTTACAGGTGATGTGTTATTTGATTTTCTTTTTAACCCCTTTGTTGATTTCCACTTCCTTTTTGTGCTCCGCAATTTCACAGTCATTGAAACTTTTACATGGCCAAAATCCTTCAATTAAGGTCCATCGTTTAGTTTGTTTTGCTTTGAAGTCGCTGTGTGTTAATTTATCACCAAGATTTGGAGCTCTCCTGTATGTTATTTTCGAATGGTTTACTATTAAGCCTGATACAGTCAGTCCAATTTTAGAATACCCCAATGTTTTTTGAGAATTCTAGTTAGTTCACTTGTTTCAGCCGAGCATGTGGTGATTAATTTAATTTTCATTGGGTCTTCACTGTTAAATTGTTTCTGATTTTTAGGAATCTCTGTTCGATTTTTTGGTTTTGCCCTTAAACCTCGATTGTGCTGCTTGATTGTGCATTTCAAATTCATCATCGGATGAGCAATTTCTCCGTAACCTTAGATATTTCCCATAAGGTATGTTCCATTTTTGGTTTACGGGGTGGAAACAATTTGCATGGAGAACTGAATTAGTGGCTGTTTTTTCCGATATAATGTAGTTTGAAAGTGTTCCCATCAACATAGATTTCAGTAGCTATGTACTTGCCAATGGGGATGGTTCAGTTGATTGAGGACTGTACCACTTGGAGAGCAATCTTTGCTGTCATATACATTAGGATACATGGTACCCTTCCATAGCTGTCGTACCAGAGGTATTGAAACAAATTCAGAATGCGGACGGGGCTGGATCTGCCCTAGACTTGGGGATTATGCTGAGCAACATAAAGGGGGAGGCAGCAGCAGTGGCAATACACAGCCGCCAAAGGGAAATAGCACCTATAAATAAGAGCGAGAAATACCAAAAATTATCGAAGAAACCTGTGCAGCATTAGGTAGAGATTATTTAGGAAGCAAAGCAAGGTAGCAGGTGGCAGGTAGTCCCAACAAGGACAACTCGAAGCAAGCACCTGCTTCTTCTAATGAGAAATGGGAGAACAAACAATCTAGAAATAACAATACAGAAAAATAATTCACAATCAAGGGGTGGGTCTCCCCAAAGGTACAGGACACTGATACACCTTCCTTTCATTCCTTTCAGGGTTCATCAAAGAGCTCAGAGAGGGATCGGTGATCAGAACAAAAGCAGGAAGATTGACTAAAAACAAAAAGGGTATCACATCAAAATTTAGATTACATTATCAAACAGGAAGAGCAACCTAAACAAAGCCTCAATTCAAAAAGAAGAATATAGCTGGCTTGAAAATTAGACATGTCCAGATTACTGAGGACTCAGCTTCTGAACGTGGAATGGGCTCTGATGATGCTAGACAGCACAGCATAAGTAAATATAGCTCCCAAGAACCTGAATGATTTTCTGTTGACAGCAGTATTGATCAAACATATCACGGTGTAAACACCTGATACAAGCGTTAGTGTTCCACATCGATTACATGAAATTACACTCCAAATAGCGGGGAAAATCTCAAGAAAAGTTAATGGTCTCTTTTGGGAGAACTTAACATATGGATATGACATACTCCAAATAGAGGCGGTAATCTCAAGAAAAGTTAAAGGTCTCTTTTGGGAGAACTTAACATATGGATATGACAAAGATTGGATGCCAGAGTTTGTGAAGAATTGCTCAAAAGGGGAAAGCGTAATTTTGTCTGCTTTCTCTGACCTCGTTCCAGAATCTTTAAAATAGCCATACATTCAGGAGTGGGCACTAGCTCTATGTCCGGTATTATCCCGCAACCATGTAGGGTGGGACATGGAGTCTACCTACCACAAAATCCCATTAAAATCTACTCCAAATCCACAGAGACAGTATCCTATAAAAATTATGGAAAAAGACAGGTCAAAGAAATCTTGGGCCAACTTGAATTCCAAAGTGTGATTCAGACTTGCACCTCCCCCATCCTTTGTTTCCTGTAATGAAACCTGACAATACATATCGTATAGTTGTAGATTACAGACATTTAAACACTTGCACACAAACATTTGTAGTTCAAAACGCACACAGTGCTGCATTAATAAAAAACATTGTGCAGAAGAAATACAAAATGACATTAGATATCTCAAATGGGTTCTTCTGCCAAAATATACCTCCTTAAATCAGATATTTGACAGCATTCTCTTCCCTCTGCACTCAGCATCACTTCTGTTGTTTGCCACAGGGGTATAAGAAGAGCCTGGGGCTATGGAGGCTGTGTCCTATATGGTTGAGATCTATCTGACGGACAATTAATGACTTGAACGCTTGAGCAGGGTGAACAACATAATTGTGGGATTCGCCAATTTGGGCTACAAATTTAATTTCAAGAAATCTAAAATTGTCCATCTCTATGTCCTATTTTTGGGATATGAGCTATCAAGTGAAGGCAAGAGCTTGGCAGCCAAATTTTTAGAAAAGTGTGCCCAGTTTCAGCCTCCAAAGACTCTCAAAGGTTTGCAATCCATATTAGGATTTCTAAATTTTGACAGAACATGCATTCTAGATTACGAAGAAAGAGTAAAAGCTTTTTACAACCTAATCAGACTTGATTGCACAGCACATCAGTGGACACAGCAACACACAGATAGTCTCAGTTCAGTTCAGGCTGACATGATAGCATCCAAACATTTGCACACACGTGTGAATTCTACAAACCTGGTGATCCCGGGTTTATCAGGATATACATATATCACTTTCATTGAAGGTGAGACATTCCCAATTACACACAAATCATTTACACAAATGCTGAAATGCAATTTGCGGCAACTGAAAAAATGTTGACAGCAGTACAGACTGCCGCAGTGAGAAAAAGCACAGGGGCAATGCATTATTGTTGTATCCCCGGTACCAACTTTAGAAGCTTTTACCAAAGCAAGCATTCCAAATATAAAAGTACTACATCCACAATGCATACAATGGGCTAATTCTCTCACTGCAACAGATGTAGATTACAAATACGATTCTCAATAAAAACAGAAGCGTTCCTGCAGTACGAACAAAATCTTGCCTCTTGAGAAATATGAATAAATAATGTTTGCTGATGGTTCTGCTTAGCTTGCCATAAGAAGTAAACAACAGTGTAGCACAGAATGTGCTATGGTGAAGGGACATATGCGGATGGTAAGATTTATCCCAGCAATACGACTACACAATCACTAAGAGATTGTACAGCACAGCTGGCAGAGCTGAAAGCCCCGATAAAAGCACTACAATATACGGATCGGAAAATCACCACACTGATAGTGTGTGATTAATTTTATTGTGTACAGTCCTATAATGAATATCTTCATTACTGGGGCTAGAATGGGTTTGGAGATTCCAAGGGTTGCACAATTAAACATAAATTGTTATGGAAGCAATTAGCAAAGCTGAAAACATGCCTGCCATGGGCTCAAGTTATTCACACCTAGAGTCATCAGCGTGTTTGCATACATGTTGAAGGAAATTCACTGGCTTATGAAGCCACCAAGGTGACAGTGTGCACTGCTGCCGTTGGTGCAATCACTCATTCTTGCACAAGGATAGACAGAGACATACTGAGAGCTGTCAATGTCTCAAAGAACAGCTGTGCCATCCAGAAATGCTTTCCACTCAAATATTCCTATAACTTAGATGTGCAAAACACACCGTATGCTCAAATTCCAGGAGTGGGAGATAGAGTTATACCAAACATGGATCGCAGATTAGGTTTAATACTAGCTGCGTACGAGGGTCTGTGCTCGGCACACGCAAGAGTCACTGCTACAATTTTGTTGCTGAAGCAGCTATTCTGGTGGCCAAGTTTGTCTAAACAAACAAAGCCTTAAGTCTTGAAGTGTGTCATCTGCCAATCAATCAGGGGATTATAAAGCGTGCTACTCACAAGTGAGGGTCTCATGGCGCTTGGGGGTGTGCAGCTCTGGATCCGTTGAAGAGCCAGGTCTGAGGCACTTCCTGAAGGTGTGCAGGGTGGAGGAGCATCTGTTGTTGACTAGGAGCTTGTTCAGGTCTTTGCTGTGATGTAGGGGAAGGCTCTTTCACCTGCTCTGGTTCTGCAGATGCATGGGGTATCTGCCAGGGTGAGGTCGGCGGAGGGGAGATTCATTTTGGGTACATGGAAGGAGACTCTTTCGTTAAGTAATATGGGTCCGATGTTGTGGAGGGATTTGTAAGCGTGGGTGAGTAGCTTGAAGGCCCCTCTCTTCTCAATGGAAAGTCAGTGGAGGTCTTGTAGGTGCTGGGTCTTGTGCTCATGTCGTGGGGTTCCAAGGACGAGTCTGGCTGCCGTATTATGTGTGGTTTGGAGCTTGTGTAGCAGGGTTTTGTTGATTGCTGCGTAGAGGGCGTTGCCGTAGTCCAATCTGCTGTTTATGTGTGGGTGGGTGATGGGTGATGGCTTTTTTGCATTCAGGGGGGTATCCACTTGAAAGTCTTGCAGAGGATGCAGGGGGAGTTGAATCTGGTGGAGGCGACGGCGTTGATCTGGCGGGTCAAGGTGAGGGGGGAGTCTAGGATGATGCTGAGGTTCCAGGCATGGTCCATCGGGGTGGGTGGGCGTCCGAGGGCAGGGGGCCACCAGGAACTGTCCCACGCAGTAGGGGAGGGGCCGAGTACGAGGACCCCTGTCTTCTCCAAGTTTAGTATTAGGCAGCTGTTGCTCATCCAGGCTGTGACATCTTTCATTCCCTCTTGGAAGCTGAGTCTGATGTCTTCGGGGTTCTTCGTGAGAGAGAGGATGATCTGGGTGTCGTCGGTGTAGGATACTATGCTGAGCCCATGCTGTCTGATGATGGTGGGAAGGGGGGGCCATGTAGATGTCGAAGAGTGTGGGGCTGAGCGAGGATCCTTGGGGTGATCCGCAGTTGATCTCAGTAGGTTCGGAGAGGAAGGGAGGAGTATGATCCTTTGGATTCTGCTGGAGAGAAAGGAGCAGATCCAGACGAGGGTGTTTCAATGTGTACCGGCGTTATGGAGTCTGGCTACAAGAGTCCAGTGGGAGAAGATGTGGAAGGCTGCGGAGAGGTCTTGTAGGATGAGGGCCGCAGTGTAGCTCTGGTCGAGTAGCATGCGGATGTCACCAGTGGCGACAAGGAGGGCGGTCCCGGTGCTGTGGTTGCTTCAAAATCTGGACTGGGAGGAGTCAAGGATGGCGTTCTCTTCGATGAAGGTGGGCATTTGGGCTTTGATGAATCTCTCGGTGACTTTGGCTGCGAAGGGAAGGAGAGAGATTGGCCGGTAGTTTTTCAGGTCAGTCAGATTGGCAGAGGGTTTCGTGAGGAGAGGCTTGACCTCTTCCCACTTCCTGTCATCATAATCGAGGGAGGCGTTGATGGTCTGGCCTAGTTTAGGCGCTATGGCGCTGGCGGCTCTGTGGTAGATGTGCGGTGGGCTGGGGTCCATGGGGGCTCCTGAGTGGGTGTTCTTCATGGTCGTGGGGGTGTTTTCAGTGGTGGCAGGTTTCCAGTTGGGGATGGTCAGCTGGTTGCCAGTGCTGGGGAGGGGAAAGGTTTCCAGAGTCTATTCGCTGGAGTTGTTGTAGAGGGCCAGCAGATGAAAGGTTCCACCGTAGCACGGCTGCCGCAAACACCATTACTTATTTCAGACAGACCTCTCACATGTGTCAATTTGGATCACTGTGGCCCCTTAAATTCTAACGGGGTTTACAAGTAGATCTTGGTGGCAGTGGATTCATGCTCTAGATTTCTATGGGTTTGACCTTAGCGCTCGGCTGATGCTCAAACTGTTATAAAGGATTTGTGAGTCTTCATCGGAACACATGCAATTGTTAAGTTACATTCCGACCGTGGCCCTGCAATTAGCTCTCGGGTTTACAAGCAAGCCATGGAAAGTATGGGCGTGGCCTTGCGGTACTCTTCCCCCTAAAACCAGAGGGAAGTATGGCAGTGGTGAGGAAAAATCAGGGTATTAGGTGTGAGCAGTAGTTAGGTCAATCTCCTCTATGGGGTCCAGAGGGCACTAAACAACATGCCAAGAAAGTCCTTGGAGGAACGTACCACCTCTGAGATCATGTTTGGGTCAAGAATGTGGGTACCTGACCTTGATTGTACCAGCACAGTGGCGGATGTAAAACAATTTGAATTGAATGATCATTTGGCTGTTTTACAGGACCTCAATAAATTCTGGGCATTACAAAGCAACGTCCAAGTAAAATGCACCACCACTGGGGAACTGTAACCAGTACCAACAAGACCTGTTTGGGTCCCAAAGATTGGGGACCTGGTCAGAGAAAAGATCGTGGACAAGAAGGAGTTTGGCCATCCTACAGAACACCTGTACCTGTCCTGGTGGTTCAAGGAATAAGAACAGTACTTCTTCCACCTCTTTCCGGCAAAAAAGAAAAAAGATTAGTCTCCATTGATCTGATCAAATCACACTATGTGGCCGATCCTCAACAATAGGCCGCAAGGAATCCTGGGTAGCCACAAATCTCATCTCGCTACTATACAGGAAGTTCAGATGGAAAGACAAATAACGTTTCAAGACGTATCTAATAATGGAGTACTAATTACACCTGTTGAAATTGAACAACATCCAAATGAAACTGTAACACAAATTGCAATTCGGCCCAATAATGACATTTTCATCAATGTGCCTTCACATGAAGCAACTGCCATCTCTACAAACACTGCCGAGCTCCTAAAAATAGATCAAACTGCATCTGGGTACTTCATCAATTTTCATGACTTTTCTTCAGATCCAAGTGAACCTGAGCAAACGCCACCTATTTACAGAAAATAACTATTTTGACAATTCTATCTCTGGTATCCCCTTAGTTGCATCTTTGGTTTGCATTAGGGATCCTGCTCCTGTTAATTTGGATTGGTATAGTAACTGTCTTTTCCCCACTACTGAATGGACATTATCTCCCACAGCGCTCTGCAGTAAAACCTGTGAACTTGGTCCTGAAACTACATATGCCATCACATCGTGAACAAAGAGACCTCTATCTAGTGAACATTACAGCAGATCCATTACCGGATGGTATACTTTGGGATAGGGTTTCATATGATGTATTTGGCCCTTCTGAACATTTGAAAATTCTACACGTATTTATAAACTCATTGAATGATATCATTACCCCGAGTACACATGATGATTGGAACATTGAGACTGTAAATACTATGCTCTTAGATTTAGAGCTATCTGCTGCATTTTATTACAAGGAACTGTATGAAGATACACCTGACTTTGACAGTATGTATTGTTACCAGCATTATTGTCACCCCTTTTGCACAAAGCGATGGGTCCCACACACCGTTAACAATTACCATCAATAGGAAGATTGCCCAACACCGCCGAAAGGTAGCTTTGCCACATTCGCACAGAAAGTTGCGTACATTTCAGGATTCAATACATCAGACCCAATGTCATACTATTATAGGCTTGTGCAAACTAATGCAATTGTGAAGAAAATGATGCTGACAAACACCAAGCTTATATATTCAGCACCTTTTATCTCCCAAATGTCTATACAAGGTTTTGACTATTGGAGGGACACAATAGACACAAAATCCTTCTGGGGACTAATAAATGGCAAGTTCAGGGACTTGAAGCTTTATTTCGAGCTTGCCTCATACCATTACAGATCATTTTCCTGAACAGAACTGTGCAACAGACTACCTGCTACAGGATTGCAAAAACAGAAAGACCCGAAAACACCACACATCCCCATGACTGCACCTATTGAAAATATATTTTAGATGACACACTAATAAGTGATGAGCTGCTAGGTGCAATAATACAGAAATAAGGACACTGACGTTTTCTTAAGTGGAACAGACAATGAGAAGGCTTTAAGTGGATCTTTAGTGTGTAAGGAGGTCTTGATTCAAGGAACATGTAATGCTTCAAAGGCAAACTTATCTTGCTACTTGAAAGGCTCATGAGCTGCAGTGATTCATCCAGATTTTGAGTTACTTTTGAATGGGAGTTATTCAATGTTGAACAATCAAGGCTGTTGCCGGATGGTACCAGGCATTGCATATCTACTCAAAGTAAACCTCAGGGCTGTTTGTTGGAAGCAAGTATTGTTTCCTCCAGCTCGCATAGTTAGGGAGGCATCACTGTGGCCTTCATTGAATGTTTCTAGTATAAGGTTTGATTTGCTGAGTAGACTGAAAGCCATTTTGTTTCAACAAAATGTGGCTTTAACTTTAGCCCAAGAGACTTTTGCTCTGCAGGTTACAAGGTCTTCAGCAGAGATACAGGCCCTGGTCCGTGCAAACCTCCCAATCCATTTTGGAGAAATGGTTCATCGTATCTTTAACATGTCTGATACGAGTTGGATCATACACTTATTTAAGAGTCTTGGATCAGGTCTCCTAACAACCTTTCAGACCATCTTTGGAGTAATTACAGCTTTCATACACTCCATACTTGGTAGCGTTTGTGGAGGGCTTCTTTTGGTCCTGCTATCACTGGCGGGCATCCTGATATTAATCCTATTGATTCGCAATGGACGTCTCAATCCCTTAAGGCATGGAGAAAACACTGCTGGAATGAGGTTTTCGTGGACGTATGGTGTTTCACCTGACTACGCCTCGGTTTAGAGAACTAAGTGAGCATTGGTTCCTGTCTTTTAGACCAGTCTGGCTAGAGTGTGTCGTGCCTGTGTTCTGCTGCCTCTTCTGCAGATTCAGATGCGTGTTGGACCAGTGTCTGACACTTCCATCGTTTGCGCTCTTAGACATAGACGTGTTCCTGGAGACCTTAAATGCCCAATTGTACAGTTGTCCACAGCGTATTCCCATGTTGATGATGGTATTTCTAGAGCCTCCAAGGGATGCTTCCGCTCCTGTTAGAAGGGAAATCGGCTCTGCTCCAGAGGTACAGGCATCAGTTCCAGGCATGCAGGCATCTAATTCTTCCCTGGTGGCTGCTGTGGGAACCAGGGATGATAATTTTTGCTCACTTAACATTATATTGGAAGTACTGGAGGGATTGCCACCTGTGGATGCAATGTTCAATGATGTTGAGTCTTCGGCACAGGATTCATAAACAGTCTCGCCCTTCCTGTGCTGGGAACTATTCAGCATTTTTACACATTTTCAAAATTGAAGGTCGTAACTGACTTTGTTTTATTTTTTCTGCTCCTCTGCTCTAACTGAGCATAATGACTTTCAAACTGCTCAGTCTAATAATAACACAAATATAAGTTTTGGGGACTTTTTGAGCGCTTTTAGGGAAAAATGAATTTTTTAATCAACATTTTTTCAGGCTTTTCGAATGCTTTTAGTATTTTGTTTGAGAAATTATTTTTAGTCTTTTTAATGGCCTTAGCTTTATTATTATTTAGCTGACCCTGTTGACCTTTTGATGAAGAGTGGGTGTCATGTCTTTTAGGATAGTTCTGTCACGCATGTTCCCTTTTAACAAACATTGTCTCATCCACATGAAAATACAGGTTCTGAACAGGTGACCGTTTACCTAGTAGCTTGCTCCTGTCTCTTTGACACCAAGCTATCATAATCCCTGACATAAATAAACATGTCCTCAGGCACACTATAATTATTCTGTATAAGGGTCACCACTTTTTTTATCCTTGGCCAACAGCCCGCTGTGTATGATCGCATTTGTTTGGAAAACCATTTATGATTGCTTTCAAAACATTTATGACTGTTTTCAAAACATATCGATTCTAGGAGAAACCCTGGAGTGACTACTCTAGTAAATAAGACCCATATTCCCCCCTACAAATCAGAGGAGAATTCCTTCCAAGCTGACACGGGGCCCTGCATGCTGAATCTTTGACATGCAGCGGTCTGACATCCCTTGTGGGGTGTCATCCTCAAAGCAGGGACAGCGTTCTTCATTCTCAACCATCAGGTGAGGGGGCGTTTTTTTCCCTAGGGGTTTCTTGGCTATATCTATCTATCTATCTATCTATCTATCTATCTATCTATCTATCTATCTATCTATCTATCTATCTATCTATCTATCTATCTATCTATCTATCTATCTATCTATCTATCTATCTATCTATCTATCTATCTATCTATCTATCTATCTATCTATCTATCTATCTATCTATCTATCTATCTATCCATCCATCCATCCATCCATCCATCCATCTATCCATCTCTCTCTCTATATATATATATATATATATATATATATCCATAGGAAAAGCATTTTTCGATTTGCTAATAACTTTGGCATCGTTTGACTAATATTCCTGAAATTCTCAAAAAAAAGTCTTTCCAGGTCAGCTCCTATCCTTACAATGTTGGGATGATTCGTCAAGCGGGGCTGAGAAAAAAGGGGGGTCCCAAAACTCGTTTTCTCCATGTTAATTTCCATAGGAAATTTTGTGACGAGCTACAGCCCGAACTGCTGAACGGAATTACCCCAAAATTTGGCAAAAAGGTAGAACTTAGTTCAGAAAGCGACCTTTTTTTTAAATGGTGTAAATCCGTTCAGTAGTTTTTGAGAAATTCAAAAAATAAGAGTCAAAAAATCTATTTCGCATAGGAAACTTTGTGCAAGACTACAGCCGAAACTACTGAACGGAATTACCCCAAATTTGGCAGAAAGGTGGTGCTTGGATCAGAAAGTGAGCATTTTAAAAATGGTGTAAATCCGTTTAGTAGTTGCTGCGAAAGTAGAAAAATAAAAGTTTCGATATCTGGGCGGAGCCTAAGTCGCGTGCGCGAGCTTCACTGTGATTGGCTGCTAGTAGTCCAAACCAGGAAGTGTTGGCAGCCATCTTGTGGCTCGGTAAAAGCGAGTCACCTGAAAACAGAGAAACAAAGGTATAAATCAAGAGAAGGGGGCAGGGTCGGAAAACCCTGACCCCCTAGGTCTACTCAGGGGATCCCAGAAGGACCCCCAGGGTCCAAAAAAATATTTTTTTTTTAGAATGAAAAATCTGCAAAAATTCGGGCTGGGGTCGCGGGTTCTCGTGTTTCATTTTAATGAGGTCCTTGGGTGGGCTAGGATGCAGGGGTATTTGAAAAAAATATTAGCAGGGGGTGAATGGTGTAGGAGGGGCTGAGAAAAAAGGGGGTCCCAAAATGTGTTTCTCCATGTAGTTTCGATAGGAATCTTTACAGAACACTATGGGTGAAACTGCTGAACGGAATTACGGCATATTTGGCAGGGAGAAAGGTGATGGTCCAGAAAGTACGCTTTTGTTTAAATGGTGTAAATCTGTTCAGTAGTTTTTGAGAAATATCAAATTTTGCAGATATCGATATTTGAGAAGTCTGACATGTGATTGGCTGAGGGGTTACAAGCACGAGAGTGCGGCTCATTGGCTGTGAACTGTTTAAACAAGGAAGTGTTGGCAGCCATTTTGTGATTTACTCCGTCATCTCGCATGTCTCCGTGTAGAAACCATTGGGTCCGCAGTTTTAACTCTGCAGGCAACACTGGCATCTGTGTGATATATGCCTTCCACGCTGCCTCTCCTTATAAACTAGGTCGTGGCTATGGCTTTAGAAGACCGTTCGTCAGCTCCCACCTCTCTAGTACGCTGTTGTGGGGCGCTGGTGTCCCTTTGCGAGACTGGGTGCGAACTGTTGATAAGTCACATTATATGAGCATTGAAAAGCCATTTTGTGATTAAGTCTGTCAGCTCGCATCTGTCCGAGGCAACTCTGAAAACAAACCGGAGGTCTGTCTGTGCGAGATACCCCGTTCACGCTGCTTCTTTTCACATCAGCAGGTACCGCACCCTGTTCCTATATCACCAGCAAACCTCCAACAACTTTATTGGGCCCGCAAGTCTCCCTTTGCAAACCACTGGTGGGCTCGCAGCTGTTCCAGTGGGACTTCTCAGGGCTGCAGTTGTATCTGTGAAGCCAAGACTGGAAATATATCGCAGGTCTCTCTCTGCGAGATACCCCCTTCACGCTCCCTCTGCCCAACATGACCACTTTGCAGCTATGCTTTTAGAAGCCACTGTGTCGGCTCGCAGCTCTCTACCTTTGTGAGCTAGGCTACTGCTGTGCCTCTTCGTCTTCGAGCTACTACACTGCTGTTCCTTTGGGAGCGGCCAGCCCGTAGTTCTCCCTTGGCGAGTCGAGCCCAGTGGCCGCAGCTGTTCCTCTGCGAACCTGGGTGTTAACTGTTGATAAGTCACACTGTATGAACATTGAAAAGCCATTTTGTGATTGAGTCCGTCAGCTCGCATCTGTCCGAGGCAATTCCAGAACATAACGTAGGTCCTGTTCGTCTGTAAGGCAATTCCAGAACATAACGTAGGTCTGTCTGTGAGAGATATTCCTTTCACGATGCTTCGCCCCACATCAGCAGGTAAGCACTCTCTTCCCACATCATCACATCATCAGCATACTCTCAACAACCTTCTTGGGCCAGCAAGTCTCCGTCTGCGAAGCAGATCCTTGTCCGCCATCACCGTTCAACCTCCACAAACAAATGTGACAGGAACGTTTTTAAATCTTAAGCCTAACAAATCTGCTGGTGTTTTCGTTTATTAAAAAAGATACTAGTGAGGTTGGAAACAATAAGAATCTTAGTCATGTATGGATTTACATATAAAATATTTTATAAAAACAAAGC